>NC_083229.1:105037888-105662555 GCF_032191835.1 Heteronotia binoei
AAAGCGTGCCACCGACGTTCCTCCTCCAAGGAAGACGTGGGATAAAACATGGGTAGCCAAACATCCAACTTAAGGTGAAACTGGGAAACCACCTTAGGGAGAACGAAACATCAGGAGCCAATGACACTCCGGACTCATGAAAAACTAAATATGGGTGGTCACAACGCATAGCCATGAGCTCCCCTACACGGCATGCTGATGTGATTGCCACCAAAAATGCAGTCTTCCAGGACAGAAGCTGTAGGGAACAGGTTCAAAGGGATGCCTAGTCAACCTATCCAATACTAACGGCAAATCCCACAACTGTGGAGGTGATCTAGACGGAGGATGCAACCTGACCAGTCCTTTCATAAACTGTTTCGAATAAGGATGAGCAAAAACTGAATGCCCCTCGACAGATTCATGGTACGATGATATTGCTGATAAATAAACTTTAACAGAAGAAAAGGAAAGTCCAGCATCCACCAAGGACAACAAAAATTCGAAAATCACCGGTAGACCCACCCATTGGGGTGAGACTGTAGGGTCGGTCAAAAACCGAAGAAACGTCCCCCACTTCCTATCATAGGAAACACGGGTAGACAACATTCTACTATTTAGAAAGATGTGCTGGACTCTGCTCGAGAATTCGCAGGGTCGATGAACCATGCCGTCAGCTTCACGTGAGGTTATGATGAAACACTTGACTTCCTGGGCTGACAGAACGTCTGGTTCCGCCGGGAACTGATAAAAAACTCCCCTCGCTAAATGAAGCAAAAGCGGGAACCAGTTCTGCCAAGGCCACCATGGTGTGACTACAATGCACCTTGATTTCTCTCTCACTATCTTGTTGACAACTTTTGTCAGCAGCGGAAGAGGCGGGAACAGATAGAGGAACCAATTGTTCCATGGGAACATCAGGCCATCTCCCAAAGACTCTGGGTCCGATCCTCCCCTGGTGCAGAATAGGGGACACTTCCGATTTCGTGCTGTGGCAAAAACATCCACCTGAGGATACTCCCAGAGCTGGAACACAGGTTGAAGGAAGCACCACTGCATCTCCCATTCATGTGGAGATGCTGCTCCTCTGCTCAACGAATCCGCCTGCAGATTGAGAACACATAGATGCCATGCTCCAGGCACTCCATCCACAGTTCTATTGCTAGCACACAGAGCCATCGAGAGACTGTTCCGCCCTGCCTGTTGACATAACAAAGGGCTGTAGTATTGTCCATCAACAGGGCCACAGCCTTCCCCGCCACCAGAGGATGGAAGGACCGAAGGGTGAAATGAATTGCCAACAGTTTGAGATAATTTATGTGACAAAGAGTCAGTTGTGGAGGCCAAGGTCCTCCCACACACAGAGAGTCCATGTGAGCACCCAAGCCCCATAAGGATGCATCTATGGTGATCATAACTGTCGTCACAGGCAGATGGAAGGGAGCTCCCTGACAGATGTTGTCTCTGGATGTCCACCATTCCATGGCCCGAAGGATCGATGATGGAATTATGAACTTCTTTTGAGGTGAGTCCCGTAAGGGCCGAAACTTTCTGAGGAACCAAAGCTGAAGCCTTCTCATGTGCAATTTCACAAACAACACACTTGTAGTCGCTGCCATCAGCCTCAGCATCCACTGTGGTTGTTGTGCTGTGCCCTATTTTCGGCTTTGAAAAAAATGGACGAGATTGAAAATGTCCATTGCCCTCTGCTGGGGCAAAAAAGCACAGTGAAGGTTTGTGTCCAGCAGAGCCCCGATAAACTGAACTGTCCTTGATGGTATGAGATGGGACTTTTTCATGTTGACTTACAGACCTAGGGTGTGAAGAAGACAAAGGGTGACTGCAATATGGCCGGACAGACGCTCTTCCGAATCCGCCACAAGGAGCCAGTCGTTGATATACGGAAAAAACAACTATGCCTTGGAGCCGAAGATGTGCGGCTACAACACTCATCATCTTGGTAAACACCCACAGTGCAGTGCACAGGCCAAATGGAAGGGCTTTGAACTGGAAATGGTTGGAGCCTATAGCAAACCGGAGGAAGTGCCTGTAAGATGGATGGATGCTGATATGGAAGTAGGCATCCTTGAGATCCAACGCTGCCATCCAGTCCCCTTGGTAGATGAGGGGAAGGATTGTTTGCAGAGTAGACATCCTGAATTTCTGGTACACAATAAACTTGTTCAGATTTCAAAGGTCCATGATTGGTCTCAATCCCCCATCCCGCTTGGGGACCAGGAAATAACTAGAATAGAAACCCCGCCCCCTCCCCGTTCTGGCTGTTACCGGAACCGGTTCTATGGCTTGTTTCTGCAAGTTGTTGCTGACTTCCTCTAGCAGAGGGGGGGGGGGAGGAGGTGTTGTAACAATCACTGACTGAGTCGGAACCTGAACAAAGTCTATCTTGTAGCCTTCTGCAATGATGGAGAGAACCCATCTGTCTGTGGAGATGGACTCCCAAGCCGGTAGATGGTGATGGAGGCGGATGTGAGAAGAAAGAGGGGCGGCGATGTGTGCAGCAGAAAAATCAAAGGCCCTGCTTTTGCTGGCGAGAGCCCTTAGATTTGCTGGTGTTTGCAGAACCTGAAGCAAACCTCGACGTGTTATTTCCCCTATAAGGAGATCTACTCTCTGGCTGTGAAGAGCGAGGTCTCCAGGGTTGGTCAGGGGAAAATTTCTGATAAGGCCTCTTGGGCCAAGATTTGTGCCACTGCTTGGGCTTGCCGGCCCTAGTAGATGCAGGAACACCAAGGTTCTTTGAGGTCTTTATACTTTTATCTATCTCTTGAAGGATACTGTCAGTGGTGGAACTAAAAAGACCTTCACCCTCGAAGGGAAGATCTTCAACATAGGCCCTGGTATCAGGCTGGAGAGCTGTAGACTGTAGCCAAGAGTGACGGCGTAGGGAGACAGCAGAAGTGAAGGTCTTTGCAGAGACATCCACCATGTGCTTTGATGCAGCCAGCTGTTGTTTGGCCACAGCAAATCCCTCTTTTTGCAGCTTCTTCAGGGAAGCCCGCTTCTCCTCACTCAGGGATGACATCAACAGTGTGAGCTGTTCCCAAACCGCATACTGGTAGCGAGCCATACAAGCAGTATAGTTTGAGATTTTCACTCCCAAAGCTTCCGCTGAGTAGAATCGTCTGCCCGCATTGTCAGTTTTCTTGCCCTCTTTATCAGGTGGGGAAGAATGGGTCTTACGCGCTCTTGAGGATGACAAAACCACCACCGAGTTGGGTTTGGAGTGGGTAAACAAAAACTCAGCACCAGCCTCCTGAACACGGTACATATGGTCCAGGTGACATGTCGAGATCGGTGTGGACGCTGGTTTCGTCCAAGGCTCCTTCACAGCCTGTAGAATAACTTTTGTCACTGGAATGGCCACAGCTGTCGATGTATCACTCTGCATAATGTCGAAGACGGTATCATTGACGACTGGTTGTGGTTGGACTACTGGCAGGGAGAGAGACTGTGCCATCCGCTTCACCAGGTCCCCATAAGACTTGAGATCTTCCGATGGTGATATGGGAAGGTCCTCAGCAATATGAGAATCTGGAGAAGGTTCTGCTGCTCTGTCCGGATCATCGGTACCGACCTCAGAGTCCGATGTCGACGACTCTCTCCTAGCAGAGTGCTCAGATAAAACTGGGGTTGAAACACGTTTGGGTGAACGGAGCGATACCAACGGATGAACTTGCTGGTCCCCAGACTGCTCTCTGTGTCTCTCGGGAGGAATCGACACCGATGCCAAAGGTGCACGGCGAATGGCCAATTGATGCGAAAGCCTTGAGAAAGAAGCTTCCGACTGCTGATCCCATTCCGGGAACTCATGGGGAGGGTACCATGGGTATGGCAACGGATACGAGTACGGTCCGTATGAGCAAGGCCACTGGCGTTGGTCCCACAATGGAGGAGGAGGGAAGCGACGCATCACAGTAGTTGGTTCAAGCTCTCGCTGTCCTGTAATAGGTGGCAATGGTGCTAGAGGTTCATTCAGCGCCGAAGCCTTGACTTCCGATACCAAACTACTGTCAGTCTGATGACGCGACCCCGACCTGGAAGAGTGGGTCCACTGAGTTAGATCTATTTCCTGCTCCGATCCCGAAAGATGGAGTGGCTGCGAGCCGCGGCTCCTCGGTACCGACAGACTTCGCGGACTAGGAGACACCAAGATCTTTCGAGGTGGAGCAACTTGCACCGACACAGACTCCATCGAGACATCCTGAGAAGAAGGAGTGCAAGAAAGTCTGTCCTTCTTCCACTTCTCCTTCGATTTGAGCTTCTTCGGGAGGGATGATCGGGTCCCTGACTTGTCCCGATGTTTCTTCGATGGTGTGGGCACCACTAACCCTTCAGAGGGTCGTTTTGTGGGTTGGCCCCGCTCCAGTAATGATGGATCGACCGACATCGAAGCCAGAGCCTGAGTAGCATCCCCCATCGATGCCGATGGATCCGCAACCATTTTAGGCGGGCGGAGAGCCGACTCGACTAAGGCCGCTGATAGCCTTGCCGCATGATTTTTTCGGGTTTGCTTCGAAAACCTCGAACAATGCAGGCACGAGTCTACACGGTGTCCCTCGCCCAGTCACAACAATCAGAGGGAGTGACCATCAGGGGTTGCAAATTTACTTCCACACTTCAAGCAGCGTTTGAAGAACCCCCAACGCCTTTCCATAGGACTGGAGCCCACAAGGGAAGGGGGAAATAAAGCCCCAAGGGCAAAGTCCAACACAAAGTCTTTTTTTTTAACAACTATTAACTATAACTACTAATAGGAAAACAACGAATGAGCTAAGAAGAGGAAATCCAACAGATTACCAGGCACCGACTGGAGCAGTCAAAAGCAGATCCTTTCAACGTGGCGGTCAAGAAGGAACTGGCGAGATCCTCGCGATGGCGCCAGTGAGCATGCATACTGGGACGCCTGCGCATGCCCACTGGTGCCGAGAGTGAAAAAATCCCAGGCTTTTTAGGTACCGATTCGGGGATCGGCACGGGCACTCTAGCCCAATAGTGTGAAACACAGAGACCATGAAGAAGATCCATCCTCACTTGCTGTCTCACTGGGCGGTGTGTTGATTTCTAGTTAGCCTTCTGAATCCCTGATTGGCTGATGGATTCTGGTGAGAATCCATTGAGTAGGCCTGTAATTTTTTTATTTTTTTGCCTCATCTCTCACCAGAGCTCTTTCTCCTTCTTGGTAGTTTCTTCATGGGCGAAATTTTCCTTGTCTGCCCATCAATCTCCAATATTGACATATTTATTTCCTTCACTATGTCCTCCCCATTAAACCCAAACAAATGATAACCATTCATTATTCTGTATGCTAATTTACTGTTCACCCTCTACCTATATGTATGGAGTGCTGATTTCCACCTCATTGTATCTGAAGTGTGCATGCACACAAAAGCTTATACTTTGAATAAAACTTTGTTGGTCTTAAAGGTGACACAGGACTCAAACTCTGTTCTTTTTCTTTTCTCCCACTGTATCTTTAAGAAGAAAAAAAACCTACACTATTAATCTTTGAAGCAATTTGCCTGTGGTGTTGTACAGACACGATGAGAAAATACTGAGGAGGATGTTGACAGTATGCCACTTGCTGGACCAGTTATATGGAGACTTCTAGGAAGGAGTTATCTACATGTCTCCTTTTTTTTACTAGCAGAAAAACAGATTTTACTTCGATGCAAAACCACCCCTACTCACTACTCCAAAAATGGCTTCCTCTTTCCATTGCTTTTGTAGTTATCACATTAATGTTATAGCGCTAACGTTAGAGTAGTGGTACTTACTCCATAGGTTGTGGAGGACCACATTCACAATTGTGATCAAAAGAACCACATTTACTTCCATTCTGGGATGAGGCCCATGCCTCTAGGAGGCTCACGGCTTACCTGTTCCTTTGGAAGCATCTGTTTCAAAGTAGCAACACATTCCAAACACAAACCCCATTGGTCAAAGGAATTCCCACTTTCCTGAAACATGGGGTAGCTGCCATACTGGCAAACGTTGCTCAGAAGAGTCACATGTGGCTTCCGAGCCAAAAATCTGTATCATTGGGTTTGTCTCTCTTGCTTACAATTGCCATTGAGAGGACCATCAGAGGGAAGGAAAGAAGCGGCTAGGCATTTCTCTGCCTGGATTCAGATCCAGTGGATATCTTTCTCTCTGGGTTTCTAATGTCACTGACAGGTTCAACCTAAGAAGGGTAGAAAACTATATCCTCCCCAAGAAATACTTTATATTACCATTATATATATTATATTATTTTACAAGCAAAGGACCCACAAGGACTTGCTGGGGGAATCTCATTTCCCCCAACCCAGCAGCCCCACAAACTCTGCCCTTTTCCTGCTTCCTTCTCCCCTTCCCATTCATCACCCCACCTACTGTAATCTGCCTTCCTGTCTTCAGCTTTCACTCCTTCCCTCCCCCTGTCTGGTGGAAAAACTTTGGCTGAGTTGCATGGTGCCAGCCACTGGTCCTAGTTCTGTGGTGTTGGCCATCAGGCCCAGGCCAAGTTGTAGTAAATTAACTGCAAAGGCTTGTGGAGGCACCTCACTTTCCATGTATCCCTCCTCCTCTCTTAATCCCCCCCCTTAATCAAAAGCAAAACAACAGGGATAAAAAGTAATCTGGGCTGCACTTTCTTGCGTACAATGGCTCAAGGTTTTTTTTTTTCCTTTTAGGACAGTCACCTGTGCATTACTTTTTTGGGGGGGGATGGTCTCTCTGTGAATGGAGAAACACTTGAAGCACAAACCCACCCCTCAAATCAACTAGGTTTTGCTACTGGGGTGCTTTATTGTCCCAACCAATGTAATGCATTGGGGTTAAAATGTCCCAAGCTTTCCTCCCCAAAGGAATACTGATCTAGGGAAGAATGGAAATGAAGTGTTGTAAATTGTTGGCAAAATAATGTGTCACCAGAAAACATTTACATCACCATAATTACCTGCGTGGGGGGAGGGAAATTTGTAAGCATGCCAATGAATAATAATGACAAAAGTTTGAAATGGGATCTAGGTGTTGCTGAACATATTGGCCTGGGGCAGAATAGGTAGGAGAATAAGCTCCCAAACATTGGTGGAGCACCTCTGTTGCCGCACTGAGAGTTCGAAGCCTTGGGGTGATCCTGGATGCCTCATTGGAATTGAATGCCTCTTTGTCTGCGGAGGCCCAGGTCACCACAGCAGCCAGGTCTGCCTTTTACTATCTACAGCAGGCGAAACAACTGGCTCCCTACCTATCCATCCAGGATCTGGCCACAGTGATCCATGCAGCAGTCACTTCCAGACTAGATTACTGCAATTCGCTCTATGAGGGCTTGCCCTCGAATCTGATCCAGAAACTCCAACTGGTGCAGAATGCTGTGGCGTGTGCATGCAACCAGTGCTCTGCCAGCTGCACTGGTTACCAATTGAGTACCAGATCCGGTTCAAGGTTTTGGTTCTGACCTTCAAAGCCCTGAACAGCCTGGGACCAGCATATCTGCAAGACCACCTCTTCCCGTATGCCCCCCGGAGAGCCTTATGCTCCATGGATCAACATCTGCTAGTAATCCCTGGCCCAAAAGAAGTCCACTTAGCTTCAAAAGTAGCACCCATTGGAGATTGACTGTTGCAGTTCTGCAAGGCCTGTAAGGCACAGATGTTCCACCAGGCATTCAACTGAGGCGGTGGACATTTTGTTATTCTGTGGCCTCCCTGCAGGGACCCTGATGAAATAACTCTGTTGCCCCATTTATCTTATACCAGCTGGGGGATGTATGGAAGGAGCAGAGGCAACTGATACTACTAACTGCAGAACTAGAGTTTGTTTTTAGACGGTTATATTGCTTTTAGATTTTATATGGTTTTATTATATATATCTGGTTTCAACCTTGTATTATTGACTGTTGTAACCTGCTTAGAGCCCATTTGGGAAAAGGTGGGCTATAAATCGAAAATAATAAATAAAATATTATCTTCTGCCATCATGAACACAGATTCTGGGGTGACTTTTTACTATCTCATAAAAACTGAAATTGGCTTAGGGTAGTAAATATACCTTAAATATAGTTTGGGCAAGCTTTTTTCCACACCTCTCAAAGAACAAGTTGCAAAAGTAGTATCAGGAGATATCTAAAGTTTTTTTAGATTATACTAGTTGCTCCTAATCCTACAGTCTGACATCCATTGAGGTAACAGATTGAGAAATCCTGCACGATCTAATGGAATTTAACGTAGACACATATACTTGGAAAATAGTCCATCTACTTTTAATAAGCTGAAAAGGGAACATTACTGAAATCCTGCCAAATACATCAAATTGAACATTCATCTTCACATCTCTTTAAGCACAAGTATAGTAATTTAAGCACCAATATGAAACATTTAAGCATCCCTGCACGGGAATGAATAAATATTTCAAATCAATAGATGACAGCATCACATTTCCAGGCAGAAGGTGCTGTTCATGCAAGCATATATATTACTTGATTATTTGACAGAAAGATATGGTTCAAATGTAACGATGAACTATGGTTGGGAATGAGAGCCAGAAACTGGAAATTCTGAAATGTATTTAATTCTGAATGTGAAGTAAATTTGGAATCTTGGTTTTTACAGAGGAAAACAAACCATAGTTTGTGGTTCAAATAATGAATACACAAATCTTTTAATTAGATAACCACACAAGAGGAGGAATGGACATGCAGGCCCACACTTGCTCACATAAAGTACAAACCATGGTAGTTTTTATCTTTAAACCAGAGGGCCAGTTTGGTGTAGTGGTTAAGTGTGCGGACTCTTATCTGGGAGAACCGGGTTTAATTCCCCACTCCTCCACTTGCAACTCCTGAAATGGCCTTGGGTCAGCCATAGCTCTGGCAGAGGTTGTCCTTGAAAGGGCAGCTGCTGTAAGAGTCCTCTCAGCCCCACCCACCTCACAGGGTGTCTGTTGTGGGGGGAGGAAGGTAAAGGAGATTGTGAGCCGCTCTGAGACTCAGATTTGGAACGGAGGGCAGGATATAAATCCAAATCATCATCATCTTCTAATCATATGAACAAATTCAATTAAAAAGCACGGTCTTTGGTGGGATATTGGATAAAATGGAAGTTCTCTACGGTATCAAATGGACCGTTGACATATGTAAGACATGTTGCAGTCATACAAACATGAACAAGTAAACAGTTTCTAAGTATACCAAGCATAAAATATTTACAGCCTATAATCTGACTGTAGTTCCTTTCTCTGTATTTTAAAGAAAAGATACAGGCTGATTTCGCACTGACCTTTTACTGGCGCGACCACCCTCCTCACGCCGGCGGATCTGCAGGGATTTCGCACCAGAAGCGCCGGCGCAGCCAAAAGAGCCGGCAACTTCCGTCGCGAAACCAGCTCAAATGGAAACCGCCAAGAAGCAGGAAAACGTTTGAGCGGGTTTCGCGACGGAAGTAGCCGGCTCTGTTGGCTGCGCCGGCGCTTCTGGTGCGAAATCCCTGCAGATCCGCCGGCGTGAGGAGGGTGGTCGCGCCAGTAAAAGGTCAGTGCGAAAACGCCCACAGAATTAAACTCCCTTAACCAATAAAGCCTTGACAGAGTTCTAAACAGAAGCTATGACTGAACAGTGAAAAACAAGGGATGGCAGCAACTTAAAATATATTCTACAGAAGAACAGAAATTACTTTGTCCAAGAGGTCACTGCGGACAGATTTCTTTCCCTCTCAAATCTCTTCACTAGTCCAAGAGGGAGAGATACCATCAAAAAGCAAAAGGCACCATCTGTGAAAGCTTTTTTTTACTCCCCCATTCCCTCAAAACTGTAAGGAAAATAATATAAAGGCTGAATTTACTTACTTCACTTGTTCCATGCCAACTACACTGGTTGCCAATTGAGTACCACATCCAGTTCAAAGTTACTGACCTTCAAAGCCCTTTGTGGACAGGGACTAGCATACCTATGGGACCTTCTCTCCCCCTCTATGCCCTGGAGAGCCTTGGACTTCACAGATCAACATCTCCTGGTAGTCCCCAGCTGAAAGACGTCCACTTAACCTTGACCAAGACCAGGGCCTTTTCTGCTCTGGTATTGGTCTGGTGGAACATGGTCCCATTTGAGAATGGGGCCCTGCAGCACTCGTTACAGTTCCACAGGGCCTGTAAAATGGAGCTGTTCAAGAGGGGATTGGATAAGCATATGGAGCAGAGGTCCATCAGTGGCTATTAGCCACAGCCTATTCTTGAACTCTCTGTCTGGGGCAGTAATGCTCTGTATTCTTGGTGCTTGGGGGGGCACAGTGGGAGGGCTTCTAGTGTCCTGGCCCCACTGGTGGACCTTCTGATGGCACTTGGTTTTTTTGGCCACTGTGTGACACAGAGTGTTGGACTGAATGGGTCATTGGCCTGATCCAACACGGCTTCTCTTATGCTCTTATGTTCCGCCAGACCTTTGGTTGAGGCTACAGATGCTCAACCATCTCGGCCTCCCCTGCCCACAGCACCTGCCTCAGTGCCCTTACTTTGCTCTAAGATTGCCAATAAGACATGGTAGTAAAATGGGTTGCTTTTAATTATCATCAGACTAACATCTTGCAGGAGGCACTATGGACAACCTTGAAGTTGTTTTAGTTGCCATCTTATTTCTGATTGTTCTAAATTTGGTTTTAGATTATATCTTTTAATGTTTTTATGTTTCTTATATGATGTAACAACCCTGAGCCCATTTGTGGGGTAGGATGAGATGTAAGTCTAATAAAATAAATAAATAAATATTGGTAGCCTAGGATCGAATTTCCTCTGCCTTCCTTCATCTGCATTAGACTCAACTAGCTCTGGTAGTGTCATACCCATCCCATGTTTTTAATTCAAAGAGCTGCTTAAGAAGGAGGAATCTAAGATTTCAGGTAGGTACTATGTTTGAATACACCTGTTAACATTTTTCTGTACAAGATAATCTGTGAAATAAATTGCATACGATAGCACAGCACCGTATCCTAACTCATTAACATCCCTTAATTCTTTAAACATATACAAACTACAGACTTTTATGTCCAAGCAGAAGCTTTATATTATGAACACTGATTTTGTCACCAGGGTTGAAGATGGAAATCTCCAATGACATCCAAATGCAAATGACGTGAAAAATCAAGATTTTCAACCAGACTTACACCACTGTTCAAAAATAGTTACAGAGAAAGCACCAAACCTCAAATTTAACAGGGTGCTCACATTTAGATAGCACAAAAAAAATTGTTTAGTTGAAGACTTCAACATTCAGTCTCAGCATGCTAGGTGAAGGGAGAAGCACTGGAACACAAGTCAGACAATTAACTATATTCTTATACAGAGAGCCAGTTTGGTGTAGTGGTTAAGAATAAAGACTCTAATCTGGGAGAACCATGTTTGATTCCCCACTCATCCACATGCACCTGCTGGTGTGACCTTGGGTCAGTCACAAGTTCTCTTAGAGCCGTTCTCTCAGAGCTCTCTCAACTCCACCTACCTCACAGGGTGTCTTGCTGTGGGGAGGGGGAAAAGAAGGGAAATTGTAATTAACTCTGAGACTCCGAGCGAAGGGCAGGGTATAATCCCAACCTCTTCTGTTATGTCTCTAAGTAACAAATAACTTTTTAGGCTTTATGGATGAGATAGACCACATTGATTACTAGTAAATGAACTTTCTACATGAGATCACTACTACTGTTTTAAGTTTTCAAAATCAGGCATATACATTTAAGATCTCATAGGTCTTAAGGCAATGGTACTCATTCCACAGCTTGTGGAGATACACATTCACAATTACCATCAACCAGAAGTGCTGTATGACTACTGTATGGCACAAACAGATACCACGGGTGAATTCAACTTTCCTCTAAGTAGCCTTCCAACCAGGGCCAGTTCTAGACTGTCTGGCACCCTAGGCAAGGCTAACTTCTGGTGCCCCCCCCCATAACATCACTGAGTCACATGGGGGGCACCCGATTTTCCACCCCCAGAAGGCCAGCGCCCTAGGCAATTGCCTAGTTTGACTAATGGCAGGGTGGCCCTGCTTCCAGCCAAAGTGGCTGAGAGAGCAATGGAAACTGGAAAAGCAGCTAGATCCCAGTTCAGTAGCCCCTTAGAGACCAATAAGAGGTGTGTGTGTGCGCGAGCTACTGGAGTGGAATCTAGCTGTTCAATTGCAGAGCAACCCTTTGAAGTTGAAGGAAGGCTCCTTACACTGGAAGACTTCAAATCTGAGCCACAAGGAAAGGGGTGGTGGTGGTGGTATAAAGTGTCATAGCCAATTTATGGTGATTTCATAGGGCTTTCAAGGCAAGCAATTAAGCAGAGGTGGTTTGTCAGTGTTTTCTTCTGCCCTGGATAGCCCAGGCTAGCGTAATCTCATCAGATCTCACAAGCTAACCAACGTTGGCCCTGTTTAGTATTTGAATGGGAAATCACCAAGGAGGTCCAGGGTCATGACGTAGAAGCAGGCAGTGGCAAATCACCTCTGAACATCTCTTGCCTTGAAAACCCAAGGGAGCACTGTAACTCAGCTGTGACTTGATGGCCAAAAAAAAGGTGGGGTATAAGTTTTTTAATGAATAGGTGAACCAAGTTTGCTCTGTAGAGGGGTAGGATCAATTATAGTATTTTAAGTATTAGATGCATAATTATCACCTTTTAAAGTATCAGAGTACTTCTGAGCACACAGGGTTGTCTCTATCCAATACTACGGGACGGCTTCCCCTCACTGCCTTCTTGCTGTCTCCTCAGCATGAATTACAGCAACTCAGGCAAGACAGTAAGGCAGTGAGGCAAGGAGAGTAAAGCTGCAGCCAGGTTGCTCTTTTCCTGGGTGAGTCCCGTGGTCGTCTTTGCAGCCGGATTGCTCTCCTCCTGATAGCCATTTGGGTGCTAGGATGAGTGTGCAAAGGCCATGAAGAAGGGTAGGGAGTAGCTGGAAAAGATGTACCCTTTACTTTCATCCCTAGCATGAAGCCTGCAACTTACTTATCCTCCAGTTCCTGCAGTGGCAGCTGTTTGAAGGTGGGAACTATCTGCCATCCACAAACCCCACAGGGCAATGACCTTGCTCACTCCCTTGGGATATGAGCAGGTGTCACATTGAGGAATAGCGCCAAGAAATAGAGGTGATGCAAGCCAGACCAATCACAATCTATGATACTCATTCAGTGGGTTGGGAGCCACTTATGGCTCTTTGGAGCACTGTTCCCCAATAAGGCACCTATTCTGTCTTTCAGGAAAGTACTTGCCCCGGTAGAGCTTGTGGTTGACAGGGTTCTTACATTGAAACAGTCATCAGGTAAGGTCTCTCGAGGTACAGGTGACATGTCGCAACTGGGGGAAAAATATGGCTCTTGGTTTATAATTGCAAATGTGGAAATCCACAAGCTGTGGCATGAGTACCACTAACTCAGAGCGATTTTTCTTCAGTGAGCATGTATAAGAAGAGCCTTGCTGTGTCCAGAGAGTATGATTGGATGGCATAGTCTGCTGCAGCTAATACATATGGATCCAATCAGCAGATGGATGGGAGACCTAGGAACCCCTGTATGTTGTTTCAAGCTCTATCATGGAAAAATGGCAAGACAGAAATGTATTAAGTTCAGGGCTTTTTTGTAGCAGGAACTCATTTGCATATTAGGCCACCCCCACCCCCAATGTAGCCAATCCTCCAAGAGCTTCCAGGGCTCTTAGTGCAGGGCCTACTGTAAGCTCCAAGATTGGCTACATCAGGGGTGTGTGGCCTAATATGCAAAGGAATTCCTGCTACAAAAAAACAAGTCCTGCTTCATAACCTTCAGCTAAGATACAAACCAGCCCCAGGTTGACTCAGCCTTCATTCCTTCCGAGGTCGGCAAATTGAATACCCAGCTTGCTTGGCGGTAAGGGTAGATGACTGGGGAAGGCAATGGCAAACCACCCCGTAAAAAGTCTGCCGTGAAAAAGTTGTGAAATCACCTCAGAGTCAGAAACGACTGGTGCTTGCACAGAGGACTACCTTTACCTTTAAGATATAAACAATACATGCTGCAGGCAATGTTCTCTCTAGGATGCAGTCTTGTGAGCAAAAATTCTACATTGTGAACTACTGGCATTAAAGTTGTGAGCTACTGCATAAATTAGTGTGCTCTGGGGTCATCCTTCCTGAGCTAAGACAAAAATGTGTAAGCTGGAGGCTAAAAATAAACAGGTTGCTTACCTGTAACTGATGATCTTCGAGTGGTCATCTGTGCAGTCACACACATGGGTCTTGCCGCAGGCAATGAATCCATTCCTCGGAGTTCCAATAGCTCGCCTATAGCGCTTTTGGCGCGCTCCCCTCCCGCCCTGGGGAGCAGGCAGCGACAGCGCATGCCTGGAGCGGGGGGGGGAGCGCCCATTCCACTCAGTTTCTTCCAGCCGCCGCTGACATAAACACAGTACAGAGTTAGATAACCATCACAGGAAGCCAGCAGCGGGGAAGGCTGGGTGGGCGTGTGTGACTGCACAGATGACCACTCGAAGATCATCAGTTACAGGTAAGCAACCTGTTTATCTTCTTCGTGGTCTCTGTGCAGTCCCACACATGGGTGACTAGCCAGCTGAGTAACCTGGAGGAGGGTGCTGGTAAAAGAAGATAGTTAGTCACATAAGAAAACAGATCATAGTCGAATATCTAGAAGCAGAGGCCAAAAACACTCACCATACTTCAGTGGAAGATGGATCGGAGGACTGCTTGGCCGAAGGAGGCGTCCCGTCTCGCACGAACGTCCAAAGCATAATGGGAGACGAACGTGGAAGGAGAGGACCACGATGCAGCCGCACAGATGTCCTCTAGAGAGACGCCCTGTAGAAAGGCCGAAGACGTCGAGACCGCTCTAGTAGAGTGGGCCTTAAGGCCTTCGGGAGGAGGCTGTTTAGCCAGTTCGTAACACAACCTGATGGCACTAACTACCCATTTAGAAAGTCTCTGGGTAGAGATTTTGTGTCCTTTGCGTGGTTTGCCGTAGGCCACAAACAGGTTAGGGTCCTTACGGAAAGGTTGTGTGCGATCCAGATAGAAGGCTAACGCCCTTCTGACGTCCAGTGAATGCAGCGATCGCTGTCCCTGGTCGGATGGGTTGGGGAAAAACGTTGGTAGCGAAGTGGAGGTAGATAGATGAAACTTGGAGACAACCTTAGGGAGGAATGTAGGATCTGGTCGTAAGACAACCTTGTCCCTATGAAAGATGGTGTAGGGAGGGTCAAATCGGAAGGCACATAAGTCACTTGCCCGCTTACCAGAGGTAAGGGCTATTAGCAATGCTGTCTTCCAGGAAAGAAGATTGAGCTGTATTGTCGCCATGGGTTCAAAGGGTGCCTTCATGAGACAGGAAAGAACAAGGGATAAACTCCACGTTGGGACGAACGGTTTAACAGGTGGATGCAGGTGCAGCATTCCCTTAAGGAAGGATTTAGATAAGGGGTGAGAGAAGACCGTCCTGCCATCGATAGTGTCATGGAATGCAGAGATGGCGGAGAGGTGTACTTTAAGTGAAGAGTAGCAGAGGCCTGATCTCTGCAGGGATAAGAGATAATCTAGGATCAGGTTTAGAGGTGTTACTTCAGGCGTTAGGTGATAGGGTGCAACGAAGGAACAAAAGCGCTTCCATTTGCGTTGGTACGAAAGTCTGGTGGAAGGCTTCCTTGCGTTGAGAAGGATATTGGTCACTTCTGTGGAGAAGCAGGAGAGTGTATTCTCCAAGCAGTGAGGGCCAGAACCCGAGGGTTGTGATGAAGTACCTGGCCGTTCGCCTGCGATAGGAGGTCTCCCACGACCGGGAGGCGTCGGTAAGTGTGTTGTGACATTTGCAGTAGTCTGGTGAACCATGGTTGCCGTGGCCACCACGGTGCGATAAGGATGCAGTCCGTGCCATCCCGTGCGACCTTTGTCAAAACTCGTGTCAGTAGGGGGGTTGGCGGAAAAATGTAGTGGAGGGGACCCCTCCAGAGATGTAGGAAGGCATCGTTGCCCTTCCTGCAGTAGAAGCGACGACATTTGGCATTGTCCCTGGAGGCAAAGACGTCCACCTTGGGAGTACCGAAGCAGGTGAAGATCCGACGAAGGTATGTCAGATTGATGGACCATTCGTGGTCGTCTATGCGTAGCCTGCTTAGTGAGTCTGCCAGCACATTCTCCACACCTGGGAGGTGGATGGCGGTCATGTGGATGGTGTGTTTGATACACCACTCCCAGAGCAGTATGGCTATGCGGCACAGTCGAAGAGATCTGGTGCCTCCCTGCTTGTTCACATAGAAGACTGTTGCCATATTGTCGGTGGAGATCTGGATATGGCGACCCCCGATGAGAGGGAGGAAGGATTGGAGGGCTCTGTGTACCGCAATTAGCTCTAAGCAGTTTATGTGGAGGGTCCTCTCCTGAGGAGTCCAGAGACCTCTGACAGTCTTGCCTTCTAAGTGGGCTCCCCATCCCCACATGGAGGCGTCTGTTGTCACGGTAGCCGTTGGAGTAGTTGGTAGGAACGGCATGCCCTCGAGGAGGTTCTCGAGGATAGTCCACCAGGTGAGAGAAGGAAGGACTCTCTTGGGGACGGTAAGCAGGGTGCTCTGAGGTTGCACATGAGGACGGTAGGCACGTACGAACCAGAGCTGAAGTGGTCTCATTCGTAGTCTGGCGAAGAGGAGAACTGCTGTAGTAGCGGCCATCAGACCCAGAAGGCGTTGAATAGTTAGGGCCGATTGGGTGGGGTGTAGCTGGACCAGCCTGGCAAGGCTGATGATTGTCATAGCACGGTCTTCTGGGAGGAAGGCACGTTGTATAGAGGTGCGGAGATGGGCCCCTATGAAGTTGAGATGTTGAGTGGGGGTGAAGTGAGATTTGGTGACATTCACCCTCAGGCCTAGAGACGCCAGGAGGAGAAGGGCTGCGTGGAGATTGGCCTCGAGCTGATTTGGAGTTGGTGCAATGAGGAGCCAATCGTCTATGTAAGGGAAGACTGTGATGTTGCGGAGTCGAAGAGCAGCTGCCACCACCGCCATGCACTTTGTAAACACCCTGGGTGCTGTGGAAAGGCCGAATGGTAGGGAGACGTACTGAAAATGATGTTGGCCCATCGCAAACCGGAGATATCTGCGATGCTGAGGTCGGATAGTCACATGGAAGTAAGCGTCCTGAAGATCTAGGGAAGCCATCCAGGAATTCTTTGGAATGAGAGGCAAGATGGACTGCAGCGAGATCATTCTGAATTTCCTGTACTCGATGAATTTGTTCAGCTTCCGAAGATCTAGAATAGGACGCTTGCCTCCATCCCTCTTGGGGACCAGGAAGTATCTTGAGTAGAACCCTGTTCCCCGATGTTGGGGGGGAACAGGTTCTATGGCTTTTTTCTGGAGCAAGTCCAGAATCTCCTGATGGAGGTGATGGGATGGGGGGGTAGCGACAAAGTAGTGGTGGCGAGGTAGCGAAGCGAACTCTATTGCGTACCCCAGGCGTACGATGGTGAGTACCCAGGAGTCGGTTGTAATTGAACTCCAAGTCTTGTAGAAAGGGGAGAGACGTGACTGTATGGGGAAGTCAAAGAGACTGCTTGTTAGGGGGGGACGATTTTTTAGACTGCTGAGAGCGCTGCCTTTGCTGGAAAGAAGGCTTTTGTTGCGCAGGTCTTCTCTTCCAATATTCGGCCTGCTTAGGAGAACGCTGGCGTCTTTGGAAAGATGGTTTCCAAGGTTGTTTGCGAGTGAAAGGTTGCGTAGGTGGTTGAGATACTCCCAGGCGCTTGGCCCTTTTACGACCATCGTCAACGGAAGACAAGACTTCATCAGTGGAAGCATGAAAGAGGCCCAGGCCGTCGAAGGGAAGATCCTCTATCTTCTGCTTGATGTCGGGTTGAAGATTTGTGGATCTTAGCCAAGCATGACGACGCAAGGCAACTGAGGAAGCGAAGACGCGGGAGGAACAGGAGACCGCATGGCGAATTGAATTAATCTGTTGTTTGGAGACCCTGGAGAGCTCAGAAACCAGGGCTGATGCTGTTCTCTGGGAGGAATCAGGAAGCGAAGGTATCAGTGGTGTGAATTGGTTCGCCAGATTAAAAGTATAAGCGGCGAAATAAGCTAGATAATTGTTAAGCTTCGAGTTGGTGGAAGCAAGTGTGAAGATTTTCCGTGCCAAGGTGTCTAATTTCCTCCCTTCACGATCTGGAGGCGTGGGATGTCTGGAGGGTTTGGTCTTCATGGCAGAATGAACAATAATAGAGTTCGGAGCCGGATGTGAGGCGAGGAACTTAGCGTCGGGGGCATGGACTCGATAGAGGGAGTCCAGCCTCTTTGAAGTGGGGGGTACGGAGGCAGGTTTGTCCCAAGTCTCCTGAAGACCCTCCAAGTGCACCGGTAACATCGGAAGCAAGGACCCGGGCGGAAAGTCCGACTGCACCAAGTCATGTACCATGTCCGACACCTTGGGGGAGTCCGCCTGGAGAGGTATTTTCAGTGCCTCCGCCATCGAAGTAATTAGGTTGAGGTACGCCTTGGATGCATCCGACGGAGAGAGCCGGAGCTGTTGTGCGGGGTCGGAAGGGATAGATGGAGAGTGGTCTTCCGAATCCGAGGAGGCAGGTGAATCCCTAACCGAGGAAGATCCCGCCGTGGAGGGAGAAGGTGGATGAACGATCGGTTCCGAGATGGGAGCTGCAGGTTCCGAGGTCTTGGGGGGAGACCGAAGTCGAGAATCCGGGGCCACGGATACAGTGGCAGAAGCGGTGCGGGGTTTGGCCACGTCTCGGTACCGAGGGTGCTCGCGTTGTTGACGCGAGGAGCCAGCCTCTTGCTCAGATGATAGAAGGCGGTTAAGGAGTCTGGGTGAGTACTCGAAATGGCTTCGAGGGTCACGAAGTCGAGAAGGACGGTCGAAGTGGAGTTGAGGTGAGTCCTCGCGTCGGGTTGGGCGTGCGTAACGAGGCCGAGGCGAACCCCCATAACGGATCCGTGGAGTAACGGGATCACGATGGTAGTAAGAGCCGGAGTCCTGATATCTGTGATGGACGTCCCAATCGGAGTGCGAACCGGAATGGTGACGAGACCGACCTTGTCGAGGTGAGGGCGATCTGGAAAGGGGAGAGTATTCATATCGCCTTCTGGAGTAGTAGTCTTGCTGTTCAAAGTAGACAGAGGAACCGGAGTCGTGGCGGCTGCGCGGAGAGCGTGATCGGATTCGAATCCGATGGGAAGAGACTTGAGTTGCCGATTCACGGTACAGCGGAGAGAGTGCAACGTCGTGGAAGGAGTCAGGACGCAAAGATGGGCGTAGATAGGTCTGTGTCGGGTCGGTGGTGCGGTCGGGTTCGAGGATCTCAGAAGGAACCACGCTATGTACTGAAGGTGATCGAGATCGAATCGGAATCACCTCCACGGCCGTGGAGGTGTGGGGTGTAAGCCGAGGCATGTCGGTGATGACGTCAACCGGGGTCGACAATTCGGACGGCAGAAGTGGTTGAGTCGAAGTCGATGGAGCAGTCGAGGCCATGGTGTTGTGGGGCTTAATGGGCGCCGAGTCCGCCGATTCGGAATGGCGAGCCGATTCGGAATGGGGAGGTTTCTTCGGCGCCGAATCCGAGTGTCGAGGCTTCTTAGGCGCCGACTCCGATTCGGAATGACGCAGCTTTTTCGAAGATTTGTGGCCGGTTTCGGCGTGCTTCGAAGGTCGTTTCCCGGACTTGTGCGTCTTTTGAGACTGAGGCGCGGCCGGGGAAGCCGAATCTCCCGCTCGAGGTGGGGGAGGCGGCGAGTCGGAGGTGGGCATAGCCCGCAAGGAGCGTTCTAAGAGGAAAGCCTGTAGTCGTGCAGCGCGGTTTTTGCGTGCCTGCTTGCCGAAGTTGGCACAATGCGGGCAGGCGTCGACTCGATGGCCTTCCCCGAGGCAGAAAAGGCAGTGACTGTGGCCGTCTGTGGTGGGGATTTTAGCCCCACAGTGCCTACACTTTTTAAAGGTAACCTTCCCTTCCATACGCCCCGGACGGTGGGGGGGGGGAGGGAGGGAGGGAACGGTTGGAAAAGGAAAAGAAAAGCGCAGAAACGGTGTATTTTTTTTTTTTCTTTTTTTCAGGACGAAAAAAGGGGAAAGAGAAACGATACCAGATAAATCGGAGAGTGAAGTCCAGAAAGGAGATGAGCTGAGGAGAGACGAGCTAAGGAAGAGCGCAGCGAGGAAGGTGTTGTCCGGGCGGCGGAAAGGAAGAAACTGAGTGGAATGGGCGCTCCCCCCCCCGCTCCAGGCATGCGCTGTCGCTGCCTGCTCCCCAGGGCGGGAGGGGAGCGCGCCAAAAGCGCTATAGGCGAGCTATTGGAACTCCGAGGAATGGATTCATTGCCTGCGGCAAGACCCATGTGTGGGACTGCACAGAGACCACGAAGAAGATCTGTGAGCTAGCTCATGCTCAGTTTTGAGGGAACACTGGCTGCAGGATACTTTATCTACCTGTATCGAGATGAAATTGGGTCCATTTGGATCAATGGAACTTAATTCCCAGTAAGAGTGTGTGGCCTAATATGCAAAGGAGTTCCTGCTATTAAAAAAGCCCCTATTAGGTTACATAAACATATTAAAGTATACCCAGTCCGACCTGGGGAACTAGTATCTGCTTGCTGTTTAACTGTGCTTTGGCCATTAAC
Source organism: Heteronotia binoei (assembly GCF_032191835.1). NCBI lineage: Eukaryota > Metazoa > Chordata > Lepidosauria > Squamata > Gekkonidae > Heteronotia > Heteronotia binoei. Next base: position 105,058,508 of record NC_083229.1, read on the forward strand.
TTATTGGATAGATTTGAAACCATATATGACGAGTCTGCAGAATTCGATTCCGTATAAGTATTTTATGCATATTCATTTCTGCAGTTAATGTTATAGTAATTGTTTTTCAGCATACTATCTATGTTTTGAAAAGTATATATGGTTTCTTATCATTTCTGTGTTCATTTTAAGGACATATATATTTTAAAGTCCCAGTGCTTCCCTAATGGATTCATCTTAAACTTCAGCAAAAACAAAAGTCACAAAAAATCTAGCTCAAAGACCACAATGAAAAAGCTTGTATTATAGAAAGATCCTGATTTGTTGTAAAACACTTTTTAACACTTACACCATAGTTTTCAAGGAAATAGGCCCCTTTTCTAACCCTGTAATTACCAGCTTCATAGTATCACCCAATGACACCAATCTGTTTTGTCACTGATATAAAAACATGTGTAAATAAAAGACCTGGCTCAACTTTAACTTGCATTGACAGTATAATGGCTGTTAAAATTTGAGTTTATGGGCTACACACATTCCCCACTTCACTGATCTGCAATGCAAATTCTAAGCTTTTTCATCAAAGCTGTGGCAGCAAACTCACCCACTGACCTAAAAATGTCGCACATCTGCTTAAAAAGGATTACCTAGAAGGCCATCATAGGAACTGCCAGTCAGTGAAGAAAACATAAGTAAAATAAACCACTGTTTTCAGCTGGAAAACCACTCCTCTGCTACTACTCCCTTTATGTTGAAATTATCAGGAATTTCTTTCCTATTACTTGTGTGTGAAACAGCCATATGTGAATAATTAAGAGCAGGGGTATGGTGAGATCCACCTAATTTAATTTCCATACTACTGGGGAGCACAGGAATTTATCAAACTAAATACACTTTCTAGAATGTTAAGCATGGAACCCGTTTTATTTCCTGTTACTGGGATTCTAGAAGTCCTTCAGTTGCAAAGGAAACCCTTGTGGGAATCACTATGCCTTCTCTTAGCTTCAGTGTAGACAAGACACCCAGCCAATGAAGAGAACAGAATTCCTGGCAGACAGCTACTGAGAGGGGTGAGGCAGGTTTTTCACACTGCAAGGTCAAGCTATGATGACAAATGGTTGATGGGGCCCTCAGCCACAGTCTTTGTAGCTGCATTTCATCTCCAATGGCCTACTTAGTGTAGGTATCCTATCTCCTATCACTTCTCCCTCCAGTTTTCAGCTTCGTTCAAGAAAAAATACTATTAGACTTTGCTAAGTACATCTAAATTCTAAGGAAGTATGCATGCAGCCACATACAAAGATGTAGGTAGGAGGCATCCATTTCTCTCGTCCAGTCTTTCCAGCAGGGGGATGGGATGAGATACAGAAAGCTCTCCATTAGCAGTTTTGCATTTTATGAGCATTTATTCAACTTCCATGAAGGGCGTGCAAGAACAAAGAATAACCACAAAATAATTCTGGAACAATGACAACAAGGACAGCAGAGTTTTAGGGTTCAGTTCCAGCTGATTTTATTTCCTTCAGAAAAAAAAAGGTTATTTACAGAAAGGATATTGACAATCTGACAGGCAGTGAACTTGGCAAAATTAGCCAGCTTCCCCTCCCCCCACCCCATGTTGTATTATGGGCAGATTGTTAGACAAAGATATTCCACACAGCATATTGCACAGGATGGATGACAAAAAAAAAAAAGTAAAAACCCTTAACGGAACCTCCTCGTTAGGCAGATGTCCTAGCGCCTGTCATGTTATATTAACATACATAAACACACAATCTTTTTTTTTTGCTTATTATAATACAGACTTAAATGTACAAAGATGTTTTCACTTTTTTTCTCATCTTAAACACAACAGCTATAGACCTGAATACATATGCTATCATCATGCCATAAGAGACTAAAACAATTATATTTAGCGACAAGTAGAAAGGATTAAATAGTCAAATACAAGAATGAAAAACGCAGTACATAGTGTCGCGAACTCAAATCGGCATTTAGATAGATCCAGTGGTTTAAACGGCACGGGTTTTGTTTTTTTCTTTTTTGCTTATAAAAAAGTGCAAAAGATGTGGTTTACAAGTTAAAGCTACAGGATCCCTTTTTTTCTCCTGAAAATGATCCAATTCTTTTTGTACAACATACTATGGATTCTGAGAGGGGGTTTTGTTTGTTAGAATCAGCCCTACAGCAAATTAGTCCAGCCCCTCCCTCTCAACTCATAAGCAGGTGTATTAAAAAGGGATGCTGTCTCTTTAAGAAGCCTGCAGATTGGAGTGTAAACATGATAAAATAGGGGCTGATTTTGTGTGTGTGAGAGACATTTAACCAGCGGCCCTGTTTAATCAGGAAATCCAAAACAGCAATTTACACCCCTTTATATATTTTTTACAAAAATACACTGAGAAAATAATCAAACGTTTTCATCTCTCTTCTCTTGTTTTTTTTAAAAGTGTCAAAAGTCTACATTTAAATATAAAAAAATTAAAAGTTAAAACTCTAGCCCTTCAGTGAAGGTGACATAAAAATGGTGTGGGTAACAACAGAACTACCAAAAAGAGGACAAAGTAATACAAGTAAAAAAAAATGTTTGGCCAGTATAAATACTTATAAAATGGCATCCAATTTCATTTACAAGGGGAAAAAAAGAAACATTTCAAGGATGGTTCATGAGGGTGAAAAGAAAAGATTCTTCATTTGCAGCTATAAAAGAACTCTCACACATGCACGCACACACACAGACACGGAGGAAAAATTTGGTCCTGAATATTTTTTAAAAGTCCAGCACAGATTTGAGTTGCGTTTGAATCCTTTAAAGAGTTAAGAATGAAAAAAAGCTGGTGATATTTTTGTAGGAATCAAACATAGCGCCATCTATCTGCTTTTTATATTATTCTAACACTATTTTTTTAAAAACTGCTCAACAGTCCTTTTAACAGAAATCTCAGAAAGATAGACAGGATAACATGCTATATTAAACCCCACCAGTGAAATAATCCAACACCATCACGATTCTGAGTTAAGAAAAACAAAACACATTTTCGCAAAATAAAAAATTGCCCTCCATTTCCCCTGTACCACGTCATCACAGAAAACTTGGTATGTTCTATATACCGTTCTTTATTTTATCTTTTTTTTAAAAAAAGTTCAGTGTTGTTGAAATTCCACACCTAACTTTTCTCTGTATATAAGGTGACTCAGAAAAAAACGCGGCCACCTTCGCCTTGATACGTGCAAATCCTTCTCAGTTTTATTATTATCTTCTCTTAACCGAGCTTCCAGTTCATTTTGAATACACACACCCCCTTCCCCTTCTTCTTTCTTATCTGGGTCTCAGTCGAGTTCTTGGGGCCCCTTTCTCACCACCCCATATCTCCTGTCGGTGCAGGCGAGGGGGAAGGGTCGAATGAGCATTCCCCCCCCCTCCTTTCTCTAATGCAACTCCTGCACATTTGTTTCGGACATAAACCTATAACATCGCGCCCCCCCCCACAACACACACACACGCGCGCGCACACACAGCCACCAAAGCACAATCCCCACCCCCACTCCCTTCCAATATCGATGGGCAAGAGACAGGGAAAACCTTCCGAGGGAGTGTGCAATAGTCTCTGAAACGTTGAACTTATTTCTTCAACCATTCGGACGACGAAGCAGAGGTGGGGTGGAGGGGTAAGGGGGGGGTCCACTTCCCTAAAGAGAGATACATTTTGGGGGTTATAAAAAGGGGGGGTCGATCCCTTTTTGTCATCTTAACGTGTTTTTTTTTTGGAGGGGGGACCCAAAACAAACGAACACCCCCCCCCCCCGAAGTCAGTTTCATGAAGGAAGCCAAAGAGGGAGCAACCGCGGACATTTTCGCTCCTCAGTCTGTAGCGCGGGGAAAGGGGGGTTGGTCTTCCTTCTCTCTCCGCCGCCGCCCCCAAATGCATTTCTTTTCTTCTTGCCGACGTTCCCCCCTTTTCAGTATGTGAAAACCAGGTTGGAAATGCTGGACTCGAGCCAGTCCCCCGAGATCATCTCACTTACCTCGGGCGTGCAATAGTCCGGGAACTCGAAGTGGGAGCCCGAGCCGGCTTCCAAGTGAAAATCCAGGTCCCTGTCGAGGACCGAGGAGGAGCCGAGGCTGCCCAGGGCCATGCTGTCGAAGCCCGGGCTGGGGTTGAGGTCCAACAGGTCGTCTTCGAACTCGTCGTCCGAGGAGGAGGAAGCGCAGGAGGAGCCCGACGACGACGCCGACGAGTGCGAGGTGGAGGGCGCCGGCGAGGGCGCCCTCAGGCTGGTGTAGCTGCGGTGGTCGGACGGCGAGCAGGCGCCCGGGGGGGAGACGGCGGGCTCGGCTCCTCCGACGGCGTCGTGGGGGTGGGGGTGGCCGCCGGCCCCTGCAGCGGCTCCCGCCTCGTCGTAGAGGCTGAGCGGGTCGCTGGCTTCCGTGGAAGTCGTGCTGAGCGTGGGGCTGGCAGGCACGGCGCCTCCGGGGGACGCGTGGGAGAAGAGGTAGAGCCGCTTGGCCTTCTTCTCGGGGAGGTGTTTGCCGCTCGAGGGCGAGGAGGAGCCCGGCGAGGCGGCGCGGGATTTGTACAGCGAGTGGTGCTCCGGGGGCAAGAGGGCGGCCGGCTGCTCTGACGCCGGGAACGGAGGCGAGCCTTTGCTGCTGGCGCCGCAGCCACTCAGGCTCAGCTTGGGATGCGGCTTGCCGGCGCCACTGGGGGAGAGTTTGGCGGCGCTGCCCTTCTTTAGGGCGAGTTTGGAAGAGTTGGCGGCTGCCGCGGGGGCGGCGTGGCTGCCGCCGCTGCTCTTCTCGCCCGGCTTGCCTGAGTTCGTGCCCGATTTTACCTTCTTCCTGGGCCGGTACTTGTAATCGGGGTAGTCGGCCATGTGCTTGAGGCGCAGCCGCTCCGCCTCCCGGATGAACGGGATCTTGTCGCTGTCCTTGAGCAGCTTCCAGCGCTTGCCCAGGCGCTTGGAGATCTCGGCGTTGTGCATGTCCGGCGACTGCTCCATGATCTTCCGCCGCTCGATCTGAGACCACACCATGAAGGCGTTCATGGGACGCTTGATGTGCCCGCTGGGCGTCTTGCACCAGCTCGGGTCGTCCGCTTTGCCCCCCGTCGAAGCGGTCGAGCCCGGCGTGGGAGAGGAGGCGATGCCCAGCTCGATGCCGGCTCCTGAGTCCGAGTTCTCGCCGGCCAGAAGCGCTTCCGTGTTCTCCGCGTTGTTCGTCTGCTGCACCATCTCTGGGGCTCGCACGCGGCGGCGGCGGCGACTGTGGGGAGATCGGCGGGGCTCAGTTTGGCACCGGCTTGAGACAAGGCACGCAACTTTTCCCAGCCACTCGGCCGCCTTTTGCAAACGCTCCGCTCGCTCTTGTTACTAAGGCACGGTCCCCCTCTGGGTAGTAGTAGTTGTAGCTCCACACACCGTTTTTTTTTCTCTCTCCGGCACTCGCTTGCACGTCTTTATCCCAACTTTGCACCGGGAATCTAACTGCTGGAGCCCGGCTCAAAGTGGAAACAGTTTCCTTTTTTTTTTTTTTTAACCGACCGCCAATCCGAGTTCTCCTTTTTCTTCTTCTTCTAACCTCTTCCCCAACCCCGGAGTTCACAAGTGCTTTTTTTTCACTCTTTCTGTGCTCGAGGTGCTTCAGCAAAAGCAGCACGCCCACTGTTCAAACTCTCTGGTTTCTCTGAAAGGCAAAGCAAAACACCCGAGGGGGAAAAATCCTACCTCCCGCAAAACAAAAATCCCACCAATAATTAAAAAAAAATCTTGCAGGACTCGTGGTAGAGGAATCAGAAGTTTGTTCGGTTGTTTTTCAGCGATTTGCAAGGGATTAGAGGAAAAAAAACGCCCCGCTCATACAACCAAGTAGTATTAATAAATGTGTGTCTTCCTGGTAAGAAGAGCGGTGACTGGTGCAATAAATATATTTAGTCCCGTCTCGTTTTCCCTTGGATGCAGAGCCCCAAAGAGAGGAAAGAGACATGTACGAACCGGGGCCATGCAACTGAAGTGTCTCCCCACTCTTACACACTTTCTCCTGCTGCAGCTTAGAGCGGACCCCAATTCCGCCTCGCGCCTCTTTATCCTTTCACAGTCATTTTTTGGACCAATCACAGGCTGTATCCAACGCTTCGTCGTGCCAAACCCCACCCCCTCAGCTCCCATTGGCTTGGAATCCAATGCAATAATAATCACCGCGTGCAATGAGAAGCTCCAAATCTGACCTCATTCCAATTTACACAGCAAACTTTTTAAAAGGGCCAGAAGTGCAGCTGAGATTTCTGAGCCCCCCTGTTTTATTTGCATTTCTCCTCCTACTTCTCCATGTATGTGTGTGAGCGTGTGTGCACGCGCGCGCGCGGGGAAGCGTGCGTGTGATACTACAGTAAAGGGTGGGGGAGAGAAATGAGCTCTGCCCGTTGTACTAGAGAAAAGGGGGATGGAGAGAAAACAAACGCAGCATTAGAAGCTTTGGCTTCTTCATGAAAGGAAAAGTGACTATTAGTGAGCGTTTCATCGAGATAAAAACAACAACACACTTGATGATGAGCCAGCTAGACCGATAAAGCAATAGCGAAAATGTATGCAAAAAATTGGCATCGCCACTATCTTCTGTTTAAAAGGCTAGGAGCAGTACACCGCACCTTTCTTAACCTGATTCATAGGACCAGGGAATACATCCTTTTCCAGTTTAATACTGCTCACTTATGTAGGCAGTATGTGTAAACAAAATCCACACAGAGAGCAGCAATTTGTACACGGTACAGTAGTTTCTATTTGCTCCTTTGCGAAGAAGAGAGTGCAAGGGTGGTTGCTTTTTCCAGGGGGGGGGGTGGAATATATCCTGACCTCTAGTCAGCCTAGCCCCATCATTCCATGCAGGAGGGTTAGGAAGATGGGAACCCACATCTGTCACAGATTTCTTGTAAGGTGGAATGATTTACATGGAGCATTGTGTCAGAGCGTCTTCCTTTCCCCTCCCCCCCTTTCCATCTCTAGTGGAGATGCAGAAAGCCTCTCCTATGAAAAGCTCTGATAGCCAAGAAGGCTGGATATTATCATCAATAGGAAGCTTTAAAAAAAGTAAAGTAGGTATCCATTATTATTCACACTCTTAAATACCATCTGTTTTCATATAGGAAGAAGCTGTATTTTTTTTTCTTTTATAAACACAGTGTTTGAAGGAATGAAGGTATGTGAGAATAATACAGATCCTATAGCACTCATCTAGGAAAGACCTGAAGATGGGGAGGTATTTTATTTACAATCACCCATCACTTGATTATTGCAAGTGTGTAGAAAAACATCTATTCAACCTAAGCTTTCCATGATAAAGTCCAAATAATATGATCCTAATAATATGAAGAGCCTGCAGCAAGTCACTGAATGCTATTTATCAGTAAATGATAAATAGCATTCACGATAAAGCTTTCCATGTCCCCCAAATAATCTGTAGCCCTCATAAGGCCTAATGAACAGAACAGCTTGATCTGCGAGTTACAAGAAATTACTTCACAAATTTGACTTCAAAATTGTGACAGGCTAATAAACAAAAAAAAAGTTCCCAACACAGCCTTTTTAAAAAAAATAATCCTGCAGCCATAGTGCTGAACATAGAGTAATGTACCCCAAATACAAAGCTATTATTGTATTCCAATGCACAACCAAATTTAGAGTCACCTGATTCAAGGCCTAAATGACAGTAGAACTTGCATTGCCAAAATATTCCACTTCAACTATAAATAACTTTCTCTTTACAATTACACAAATACTGCAAGACACCTATTCTGAAATGCTCCAAGCAATGTTATAGAGGTTAGCAGATAAAAAGCCTACAAAAATAACTTTTAAAAAGTTATAAATAGGGGGACAATTATTTTTGTATGCAGTCATGAACTCAAATTCTGTGTATATCTCAAGTGACCAGTGATTCATTAAGAGATCTCCTTGTGTTCCAATTCTTCCCAGATTACACTTTGTCATCCCACTGAAAAAAATGATGCAAGCCTGGAGAGGAAACAATTGAGAGGTTATATGATCACCATCTTCAAGTACTTGAAGGGCTGTCTTATATAGAGGATAGTGCAGAATTGTTTTCTGTTGCCCCAGAAGGGTGGACCAGAACCAACGGCTGAAATTAAATCAAAAGAGTTTCTGGGTCGACATGTGGAACAACTTCCAGACAGTTCCAGGGCTTTTTTTGTAGCAGGAACTCCTTTGCATATTAGGCCACACACCCCTGATGTAGTCAATCCTCCTAGAGCTTACAGTAGGCCCTGTACTAAGAACCCTGTAAGCACTTGGAGAATTGGCTACATCGGGTGTGTGGCCTAATATGCAAAGGAGTTCCTGCTACAAAAGAAGCCCTGGTTAGAGCAGTTCCTCAGTGGAAAAGGCTTCCTCAGGAGGTGGTGGGCTCTCCTTCCTTGTAAGTTTTTAAACAGAGGCTAGATGGCCATCTTACAGCAATACTGATTTTGTGAATTAGGCAGATCACGAGAAGGAGGGCAGGAAAGGGGTGAGTGGGGGAGGCATTTGTTAAGTTCCTGCATTGTGCAGGGGGTTGGACTAGATGACCCTGAAAGTCCCCCCTTCCAACTCTATGATTCTATGATAAGCCCCAAAATAGTTATGATGCAGATCATCCTATGCATGTTTTCTGGAAGTAAAACATATAGGATTTAACTATGTTTACTACCAAGTAAATGGCTGAAGACTGGCATAATGACACTGCAACACAAGCAAGATCTTAGGCAGGCCTTTAATTCAGCAGGAGCTCACAGGAGCACAGTTCCTGAACCTTTCTGATGCCCCCTCACCTCCTCCCCACCTACCTTGTCCATTGAATAGTAGGGACAGCTGCATAACAATCCCTGGATTAGGAGAGTGGCCAGCCAGCCACCAAGAGCTTTGCTACACTCCCAGCAGCCCTCATTAACCCCTGGAGAAGCCCATGCCACACTTTCTCCACTTATGTGATTCTGGGTTAGGGTTGCCAATCCTCAGGTGGGGGCAGGGGATCCCCCGGTTTGGAGACCCTCCCCCTGCTTCAGGATCATCAGAAAGCGGGGGGGGGGGGAGGGGAGGGAAATGTCTGCTGGGAATTCTGTTATTCCATATGGAGATTTATTCCCATAAAAAATCATGGATAATTGATCCGCGGGTATCTGGGGCTCTTGAGGGGATGTTTTTTGGGGTAGAGGCACCAAATTTTCAATATAGCATCTAGTGCCTCTCCCCAAAATACCCCCCAAGTTTCAAAAAGCTTGGACCAGGGAGTCCAATTCTATGAGCCCCAAAAGAAGGTGCCCCTATCCTTCATTATTTCTTATGGAAGGAAGGAATTGAAAATATGTGCCGTCCCTTTAAATGTGATGGCCAGAACTCCCTTTGGAGTTCAATTATGCTTGTCACAGCCTTGATCTTGGCTCCACCCCTAAGATCTCCTGGCTCCACCCCCAAAGTCCCCAGATATTTATTGAATTGGACTTGGCAACCCTATTCTGGGTGGCAGGTGGCTTGTTGGCCTTTTTGACTGTGGGGGGTGGGATAGCCAAGGAGAGCCCCAGATGAGTGAGGCATGCTTGGGCTGGCTGGATCCAAGCAGGCCTCGCTCACCTGAAGCTCTCCTTTCTTGTGTCGGGTTGCTTTTGGCGGGGGGGGGGGGCAGCATATGCTAATGAGCACCACCACCTATTTTTCTACAAAATGACCTCTGATCTTAGGTATATTTGTAATGGTGCATTAAGTCTGAAAACAGAGGTTTTCACTTGGTATTTGGATAAGATAATCCACTGACGGAATCCTAAAGTTGGGCCAAAACATACAAATATACTAGCACCAGCATCAAATCAACCCCATGTCCAAAACTTTAAAAAGTAAAGAGTTAGTGGAGTTTGATTGTAATCACTGATTTAGCCAGCCCTGATGACAGTGATAAAGTCCTAATAATATGATCCTAATAATATGAAGAGCCTTCAGCAAGTCACTGAATGCTATTTATCAGTACTTTTTTCAACAGCTTAGATAATATTAAGACCACAATTCTATGCACACTCACTTGGAGGGCTATCCCCAATCCTATGCAAGTTTACTCAAAAAGAAGTCAAAATTCTGTAAGAGTGCATAAAAATGTGCATACGGAAGCTTACATTCTGAATGAAACTTTGTTGGTCTTAAAGGTGCTACTGGACTCCTACTTTGTTCTGTGCATAAAATTGCAGCTGGACACAAACTGAAATGCCAGTGGTTTGCGACTTTACTAGCACCATTTTTATTGTAAGCCCTGCACTTGCAGTCACTTTCCACGAAAATTTGTTTGTTTTATTCAATTTTTAGCCCGCTCTTCCCATCGGACATGCTCTGGGCAGGTTACATTATAAAGACAAGCAACAGTAAAAACAATAAAATTTAAAATATATAAAATATATAAAATCTAAAACTACAGAGTGACAATAGATACTAAAATGGCAGGTTCTGCCTCACAGACACAGCCTATTATCCAGGTCCAGCAGATCTTATAGCACTGGGCTGGAATGAAGGGGGGAGGCCAATAACAAGTGATGTCCACTGCCTCTGCTGAAAGCCTGGCAAAAGAGCTTGGTTTTATAGGCCCTATGGAATTGGAGCAGATGCCGCAGGGCCCGGATCTCCAGGGGGAGCTCATTCTATCAGGCAGGGGCCAGGGCTGAAAAGGCCCTGGCCCTCATCGAGGCCAGATGGACATCTTTGGGGCTGGGTATTACCAAAAGTTGTTGGGTCGCTGATCATAAAGACTTATGGGGCTCATACAAGGAGAGGCAGTCCTGAAGGTATGCTGGCCCCTGGCCATATAGAGCTTTAAAGGTAAGTACCAACACCTTGAACCAGATCTGGTACACAATAGGTACCCAGTGCAGTTCATGCAGCACAGGATGGATCTGTGCCCGTACAGGCGATGATGTCAACATCTGTGCAGCAGCATTCTGCACTAGCTGGAGTTTCCCACAGGTTTATATGTGGTGCTTCTCAGCAAAATGTTTATTTATTATTTGCCTGTTTACATTATTTATAGTCCACCTTTCTGACTGGGACTCAGGGCGGATTACATAGAATAAATCAGTGCAATCCATAAAATGAGACATTCAAAACAATGCCATAGGATTTGGCTTGTGGAGGTCTGGAAACCAACCAGAGGTGAAGTACAGCATTAAGTATTAACATGCTACATAAAAAGTAGGAACTTACTTACAGGAACAGATAGTACAAACTAGTATATGCAGTCCTTGGCTAACCCTTTACCCCAAGCTTCTTTCTGAAGCTCAGTCCAGATACTCATATCAAATTATTACTACTGAACTTTCTAACCTTTCTTTGTAACAATTTCTCCTCTTCCTTCTCCCACCCAGCATGCATGGCTCTTGGCTTATAAAAACTTACATCACAACAAGGTTCTATCTCAAGGCCTTTTGTTGTTTGGGCTACCTAGCCCTCTCTGTTTGGAACAACACAAGGGTGACCAAACAGTGCCCAGTATAATTTGGTCTTGTATACGCCCCACAAATTTCATCAAACGTATGTGGCACAGGCTTAATTTCAGCCTGAATTCTCCTGTTCTTATCTTCAGAGCCTGTTTTCAGGTGTGGGTAAAAACATTAACAGCCACAGTCCAACGAAATAATTTTAATTGATGTATTTCAAAGGAGAAATTTAAAAGTCTTGAACCTCCTAGACCCTAGGCAAGTTGTCTCTGTAATAAGTCCACTCTATGGGCTTATTTACAAGTAAACGCATATAGAATGGGTTAGATCAACTATACTGAAATCAGGTTAAAATGCTTTAGCTGCATTGTGCATCTTTCTCAATATTGAATAATTACAACCAGAACACATCATGATGATTAGGATTAAGAGCTGCCAGAGCAGATGTTACTTCTGGGCAAGCTTTAGCTCCAAAATAGCACATTCTCTTTATTATACCAAGATGATCACCTACCCCCTGAAACCTAAAAGTTTAGCAACAACTAGCAAAAAAAATGTATTTTCTGAAGTTAAAAAACAACTTCAGTCTAACTAGTAACTAGTAACATTCACTAAGTAAGCAATGGAAACCAATACAATTCTGGTCTTCTTAGAGGGCAGAATTTCCATGATACACAAAGTGGGTTGCTTTTATGTGGTTTTTGGCCCTCATAAAGGCTTCTGGGACTCTATAGGATAGAAAAGTGAATGAAGAGGGATGGATAAAGAGGCAGAGAGGGTTAAAGCAATTTGTCACACAATACTTCTAATTCTAAGGTCTAACCGTGCCAACCTAAAAACACTCTCTTGGCACTGTCTCATCAAATACATCTGAAAGTAGGATTCTGGGTAGCCCAACTGCTTCATAAATATCCCCCCCCCCCAGTTATATCTTTCTGGGAATGCCTGCTCTTCGCAGTTAAAAACAATGCATGCTGCTTTGAAATACTGACTGTTTGTACATATCAGCTTTACACCTACCACACTTTATTTCTAATTTATCTTGTATTTGTTTTTATGCTTCTGGAGAGATCATGCTCTATGGAAATATTGCTGTCTCTTTGTTGTTTTGTTTTGTCTGCTGAAAAAAATGGTAATTAAAAATGTAAATAAATAAATATCCCACACGCCATCCTGGGCTACTGAGGTTTATAACATGCATTGGTCTGTATTGTTAGACCTTTGTATTTACATAATTTAAGCAATATCCTATGTGAGACAACTGGGGCCTGTTTTTACTCTTCTATAAGCATAAATTATTATTTTCAGAAATGGAACGGGGAAGAGGAGGTTGTCTCAGTGCTACAGGGTTAGAAGCATCTCAGATGTCACAAAGGTGAGCTGTCTGAAGTTCTGGTTCCATGCCATATACAGCCTCTGGTACCATGAAATAGCTCTTTTGCTACCACAGTATACAGTGCTAACTGAGCTTGTTGTTAATATATTGAACTTTGTTATTAACTAACTTTGTTTTATTGGAATTCTTTGCATATCTTTCGTTGTACTATATATATAATCTGTATTTTCTCTAGTTGTGGTTTCTGAAATTTTGTGATGACCTATGCCTAAACACAATAAATTGATTGTGTGCATGATTATGGTAGCGCCATAGCATATATAACCAAGGGTCATTTTGTAGAAAAATAGGTGGTGGAGCTCATTAGCATAACTCATTAGCATCTGCTCCCCCAGCCAAAAGCAACCTGATGCAAGAAAGGAGAGCCCTGGGCAAGTGAGGCCTGCTTGGGCTGGCTAGAGATCCAGCCAGCCCAAGCAGGCCTTGCTCACCTGGGGCTCTCCTTGGCCACCCCCCCACAGTCAAAAGGCCAGCCATCCACCACCTAAAATCACATAAGGAGTGGACAAGAGGTGTCACTGGCTTCTCCAGGGGTTAATGAGGGCTGCTGGGGGTGTGACAAAGACCCTGATGACTGGCTGTCTGCCTGCTCTCCTAATCCAGAGATTGTTATGCAGCTGCACCTACTATTCAACGAAAAAGGTAGGTGAGGAGGAAGAGGGAGAAACCTCAGAAAGGTTCAGGAGCTGGGCTTCTGTGAGCTCCTGCTAAATCCGAGGCCTGTATATAACCACGCTGCTTCATACCAGCAGAATGTCCTGGGTTTGTTCACCAATGGTCTTCCTAACATTGTGTTGATTATACTTTGAGTTTGATCATACTTATTTGCCAGTGCGGTCTATTATGCATCATAAATATCTTACCCACACAGCATTAACTTAGGAAAATAGTTGTGAAATATTTCAGATCTGGGAGGAACAGGAGGAGTGCCTGCCTCAGGTCAAGTCATATGGAGGGCACAAGAGGAAAAACCCATTTGAATGCTGGAACTCTAAATGATAATATAATCTCCCAGGTGCCTTTCTAAGCATGCCTGTACTGCTTCTTCTCTCCCAGGCTACAGAATTCAAGGAATTAGCCAGTGCTTTGCCAGCATGTCAAGAATGAACCAGAACCCTAAGAGAGCAAAGTATTAGAAAAATGAAGAAAAAAAATCACACCGCTCCCTCTATAAAAACAAGCCCCATGGTATAGGGCAGGAGTTCCATCTAAGCTGTGGGGTCTTGTGAGCAAAAATTCTACTTTGTGAGCTACTGGCATTAAAGTTATAAGCTACTGCATACATTAGTTTGCTCTAGGGCCGTTTTTCCTGAGCTAAGACAAAAATGTGCGAGCTGTAGGCTAAAAAATTGTGAGCTAGCTCCCACTAATTCAGCTTAGAGGGAACACTGCTCACTACTTACTTGGTGTACTGGGAAAAAAATGCAGTCAGGGTTTGTGGCCAGCAGGAAAGAAAAGTTAGATAATGAAAGTGGGGAGCTGGGTCAGGAGGAAGCGCATGAAATGGCCATGGACATTCTAAGTCCTTCTAAGCCTCACTGCTCTCTTAACCACATTCTTATCCTTAACCTTTGGAGTTCCGTTTCCACTGATCTAGCTAGTTCTGTTTGTACCAGAGCATGAGCTGTGCTGAATTTTGGGATCACAGTTAAAGACACATAAATCCTAGAACAGAGTGGTATTGAAGGATAATATCTAGTAAACCTTCTTTCCACCAGCATGGCTGAAAAATAAGAGGAAATCAATAATGCTGGCTAGCAGCACTTTTTACACCCTCATTCTCACGGAACAGTGCATATAAAATAATATCCTGTCTATAATATCAGCTGTATCAATAATTTCTCAAAAAAAATATGAAGAAGACATTGGATTTATATTCCGCCCTCCACTCATGAGTCTCAGAGCGGCTCACAATCTCCTTTATCTCCCTCCCCCACAACAGACACCCTGTGAGGTGGGTGGGGCTGAGAGGACTCTCACAGCAGCTGCCCTTTCAAGGACAACCTCTGCCAGAGCTATGGCTGACCCAAGGCCATGCCAGCAGGTGCAAGTGGAGGAGTGGGGAATCAAACCTGGTTCTCCCAGATAAGAGTCCACACACTTAACCACTACACCAAACTGGCTCTCTCGAAGGCATCAAAATCATATTTGCAAACATCAGAGCTAACGATCGGGAAGTCTGAATATTTTAAACAGTGCTACATTAAACAAATATTTTAAAATATATAACAATGTTATGCTTATGAATTGACACTGCAAGGGAATGCTAAGATTATATGCTGGCTAGCCAGAAAAAAGTGTAAGCGGAGTCATTCAGTTAGTAGCTAAGACTATCCTGTTATCACTGTTATCACATTTTAAAAGGGCTGGACATTCTGGCTACAATCCTTAAATCGCTTCCTCAACAGGAATTTTGAGGATTTTTGATGACAACAACGGAAGCATACCGAAGCAAGTGACTGGAGGCTTTCATTTCTAATTACATTTCTTGCAAATAACCAAAATATTTCATGAAAAATAGAACGCTAGATGGCAGTGCTGAGCCTCTTCTACAGAAAAATAAGTACTCCTGGGGAAATTTCAATGCAACTAACTCAAGATATTACCCCCCCCCCCAATAATTTATTGAACAGCATACAGCTGTATGCTTCTGACTGAGTTCCAAACACTTTTTTTAAATAAATGCTTTCTTAAGGGAAAACACCACACACCTACACACATCTTTGACAGTTGGAAATTAATGCAAAATATTACCACACTGTGGGAAAATGATTTTTTTTCATTGCATTCTGTGCAAAGCATGGATGCCATAAACTGTAATACAAAGGAAAATGTGCTAGAAGTTACCTCAACAGCTGGCTCTGGTGCAAATGCCCTAATAATACTTCTGTCTTAAAGATGCAATCCTGTGCACAAGTCAGCATGCTACTAAACTTAATCTATTTCTTAGTAAACATACATAAGACAGGGCTGCTTAAGTTATTTTCATAAAAACTTGCGGCATTTACTATAGTATAACACCTCACAGTCTGTTTTCCTTTTCTGTTCTCTAGAATTAGACACAAGAGCTGTATTAAATGCCTACAGAGACACATCCTTTATGTTCCACACACACAAAGAATACCAGCTTCACTTTAATCAATCCATCAGTCCTACCTCAATTAGGGGTGTCAAACTCATTTGTTATGAGGGCAGAATCTGACATAAACAAGACCTTGTCGGTCTGGGCCATGTATGTCATAAAATGTAATTCCAGGAAGTGGAGATAGAAACGTTATAAAGGACACAGACAAGCACAATTAAAGGGGGGTTATTTAAAACTTAAAATAAAACATTAGCAATTTTGCAGTATTTTGTTTATTGAACTGTCTCTGATAACTGACACCTCTTACTCTGAATTATTTCATCAAAATCTGGAGACAATGTCTGTGCTGTAGCAATCTTGAGTATAATGTTCAGGTGTGTATATCTAAGTTGTAAACCTACTTTTGATTTATTAACATTCGTTACAGAAATCCCATGGTCAATGCTTTGAGCCTAAGACCAAGAGGAAAACATGAAATGTCTGGGCATTGTGAGCTTTTATACATAAATTGCTTCTTGTGCTGGTCAAGAACGTGAAGGCACCGTGACACAGACTGAGGCCTATGTGTTTGTCTACAAAACTATCGTCTTCCCCAGAGAAATAACTAAACTCCTATGAGACAGTGCAAGAACACAGAGACAGCAATGTATAGTGGTCAGTATCAGCCTACTTATATGGGAAGACTAGGTTAAAATCTCCAGTCTACAAAGGAAATGTGCTGGGTGAACTTGGTCTGGACATACACTTTCAGCCTAATCCAATTGACTGGTTTGTTGTTAATTCTCATCTTTCCTACTGAGAAAGACTGAATCATGAAGGCATGAATACAGAGATAAGGGAGAGGCAAAACCCAGTTGCACCCAGGAGAGCCCTGGCATAACAAGTCAACAAAACACACACACTCGATCTTGTGCGTGGGCCTGATAGCAGCCATCCGGGGGCCTCATCCAGCCCCCGGGCCGCACGTTTGACACCCCTGCACTATATTCTGGCCAGCAGAGTTACACCCTTCTCAGCCTACTGAAGTCAATGGATTTAGAAAGCTGTGTTTAGGGTGAGATTATGATTTATAACATAAATATACCAACAATATATTTTTGCATACAGAATGATACATTATGTCCTGTTTCCTCTCCCCAAGTGCTTTTTCACCCTTCATTACTGGAAGTCCCAAGCCACCTTTTCCCCAATCATGCATCCCTTAGCTGTAAATTCAGGCAAATTACAGTGTACTTTGTTTTGCTGTATTCTTTAACACCCAATCTGGGAGTCTGGATAATGGAAGAAGAGGACATTGGATTTATATTTGACCCTCCACTCTGAATCTCAGAGTGGCTTACAATCTCCTTTATCTTCCTCCTCCACAATAGACACCCTGTGAGGTAGATGGGGCTGAGAGAGCTCTCCCAGAAGCTGCCCTTTCAAGGACAGCTCTGTGATAGCTGTGGCTGACCCAAGGCCACTCCAGCAGCTGCAAATGGAGAAGTGGGGAATCAAACCTAGTTCTCCCAGATAAGAGTCCATGCACTTAACCACTACATCAAACTAGTGTAGTAAATACTTCAAGCTGAAGTAAATAGAATATGTCTTTCCCCCCTGGGGGGGGCAAAACCTTCCAAACCCTGAAGACAGGCTAGTAATTTGAATGGAGAGTGGTAGAAGTGTCTCAGGCCTACACTGGAGACTCCACAAGAGCAGGGTAAGATTCCTGGTATTTTCAGCAGAAATGAACCAGAATTCCTTCCATCCCCCCCCCCAAGTATGTTTTAAAGCCATAATAAAGGGGTCCCCAACCTTTATGAACCTGTGAGCACCTTTGGAATTCTCACACACTGCATCGAGTGCAATCACAAATTGGCCACCACAAAATAGCTGCTGCAAAAGGAAGAACCAGCCATAAAATAGCTGCCACAGCTTACCTTCAGTCACATGTTGAAGATTCTTGTACATGGTGGTAGCAGCTGCTGCCAAAACAACATTTTAAAAAATCAGCACAGCCAATCAAATCTCTAATAGCCAATCAGAAACCTTGCTGGGCAAAAGTCCTACTTGGCCCCACCCGCCTCTTCAAAACATTGGGTACCATGGCAACCGTGGCCACCATGCTGGGGATCCCTGCCATAATATATCACAGGAATCAACTACCAGTAGCAAAGACAGCTAATATATCACAGCACCTTACAATGCAATCCTAAACTTCCTTGTTCCGTGACACTGGTAAGCCTGCAAAGTGACTGTGGATTCATGTCAGCCATATTTAAGAACTTCCAAGCACAGATCTTACCATAGTGAATTCACAAGTGAGATAATACTGTCTGTACGCATAGCAAGGAACTACCAATCCCAGTTGCTTACCCACATGTGGCTCAAAACATGCATTTTCCTTGTTCACACTGACAGTTTTACAACTACCCATAAATTGTTTTGTGTGCATTAATAAAAATGCATTATGTGAAGTGGCTATCAATCACAGCAATCAATACGGGGAGGCTAAACATTCTTCTTGCGCTGACTGACCCCTAACAGTGGCTTCTTTGTGAAAGTTCCCATTCTGCAAGCTTACCAAGTGTCCTGTTTTCCAAGCATGTTTAAAGCCTGCTGTAAACCCAAATGTCCTTATTCCTCTCCTTTGATGTCCTTGTGCCTGACAGCCTCTATATGCCTTTAACAGCAGAACAAGAGGCAGAATTTCAATGGACAGGTTAACAAGGGTTCAGAAGATACACTCGGAAACCCTGGGCTTGCCACTCATCCTACAGTAGATGGGAAGGGGAACCCATGCTGAGTACATGAATATGATAAATGTGCCTGTTGCAGTCACATTTTTAGAGGTACATCTAAAAATACAATGTGTTAAGAGGTCACTGCTGCCTTCAGGAAACAAGCAGCAGCTTGCTTGCTGCTATAAACAGGCTCTTTCATAAACAAGTCCAGTACTAACTGTGTACAGTGCATTATATACTTTAGCATGGTAAATCACTAACCATTGACTGCTAAAATTATCTCAGCCTGGAGGAAGCTGGTTACAATTGTATGCTGTATTACAATCCTACACTTTTAGGAATAATTCCCACTGCTTTCAACAGAATATTCCTAGGTGCAGCTGTCTGGTTCTAAGGTGCCAAGTCAATTCATTAATCTTTATGGTGCCTCCCCCCACCAATTTTTCTCTTGCCATTTTTTAAAGATGTGATTCTATGCACAAGTATCTGGGAGGAAGCCTTGTTGAATGAAGGTGGACTTTCCAAGGAAACGTAACTTAGGTTTGCATTGAAAGGATATGTTCCTGCATACACTATTTATTGGGGGA
This sequence comes from Heteronotia binoei, assembly GCF_032191835.1. Classification (NCBI taxonomy): domain Eukaryota; kingdom Metazoa; phylum Chordata; class Lepidosauria; order Squamata; family Gekkonidae; genus Heteronotia; species Heteronotia binoei. Next base: position 105,077,737 of record NC_083229.1, read on the forward strand.
TAAGTCTCACTGGATTCAGCAAGGCTTTCTTCCAAGTGAAGCTGCACTGACTCCAGCTCCCACTGAGATGTGATGTCTTAACAAGTGTGAATATTTTTCCATTATTCTGCCCTTTCTCCAAGGAACTTGAGTGAGGTACAGGGTTTCCCCTTCTCTTCCTTTAATCCTCACCACACCCTTGTGAGGTAGGTGAGACACTTAAGGGAGGGAGGATTTGAATTCAGATCCCAGTCCACTGCTCTAACCACTACACCAGGTGTGGCCAAACTTGCTTAACAGAAGAGCCACATAGAATAAACATCAGATATTTGAGACCCACAAGACATGAACATCAGGTGTTTGAGAGCCACAAGGCAGGCAGGAAGAAGAGTAAATAGAGGCGGGAGAGAGAGGTGGAAAGAAAGCAACTTTAACTTTAGAAACATCCCCAAACCCCTGGCTGGCTTGGCAAAATAATTTAGAGGAAAAAAGCTGATTCATAGGGCAACGGGGGCTTTGAGAGCCACGCAATATGTGTCAAAGAGCCACATGCATCTCCCGAGCCACAGTTTGGCCACCCCTGCACTACACCATAGTGGCTCCACAGGCTCAAAGCCCTTGACTAGAGCTGTCCATCTGACATGAATAGGGCACCTAGTGATTTCAAAACTGCAGCCGGCAGGAACTACAGTGGATTATCATTCAGCTATTTATGCCTGTCGGGGCATGTCCAACGCCGCCCTGTTAGAACTCGGTTTCCTAAATTTGTTCAGGCAATCATGATGATGATATGGCCAGAGAACAGGCAGCGCCTGAATCTCCGACGCAGGAGCTCTGACACCATTTGTTCAGTGCGCTCCCTTTCCCCACTCCACCCTTTTGCCTGTTTTCTCCCCAGAAGGTCGCAGCGAGGTCACCGGAAGAAGCTGGAAGCGGAGGAAACTGCCGCAGAAGACCAAGCTGCCGGGCTCGTTTCGCTCTCTGCCCGGGCTTGAGCACCTGCTGGGAACAGGACGGAGTCCCGAGGCGCAGGTGAGCGAGAAGGCAGGACCTCCTCCTCCTCCTCCTCCTGGCACCGCTCCTCGCGCGCCTTGGGGAGGCGGCTTTGGTTTCGCGCGCCCATTCTTCGGTCCCTGCAGCCTCTGGGTGACTGCCTAATTGGCTAAGGCGGTTCAGTCCCGCCAGCAGTTTGGTGTAGCAGCACACTCGCCCCCCCCCCCCCCGTCAAAGCGTAGTTTGCCCACAGGCTTCTTTAGAGATGTCATCACCGTGTCGCAGCACGGGGCTGAAGGCGCCACCAAAAATTCTCGGACAGCAGTTCTTTGCAAAAAGTACCTTCAAGATTCCCCCCCCCCCCATTAATTAAACGGGACTAACGCCTGAGGAAACACAGGCTGGAACACACAGCCTGCGTTCCTGTGCTTGCTTACAGAGGAGTTCAGCCTCAACAGGGCAAGTGCCTTCTTCAGGATAAATTTGCGGGGGGGGGGGGGAGGGGGGGGGTTCAACCTCTCACGCAACCGGCCAGCCCCGTGGAGCCCAGGAAGACTCAACGCAAAACACAGACACTTTCTCCGCCCTTCCCAAATAGGACTGCCAAGTCCGACTCAAGAAATATCTGGGAACTTTGGGGGTGACAAGCACGATTGAACTCCCAAGGGAGCTCTGGCCGTCACATTTAAAGGGACCCTGCTCCTTTTAAATGCTTTCCCTCCATTTTGAATAATGGATAGGGGTACCGTCTTTGGGGGCTCATAGAATTGGACCCCCTGGTCCAATCTTTTTGAAACTTGGGGGGTATTTTGAGGAGAGGCACCAGACGCTATGCTGAAATTTTGGCGCCTCTGCCTCAAAAAATAGGCCCTCCAGATACCCACGGATCAATTTTCCATTATGTATGGGAATCGGTCTCCATAGGAAACAATGGAGTGCCCAGCAGATATTTCCCTCCCTCCTCTTTCTGATGACCCAGAAAGGGGGGGGGATCCCTTGCCCCCACCTGGGGATTGCCAGCCCTCTTCCCAAATGGCGCTTATTTGTGGCTGCCTTGGGACGGGAAGGAAGCGTCCTTGGTTTCAGCGAGATTTTATTTCCGAGGAGGAATACGCTTGGGGGAGGGGAAGCGTAGCCCCCGTTTGGTCCTGTACGTGGGCTTCAGCCTCGGCAGCTGGGTCCGGGGCAACTAGGACTAGCTGCAGCCCCCGTTCGCTTACGAAATTCTCCACTTTCTCTCCCGCCTCTTGTCTTGGGCGGGGTTGGCAAAAAGCGGAAGCGGGAGGTGTGTGTGTGTGTGTGTTTTGGGGGGTGGGGGAGTAGGGAATGACGGCGCAGACGGGCGAGCGGCTTTCCAAGGGGAATGCCACGCGACTCTTGGCTCGGCTGGGGCGAAAGGAAGGCGCGGGCGTGGCGCGTGGCTGTGCGAGACGAGCAGGTGGCGCCGGGAGTCCTGCAAGAAATCACGCTGCGGAGACCTGGGCTTGCCCACTCACTGCCCAGCGGTGGCGGATGCCTTCGGGGCACAGAGTTAAATAAAGAAACCCGAGTCATTTTAACCGGAGTTAGGAACAAAAGCCGGGTGGTAGCTTGAATTAGGATGGACGAGAAATAGCACAGCACAAAATGGTGTATGCAAGTTTTGAAGTGTTCTCCAGAACTCTTCAGTCTGGGTGGATTCCCCTTTCCCCACAGACTGCCCTCCAGTGAATATCCACGGGCAAAGTTTGTTAACAGAGGCAAACTCCATAGCACTTCTAAGAAAATTTGACCTCTGGCTTCTCTCAAATTAGGCATCAGCTTTTCTGAAATAGGGACACTGCCTTGGGCTGAAGATAACGTGGTTTTTAAGCGTGTCTACAGGGAAAAGATTTTTGCTGCCTTGAAAACAAGTGCCTGGGAATGCATCAGATGTGTTAAAATAATTTCTAAAGCACATAATAGTTATACTCTGGTTTCTCTTCAGATCATATACGTTTTTCACCCTTTTACATATAAGATTTGTCTCACTTTAAAAAGTGCTCTGCGTTGACATCTGTGTATATACGTGTGAAAGAAGTTGTGTTTATTCTAGGAAGAAAAAAATTACAGGTGGCATTCACAAGACTTACCCCACAACCATGTCAGTTTCACCAGCTATGAAGAACAGGACTGGTGGGAGGTGGCAGTTTACACCCAACCTTTCACTAGATATGTCAGTCATGTTTGGCTTATAGCTGACATAGTCTAGTCCAAGGATGTCAAACGTGGCTCAGGGGTCGAATCAGGCCCTCAGAGGGCTCCTATCAGGCCCCCAAGCAACTGGCAGTCATCTGCTTCCTTCTCTCTTGCTTCCTTCTGCATAACAGCTTACTTTCTAAGGCTTGCACAATCACACAGGAGCTACAGAGCAAAGCCTCCATTTTCTCCATTGGCTGAGGATCGTCCCTTGGGGAGGAAGGGGGAGGCTCTCTAAACCGCACAGCAGAGCTACTGAGCCAAGCCTCTCTTCCTTCTACTGGCTGAGGCTCCTTCCCCTCCTGGACCCCTGGGGAAGGAAGGAAAGAGCCAGAGCTTCCTTTGCCCAGTTCCCTGGATACCATGGGAGAAATACAAAGAAAGCACCTTTAAGGCCAATGAGTGCTAATGTTTTAAGCATATTTTATTTTTAAGTTTGTTTGTGTCCTTTATAAAGTTTATATCTCTGCTACCTAATCTTAAATAGGAAAACACATGGCCTGGCCGAACAAGGTCTCATTTATGTCAGATTTATGAGTTCGACACCCCTGGTCTAGTCATCGGGCAGTATGGTCTACTGTAAAGAGTAGGGAAGTATCTGCTGGTCCACTTAAATGTGGATATTCAGGCTATCAACAAATGCTACATCCAAAAGACCTGATCCTAAGAATAATACACAAATAAATAATGTCACACACCAGGGGTCCCTAGCCTGGTGCCACCATGACTGCCAAGTGTTTTTTGAAAGTGGGAGGGGCCAGATGGAGCTTTTGCCCAACAAGTATTTTGATTGCCCACTGGAGATTTGATTGGCTGTGCTGATTTTTGTACATGTTGCTTTGGCAGCAGCTGCTACCACAGCACAAGGATCTTCAGTGTGAAGTTGAAGGAAACCTGTGGCAGCCATTTTGCAGCTGGCTCCACCTCTGGTGTCCAAATTCCAGAGTTGCCCTCAGACTCAAAAAGGCTGGGGGGCCCTGACATACATCCTTGCAAGCAGCCAAGACTTATGACTAGAGGTTCTAACCTTTTTTTTTTCTTGTATGTCTTCTAGGTTGTCAACAGCTATTTGAAGGATAGGCAGTGCTTTTCCTAGCAAAGAGAGAAAATGATGTGAACAACTTCTGGTGCCACCTTGCTATTTGCCAGGCTTCAGTTTCAGCACCAGAAACCTTGCCACAAATAGTCTACGCCAGGGGTGGCCAACGGTAGCTCTCCAGATGTTTTTTTGCCTACAACTCCCATGAGCCCCAGCCAGTATGACCAATGACTGGGGCTGATGGGAGTTGTAGGCAAAAAACATTTGGAGAGCTACCATTGTCCACCCTTGGTCTACACTGTTATCTACCATGTCATTATGCTACTGAAGCACAAACATTGAGGACTGAGTTGCCAGTTATTAGTTTGTAGATAATGAGGCCAGTCATAATTCTAAAAATGATCTATCTTTAAGCAATGCCTCATATAATTATTTATGTATATGTTCTTAGAATTATCCTTTTAAAACAGTACTGCAGGGAAAGTTAGATTGGTCATCAAGGTGTGTTTAAGGGGGGCTTTTTTGCTTTAGCATTGCAACAGCTACAATCATTTTTTATGATTGCTCCTAATGTGCAGGTGTGCTTAATTGAGGCAGGATGTTTTGAATTCGCTCCCCCACCCCCTCCTCAAGAAGTCTGTATTTAGGGCTGATGAATTGTTACCTAATAAATTCTCTGGACAAGAGATTGGGAAGTTACAGCATCTTACACATTTCCAAAGGCTGCATAAAACTTGTCATTTCCAATGAATCAAAATATTTATAGTTTTAGAGCTTGTGCTGTAGGGCAAAAGATATCCCAAGGTCTGTAACTAATGTAAAAAGGCAAAGTTATTTTTCCTTGTCAGCAGAACTTGGAAATCCCCAGGCAACTCAGTTGCCTTGGTATCGTAATATTCCAACGTGGCACCTGGGGGAACTGGAAATGTCTACCCTTTCATACTTTAGTTTATTATCACAAAGAGATATAGTTAAGCCCCCCCCCCCCCCTCAATGATTTGTACATTGTTAAATAGCGTTTGGGGCAGAATCAAGATTTTGAAAAAAAAAAACCCTTTCTAAATGTTTCAACTACTGCATACATCCAAGGATGTCAGCACGACATCAAAGCAGCATCATACTTACTGCCAGAGCTCTTGATAGTATGCCATGTCCCAATGCTTTAGCTGAAAATCATTCCAACAAGTTTTTACCATTATGGAAATATCCAGGGCAACCCAGTTCCAGAAGAGGATTGCTGCTGCACAAGGACTTCTCCCCCCGCCCCCCACCGCATTAAATGAGAGCATCCACCTGATGTCGGGCTCATTCTGAGTACCATTGGTGGCTTTCTCCTTTAAATCAGATCAAGGAAAAATCTCCTTTGATCCAGTTCAAAGTGGGTACTGTGTGGTGGCTCCTAAACGACCTGCAGCCACTATGAGAAGAGGGGTGGAAGTAGGATCCACCTTCAAAATAGCAGACAGGAGCTTTGCAGATTCCTCACTCTTTTTTTTGCTTTTTAAAGGTTCCTCCCCCTCCCCCCTCTCATCCAGGAAAGGAAAGGAAAGGTGGGTTTCTGAGCCATGGAACAGGCTTTGTCAAGGGCACTTCTGCACTGTGCTTGTGTGCAGATGTGCCAGAAAAAAGGGGCCAGCAGGAAGCAGCACAGGGATGGGCAGGGGCAGCTTGCCCACTGGGCAAACTAGGCAGTTGCCCGGGAGACCGGGGGCACCGAATTGGGGTCCCCCCTCCAGTGCCCAAGACATTTGAGGTCCCCGCCCCTCCACCCCGCTGCCGCACTCCGCTCACTCCCCCCCCCCCCAGAAGCTTGTTGCAACTGAAACAGAGCCTTACTGGCTCCTCCCAGCCTGCGCCTGCGCATTTTGTTAAAAGATGGATGGAGGAAGGTTCGCTCCCCCCTCACTTCCCGTTCCAGAAAGGAGGGGGGAGATACCTCCTCCATCTATCTTTTAACAAAATGTGCAGGCACGGGCTGAGAGAAGCCAGTAGGGCTCTGTTTTAGTCGCAGTGAGCTGGGGTGGGGGGAGTGAGCAGAGCATGGCGGTGATAGCAGGGGGGCAAGTGGAGCATGCTGGGGGGGCTATTTGCCCTAGAGCCAGTGCTGGGGATGAGGCTTGAGAGTGGTGTTCCTGCCACCTGCTACTGCTGTGGCAAATGTTTTCATGCTCCCACATAGATGCAGCCCTTATGTGTGTCCTAATCTTAAAAACAGCAATACAAGAACAGCAGTTGGCAGGGGGGGGGGTTACAATACAAGTTGGAGAAACAGAATGCTAGGTCTTTGCATTCCTGCAGTCAGTTAACCCTGATCTCAGGATGCAGTCTTGATCTGGCCTAGTAATAGACAGCTAGTTATTTGTATATATGTTAGGTGTTGTCCTGATCCTGGGCTTAGTGAGGCCTATAGGCTCCAAAGAAGCCTGCCTAGGAGTTACCAAAGAAAGCCTACATCTCCCAGGATCCCCTGTGTCCCTCTGATTGGGTGGCAATGCTTTGGAGTGAAAATAACCCAGAAAGAGGTGGGACCTGGGAGGAAAGCATAAAAGGGCCAAGCACAGACAGGGTGTGCTCTTTCCTGGAGAGGCTGCAGGAAGGGAGGTTCTCTCTGGAAAATGCTGCAGGAGAGAAGGCAGCATTTGGGGCAACATTTGAGATCCCTTACCCAAGGTGATGAATTTGGTATTGGAGTAGGGAATGTCTAGTTAGTTGCATCAGGGCTTCTGTTTATTTGCACGTACCTTTACTGTATATATATTTCACTGTTTTTACCCACTTATTATTTGAGCACTGTAAATAAACTGTTGTTACACTGCTTGGATCCTCATGTCTCCTTGGTCACAGTTAAGTATTAACTAATAAGGAAGACAAGGGTGGCTGGGTGCTCTGGGCCCTCCCATGTAGACCCTTACCAGAGTGGTTGCAGCCAGTAGAAGGCGCTCCTAGGCTCCTGCTGTGTGACAGGTGTACAGAACATCAGATGTTTGAGAGCTGAAAGACATGAACAAACATTACACACATGCCTTTATTAAAATTCTTAACACTTTCTTTGCACAAAAAGATAAAATACATAGGTATGCACTTTACAACATGACCATGCTAGAAGGAGACTTTTTTAAAAAAACAAAAGCTGGGAATAACAGTCCTCATAAAACCAGCATAGGAAAAAGTTAGGGAATTATTTTTTGGCACCAGTGAGAGAAGGAAACACACATGTACCATATAAATCACTGACTACTATTTGCATCATTGTGCGTCTCTCTTTGTGTTGACAGTAAGAATAATAAATACATCTGTTTTAACTATGAAACTAAGGGGGAACCCCACATCGCTCTCTTTAATTCCATCCCTCCTTTCAGAGGCTCTCTCAGCTCTTGTACTCTCTTTTCCTGTTCTAGGTCTCCAGGCGACTTTAGTGGTGGAGAAGAAGAGCTTGATGCCTGCCTATTTCCCCCTCCTTCCCACTTCACACATGGTAGAAATAGTCACCTACCTACTATGAGACTGTATTCAGAGGCTGACACGTCCTAATGCTAAGTACGCTAACTTGAGAGTACGTCTGTGTTAAGTTCCTCCTTGACTTCTGGGAGCTGCACAATATGTGTGAAAGAGTCACATGTGGCTCCCGAGCCACGGTTTGGCCACCCCTCATCTATAACGTCAGCTATAAGCAGCACAAACCAAACAGTTCATTTCTAAATCATCTTGTCTACACCCAGAATTGTAGGCAATGCTACCCATTCACAGCTGAGAATAATTCCATTGAACTTTCCAGTTCCTCTTTATAAAGTAGAATAGTTATTGTTTGATTGATTTTGCAAAAATTAGAATTGTTAGAAATTTCCATTTGATTAATATTGCCTATCAAAGCACAACAGTTGAAGATTTTAAAAGTTTCCTGTGGAATTCTTATTAATTATTCTGGAATTCTGTTAAAGTTGGTTTGACACCATTTTCTATCCACCATTGAACTTGCTATAGCTTTAAAAAAAAATTAGTTTCCAGGTCTATTGATGCTGCAACTAATTCCTCATTATTTAACACAATTATATATGCCACACTAGCCAATCATGCCATGACTCATAGCACAATGATGTCATCAAATAATAGGGACATTTTTTAACACTGCTGGAGGTTTGAAGCGGGGGTTGAAAGCAAAAAGAAAAAGGTTGATTTCAGTAAGCAGCAAAAACTTAATCACAAGTAATTCAGCACAGTTGTAGTAACATTTTGCAAGTTTCTTCTGTTGTCAAACACATTGCATGTTTTCTGTGCACTCCCAACTGTTCCTTGTACTTTAAATATTAACTCTGGTGGAATGTCAGTTTTTGTGAAATGAGAACAGCTGCATAATAAAAACTAGTGCATTATTTCAGTGAAAATCTGTCTTTATCTGAAAGGCACTAATCTGTATGAGTCAGCTAACACCTTCCAGTCCATGTACCAAACTATTTATTCTACATACAGCCTTTCTTTTCTTGTAAATCTCCAGTTCAGATAAAAGTGTGCTAAGCAGAAAAACATCAGCTGTTCCTACTAACAACAAAACCTTTTTTTTCATTATTATTTACCAAACTGAAAAATATAGTTTACTACTCACTTATCATAATCTCTAGTGCCCATCACAGGGAGCATTTTATAGAAGAGCAGGTGCATTGTTATCGGTCATTTGTTTTACCTACAGCTGCAACAGTTGGTGTCAGTTAATAGTTTACTCAAGTGTACTTATTTCCTTTTAGCTGCTTCCTGACTCAGTTCCAGCATGTTGCCATAATGTGTGTGCATGCTGGCAGCTGAATTTTAATTCTACCATTTAGAATTTAGTGCTCTTTGTTGTTTAGAGATTAAAAACCCTCGTGTAGTCAATAAAATTATTATCTTGAATTGCCTCTGTTGAGTTGACCCTTGTTTCAAGCATTTGCACCATCTGGGGCTGAACCTTCAGCTGAGAAGGCAGCTCTTTTGTAAGAAAATGGCTGGAGCAGACACTGTTTAGAATGGTGGCTACATGGTTCCTGCTGTAACACTGGGAATGGGGCTTGCATGCACAGTGGAACTGGGGTTTCCACCTGACAGGCTTTTTTAATAACTCTCCATCCCACTTCTCCAGCAGCAGTCATCCCCACACAAACACTGCCAGGGCTTTTCCCAGTATTTTTAAGCAGCAGTTAGTATCCTTGTATTGTTACAGCAATATAATAATCAGGTTTCATTTATTTAAAAAGTTTGTAGTCACTTTTGCCGCAAATATACACTTCCCCTTAGTACCTCCCTAATGAAAGGGAGATATATTTTACTTTTTAGAAAATGAAACCAATATGGTCTACAGCCAATGGAAAGGATCTGATGGTTTGGTTGGATTGTTTTGCATCAATGCAGTGTTGTAACCACCACCAAATATGGCTGAACAAAAATGTTTTAGTTCCTAGACCCGATCTAAGTCAGATACCAAGGGACCTGATGCCTAAAATTACTGATACAACAAGCTAATGATGAAACAAAGTATTGAGCACACTAGATAACCTTTGTGGAAAGTGAAACACTAATTATTCTTTAATGTAATCCAAGCGGGCAGCCGTGTTGGTCTGAAGCAGTTGAACAAAGCAGGAGTCAAGTTGCACCTTTAAGACCAACTAAGTTTTATTCAGAAGGTAAGCTTTCGTGTGCTAAAAACGCACTTCTTTCGATAAGGGGATCAGGTATAGCTATCTGAAGAAGTCTGTTTTATTCTTTAATGCTAATCTATTTGGCCACTTCACATTACTAAACCGTCATGCAGATTTTTTGTAAGTGGTGTGTGGTGGGCCTCTTAAAAATTTGTGCACCTTTGTGCCTGAATCAACCATAATACCAATGAACCCTTTAATAAACCTAACAAAAATTATGTTTAATATAAATGATGTGTAGCTGCATAAAGATGCAAACTCATATGTGCAATTCATTTGTCAATATTTGCAGGGAAAGTTCCCCGCTTTTTCTTTGGGATTTCTCCTTCCCACATAACCAACCACCTAAGTACCTTGGCATTACCCTGGGCAAAACACCATCGTACCAACGTGGCAGTGAAAATAGCACGTGAAACAACATTCTAACAAAAATTATGTTGTACAACTTGGGGCGCATCTCCTACAACACTTAGATGCTCAGCTTTGGGACTGGTGTATAATATGCAGAATATGATGCTTCAGTGTGTCTCAAGAGCTCTCAAATCCACAAACTTGATGTCCAGCTCAACACAACAATGAGAACGATCAGTGGATGTATTAAACCCATTCCAACCTATTGGCTACCCACTTTATGCCATATCGCTCTTCTGCATCCCCAAAGACAAGATGATGTTCTTTGTGGATATAGAAAAATAATAAAAAACAGAGAGTTGCTTATCTACAAAGACTTGACTGACACAGGCCTATCTAGACTAAGATCCCAACACCCAGCAATAGGATCTGCACAAATCCCGCAATCACAAAATTTTGTTTTAGGGACTGAATGGTTGCAAACGTTTTACCCAATATCCATAACCTGATGAACACCAAGGAGAGGTCCTCGGGATTTAACTTGCCACATAAAGTATGAAAGGACAACTAATAGAATATGGACAGGTTTTGGCAGCTGTGCAGACTTGGTGTTTAAATGGGACCAAATACCAGGACCTCAATGCAGTTGTGATGCAGCACACCAAACTATTTTCCGTCACTATAATGTGAGTGTTGCGCTTTCCAGGGAGATGTGATGGAGCTCTTTGAACTCTCCTCAGCTGCAATTCAATGAACTGAAGATCTAGATATTAGTATTTAGGGGGGTTGCCCAACCAGTCTGCATATCCACTGTATCAATTTGGTTGCATAGTTTATATTATTATATACTTCCTGTGCATACCTCTGCCACACGATAAATAATCTGCTTCCCATCATGAAGTCTACCCTATCTTAAGCACGGAACAGAAGTATGATACATTGTTATACAGCACAAGCAAATAAGCTTTATTTATTTTTTTAAAGTATAAACATGTCTCATATTGAAGGGGCTTGGTGTCTGTTCTCATTTTGCAACACTTGGAATTCTAATTGTGCTTGAGGTTTTGTCTATATGTACTTATGTGTACTTCTATAAACCAAATCAAGTTGGCATCTGGCCTGTTTTAAATTGGCCTGATAGAGTGAAGCTTTTTTTTTTCTTCCTGTGCCATCTGATCTGGGTTGTTTCCTCCCAGCCAGACACATTATTGTGCAATAGAAAAAACACTTGTGTTTATAGATTTAGATTTTCTCCCTTAAATCTTTTATCAGTTCTGATTCTGTTCTCGAGTTGACTGAGAATTTCTTAGTAGACTAAAACACAGTATGTTAGAGAGAGCATCAGAGCTATTCAAAATTGTCAAAGGATGGGGTAACAAATCACAGCAGCAACAGGATTTGTACTTAACCTATTGGAAATTTAAAAATACTCAAAGCATTGAGGGGGGAAAGACCTGACATTTCTAGAGATCCAGAGAATTATCTGAAAGTGAAAGAATTGATAATGTCAACAGACATTTGTATAGGACTTATTTCTCTGGAATCCATCTGCTAAATCTTCCTTTTTCCGGTTATCGCCGGGCACTATCCTCTGTTCAAGATGCCTCGAACTGGCTCTTCGGTCTCTAAAGCTGATAAGCCCAGAGAAAGATTTTCTAGTACTTTAGAATGACATTTTTGTAACTACAGTGTGCCTGTAAACAATATGAATCCTGCTGGGCTGAGAAGTTTCCACAAATCACAGATAAAATTCCGCACAAATTGAAGCAGTTCTGGAGGCCATTTGTTTGGAAATAACAGTGAATCTGAACCCCATTAAAGAATAATGGAACGAGGGGAGGGAGAGAGATGGCGCTGCCTAGATTTAGAAGATTGGTGAATATAAATTTTGCTCCTCAGTCATCAACTGAAAACTGCTCACAAAAGGAACAATCTGCCTCTAAGCATTCTGGGAAAAGGTGAGGTAGAGCTTGAAGTTGTTATTCTATTTTTCCTTCGACTCCTACAAATTGAGGGCATGGAGACCCACACACACTGTCCTCTGCTCCTTGAAGCGGTAAGGTAAAAAAAGACAATACATACAGACTTGCTTTGGACAGATACTTCTCGTGAAACAATAGCTGCTTCTCTAAGAGAACTGTGGCTGTCCGAAGGCCACCCAGTGGCTGCATGTGGAGGAGTGGGGGATCAAACCCAGTTCTGCCACTCTTAACCACTACCTCAAACTGGGTCTCCAATAGAATCCATTGTTACTATTATTGAGGCTGGGTTATTGAATATAAATATTTCCTGCCCCTTGACTTTCATACTCTTCCTAGCCTGTGTATGTCCGTTCCAAATACAAAATTGAAAAGACAATTAAAATTCAAAAATAAACTCACCTTTTGCATTACCTAATGTTCTCACAACTGTTTTGCATCATTGCTGCCCGAAGCATCTACATTTGTTTCAGTGAAATGAGTTTCTGAGCTGCTACTGCAACATATTTCTCCACGCTAGTTTTGATCTGGTCTTTTCTCTACAAGCGTTTCAAACTTGTATTGTAGAAGTTTTCATGCGTTTTAAAAGACTCCTCCAAAAGCCACCACAAGGTGCAGTAATTTGCATGAGAACTGACAGCACTTGAAATTTTTACATATCATTGCTTGCCTCATCTAATAATTTAAATTTGTATTGTTTTTGCAGTGTCGACACGATTTCCAAGCAATTGTATACATTTAACTAAGCACTGGTATTCCGGCTGCCCTCTGATCAGAGACACACACCCCCCGTCAAATTGAAACGCTTAAATGTAAAAGGAAAATAATTAAAGTGGAACAGTGGCAGGCGATTTGAAGACTAAAACTCTGGATCAAACTGAATGTAAAAACACCCGTACTCAAACAGTTACATGTGAAGTCAATGACATACAACCTAAACTCCACCCCTTCATATATTCTTTCTTACTGTAACATCTCAGTTTTCACACAGCAAAGAATCATTCCATGAATAGCTACATGCTGAAAAGTATTTTAAGGAGCATACAAATAAATAAGTAATGCAATACCTTCTTACATTAGGAAAAGCAGGGTGGCATGATTCTTCCATTCATTATTGCTTCATAAATTAAAATAGAAACCTGCAATGACTCTAAGCAAAACCACTGTTTAAATCCATGACCACCCAGTAGAAAGAAGGGAACTATAGAAGCACCTTGTTTTGCTGCAGAATTCTGATTGCAGTCACATTTATGGGTGAACTGACATTTTGATTCCAGGGTTGTGAGTGACTGTTTGTATAACAGATTGAACAAATGAAACAAGATGTATTCATCATACGCAGGCAGAATCTGGCAATATAGAATTGTGCGGAAATATATGTTTTTAAATACGTATCATTCCCGCGTATTAAAATGCCAACCATTTTCAACAAAATATGTGAGGCAAACAGAAATTAAAAATTCAAACAAAGCATGTGGTTGCCCCCCCCCCCCAAGTCGGAATAAAGAGGCGGACACAATTATATTGGCGAAAATATGGGCCACTTTTATTGAATAACACTGCAAATGGCAAGGGCAACCGAACTGCGGCCAGGTCAGGGCCAGGGGTCTCCTCAGACCGCTCCCCTGCCTTTTTCAGCGGGCGAGAGACCCGGCCCCCCGGCCGGAGCTGTGTGTCACAGCTCCTGTCAGGCAGGCCCAGCAGGGAGGCTCGCACCGGAGGGCCCAGACACCAGATGTGGGTCTCAGTGAAAGGCACCCATCCAATCAAGTCTCCAGGACAGTCTGCATTCACACACCTCAGGCTACACCAAAGGTTGATCCTGCCAGACCCCTAACTCCCCAAACGGGGGAGGCTAACCGGTCCTCCCCAGGCCGCATGGTGCCATAAACCCCGTAAAACCTGCCTGAAAAGTGACCAATCTATACAAGGCACCAACCCGAGGCTAATTCCTCAATCCACTGATATGCTATGCAGGGTGGGCAAGATACACCCCCCAGTCACCAGCCAAATAGCCGGGGAGTAAAAAATTCCTACCCGGCCCCTCATAAAAGAGGCGACCAGCAGATGCCTACATAACAAACAGGGCGGGTGGGAGGGCCAAGCACCCGAAGAGGACTGCAGGGAACAGAAGCGGAGGCTTCCAACCAAGCGCGGAAGCCCCGCCCCTCCCAGACGCGCTGAAAGCGCGCCTAACAGTCCGCTCTCTCTCCGGGGGGGGGCAAAATCTCCCCGGCAGCCACACCACGATGCGGTGGGCTGCCGGAGGCTCCATTGCCCCCCCAAGTCAGAATAAAGAGGTGAACACAATTATATTGGTGAAAATATGGGCCACTTTTATTGAATAACACTGCAAACGGCAAGGGCAACTGAACTGCGGCCAGGTCAGGGCCAGGGGTCTCCTCAGACCGCTCCCCTGCTTTTTTCAGCAGGCAAGAGACCCGGCCCCCCGGCCGGAGCTGTGTGTCACAGCTCCCGTCAGGCAGGCCCAGCAGGGAGGCTCACACCGGAGGGCCCAGTCACCAGACGCGAGTCTCAGCGAAAGGCACCCATCCAATCGAGTCTCCAGGACAGTCTGCATTCACACACCTCGGGCCACACCAAAGGTTGATCCTGCCAGACCCCTAACTCCCCAAATGGGGGAGGCTAACCAGCCCTCCCCAGGCCGCATGGTGCCATAAACCCCGTAAAACCTGCCACAACTAAGGCCAAGTCTCTACTTAGGGCTTAGCACCCACCAAAAGGCCCAACGCCAACACAAGCCCTTGCCGCAAATCTCTCAGGAAAAGCATATTACTCTTTTCTGAGAGATGTACCCCATCCCCTCTGTAGAGGTCAGGGCATTCCTTAGAAATATCCGGATGGGGCAAATAGTGGCCCAACCACCCTCCAAAACCTTGCGAATCTCCTTATTCGCTCTGTAACGAGCCCTTTCTAACCCAGCTGAATTCCAAGCACTGCGCCACACCAAGCGCGGAATCATGGCCGACCAAACTATAATGGTACCAGGCCATCTGTTCCTTATGTACTTGAAATCATCTCGGGCCTTGCCTTTAATCAGCCCGAGATCGTTCCCTCCCAGGTGAACAATTAATACCTGCGGAGGAGGGCCCAAACACTCATGAAATAAAAAAAGGGGGGGAGCAAGCCAGGCCACTGAAGACCCCTGCGCCCCCGCCATTCAACCATAACATATTTTTATTTGCTGAGCCCCAGCTGAGAGCCAACAGCAGTTCTCCGAGCTTGACTGTGCTCGCAGATGAGAACTCTGCTCCTCCGGCCAGGAACAACAGCATCTAAAAGGAGAAACAGACAAGTTATAAAAACCAGACTTAAACTTACCCCCCCCCCCGCTCCTAATAAAAACTACCAGCGGAGCAAAGGGGCGAATAGAACTTTTGTAAACCTGAGACCGCCACCGGCCAAGGCTGAATGGACAAAGTAGGATAACCCAGGGCAGCAGCCGTAGATGCCGTGCCAATTCAAAGAAATGGATACAAAACCTCACTCCAAATAACCCCAAAATTGATGTCTTGCCAGAGGGCTACACTCAAAATGGCAGAACAACAACCCTTCGCAACCTCAGAGCCACCTTACCCCCTGATAACTTAACATCCCTACCTGAAACGAAAACTTTTAACAAATATAAACTGTCCCCCTTACGTGGGTACCTGCGAAGCCCTACCTCAAGAGGACCCACCTTCATCGGGCTGAGGCCTTTCTCCAGATTGAGAAGCGCCCCCCCCCCCCCGATCCTTTCTGACCCTTGTGCAACCGGACTCTCGGGCAGTTGTTGAAAGAGTGTGGGCCAGCGCACAGGGGGCATTTGTGCTTGAACTGGCAAGCTTTATGACTGCATGCCCCCTGGGCCCCAAACTCCCAGCAGAGCAAGCGGGGCTGAACCGCCTGCCCTGCAGCACTGCGGGAGGATACTGACACACTGGAAGGAGAAGAGGAATCCTTGGATACAAAGTGACCACTGTCGAATTGGTCCCCCAAATTGGGCCGAGCGGGTGACATCACCTGCAGCCACAACTGCTGGTGAATCCGATCCCAAGGGAGTTAAGGGTACAAAGCAGCCCTCATCCTGAACTCCTGGTCATATTGGATCCAGGCCGGGCCACTGAACATTGTATACCCCTTGTATATGATGTCCATATATTGAATCAGCGCAGCGGCCCGCCACGCGCTATCACTCCCGCATATATGAAAAACCCCGGAAGCCAATTGGCCCAGGTCCTATCAACCTTCCTTTTCTTCAGCTTCTCCTCTTTATCATCCAACTCCTCCTTGTCCTTCTTTTCCAATTCCCTAAATAAGAGGGAGAATACGTCTATGTATTCTCCTTTTAGGATTTTTTCCCTCGTGGCTGGCAGCAAGAGATCCCCCAAGGGCAAGGCCACCTCACCAAAGGGCATAGCCCCAAAGGGGACCGTCCCGTAAGGAGATGGGAAACCCCATCCACTCGACAGCCCCGCTGCTGCCCCCTGCTGCCCAGCCCCAGGACAATTTCCAAATGGACCAAACTGGCCCTGTGACCACATCCATTTGCCCTGCTGCCCCAAACCTAAAGATGAAGGAGCCCCAGCACTACCCGGTGTAGCCCCTACCCCATTAGGAGCCGCAGATCCCAAAGCCCCCCAGGGCCACACAGGCCCAGTGTAAGGCAGTGAATTATCCCCCGACTTACCATGAGGCAGAGCTGGCACCAACGCAGACCCGGCACCGAGTACCCCAGACGACAGACCCGCTCCCACATCGGAGCCAACAAGCCCTACAGCTCCTCCAGTCGAAGATGCAGACGACCTGCCCTCCAAAATAGATAAACGGGTCAATATATCCGCTTGCAAAGCCCGCTTAGGGACCCACCCCTTCTTAGGCATCTGAGAAGGTGGAAACCCCGATGCCTGCTCCAAGGCCTGCAGTCTCTGAAAAATGACTGCATTCACCTCATCCTCCACCTCCTTATCCGGTGAAGAGGGGGGCGGAGGACACTTTGGGGGTGGTCTAGGAGCCTTAGGAGCAGGCTTCTTCCCCTTAGATTTACCACCACCTTTACACCCAGACATGATCGCCAAAGAGCACAGCCCAAATCCCAATTAAAGAGAAAATAGGAACTGCTGCAACCCCAGCAATCACTCTGATCCACAAAGGTGAGCTGCAAAAGGAAAACCCCCCCAGAGCCTACAATTATTGTAGTGTATCAAGAAATGTCATGCGACCCGACGGGGGGGCAACTGGGCAGTCCCAGGAGCCCCAGCGCCGGGAGCCTGTCCCCGCCTATCTCCAGCTGTGGCGGGAAGTTCAACGGGGCTGGATTGGCCCAACCAACCCAGTAGGCTGTACCCGGGATTGTACATAAGCGGGACCCGGCCCGCGTGTTCCCTCTCTTGCAACGTGCTCCTATTAAACAATGTTGCCCTACTCTCGTCTCCGCTTCGAGTACGTTACACTGGCGACGAAGGTGGGATCCTAGCCTCAGCGGCTACGACGGAGATCTGGGCAACAAGCGACTGTCGCCGCCATCATGGCCAACCAAGGCGGAATCACCGGCTACCTCGAGCCCTTCGACCCAACCAATCCAGAGGGATGGGAGTCCTACGCGGAGCGGGTCGAGTTCTACCTCCGGGCCAACAAGATCACTGACGCCGGAGCAAAGAGGGACGTTCTCATGAGCGTCTGCGGGCCTGCCACATTCGAGATCGCCAAGGGTCTCTCGGCACCCGCCCGTCTGGCAGAGAAATCCTACGACGAGATCATCCGACTCCTCACGGGACACTTCTCACCACAGCCTTCGCGGGTGGCTCGCAGGTTCCTGTTCCACAAACGGGACCAGATCGCGGGCGAGTCCGCCGCGGACTACCTGGCGGCCCTCCGCAAACTCGCCGGGAACTGCAACCTTCCCCAACTGGAGGAAGCCCTGGCGGACAGATTCACGTGGGGCCTCCGCGACGAAAGGCTCCAGCAGAAGCTCTTCGCCAAAGAAGAGCTTACCCTCCAGGCCGCCTTCAGCGAAGCGGTGGCATGGGAACGAACCGCACGAACGTTTCCCCGGGTCAAGATGGAAGCTGCCCACCACGGAGAGCTGGACCACGACGGCCCCGAGGAGGAGGAAGCCCATCAGCTACGCCGCCCAGCCGGGCCACCCAACAGAGCGACCCAACGCCCCCGAGCGACCGACCGACCACCAGCGTCGGAGAGAGCCCCGGCCACCAAGTGCGCCAGCTGCGGCGGCCCCCACGAGCGGAGAGACTGCCAATACCGGACCTGGGACTGCAGGAGCTGCGGAAAGACCGGCCACATTGCCAGGGCTTGCCGAGCCAAGCCCAATCGCAGGAAGCCGACCACGTACCACGAGTCCGCGGAGTCCCACGCGGTAGACTCCACGTCCCTACAGGTACTGAACTTGCCCCACGATTCCCCCGATAAAATCAAAGTGGCGGTCCTTATAGAGGGGAACCCCTGCCAAATGGAGGTGGACTCAGGGTCCTCCATTTCCCTTATTGCGGAAGAAACCCTAAGAGAACTGTGTCCCCGCCAGCGGCTGCAACTTCGGCCGGCAGACTTCATACTCCGGGACTTCCAGAAGAACCCGGTGCAAATTGCGGGGTGGGCGCGGGTACAAGTCGAGCGGGGGTCCTTCCACGGCCCGCTGGACATCCTGGTGGTTAAGCGCCAGCTGGCCACCCTGCTAGGTCTGGCCTGGTTCAAACCCTTGGGAATCCGCGTGGAGGGGGTGGGCCAGACCATAACGCCCCGGGGGTTCGGGGAGATTTGCAAGGAATTCCCCGAGGTATTCGATGGGTCCCTAGGGAGCTACCGGGGGCCGCCCATCTCCCTGCCCCTAGACCCCACGGTCAGACCGATTCGGCTCAAGGCCAGGAGGGTTCCGTTCGCCTTGAAACCTAAGATCGAGGCAGAGTTAGACCGCCTCACGGCACAAGGCGTCCTGGAGCCGGTGGACTACGCCACCTGGGAAACCCCCATCGTTACCCCCATCAAGCCAAACGGGGAGGTGCGGATCTGTGCCGATTATAAATGCACCATAAACAAGGCACTACAGGACAACCCCTATCCAGTGCCGGTGGTGAGCCATGTCCTGGCCGCCCTAGCGGGGGCTAGGATATTTGGGAAGCTAGACCTGGCCCAGGCCTACCAGCAGCTCCCAGTAGACAATAAGACGGCGGAGGCCCAAACGATCGTGACCCACAGGGGGGCTTTCCGGGTAAAGAGGCTTCAGTTTGGGGTTAGCGTCGCTCCGGGGATTTTCCAGAGCCTAATGGACGCTCTCCTTAAGGGGATCCCAGGAGTCCAGCCGTTTTTCGACGACGTTTTAGTCGCCGCCCCGGACCCCGATGAATTCGGCAACCGCCTTCGAGAGGTGCTCCGCCGGTTCCAGGCAGCGGGGCTCAAGGTCAAGAGAGAGAAATGCTTGCTGGGGGTTCCACGGGTAGAGTTTCTGGGGTTCGCCGTTGACGCAGCAGGAATCCACCCCACGGAAGAAAAGACCCGAGCCATCGTGCAAGCCCCGGCTCCCACTTGTAAAGCGGAGCTCCAAAGCTTCTTGGGGGTGCTCAACTTTTACCACTCCTTCCTCCCCCACAAGGCAGCCCTGGCGGAGCCCCTTCACCGGCTGCTGGACAAAAAAGCCCCTTGGGTTTGGGGCAAACGACAGGCCGCGGCGTTTCAGGCGGTCAAGGACGTCCTGGTGTCCAATGCGGTGCTCCACCATTTTGACGAGGCCCTCCCCGTCATCCTGGCCTGCGATGCGTCGCCGTATGGGGTGGGAGCAGTCCTGGGGCACCAGCTTCCGGACGGGAGGGAGGTACCAGTCGCATATTACTCCCGCACGCTCACTTCAGCCGAGCGCAACTACGCGCAGATAGATAAAGAGGCCCTGGCAATCGTGGCAGGGGTCCGAAAGTTCCACGAGTATCTATATGGGAGAAGGTTCACCATTGCCACGGACCACAAGCCCCTCTTAGGTCTACTGGCCCCAGACCGACAAACCCCCCAAATACTCTCACAGCGCGTGTTGAGGTGGAACCAATTCCTCAACTCATACACGTACACACTGGTTCATAGGGCCGGCAAGGCTATGGGACACGCGGATGCGCTTAGCCGTTTGCCGCTTCCGGAGACGGGTCCGGACCCCGCACCCGCACACCAGGTCATGATGCTAGAGAGCCTCCCAGAGCCGCCCCTCCACGCAACGGAGGTGGCCAAGGCCACCCAGAAACACAAGACACTGGCACGGGTGCTCGACTGGGTGGTGAGGGGGTGGCCAGAGGGAAACATGGGGGAAGAATTCAAGCCTTACAAGGCGAGGAGGGAGGAATTAGCCGCACACAAGGGCTGCATACTTTGGGGCAGTAGGGTAGTGATTCCACCTCCGCTCCAAAAGCGTGTTCTAGAATCCCTACACGAGACTCATCCCGGCATAGTGCGAATGAAGGCTCTGGCCAGGAGCTACGTCTGGTGGCCGGGAATGGACGGGGAGATCGAGGGCTGGGTCCGCGGGTGCCAGACCTGCCAGGAATCCCGGCCCGAGCCGCCCAGCGCCCCCGTCACTAGGTGGGAGTCCACCCGGAAACCATGGTCGAGACTCCATATCGACTTTGCGGGCCCATTCCAGGGGCAGACCTTCATCATAATAGTGGACTCCTACACCAAATGGCTGGAGGTCATCCCCGTAGGGTCCACCTCGTCCACAGCCGCGATCAGAGCTCTGCGCAGGGTCCTATGCACACATGGCATCCCGGACACCATAGTCTCTGATAACGGGGCCGCCTTCACCTCAGCCGACTTCCAGGCGTTCCTGCAAAGATACCTGATCAGGCACATAAGGTCGGCTCCCTTCCATCCGGCCACCAACGGCCAGGCGGAGCGGATGGTCCGCACAACAAAGGAGGCCCTCGGCCGAATTGTACAGGGGGACTGGGACCACAGGCTGGCCGCGTTCCTCTTCGATAATCGGATCACCCCTAACCCGGTCACAGGAGTCAGCCCGGCTGAGCTCCTCATGGGACGCAAACTCATAACCCGGCTGGACCGGCTGCATCCCGACCGGGCTTCAGACACCCGCGGGAGCCCCGAAGTCCGAGACGCCGCCCGGGGTTTCTTCGCGGGCGACCCAGTTTTCGCCCGAAACTATGCAAGGGGCCCCGATTGGGTGGCGGGGCGGGTACTGAGGGTAACTGGGTCCCGCCACTACGACATATCAACGGAGGGGGGCCAGGTACTACGGCGGCACATTGATCAGTTGAGGCGCCGCACCCTTCCGGAGGCCCCCACAGACGCGGGCGAGGCTATATCCAGCGAGGAGCCTAACGGAGACCGCCCAGATGACGCGATCCCAACATCCGTGATGCGGGCGCCGGAGGTACCGGAACCGACCGAAACCGAGGGATCCGCTGAACCGGACGGGCCGCCCCCGTCCACTCCAGGACCTACCGAGGCACCATCCTCGGCGGCCGCGCCGCCGCCACCGGGACCCCCCAGACGGTCCACTCGGGAGCGCCGGCCCCCCGCATACTTACAGGACTTTGTACATTAACCAGGGGGGGAGGGGTGTAGTGTATCAAGAAATGTCATGCGACCCGACGGGGGGGCAACTGGGCAGTCCCAGGAGCCCCAGCGCCGGGAGCCTGTCCCCGCCTATCTCCAGCTGTGGCGGGAAGTTCAACGGGGCTGGATTGGCCCAACCAACCCAGTAGGCTGTACCCGGGATTGTACATAAGCGGGACCCGGCCCGCGTGTTCCCTCTCTTGCAACGTGCTCCTATTAAACAATGTTGCCCTACTCTCGTCTCCGCTTCGAGTACGTTACAATTATCACACCAGAAAAGAGGGGGGGGGAAGAGGGCCTAATTCTGTACTTAAAATGGCCGCCGCCTCACTATACCTAAGATGGCCGCCAAAAGAAGGATGAAGAACCCCCCAGAAAATGGCCGCCACGACTCAGCCAAAGGACAACCTCCCAGGCACCCACAAGATGGCCAGGCCCCTCTCCCACTAATCACCACCTCTGAGGAACCCCCAAATTAGCTAAAAAATCCCACTGCAAGGGAGCTCCCAACACCCTCTAAGGCAGAAAACGCAGGGAGATAAGGATTGCCCCTTATTAGCAGGGCAACCCCTCCACCACGGCTGCCCCAAAATCGCCACAACCCAATATTTTACTTCACTTTTCTGGGCTGAAGCATGAGGCAAGCAGCCCTTATACTAATCCACCACGATGAGTCCCAAAATGACTCACACTGCCACTGCAAGGGAGTTCCCAACCCCCCCAAAGGCAGAAAAAACACAGGGAGACAATGATTGCCCCTTATCCACGAGGCAACCTCTCCACCACCGCTGCCCCAAAATTGCCTCAGCCCCACTACCACCCTGCTGGGCAGAAGCATGGGCCAGCAGCCCTCACACAACCAAAACAATGAGCCAACGGATCCCACGCCGCTCCCGATGTTCTCCAGCCGAATGCAGTAAAAGCGACCTCCGTCAGGCCTAATCCCCCCAGGTGCAAAAGGCAGGAGCTCAGGCACACGTTGCCTATTCCTCCAAGCACCCGAAGAGGACTGCAGGGAACAGAAACGGAGGCTTCCAAGCAAGCGCGGAAGCCCCGCCCCTCCCAGACGCGCCGAAAGCGCGCCTAACAGTCCGCTCTCCCTCCGGGGGGGGGGAATCCCCCCCGGCAGCCACGCCGCGATGTGGCGGGCTGCCGGAGGCTCCGTTCTCAGTATTTTTGTTTGAAAGCTATATTGAGGAAGGGGGCCAGGCAAGCCTGAGACTCCAGTCAGATAGAAAGGGGCTTTATGGATGGGGAATTCTTAACAAACTGACTGCCAGTAGAATATGACCTGGACTGTCTTCTTGGTTCACTTCTTGTTATAGGTATGTAGGCCTGGGTATGGTAAGAGATGCTATGCTTGAAGCACAAGCCAAAGGACTAAAACCAAAAAGGTCTTGGTTCATGGCTCTTAGCCCATGGTTTACAGCTTGTAGCCCAGAGGGAACCACCGCAGGAGTATTTTCTGCATTTTGCAAGCCCTCTGAGGAGAAAAGTGAGGTAAAATACTTAATTACATTTTTTTCCATATTGCACCAGCTAAGGCCGGCTTGCCCACTAGGTAAACTAGGTGGTTGCCTAGGGCACCGGCAGGGCAGGTGCGCCAAATTGGGCCTTCCCTCTAGGCAAACGCCTAGTTTGCCCACTCCCCAGCCTCCTCCTCCCTCCCTTCCCCACCCTAGGTCTATTTCAATGCCCAGAACGTTGGTCAAGCGTCATACTCACGGGCTATCTAAAGGCGGCCTCCCCTCATGATCAGCTGGTCGGCAGGTAAAACTGCATCACTCTCACTTATCTGTCAGTGCCCAGGCAGGCCAGGAGCAGCAGGAAGGACCAACGTCCTGAAAGGTGCTGCTGCTGATGCCTCCTCCCCATTTCCTGGATGGGAAGGAAGTGAGGAGGAGGCAGCAGCGGTGGTGCCCTTTCAGGATGCAGGTCAGCGGGGGGGGGGGCGCCTTTAGATAGCCCAGGAGCGCAGCGCTTGACTGCCGTTCCAGGTGTTGAAATAGACCTGGGGTGGGGGAGGGAGGAGGAAGCATGACGGGGAGGGGGGAGGTGTGGAGGGGGGTGCTGTGGAGGGGGGCAGTGGACTATGAGTCTGCCTAGGGTGCCATGTGCCTTCAAGCTGGTGCTGGCGCCAGCATATCTCTGTCTTGCACTAAAGTGGGGCCTAGAGTGGGGCTTAGTTCCCATCCTAATTATTTTATAGATTGGCCTTAACAATGTGGTGAAAAATGATGATAAAATGTTTTTTTAAAAAAAAACAAAACAAAACTGTATTGCTTATGCACCTTAGAAGCAACTGGAGGGGAGAAAACAGATGAAAAAGCCAGAGTATGGTTAGAATGTCTGACAAGGATCTGTTTTCTGTCATGGAAGCTCACTGGGTGACTTTGCCTTTGGGTACTGATTGGAGAAGAAAGCAGGCTGTAAATATCTATCAGCAGGAATCCATTTGCATATCAGACCACACCCCCTGACATCACCATTGTTTCACACAGGGCTTTTCTGTAGAAAAAGCCAGCAGGAATTTATTTGCATATTAGGCCACACCCCCGATGCAGAGTCAGCTAGAACTGTGTTCCTGTGTGTTCCTGAGGATAAATACTAATAATAACAACAATAGCCAAAATCTGAATATTTTATGCTAATAGAGATGCGTGTGGTGGAGGGATCACTTTTGCTGGCTCTTTGTACTGTATAGCCCCACCCTGGCCCATGCTATGCCTGGTTTTCCCTGGTATCCTAGGAGCTATGAGTTTGAAAAGCTGAATGATACACAACACTAAGGAAGAATTATTGGTACTTCCTCCCCATCTACTGATAGAAATGACTTATTGGATTCTACCCCTAATAGTAATTGACTGATCTGGATCCTCTCTCTCTATAATAATAATTGCCTTTCTCTCTCTGCTGATTAAAAATGTATATGCCTAATGGAAAAGTTTGGCATCCCATCTTTCACATATATGTAAATCTTTTTAGTATTGCTTCTAAAACATGTTCTGGCACAATATTCTGTTAGCAACTCTATACCTAAGAGTCAACTTTTCATTTTAACATTACTAAATTTCAGTTTAATATTTCAGCTGCTTCAAATTTTGTTGGGCTCCACTATGGTACAGACGTAGCAAACCTAGTGGCAATTAATTTTGTAAGCACATATACCGTTTAGATCCCATTTTGTTCTCTGAGATACCAAGTGGCCATGAATATTAGAGTTTCAATATTTCCTTTTCTTTCCAAAATGTTCATTGGTAATTATTTTTAAATACATTTTTTCCAAAGGATTGATGGATGATACTATGTGGCTTTTGCAAATTTTAGCCCTTTCATTAAAAACTTGTGTGCGTGTAAGGCTGGAACTGTTTTCATTCACTTTGCAAAGCAGTTTTCAGAAAATGACATTGTAAATTAAGGCATTTTGACCTATTAGGCAACTTAAATCCAGAACAGATTCATGATGCTAGTATGATAACATTTTAGTAAGGTGGCTTAATACTGAGTAGGGAAGCTGCAAACTTCACAAGAAACGTGTTTTCTGTTGGACATGCCATGTGGGTTGGCTGAGCCTCCAATGTCCTTTCCAATGTTTATTCCTCGCTCTTCTCACTTGAACGGCTGCCAAACAGCTTTGCAGTTGTGCAACAGCTTCAATATAGTGCTTTTCTTCTGTCTTGCAAATTACTTTTGCATCTGCTTGGTAGGTGAAATTGATTACCCCCTAGGATCATGGATGGTCTGTTCTGGTAAATAAATGATGCAGGGAGAGTACAATGATTTCCCATAAGCCTGTGCAAAAACTTACACGTATGATTTCAACAATAACGTGATATGAATGAACACAAAATGATATGTTGAAATGATACAGTTCTTCTGGCTAATAATCACTCATTGACCAATTCATTTGCTCCCTATTTGTATGATTAGCTGCTGAGCAGCAAGTGGTGAGACCAGATCTATGAAGGAGTGGGGAGAATAGGATTCTGATTAGTTGTGTAAGAACACATTAAATACTGCTGAATGCCATGTACTGTATTGTAATGTACCATTGAAATATACAAAAATTAATCCAATGAACAGGCCTGGTTTGCTCACGAACAGCCAAGTAGCCCTTCTAAAAATTGGTTCCATGCTTGTGGACTGGTGAACAGAATGTGAGACAAACCAGTGGGTGTTCGAGCATTCTTAACTCTAAATAAAGAATCAGTAAAAAAGCAATCATAAGAACATAAGAGAAGCCATGTTGGATCAGGCCAACGGCCCATCCAGTCCAACACTCTGTGTCACACAGTGGCAAAAATTTTTATATACACACACACACTGTGGCTAATAGCCACTGATGGACCTGTGCTCCATATTTTTATCTAAACCCCTCTTGAAGGTGGCTATACTTGTGGCCGCCACCACCTCCTGTGGCAGTGAATTCCACATGTTAATCACCCTTTGGGTGAAGAAGTACTTCCTTTTATCCGTTTTAACCTGTCTGCTCAGCAATTTCATCAAATGCCCACGAGTTCTTGTATTGTGAGAAAGGGAGAAAAGTACTTCTTTCTCTACTTTCTCCATCCCATGCATTATCTTGTAAACCTCTATCATGTCACCCCACAGTCGACGTTTCTCCAAGCTAAAGAGTCCCAAGCGTTTCAACCTTTCTTCATAGGGAAAGTGCTCCAGCCCTTTAATCATTCTAGTTGCCCTTCTCTGGACTTTCTCCAGTGCTATAATATCCTTTTGAGGTGCGGTGACCAGAACTGCACACAGTACTCCAAATGAGACTGCACCATCGATTTATACAGGGGCATTATGATACTGGCTGATTTGTTTTCAATTCCCTTCCTAATAATTCCCAGCATGGCGTTGGCCTTTTTTATTGCAAACGCACACTGTCTTGACATTTTCAGTGAGTTATCTACCACGACCCCAAGATCTCTCTCTTGGTCAGTCTCTGCCAGTTCACGCCCCATCAACTTGTATTTGTAGCTGGGATTCTTGGCCCCAATGTGCATTACTTTGCACTTGGCCACATTGAACCGCATCTGCCACGTTGACGCCCACTCACCCAGCCTCAACAGATCCCTTTGGAGTTCCTCACAATCCTCTCTGGTTCTCACCACCCTGAACAATTTAGTGTCATTCGCAAACTTGGCCACTTCACTGCTCACTCCCAACTCTAAATCTTTTATGAACAAGTTAAAGAGCATGGGACCCAGTACCGAGCCCTGCGGCACCCCACTGCTTACCGTCCTCCACTGTGAAGACTGCCCATTTATACTCACTCTCTGCTTCCTATTACTCAGCCAGTTTTTGATCCACAAGAGGACCTGTCCTTTTACTCCATGACTCTCAAGCTTTCTAAGGAGCCTTTGATGAGGAACTTTATCAAAAGCTTTCTGGAAGTCAAGGTAAACAACATCTATCAGGTCTCCTTTGTCCACATGTTTGTTCACCCCCTCAAAGAAATGTAACAGGTTAGTGAGGCAAGATCTTCCCTTGCAGAACCCATGCTGAGTCTTCCTCAATAACCCGTGTTCATCAATGTGCCTACTCATTCTGTCCTTGATAATGGTTTCTACCAACTTTCCCGGTATTGAAGTCAGACTGACTGGCCTGTAATTTCCCGGATCTCCTCTGGAACCCTTTTTAAAGATGGGGGTGACATTTGCTACCTCCCAGTCCTCAGGAACGGAGGCAGATTTCAATGAAAGATTACAGATTTTTGTTAGAAGATCCACAAGTTCAACTTTGAACTTTTAAAATCATTAGTTTTAAAATGCTGTGTAAGCTTTGGGTTTACAGATGTTTAACCTTTATGTACTCTTTTGTAGGCAGGGTTTCTTAAAACTTCATTACAAACACAAGCACCAGTGCTACCTGCCATGATCATATTCCTTACTGACACACAAGTTGAACCCCAGTCAGACTGCTTTGATAATGTTTGAAATTCAGTCGTAGTGTCTGCTGAGCATCTTTACATCTGCATAGTAGCTGCATGTGCCAGGTCAGAGTCTCGTAAATAAGTAACATTTTTAACTTATACGTTGCACCTAATAGTTTTAACTTACACATTGCAGCTTTTGTGACCTCCCTCCCTTTGCACCTACTTAGTTGGTTGCATCATTTAAATTACCTATAGCGGATACACTACATGAATGCACCTGTGCAAACGTATCTCAGTCAGGACAGTTCAGCTACCTTTCACTGTAGTTTTCTGTACTGGATTTATGTGCCACCATCAATACTGCAGCAGAAAGCCCCAAGAAACTTCTTCTAGTTTGAAAAGTCTGTATGTTTGGAAGGAGAAATATGATTCCCATGAGGCAATATGAGAATTTATGTTTACAAATGTATGTAGATCCAGAAAACTTGGCAGCCGCTATGAACACTAATGCTGCCATAATGAGACAGACATGCCATAACGTGATGGGGAAGGGGGAAGGATTTAAACAATGTGTCTTTTAATATTTGAAGAGGGCAAATGTGGTACCTGTGGATCAGTAGAGCGGCAGCTGCAGCAAAACAGTATGTAGTTAACACATGCAAAGCCATCTTTTTTCATAATTCAACATGTTATAGCTGTTTGAATGCAGTTCGAATGTTTGGCTTCAGTGTTTACATCTTACAAGAGGGCCACAAGGTGAACTGGTGGTTGAACAAGGATTATTTCATTTAGGGTGCTATGCTGGCTTCATACATCCAGAATTATCAGGCTTAGAATATTTGTCTTCTGGTATCTATATTCGTCTATCTTTATATTCATGTTCTTTCTATCTATAGAAATATCATTAAGGCCAGTGACCATTTGGGGTGTGCATTTGGCTAAGCTGAACCAAATAAATACCCCAAAATATCGAAATGCCTTCCAGCCATTTAAACTAAACAGCTGAGAGACAAAAATACCTTATTGGTATTTTGGGGGGTATTCATTCAGCCCAATCAGATAAACCAGTCAGCTGTTAGGTTTAAATGGTTGCCAGCCATTTCAGCACTCATTAAGGCCAGTGTTAGTTGGGGTGACAATATCATTAAGACAATATTATTAAGACCAGTGACAATTAGGGATGTGTATCTGGCAAAGCCGAACTGATTAAATACCCGCCAAATACCTCATTTTCTTTTTTTTACATTTATTCAACAAAATCAGATTCATTAATCTAATTCAGCTACCTGTATGATGATCCTGAATAAAAGCTGATCTTATTCAGCTTTTATTTGGGTGCATTCACCTAGACCAAAGGGAGCTGCTGGCCATTAAAATCTAACAGCTGACTGGTGCTCCACTGGTCAGCTGTTAGATTTAAATGGCCAACAGCCATTTCAACACTTCCATTTCGCTCCCCCCCTCTGAAGGGGGGGGGAAGGGGCAGTGAAATGCCTTCTAGCCATTTAAACTGAACAGCTGACAGGCGGACCTAACAGCTGACCTATTTTGTAGCAATACTGAAGTGCTGAATTGTTGAGTTTGCAGTTATAATTTTTCCCACTAAAGGAGGTCAGCAAATATAAAAGTGATTAACTTTGTTTCCCTTTGGCATCCACAGAGCAACAGGAGCCTTCACTTTTGTTTTTGTTTTTTTCCTGGATACAGCAGTATTATTCACATGGGATCAATGTTCCCTCTAAGATGCAGAGTCTTGTGAGTAAAAATTCTACTTCGTGAGCTACTGGTATTAAAGTTGTGAGCTAGGGGCATCAAGGTTGTGAGCTACTGCATAAATTATTGTGCTCTGGGGTCATCCTTCCTGAGCTAAGACAAAAATGTTTGAGCCGGAGGCTAAAAAGCTGTGAGCTAGCTCACGCTAACTCAGCTTAGAGGGAACACTGCATGGGAGGCAGATGTAGTCAGAGAGGAGATGGAATCGTTATTATATTTGTTGGTTATTTCATCCTCTGGATAGAAGCCTAGTTGGAAGAGAAATCTAGATAGAGAGGCTATCCTGTTTTGTACTAGAGACCGATTCTAGGTATGATTCTGTAAAAAGCCCTATGAATTCAATGGGATCTAATTGAAACTGGGTCTAATTAAAACTAGGATATAATTGAAACTGGGACTAATTAAAACTAGGATATAATTGAAACTGGGTTGTTGGCCACTATGCATGCAACATTAGTGTGCTGGGCAGGCATTGCACTGACATGTAGCTACTCTTCATTTATAGCAGCCCAGTTTAAACAAGATACAGAGGCATCATGCAAGGTTGCACAAGTTCTTTTATCTCACCTTTGGCACATTTAAACAAGGCCTAAAAGATGAAGACTGGATGAGGCTGTTGCCCTGTTTCACTTAATCTGTCAGACTGCTCCAGAGTAACTATTTTGTTTTTATACCCAATCTCCCTATACCAGAGAGACAATTTGGTGTAGTGGTTAAGAGTTGTAGAGTCCAATCTGGAGAGCCAGGTTTGATTCCTCACTCCTCCACATGCAGCTACTGGGTAGCCTTGGCTCTGTCACAGTTCTCTCAGAGCTGTTCTCTGAAGAGCAGTTCTCGGACAGCTCTCTCAGCCTCACCTACCTCACAGAGTGTCTGTTGTGGGAAGAGGAAGGGAAGGCGATTGTAAGCTGCTCTGAGACTCCAAGTGAAGGGCAGAGTATATCTCCTCCTCCTCTACATTCAACATTCATATATCTAAGACTAAAACCAACATACATTTCACATTTAAACCAGGTTGAAGCAAGTTTAAAACTTTTGATTTTCTCAAGAGCCTTATATCTTTTATATTCAGAAGTTCATGCCACAAGAAGTACTGTTATTCTTTAAGATGCTGAGAAATTTGTGTTAAGATTCATAGTCCCTGTGTAAAATTAGAATTCCCATAGAACCCTAGCTTGTGCCATGACACATAAAATGGCTTTAGAAGTGTATTGTAGACATTGGCTTGGATCCAGAGCAAAATTCCCACTTTCAGCAGAGCTCCTACACAAGCAGAAATGCAAGAAAAAGACTTTGATAGCTACTTGCACATATTCAAATTTACTGTATCTTCACTTCTACATTCGCAAGATACTGAGCAACCAGTTTCAGGACACTATAATACACAGGAATGAAAGTTATAGGTGTTGCACAAGATCTTGCGCAAGCAGAGCTATGCTACGCCTGTGTTTGTTCCTGATTGCACATCACTGGATCCAAGCCAAAAGGCTTCCATTTTCTAAACTGTAGGACTGAAAACCGGGAAGCTCTAGTTGACTCTATTTATTTAGAAAGTTTGAATGCCACCCATCCAGAGCCTGCTCGAGGCAGCTCACAAATAAAAGAATGCCAACAATAAAAATAAGTCAAGTCAATAAAACAATGAGACCATGCCAAGGCATACAGCCAAGATGAAATATTTTGGGTCAGCACCTAAAGTATTGTGAAGTAGGTACTAGGCAAAGGCGAGGTGCAAGAATCGGAAAAGCCCTGTGTCTGCAGGCAGAAGCAGAGCTGGAGAGGGGGAGCTTAACTGGTAGCTTGGACAGTACAGGAGAAGACGCTCATTCAAGGACTTTGGCTGCAAGCCATCTGAGGCTTAAAAGGCAAGAATCTAGGCACTTTGATTTGTGCCCAGAACATATGGGCAATCACCGTAGATTTTTCAACATGAGGGTGATAGCATTTTGGCAATCAGAAGGCTGGCAAATTCAGGCAAAAGGGGTGGGGGGTGAGGACAGGCACAACATTGCTTACATGGAAATCTTAGAAATGATGTGTGCTGGCTATAGGAATCGCCAGAAACTCAAAGGTATAACCTTAGTTAAAGCCAAATGGTTAAATGCTTACATCAGTGCGCCTTCAGTTCTTGAATGAAAAATGAAGGGTTTCCCCTGGAAGTGATATAGTGACCGAGTTGAAGCTACTGTTTTTATTCCCTCTTGCCACTGCACTGAGTAGTGGCAGGCAACCTGGGCTGTGGCAGAAAGCCTCCTGCCACACAGGAAATCCTATTAGCAATGTTAGCAATCAGTAAAGGCATCAGGCTTGTAGGGATTTCAGGAAGTTGCAATGGTTCCATTAATAGCATGGCTAAGACAGGACTTGTGTCATAAGAAGATGTATGGGCATTAATTCAGGCCTTGAATATTGCATTTGGTTGTTGATGAAGACATCAAAGACGCGCTATACTGGACGTATGTCCAACAACTCCAAAATTGGACTTTTTTTGAATAAGTATTTTGCCTGTTGAACAACCCAGGACTACTGGCTTATGTGTTCTTTGTAATTATGCATGACAATAAATACAGTAAGATCCATAAAATACATCCACTATACAGCTAAAAGATGGTGTGTAATCTAGTAGAAGAGCAATATATAACCAACTGATGAGAAGGGGAGGGGGAGGAGAGAAGCTGGGGAGGCCAGTCCTAGATAAAACCCATCAGAAGGGAGCCTGTTGCTACCCTCAACCATAAGCCTGGTGGAACCATAAGCCTGGTGACCTTCCAGCTCAACATTAGGAAGAACTTCCTGACCGTTAGAGCGGTTCCTCAGTGGAACAGGTTTCCTCGGGAGGTGGTGGGCTCTCCTTCCTTTTAAACAGAGGCTAGATGGCCATCTGACAGCGATGAAGATCCTGTGAATTTGGGGTAGGTATTTGTGGGTTTCCTGCATTGTGCAGGGGTTGCACTAGATGACCCTGGAGGTCCCTTCCAACTCTATGATTCTATGACTCCATTTTGCAGGCCTTGCAGAAATGTAAGAAGTCCCACAGGGCCCTGATCTCTCCGGAAGAGTGTTCCACCAGACTAGAGCCGGGGCTGAAAAGGCCCTGGCTCTGGTTGAGGGCAGCTGGACATTCTTTGGACCAGGAACCATGAGGATATTTTGATCACTAGAGCATAATACTCTTTGGGGAACATACCAGGGAGTAGAAATAGATTAACAGATGGAAGTTTCAAAGCAGTTTTCAAAGTTCTCTTTAGCTGAGAATGGCCAAATGTTAGTCCTCTCTGTAAAGGACAGCAACTTCAATTCTTACACTGGCCCTTAAGAGCCTTCTCTTGGGCTGCTCCCTTTGGCTGTGCTGACTTTGATCCATATCCTCTATGACACCATCACTTTAGTTATCTGTATGGAGTCAGTAAAAACCTCTTTCCAATCAGTTCCCGACTCTGTTGCACACTTGTTTCCAGTGTTAAAACTTATCATTGTTATTGCTTTTGTAAATACCATTAACAATTCTGTTTACCAACCCACCCTCTAATTACAAAACAGCAGGACCCACTTCCCCTCCCCAAAATGAGGAAAACAAACCACTCTTGCAAAACTCCATCAAACAGTTTTCACAGAACCGAGAAATCTGAATTACTAGTCCCTTGTTGCAGTTATTGTTACATGTGCCAGATTTGGCATGCCAGGTCACCCTCCGATGCTACACTCAAAACTGGCCTTATTTTTAGAGAGGACACTGAATTATAACAGTGCATGTCAGCTGACTGCTTTGTCACAGAGCTGCTGCTTTCTACATTATTGCAAGTGCCAGAGCTCTCCCTGCTGCAGTTTTCTAGTCGCAGTGCGGCAAAGCAGACGCCTAGAACCGGGTGTGGAGCAGAATAAGGCTTATTTTTAATTTTTTTTTTTTGCTGAAACAAAGTCTTCAGTCGAGTACAGTATATTGTACAGTTTTACCTTTGTTACAGTAGAGGAGCAGCATACCACCTGGATGTACACGTTGGCTTCTAACGTTAACAACGGCTCTGAACCGAGCCAGGCACTGCTCGGAGCCTTTTACATAAATGGCGTCTGACGAAGAATAATTGGTTTTCTGTCTCGTGTGTGAATAGTTGCTTGTGCCACACCGATATATACCTGCAAGAACAGGACAAAGGAGACGATACCTGTTACTATCTGGGGCCTTTTTTTCCTCCCCCCTTCTTTCTGCTGCTGAAGCTGGCCGAATGTCCCAGAGTAATGGGTTAGTCCTGGGCTGTAAAGAGCCAGAATTTCTCACATCAGTCAGAGCAAAAGCTCAAACAAGAAAGCAGGCTCCCTGACCTAAATCAATCCCAGTGCTTTTGGATGGATGCAGGGTAGCAGTCGACTAGCAGTGACACAACCAGCCATCAAGTGGAGAATCTCCGGGATTGCAATCTGTTTCAGTTTCAGCCTGTGAAAACTGAATGCACCACTTTGTTACCCAATTGCTGTTGCTTTTTTAAATATATCTTTTCCATAAGCAGCTACTGATAGCTTTTGGGTCTTCTACGTGTATATTTGCGTGGATTAGCCTGCCGTGAAGGCAGTCCTTGCCTGCTTCATGTTGGAAACGAGGATGCGCTGAAGCCAGCCTGCTTTAACAGTTGTTCCTTTCTACGTGATGCTATGCAGCTAGGATGGGTTACAAGGACAACAAAGGAAGAAGCATAAAACATCACTATCTTCTGAGTTATTGTTTCGGGGGGAAAATATAACTCTTCTTCAATGCAATATGTTCTCTTTTTCCCCTTTTCCTTTTGCTGTTTCTTTTTTTCCCTTTTTAAACCATCTAATCAAAGAGCCTAAGAGACACCATTGTGGATGTGAGTTTTTAAAATGCTATGAAAAAAAGACAGACAGACAGACAGCTCACGAAGAACTGCGATTTGAGGCAAACAGCACATCTTTGCATTTCTTGCTGATCTGAAATACTCAGTTGGTGAAGAGGAAGCCCTAAGGGACAAGTTCCGTAACTAAGAATGCGAGCGTAGATAAAAGAAATAAAAATGACAAGCGTAATGGAAGCTGAGCAAAAGAAACTGTCAGAGGAATCAGTGCCTGGATGGCAAATCTCACCCAGCTTGAATATAATTATGAATAATTCATAGAACAAAAATTATTCTGCGTTCACCTTTTTCCCATTTAAAATGGCATGATGTGAATTTCTAATAAATTTTTGAGATACAAAAAAAATATAATGCCAATTTGAATTTGAAGAGCTTTTTTTTTTTTTTACAGCCAGATGCTACCATCCCAATTCTGATACCTCTCGCAATTATTCTGTGAGAATCCCACTTCATCATGAAGCACCATTACCGACGAAAATTACTGTGATTACAATGGCAACAATAGAATGTCATCAAACGGTTTCTAATTCACCTAATTTACTCAGACTGACTGCATTGGTCTCGTGCCCAGGTCTTCATGCTTGGCACCTTATACTGAATCACAGCATCTTTTGACTTCAACAGCACTGGGGGGAAATATAGCTGCATTTTAAACGGCAGCCAATATATGTCACACGATTGCTTTCCGACGTTCTCAATGACTTTCTTTAGCTCCTGGGCATAGGATGGCATTCTGTTACAGGTTTGTTTATATATCATAATGCTCAAGTGCTTAAGGTTGCAGCAATTTCTAACTGTACGAACGGTCCGCACAGTGGTAGTGCATGGAGTTTTAATTTCTTAAGCTTCTCTTTTTCCCCGTCTTCTTTCATTTAAAAGGTTATCTGTTTCCAAGTCAGAAAAGCTTTCTGCCGTCACTGACAGAATGAGTGCATAATCTGAAAATGGTTGGAAAAGACAACGCTGGCAAGAACTAGGTGGCAAGCTCTCAGGATTTTGTCACCCTTATACTGCCCAAATTCTGTGACTTTACAATTATACATTTGGTTAAACTAATATGTACTAATCAGCTTTATTTAATAAAGGAACATGCTTTAAACAACTGGAGAATTTGAGGAGCAACGTAAGGCATGATCAGAATTTACTAGTATTTTAGGAATAAGCCGTTTCGATGGCATGATTTGGCACCAGATCTGCTTGGGAACTAGTTATAGCTATAGAAAGACTTAAAAGTTTGAACAGCAATATATCTGATGCTTCCTAAAAGTGCAATGTTGTGAGCACAAGTTTAAACAGAGATTGCTTCTAATTATGATAATATTAGGGGTGGGTGGAATATACCAGGTTAAAACCCTGCATTTGTATGAGAAGAGCTGCTGTTTGACCTTACCCCTCAATTTATCTTTCATTCCATCAGCAGGGTTCATTTAATCGTTGGAAAGTATCTTTTATTTTATTTTTTTAAAAGAAGGTAAGTAGCAGTTCTTTTCAACTACATGGTTGTTTAGTTTAGCACCATTTAACTCAGCTTAGCAGCAAATGCTTTCTGTGTGCATGCAGTTACATAGCTAATTTACTCTAGCAAGAAGATATTCCATAAAATACATTGAATGCATTTTTATAAATAAAGGTTCTTAAAATGTTTAAAGTTTTCATTTGTGCAAAGCTTTTCATTTTTTTGTATGTTTCGCATTGCCTTTCAGCTGCTAAAACCTTTTATAGAAAGTTTGACCAGAAAAGTGTGTCTAAAGTTTTTGCATGACATCACAATGTATTTCAAAGAGACAGTCAGGGTGAGCCATACATCACTTCAGGCTGCTTCATCCAATAAAATACTTCAGTTTCAGAGTCAATTTAGACCTCAGTAGTTTGTGGATTTAATCGACATCAAATATAACGTTAAAACCTGGGCATGTTGCTTTTAACCATCTGAGTTTGGGAAAATACCTGAAGGAACTTCTGGTGACATAATTTAAAAATGAAATTGATTGCACTGCAGTATTGCATCTCTCACAAGTGAAGTAGAGCTGTCCTCCCTGTGAGAATCTTGTCACACAGATACAAGAAAGAAAGTTGTATGAAAGATTGCACTATTTGTAGTTACTGAGATGGCCCAAACAAGTCCTGGAATAGTCTATATCAGGGCCATCAAAGGTCATATCTCCTTTCCAACTATAGACATGCTCTGATCTTATGCAACCTGTAACTGAAAGCATCACTTCCAAGTCTGGAGTCTCTTGCGGGTTCCAGCACCTAAGCCATATTTGAGGCTTACACCAGTAGAGGAGGCATTGTGTAGGGTTCAAGGCATTCCGGGAGCAAATGGGCACAATCTTTCTCAATAATCTCTCCACCTGGTAACTAGGAGTTAAAGAAAAGGGTAAAAGATGGTTAATCTTTTCTAAAAAGTTTCCCCAGTATTAACTGATCTGGGATCCTGCATAAGTAAATATGTATGTGTATAAGGTGCTGAAACAGATATCAGCTGAGTAACAGCAATCTGTAGAGCAAAGCTACTTGGTCACATGACATCAGGCTGTTTCTTTCATACTTTATTACTGAGCCCCAATTTTTTAAAATTGTTTATTGTGTGTTAGTAAGATCTTTAAACCTGATCACACAGAATATTTGTTAACTCCTTTACTCCTCTTTGATTCGCTTCTGTAGGCAGAAAGTAGCTTCAGGCCTAACCTGGAGGAACCAAATAGATTTAAGGCCTAATCTGGAGGGTTAGTTGCAATATCTTGCAAATAGCAGGTACACACAAATATGTTTTCATGTCCCCAAAGGGAAACTCCACACTTCCTTTTTGTGGGAAGGTATGGACCCAGATGTATGATAGAGTTCACAGGTGTCCTTTGAAGAACATGCCAAGTTTCTATCTTGACATCATCATCATCATCTATTAGTGAATTGCCTTATCCCAGCCAATGTTGGGCTCTAGGCAATGTAAATCAACTTTAAATACACATAAAATCAAATTCAATGAATTAAAAACCGTTTACATCCCAATGACATCCTTTGTAATGTGCAACAATTCAGCTTTTGAGGCACTGGGAGCAGAGAATCCCCCCCTTAAGAGGGGTGCCACCCCCAACAACCATCGCTGTCCTCAAGCAAAAGTCAGGTGGAACATCTCTGCTTTGTAGGCCCTGTACAAGATCCCACAGGGCCCTAATATCTTCCGCCAGAGCATTCCACCAGGTTGGAGCCAGGACTGAAAAGGTCCTGGACCTTGTTGAGGACAGCCAGACCTCTTTGGGGCCAGAGATGATCAGTAGATTTCTACCTGTAGAGCACAAAGCCTTTCCAGGGACATAACGGAGAAGGTAGTCCCATAAATATGTGATAATGTGATGGAAAGTCAAAGTATGAGCAGCACTCACATTCACTTGTCAATGGTGTTGCCCTGTGCAAGCCACCCTTAAGACTTACTGAACTCACCATAGATTCAGATGGTTATAGGGTTGCCAGGTCTGACTCAGGAAATATCTGGGGACTTTGGGGGTGGAGCTAGGAGCAAGGTTGTGACTAGGTTCTTTTTGTAGAAAAAGGCCAGCAGGAACTCATTTGCATATTAGGCCACACCCCCTGACACCAAGCCAGCTGGAACACCATTCCTAGGCGTTCTGGATCAAAAAAAGCCCTGGACATGACAAGCCTGATTGAACTCTGAAGGGAGTTCTGGTCATCACATTTAAAGGAACTGTGTTCCTTTTAAATGCCTTCCTTCAATTGGAAATAATGAAGGATGGGAGCACCTTCTTTGGGGGCTCATAGAATTGAACCCCCAGTCCAATCTTTTTGAAACTTGAGGGGTCCTTTTGAGGAGAGGCACCAGATGCCTCTTCAGATGGTGCCTCTACCTAAAAACATCCAGCCCCCCAGAGCCCCAAATACTCATAGATCAATTCTCCATTATGCCCTATGGGAACCAGTCTTCTTAGAGGGTATTATGGGGTGCTCAGTGGACATTCCCCACCCCACTTTTTGATAACCTTGAAGTGGGGGAGGGCCTCCAAGCCAGGGGATCCTCTGCCCCCAACTGGGGATTGGCAATCCTAGGTGGGTATCCATGTTGGTCTGAATCAGCAGAACAAAGTTTGAGTCTAGTTAGGCACCTTTAAGACCAACAAAATTTTATTCAACGTGTGTAAGGCTTGTGTGAACAGAAATCCCATTCTCAGGTTGCCAGCAGTTCAGTCTCAGTGGAGCCATCCAAAACAGTTTCCAAATATGACCACAGTGGTCAGGTAAGCTCATATGGGAGTAGAGAGCCTTTAGAGTATGCTGTATAGGACTTTAAAGTTCCTTAAAGATGGCATCAGAGCAATTTCACATATAGCATGGTGGAACAGTATAGCAAAGAATGACTTCGATCAGCACAGTTAAATTGGCTGAGTCTAGAAGACTGGATAACATAACGTTCCTGTCATTCAGAGAGAGCCTAATTTCATCCAAAATAAGCAGATCAATCCCATCTAAAATATCTTTACCAACAAGCATCCTTTTTTTTTTAAATCTTGACTTGATTCAGTTTCAGCTTGATTTGGTTTACTTGAAGAATTAATTTTATTGTGGAGAAGGAACTTAGGAAAGAATTGTTTTGAATGATATCATGCCTAAACTAATTCTTTTCCTTTTTTAACCATGTAACACTTTTATCAGAGTACAGATGGAGAGATTGCTTTGACATCCTATTGTGTGTTCCTCAAATATTTTTATACCTGTTCATTTTTAGTATTTTTCTTATCTAGGCTTGTGACTATTAACAAAGTGGTTTATTAATTTATTTCAATTTACTTACAAAATTTCTAACCAGAGTCGGCCCTGTCACTAGGCAAACTAGGCAATTGCCTAGGGCGGTAGCCTTCTGGGAGTGCCCCCATGACTCGGTGATGTTATCAGTGTGTATGTGTGTGGGGGGGTGCGCACCAGACATTAGCCTTGCCTAGAATGCCAGAGAGTCTAGGGCTAGCCTTGTTTCTATCCCACCTTTCTACCCTTACAAGGGGCTGTTGTTTTTAGCAATTAATCTATATTTTCCTCATTAAAAATATTTCTGATTTCTCTGATGGAACTGTACTTTATATATATATATATATATATATATATATATATATATATATATATATATATTTAAAATTTCAAATGATTTTATTAATGAAAATTCTGAAAATGAACATATCATAGATAAGTATAAAAGTTACATACATTAATAAAAATAACCAATACAATAACACACATTAAACATAGAAAATAAAGGAGAAAAACCAATAGTAGGCTTACATAGTTAAATATATTAAAGTAAATTATAGCCACAAAAAATCTTTATATAATTTAGATTTGTTGTAAGAATTAATATAAAATGGATCACTATCAATTTTTTCTAAGATAGGGAACCAGGTCGCTATGTACTTGGAATAAGCCTGGTAGGGGTCGATAGTGTCTAATGTCGCCTGGATTTTGTCCATTGCTATATGGTCCCAAATTTTCAGGAGCCAGGTATCAAGGGACAAGTTGTTAGCGTTTTTCCAAGATTGGGCTACCGTTGTTTTTGCAGCTGTTAAAAGTTTGGCAATTAGAGATCTTTTCGACGGTGACAATTTAGAACCGGGCCAATGATTAAGAAGTATCACAGTGGGGTCTTCTTTAATGATTATTAAAATAAAGGGGAAATGTTTATGGGCTGGTTCGGATGTGTGTGTGTAGGGGGGGGGGTAAGGCGGCAGTGATGATTGCAGGGGTCTGAGATGGTACCATGGAGGGCAGCATTTAAGGCTTCAGGGAGAGAATCAGAGATGATCACATTTCTCCTCTTTCTCCTCCAACATGAAATGCCAGGGGATTGAACCTGGGACCTTCTGCATACCAAGCAGATGCCCTACCGCTGAGCCACAGCCCTTCCCCATGTAAATGAAAATAATGTGATGAAAAACAATTTAAGCCATTGGAAAGGCTGGGGCCAAGATTTGACCAGCTGCTTGTAGTCTGCTCACACAAATACAAACTAGTGAGGACATGCCTGCCTGGCCTGGATAGCCAAGGCTAATCCGATCTCATCAGCTCTCAGAAGTTAAGCAGGGTCTGACCTGGTTAGTATTTGGATGGAAGACCACCAAGGAATACCAAGGTTGTGACACAGAGGCTGGCAAGAGTAAACCACATGATCCTTGAAAACCCTGAAAACCCCACATGATCACAATAAATAATCTGTGAGTTGAGGGGGGGGGGGGAGGGGCAGACACCCAGAGTTTAACATGAAAAACCTTTAAAATATTTTCCAGCTTGTTGTCCTACTAGGGCATTACATTACTAAAACTTTCCCTTGCTTTTCAAGAGTGCATTTCTTCCCTCCAGGAAAACTGTCTGCCAGTTGAATATCTTCCTGGCAACCCTATATATAGCATACCCCTGAAATGCAAGATATTCACCCAGCTGAAAATGCTCTTATGTCCAGATGCTATTATTTCCCTAGGAATAAAAAACAAACATATTATATACATATTAAAGGGCTGTGGAATTGGCCCATTTCCAAATCCGGCTATTCCATTGGCTGTGGTGGGCACTACATCTGTAGAACTGGACAAGAGAAAGATGGAAGCTTAAGAGCAATTGTGTTTGATCCTTGTTTCCCCCTTTTTAATTATAGGTGGCAGAATAGGTAGAGAGAGATGATTTTTTTTTCATTTCCCCACAATAAATGCAGCGTGTAAGAAGTCTGTAAAGATTCTGTAACTAACTCTCCAATGTGTGGTCTCAGCAATATGGTTCTGGCAGCGGGAGTTGTTCTATATATTTTGAAATTTCATTTTGCCTGGCATGCTGCCTTTTTTGTGCACATTAAAAATGGTGTTATTACAAGGGCAATAACCAGCTGCCTCAGCAAGACTATTTTCATTATATTCCCTTTGTTTATATACACACAGAGAATTTTAAGGCTTTATTTTACATTGCAGTATCTATTTTCTTCCTTCTGGATTTCAGCATGATACTCTGTCCTACCATAATCCCCTTTTTATTGATGGGGCAAAATAAAGTGACTGGAATTGTCCTTACAGAAGGAAAGGAAAAACTGTTATGGGAGCAATATGGGGCCAAGACTACACTGTGAAGGTAATCTTTGTCTCAAAACCAAGGCACTTTTGAGTCCTTAAGGAAAATGTAATATAAATACAAAGGATTATTATATGTAACATTATATATAATATATGATACACAAACTTGGCATCTGAAAGCAAAGCGAGAGAAAAAGAAAAGGCATTATCAAGGGGGAAAAAAGGTTATTTGGAATCCTTGCCATGAGCATTAATTTAGTGTATGAATAAAGTAGAGGGCGAAGATGTAAGCCATTTTGTATGTGAAAGCAGACGTGTCCTTAGCAGACTCAAAATCAGACCACCACCAGCTTAACATCATCTTGTCTTGCTGTCATTATCGGAGTTGAAGAAGCAAAGAGAGGAAAGGTGATTCAGGTTGGATTGCCAGGCCATAATTTTGCAACAATCTCATCTCACATTACAGAGTACACTGGTTTGGACTGGGCAGGACTGGCACATCCCAATAGGTTGGTAGGCCATAGCGGCACTCAGAGGTACTTGGAGCCTGCTCACCCTTGCTGTGGAAGGCTTCTGTGGCAAGGGATGGCAGTCTCCGAGTGCCTCTCTGATAGGCTTCCCAACCCTCCCGCCCTGGCGGGGGACCCCAGGATTTACAGCCTCTTCCCCCGCTCTCCAAAAAAATGGAAGCGGGGGGAGGGGGAAAACGGTGCCAAGGAGCGTGGTGAGCCGCCCCATCTTGGAGGAGCAGCTAAGGTGAACCGGAGAAGAGGCGGCAGCAGCGCAGCGGCATCGCCCGCTCCGCTCCACCTCTGAGGTGAAATCAGAGAAGGGGAGGTAGGAGGCAGGCCAGGAGCGTGACAAGCCGCGAATCTGGATCTGCTGCGCTGCCGCCTCTTTTCCGCTTCACCGTAGCCGCTCCTCCGAGAGGGGCTCAGCCTGAGCCCATCTTGGAGGAGCAGTTACGGTGAAGCGGAGAAGAGGCGGCAGCAGCGCAGCGGCGTCGCGCACTCCGCCTCTGAGGTGAAATCAGAGAAGGGGAGGGTGAAGGGAAGGAAGACATTTAAAAAGGTGTGCCGTCCCTTGAAATGCGATGGCCAAAACTCCCGTTGGGGTTCAGTGATGCTTGTCACACCCTTGCTCCTAGCTCCACCCCCAAAGTCCCCAGATATTTCTTGAATTGGACTTGGCAACCCTACTCTCTGAGTGTGCATGTGCTGCTCACCCACAGCCCCTACTCAGTCTTCTCAGGCAGACCTAAGAAGGCTGAGTGGGGGCTGCAGGCAAGAAGTACATGCACAGTGTACTATTGGAGGTGCTCGGAGACTGCCCTTCTGTGCACACATCGCTTGCCCATGACCTAGAGCATGCCCTCCCTTGCTGCACTGCTGTCGCCATGCCTGCCCTCCCCATGGGTGGGGGGAGGTGGCCTGGGGCACCAGAAACTCTAGCACCAGCCTTGGGACTGGGATCCTTCCCACCCTGTGTCCTGCAGAACAATCACATATGACTTGCAGGTTCCC
Source organism: Heteronotia binoei (assembly GCF_032191835.1). Taxonomy (NCBI): domain Eukaryota; kingdom Metazoa; phylum Chordata; class Lepidosauria; order Squamata; family Gekkonidae; genus Heteronotia; species Heteronotia binoei. The sequence goes on from NC_083229.1 coordinate 105,120,631, forward strand.
CTCAGTGTCCATGCACATGGTGTCCCATTTGGACTGTGATTGTAGCTGACATGAAGAAGGGCCTTTTGCTTTCCCTGCTCCACCATTTTCCTGAACTGCAGTGGTCCTATGTAGCCCATGTACACTAGTGGGTTTCCTCAGTAAGCTCAATAGCAACACATACACCTTTGAGTAATTTCAGGTCTGGAAAATGAGGGTAGGAGTCTGAAGCTCCTTCTCCACACATGCCACAGTCACAGTCCAAATCAGGCACAGGCTGGTGATCCCAGACCCAACCTGTATGGTTAATGTGTGAAGAGACATGTATTACCATTACCTTATGAACTGTCACTGACATAAAAAAAATCTAAGGCTTAATACCAGAACCTAGCAGTAGCAGCCTGGTTTGTGTGGGGTGATCTTGGAAATGGCCTGGATGAGGTGGTGTTTTAGGGTCTACAGTCACATGCCTGACTAAAAACTCTTTCATCTTGAAGAAAAATAATCCCCCAAAAGGCAAAAAGCTATTTGAAAGAGGAAAGAACAGCCAGAGAGCAAGGCCCACTTCAGGCATTATTCTGGTTGATGATAGAAGTCAAACTGCATAGCAGTTTCCATAGCTGCCAGTATGAAGTAGCAGCTACATTACTGATTCCAGCCTCACCAGAGAACAAACTCTCACATCCTTGATAATAAGAGGGGTTTCATGTGTGGCTAGACATGTGCCAGACAGTGTGGGCAATACTTCACACAAGTGCTTAAAACACCCACACACTTTGGGTCCTCCTGACAGAAACCGTATCACTCAAATAAGACCAAACAGAGCCTTTAAAAAGAACATACTAAAAGAAAACACAGCTTCTAAAATGCCATGGCAACAAATGCTTCTGACTTTTTCTGCCACACAAATCTTATTTAACTTTGTCATTTTCATAATATATTTATTTAGCTTATTTACATCCTAAATGGGGATAGGGGATAGGGTTGCCATGTCCAATTCAAGAAATATCTGGGGACTTTGGGGAGCAGAGCTAGAAGCAAGGTTGTGACAAACATAATTGAACTCCAAAGGGAGTTCTGGCCATCACATTTAAAGGGACAGCAAACCTTTTAAATGCCTTCCCTCTAGCTCCCTGTAAGGCCAGTCTAGGGACTTACTACCAGGGCACTTTAAATCTAATATCAAGGGGGAGGCAAAGCTCTTCCACCTTCCCCCAAGGTTGCTGCCACCAGACTGGTATTTTTACAGGGCCCAATCTACCCTGATTCCCCTGAGGGATCAACAACCTCCAGATAACCAAAAGATGTTTTTAGCATTCACACCTTCTTCAGAGTAGGGCCAACACTGTTCCCTTTGCAAGCCACTGACACCAAGCAAAAGGTTAACATAAGAACATAAGAGAAGCCATGTTGGATCAGGCCAATGGCCTATCCAGTCCAATGCTCTGTGTCACACAGTGGCAGATAGATAGATAGATAGATAGATAGATAGATAGATAGATAGATAGATAGATAGATAGATAGATAGATAGATAGATAGATAGATAGATAGATAGATAGATAGATAGATAGATAGATAGATATATATAGATCTGATCCATATTCCTATCCAATCCCCTCTTGAAGCTGGCTATGCTTGTAGCCGCCACCACCTCCTGTGGCAGTGAATTCCACATGTTAATCACCCTTTGGGTGAAGAAGTACTTCCTTTTTTCTGTTCTAACCTGACTGCTCAGTAATTTCATTGAATGCCCACGAGTTCTTGTATTATGAGAAAGGGAGAAAAGTACCTCTTTCTCTACTTTCTCCATCCCATGCATAATCTTGTAAACCTCTATCATGTCACCCCGCAGTCGATGTTTCTCCAAGCTAAAGAGCCCCAAGCATTTTAACCTTTCTTCATAGGGAAAGTGTTCTAAACCTTTAATTATTCTTTACAAGTATTTTCCCAACACCATATAACAAAATAACAAAAACCTTTAGCAGCTATCTAGTTACCTTGACCCTCAGGCCAACTGTAGAGAGTTAAAAAGGTTCAGAGTTCCACAGGCACTCCCTTCTGGGATGGTCCAGCCAAAACCACCAGGGTTTCCAAGAATACTCTTACTGGCCCTCAGGCCACCACAGCTTCTTGCCTAAGCAAGCAGTCAAAAGACTTAAAACTAGGAGGGAAAATTTCTTCTTTTACTAGCCCACCAGCCTCTAATTGGCAATCAAGGTTTGATGCCCTGAAGCTGGTGGTTCCACCCTGGGGTTTACAACAGCAGGTGAGAAATCCTGCAGAACTTAGTCAACTTAAAACCTAGCCCTGGCACTACAGAAGCCTCCAAAGCCTTTGAATACTACAAATCCCAGGAATCCTTGATTGCTATGGCTGCTGCATTTTACATCCTAATGAAGGGTGCAGCTGCAAGGCTTCAGCAATAGAGGAAGCAGGGCAGTGGAGAGGCCTCATGGTCTTATGCTCTCAGTGACCTATGCAGGAATGCCTCAAGACCTGGAGCTCAATATTTAAAGAGAACCAGTCAGCCAGAATAAGTTAGATCAACAAAGGTCCCATAGCACCTTAAAAGACTAACAGGAAATGAGCTGTGACTCGCAAATGCTCATATTGAAATAAATGCTGTTAGGCTTTCAAGTGCCACTGGACTTTTGTCTTATTTTGCTGTAACAGACTAACATGGCTACCCCTTTGCCATACAAAGTAGTGTGAGCAGAGCTCAGCTTAGGAAAAGGAACTGAGACCGATTCCCCACTAGGTTTGTTCTGGCATTGGAGCTTTTTTTCCTGATGCTTCCATCTGATTTCACACAAGCTGCCACGCTGCAGCAACTTGGTCTGCCTCTTTCCTGTGGCAAGCAAGATCCTCTGAAAACCGGTTTCTGCTTGCCGCAGGAAAGAGGTGGGCCAAGTTGCAGCCATGGGGCAGCTTGTGTGAAATCGGATGGAAGCATCGGGGGGTGGGGAAGAGCTCCAACACCAGAACAAGCCTAGCGGGGAATCGGTCTCAGTGACAGGAATGGCAACCTCAATGGAAGAGCCTCTGCTTTGCATGAAAGATCCGAGACAGCTTCAATCCCCAGCATGTTCAGTTAAAAGTGTCAGGTGATGTGAAAGACCTCAACCTGAGACCCTGGAGAGCTGCAGCTAGTCAGAGCAGACAACACTGACTATGACAGGCCAAGAGTCTGACCAGAATAAGGCCAATAATTTGATTCAGAATGCTTCACTATCCTGCCATAGCCCACTGCATCGTTTGAAATGCTACCTCCCCACAGCTCAGAGGACCTCCCAGAGTAGCACTCTGGGGCAATGTGGGCACCTGAGGCAGGAGGACTGAACCAGCCAAAACTGACCCCCTCCGTTGGCAGAGGCATACTTCTGCTAGCTGAAAACAAAGTTGTGACACAATGGCAAAAAATCTATCATGCTACTTGTGTTTGGAGCAGGCTTCTGTTCTGCATCTTGAAGTCCAAGAGCTGATCATCCAAAATATCTACATGACATCTTTGAGAGCTAGGAGTCTGCCTTTGCACGAACTTTTACTATCACTTTCCAAAGCATCACAAAATAGCAATCACATTCACTGGACTGAATGTTAAATAACAAACTATCCCCCAAAGAAGGTGCCCCCAACCTCAATTGTTTCCAAGGGACTAAAGTCAAACCAGAGAATCCCTGCAGTAGAAACTGAAGGGGAGCGTTTTTGCACCCCAGCAGAAGCAGGGCAGTGTACAGAGTACCCAGCATAATATTAACAAAGGTTTACTCTTCTTAAATACATTCTGTCACCAAGCAAGATAGGGATGAGAAGGTCTTCAGAACAAGATATGAATATAAAGGGGGGGGGAACAGAAAAATTAGGTGAAGGGATATAGAAATGAATGAGAAACATATGGAAAAGAGGGAGAGAAATTAAGAGTGGGAAAGGTTGTATCATCTTGCTGCAACACCTTAACTACTGTTTTGCAAGATCTGGCTGAGCTGGGTGCAAGGAAAGGAACAGAGAAAAGCTAGGCTATTGGAGAAAATGACCTGTAGGCTGGCAATTACTGTAGCAGCTATTGGTACAATCTGTTAAGGAAGTTTGCTTGAGTCTTGGTGAAAAGGGAAGTGTAACCAATCCTAGAGCTATTTGCTATGCTCAGACTTCCCTGCATTCCTAGTGGCTGAAGTCAGAACTGCCTTTTAAAAATAAAAAGGAAGACATTCGGCTGGGGGCAGCAGGACATCACTGGCTTTGAGGGCCCACTTCAAAGGCCATTCTTAAGCTGCACCTGGGGTGAACTGCCCCCCCCCCCCCCGTCCCCTTGGCACACCACTGAATACAGGACTCAGCCTCTCCTTCCCCAGGCTGGGCACCTCCTGCTACAGTCCATAGTTCAGCTGGGCCAGGTGCTTCCTTCTCTAGGTCACCTGCAACTAGGGTCACCATTCTCCAGGTGGTGGCTGGGAGGTCTCCTGGTGGCAGAGATCAGTTCACCTGCAGAAATGGCCACTTCGGAAGGTGGACTCTAGGGCATTATACTCCCTCCCCTCTCCAAACTCCATTCTCCTCAGACTCCAGCCCCCAAATCTCCAGGTATTTCCCAACGCAAAGCTGGCAACCCTAGCTGCAGCTCAACTGGGTATCTTCTCCCTTAGGCCACGTACTATCCATCTCACCATTGCCAAAGTGGAGGCGGAGGCCATTGGCCCATTGGGATTGGCCCAACCAAGTGAATTACTGGCTCTGCCTCTTCTATGCACACGTGCCCAAGAATGAGTGTAGTGCCCATGTCTGTCCAAGCTGTACATTTCAACCCATACTCAAGAACAAACACTGGTTTCCAGTTGTAACTATTCATGGCAATGGACCCTATACGGGTACAATTTGTATGCACGTCTGTACCCACAAGTGGTGAATACAGAGAAGGGCCTGTGGGCTGAGCTATGAGTGAGGGGCAAGATCAGTTCCATCAAGCCTGTACCTCTTCTACTCACATCAGTCCTATATAATAGGGTTGGGGTAGTGAGGTAGATTGTCCAGAGAGAGTAACTGGCCCAAAGTTATCCAGTGATCTTCAAGGCTGACAAGGCATCTCCCCTAGTCATAAGGAGCCCTTTCTCATAAACATCTCAACATTCTGAATATGCTTGTTTGATTCAAGGCTCTTTTTGCTACCCTAAGCAGTGGGAAGCAGGGATGCCAGCTCTGGGTTTGGAAATACTCAAAGATTGGGGTGGGGGGGTGGGATGAGGAGAGCAGGGGTAGGGAAGGGAGGAACTTCAATGGGGCACAGAATCCACTTTCCAAAGTGGCCATTTTCCCCAGGTGAACTGATCGCTGTTACTTGAAGATCAGTCATAATCCCAGGCAATCACCAGCTACCTCTTAGAGGTTGGCAACCCAAGTGGGAGCCAAGTAACAGAAGCACAAATTAGAGTTTGGTACCTCCTCCTCACTAGTTCCAAGCTACTCTCTGTAGCTTGCCTTGGACCTGACTGAGGAGGCAGCAACATGTCTTCTCAGCTACCAGTCATAACATTTTGAACAGACACTTAAAAAAAAAACAACTTTAGGGCTTTCTATTGTATGACCTTCTTGTGGTGGTTAATTATATTTCTTTCCTTTCTAAGAAAGTGAATTTACGCTTATTTGATTGTGCCAAACCGCAAACCCTTGAAAGGCATTTTGTGGCTCCATTTGGAAAGGACCACTTGGGCTCCAGCCATCTCTGGGAAAGCTGCACCGTCGTTTATTATTTTAACTGGCCAAATGCCCTTTGTTCCCACATTAACAGTTTCCCCCGTGGTGCCTCTAACCTTGATATTATTTTCACTTCCATGCTACATTTCAGCAAATGAAAGACATGGTCTTTCTAATTTTTAGGGAGGGAGAAATAAATAGTGTCTTTCATTAATTCCAAATATGACATACCAGTAACAAAGTCGGTAAAAACTGTCTATTTGTGCAAATTACGTTCACATAATGCATCTTGATGACTAATCCCCTGGGCGAAAAAACCCTTAAAAGTTAACTTTGGCATCTTTAATTTTGTTTTGTTATGTTACTTCAGGGGAAGCATTTTGCTTGTCTTGTCATTTAAGCCAGGGGTGGCCGACAGTAGCTCTCCAGATGTTTTTTTTGCCTACAACTCCCATCAGCCCCAGCCATCAGCCATGCTGGCTGGGGCTGATGGGAGTTGTAGGCAAAAACGTCTGGAGAGCTACCGTTGGCCACCCCTGATTTAAGCTATGCAAGTTAAGTGCACACCAGAAAAGCAATTTAACTATAATACGGAAGGTTGATTTTGCACGATGATTACCATTCTGACACTGCAAGAAAACAAGCTTGGACTACTGAATCTAATATGGTTTGCCTACATGTCAAGAATCTATGGGGAGGATGACTGAGAGCTGGGTTAAGCACTTTCCTGGTTCTTTGATCCCAATCACATCACCGAAAGAAGATATTCTTAGAAAGGATTATGGGAGTGTTGTTCAAGAAAATCGTCCCCAGTTTGGCTCTCCATATTCCATGTTATTGATTTTATGGAAATACTGGTGCTGAGAAGGCTTTTCAGAAATGGAAACTGGTCCAATCGGCCTCAAGAAATGAGACAAGAATGAGGCTTTTGTCTTAAGAAATTCTTAGCCAACCAATTACAAGCCCCTAATTCTATTTATTAACTTCATTTATACCCCACCTTGCTCCCAACAGAGAAATCAAAGCAGCTTACATTGTTCTCCTTACCTCCATTTTATCCTCACAAAACCTTGTAAGGTAGGTTACATAGGAGTGTGTGATTGGCCCAAAATGACCCCAGAAAACTTCCATAGGAGAGTGGAGATCTGAACCTGGTTTTCACAAGAACATAAGAGAAGCCATGTTGGATCAGGCCAGTGGCCCATCCAGTCCAACACTCTGTCACACAGTGGCCAAAAAAAATCAGGTGCCATCAGGAGGTCAATCAGTGGGGCAAGGACACTAGAAGTCCTCCCACTGTCACCCCCCCGCCCAAAGCATCAATTCAGAGCAGGGTTACATTTGTACTAACTATATGACATGCTACTGGCCTTACTGCCACAGTATTTCATGAAGTGAGAAATAGAAATAAATTTTCCCATCAATTTTCCAGCCAAAGTTAGGCACATTTATTACAATTATTTTTCAAAAGGAAAATTCATAACGTGCTTAACTCTGTTTGACAGACATCATTTGGACTGAAAAATGCTGACTATTGGCTCTTTTATGCTTTCTTTTATTTCAAAGATCTTATAATTTTGCCTAATGTTACCAAATATGGGGCAGATACGAGTGATTAATACAAAAATAACACTATTTATTTCAAAGGTCTGATACAAAGGACAATCAGGGGAGCCAGGTGAGATATCTAGTTATATGTTCTGCAAAGATGAGTTCCAATTTTATTGTAATTAGGAAGGGAATTTGAATTAAGGGGGGTTTCTTTCTTTTTTTTTAAGATTAGGACAATACATTTTGATTAAAATTTCATTATTAAATTGGGACCTTACTCAGACTCTAAAGGTAGAACATGCCACTACAGTCTACCTGAACATTAGATTGTTCTACAGTGATTTTTAAAATTAATTTGAAAATAGTTACTGAGGCAGAATATAAATATCATTAAGTATGAGCAGTTCTATATGCAGAAAGTTTGCTTTCCCATTAATAAAAGTATGAGCAGTTCTATATGCAGAAAGTTTGCTTTCCCATTAATAAAAGTAGTCCCCTGTGCAAGCACAAAGTCATTACCGACCCATGGGGTGATGTCACATCACGATGCTTTCTTGGCAGACATTTTACGGGGTGATTTGCCATTGCCTTCCTCAGTCATCTACACTTTACCCCCAGCAAGCTTGGTACTCATTTTACCTACCTTGGAAGGATGGAAGGCTGAGTCAACCTTGAGCCGGCTACCTGAACCCAGCTTCCACCGGGATTGAACTCAGGTTGTGAGCAGAGCTTGGACTGTACTGCAGCTTACCACTCTGCACCACAGGGCTCCTACACTTTCCCATTATCACATTGTAAAAATGTTAATACATTACAAGAATATTGTGTTCTTTAATCTCTAATTGACTCTTCCTCTTCTTATTATTTATTTAATTTATAAACTACCCTCCCCTGAAAGGCTCAGGGTAGTGTACAACATTAAGCAAACATACAAAAGACAAAAATTTGAAAGACATAAAAAACAGTTAATTATAATAAAATCAATGGGATCATGCATACCAGATCATCGATGGTGTCCTGTTTTTCCTTCCTTTCCGTAGCGCAAGTCGCAGGCTGGATATGGGAAAAGGCCATCACTGTCCTCAACCACAGACATCTTTGTCTTAACACCCTGCAGAACTGGGTTAGGTCTTGCAGGGCACAGATGTCACTAGGAAGAGAGTTCTATCAGGCAGGAGGACAGCAAGGGATCGTTGAGGACAGCTGAACACCTTTTGGGGCAGGGATCACCAGTAAGTTTCGATCTGAATGCAACACTCTCTGGGGAACATATCAGGAGAGACAGTCTCATAGGTATGCTGGTCCCAAACACTCGAGTCCAGAGGCAGCCAAGGGGACTTAAGATCTCCAAACCGAAACACTATAGAAAGTTAGCAAAAACATTATCATGAGTTGTGAGCACAGCTTCCTTCTCAGTAGTGGGTAATGCTGTTTTTAAGTAGTGGTTCCAAAGTACATAGCGGCCCCGTGGTGCAGTGGTAAAGCAGCAGTATTGCACTACTGTGGTCTGAACTCTCTGCGCTCGATTCCGGCGGAAGCTGGATTCAGGTAGCCAGCCCAAGGCTGACTCAGCCTTCCACTCTTCTGAGGTTGGTAAAATGAGTACCCAGCTTGCTGGGGAGAAAGTGTAAAAGACTGGGGAAGGCAATGACAAACCACCCTGTAAAAGGTCTGCCGTGAAAACGTTGTGAAAGCAACATCACTCCAGAGTCGGAAACGACTGGTGCTTGCACAGAGGACATTTCCTTTTCCTTTCCAAAGTACATAAGCAAACAAGGGAGTAGATAGGTTAAAGTCCACTGATTTCACTGGCAAAGTTCTTAAACTTGGCTAGATCATGCCCTAGTTAGACTGTTAAGCAACTTTTAAATTTTACATTATTGATTGAAGGACTGACATTTTTTAAATCTTTAAGCAAATATAGTCACCTAAAACCTCTTTTAATAATTATGTATTTACGTCAGTTATGTCTCACTTTAACTGAAGGAACCCCCAAGGCGGATAACCAAATCGGTTTTTTAAAAAATCACACAATGGTGGTGGAAAGTGACATCAAGTTGCAGCTGACTTATGGCAGCCCTGTAGGGTTTTCAAGACTTTCAGAAGTGGTTTGCTATTGCTTGCCTCTGAGCAGTGACCCTGGACTTCCTTGCTTAGCTTCCGAGAGCTGATGAGATCAAGCTAGCCTGGGCCATACAGGTCAGGTCAGGGGTCATATGTTAAACAGTATAATATAATGCATATACCTAAAAAACCACCAGCAAGAATAACTGGACACCACCCCAATTTCTCTCAGTCTGGTAGGCTTTTCACCCAACAATTTGTTCAAAGGCTGTTTACATGTTACAAAATTTCACAGCTTGGCCACTTGCCCCAGTAGCCTGAAATGCCTCCTGGGGGATGAGAGACCCACAATAGCTGCATTTGAGGACAACTGGAGGGCTGCCATAGTGGAGGAAGAGAAATCAGCAATAATTCCCTCCCCTGTATGCATGGTTCATTAAATCATTTTTTAACTCTTTTTGTTCGTTTGTTGGAAAGGGTCTATCACATTTTTATTGTCCTTCCAAGGAGCTTAAGGTGGTTTGCATGGTTGTAACTTCCCACTGTTCCCTTACAATAACCCCATGAGGTACATAAGAGTGATGAAGTGTGACTTGGCCCAAGGTCACCCAGTAAACTTCATGGATGACTGGAATTTTGAGCTCAGGTTTTCCCAGTCTTAGTATGATATTCTAACCCCTACTAATTCACTAGGTTTCATCCAATTCATCTATATATGGAAGTAAAGCTATATGTGAGAAAGCAGGAGACAAAGATTTGGTTCTTCGAACTTGGTTTCATAAGCATATATTCTCAATGACTTTTTTATTTGCTTAGTTCTTCCTATTTCCTCATCCAAACATACCCCCCTCCATTTTTGTTAATGCCTTTTCAGGGTCATTGAACTTTCTCTCCTATCATGTATGCTGTCTTTAACATTTCCCTCACCTTCTCCTCTTCTCCTACAAAACAGCCTCTAGGCTACCCTGTCCCTTCCACATCAGGGCTTTTGGTCTAGATTTCTTTGACAATCTGGTCTGGCAATGAACTGTATCAACTCTTCACAGCTTCCATAAAGCAGAGCACTATATGTGTCTTGCCTTGGGCCGCTTTCACAAATGCAACATTCGTCATGACAAAAGACGATCAAAGACATTGGTTTTCCTAATCTTCAAGAACACAGCTGCCAGCATAAAAATTTGTACAGTCCTGCTGCGACCAGAAGATGTTACGTTTATTCAGGCTGAAGCTCCTATTAGCTCCCAAAAGAAGTACAGAGTGGTCAAAGTCATATATAACTAATGTTCACATTTAACGTCCCATACCCTAAAGATACAGTTCTCTCAATAAAAAGCTCTCTTGGAACAAACCTGATCACTTTTATGTTTTATACAGTGCTAACATACTGTTTACAGGTAAGCAGATGTTTAATATTAGTGAGGTCAACACACTGTGTTCACACATTTTGGGTGCAATTCAGAAAAAACTATGGGGCTGTTCAGACGCACAGTATAATCAGTTGTCGCTGCTGTTTCATACCGGATTAAAAGTGGTTGATCAGACAGCAACATCTGCCTCCCGGTATTAACTCGTAGTAGCCCCCCCCCAATCCTTCTCGGAACCGGAGTATTTTGTTACCTGCTCCTTTGCGGTGTTTTTTGAGTTCTCCGGTTTCACCTTGTAGTTTCCCCGTCTGGATAGTTCTCAACCAACTTCCGGATGTCTGAAGGCTGTCCAGGAGCAAAAGGAGCCTCAGACATCCAGTTTACGGTCGCCATTTTTTTTTTTTACTACTTGGCAATATGCACAAAACTGCATAACCACATAATGTTTTAACCTATGCGCATGTGTGCACAATGCACGCGTGTGCATAGTGCGCATAAAAGTGGAGAAAAAAAGAACTGCATGGTGCCGTCATGTGGACGGCAGAACACGGTTTCACCGCGGAGTGATTCCAATTGCAGTATGGCAGTCTGATCAATAATATCCGGAACAAAGATATTTGGAACAGAACCGGGTCAGTTTAACACGGACGCAACACGCTGTGTGAACAGGGCCTATATTTCTCAAAGATTATTTCAAATAAGTTCACGTCACTACAGTATAACATATAGCTCTACTACACATCTCTTTTTGTCATTTCTATCTTGAAGCAGGACTTGACATATAAAGTGAACCAAAAAATTGGTATCAGACTTCAGTATTTTTAAAATAAAGTTTACCAGGGGTAGATTTCAATATATTTATACTTGCTACATAATAGAAGGCTCGCATAGGTACTGCTATGCTATATCTGCTAGAATAAAAAAATGCAATCTTTTGCATACTTTCTTCAAAGAAAAAAGCACCATAAAACTTTATTGGTAAACTGGCTTTGGAGTGTGCTGCTAGGTTCCAGTTACTTGAAAGTAAATTCATTGACATCAGTGGAGCTTACCTCACTCGAGTATATATGCACATTGTTACTTAAATAAATGGGGTACTCACAAGGATTTGTGTGGGCATCTCATTTCCCTCTCCCTCACTATTCTTTTCCTGGGCTGAAAGCCTCCATAACCTCTCCTCTTTTTCTGTGTCCTTCTCTCCTTCCCATCCACTGACTACATTCATCTGCTCACCTGTCTTCACCTTCCCCTCCTTCCCTCCCCTGTCCAGGAAAACTATGGCCAACTGCCTGCCGTGACCAGATCATGGTGCTGGCCGCTGCGTTGGGCCTAACTGCATGGGAAGAAATGTGTGAGGACTTGGGGGAGCACCTCATTTTCCTGTTTTCCCTTCCTCACACTGTTTCCTCATTCCCTTCTGGCAACCTCTGTAACCTTCTCACCTTACTCTATTTCCCTCTCCCCACCCACCAACAGACCTACCTTTTATCTTTCCCTCATCTTCAGCTGTATTCATTATGAACTTCATTTATTCTCCATCTTTCTCCACAATGGGGACCCAAAGAAGCATATATCATTCTCCTCTCCTCCATTTTATCTTCATGACAACCTGTGAGGCATGTAAACTGAGAATATGTAACTGGCCCAAGGTCACCCAATGAGCCTCCACAGCAGAGTGAGAATTTGAACATGGGTCTTCTACCAGGGGTTGTTTTGTAGAAAAAAGGTGATGGAGCTCATCTAGGGATTGTTATGCATCTGCACCTACTATTCAATGGACAAGGCAGGTAGTGGGAGGGGGAACCGTCAGAAAGGTTCAGGAGCTGCGCTCTAGTGAGCTCCTGCTGAATTCAAGGCCTGCCTATACCACAGTGTAAAACTCTGACCATTAAGCCACATTGGTTTTCATATGGTGGCTGCTGTTGAATAGTAGTGAACAGCTGAGCCTGCCAGTGGTTGTCTGCTGGGGCTGGTCACAATAGATCTTCCCTCAAAGGTCAGAACAGCCCTGGAAAGGGCCTTGTGCCATTCCCCTTGCCTTTCACTGACAGAAACCAAGGCTTGAAGGCTGACTAGCAATCTTTACAATAGACATTGCAGAAGCTATTAATTTCTTAAAAGTACAGGTGCTGCTTCTATTGTTGGGGGCATTAACTTTTTTAGAAATCAGATTCTTCTCAGGTTTGTAGAAAGATTTGTGTTGTCTGTTTATGGCTCCAATCTTTGTATCGAAGTATCCAAATTAGATATATTGATGTAAAACCTGTATTTTCTGCAAATTTCTCTTCTGTGTTGCCCTGGCTTAAGAATATTAACAGATGGTACAATCTGTGGAAGAGAAACACTTTTCAATGTCATGCCTGAAAATGCCTTGAAGGATTCTTTCAGAAGCCCAGAAAACACTGAAAAGCAATTGCATTTTCACTTGGTCAGAGCAGAGCAAACCACATTCACTGGTGCCACTAGGAGCAAGGTTAGTAATACGATAGTGAGTTAATGTTGCTTGAATGGATTTCTGTGCTCCTTGTGCCAGTTTGCAACATGGTTTAATATGAGTCAGGCTGAGCCTCAGCATCTGTTTTGAATGACAGGATTCAGCCACAGAACATGTGATGAAACCTTAAAAGGGAATATCTGAGAGGAGGGGGTCTTTCTCCTTAGCATTGACTAACCACAACCTGTCTCCACACTGCTGGAATTTAGCAGGTTCCCACTAAGAGACTATGAATTCCAGACATTCTGCATCTCTGTTTTTAGAAATCATTCACTGATTTAGTGCCTGCACTTAACTATTCATTAAAATATTTCCACCCCATCTTCCTCTGAGGACTGGAACTGGCTTACATAACAAATGCCAGGTTGCAAATGAAGTCCAACAGTTACGGCATTCCAAGCAGCCAATATTGTCCACAATCCCGTACACATCTGCCAACAAAGTAAACTTTTCACTAGGTTCCCAGGAAGGCTTAATTAAATATAGCAGTCTTGTATGCCCTACAATAAATAGGTAACGATGATGCCCTCCACACTCTACAGGAAGGCCTTTCAAAGCATTGGACCTATTACTGGGAATACTCTACCCAAACCGACATGGAACCCACTCTCCTGAGGGAGGGTATAGAAAGGAAGCAATCATCCAGTGAGTACAGTTGATGCATAAGGGTGTAATTCTATTATAGTTGTCTGGGTATAATGTTTACATATGTATATCTGTCCTACGGGTTGCCCTCTTAAAAATGGTGTTATATAGTTTCAGTTCCTTGTTTCTAAATGATAGAATGGATCAAGAATGGAATCAGTGGCCCACAAGAGAATATGTTCAACCGTGATCTCCGTTCAGGCTGTCAACATTTTGGAAAGCTGAAATTGATTTAAACCTAGCAACACCCTTCCCTCCTCGGAAGACGTCACTTTTGGCTGGAGACGATCAAAGACACACACACACATTTTCTGCAATCAATCTAGTGATCTGGAAGAAAAAAGTGGCCCTGTCAGCTTCAGCAAACAGCAGTGGAGATGATATTTTGCTCACAGAGTCAGGAAGATGCTATTTTTCACCCTTTCTTGCCCTTCTGGATTACATGGATGCATAATCAATGCCAGTATACATAGCAAGATGACCTGATTCTTCAGCTAGGCATCCCTTCTGTGAATCTATGTTGCTCAAACCATCTGTTACATCAATACTAGTGCATTTGTAGCTATATTAACAACTTTTGGTCTATAATATTGCTGCTTGCCTCATGCTGCCAATTCAGTCGGCTCCAACTTTTAAGTAAGTCTAATAAGGAAAGATGCATCAGATGGGCTAAAAGCAAACACTGTAGAAACCTGTTCTGCTTGTCAATCAGAACCCACAAGGAAACCCCGGAGAGCTCAGACCTTCCCTGGTGCAATATATATATATATATTCACTCCCTGTATGGACTCATCTAGATTCTAAGCACTTAGCAGAAAATGTCACATTCATTCTTTCCCCCCACCTCCTCCACAATCAACATGCATTGATTTTTCTTCAAATGGCCTCTCAGGTTTCTTAGCTTTTTACAACACTGTCCAGATTCTGGCCTTAGAGGTTATATTTCCCCTTCCATAGTGAGGAAGATTAGCCCTTACAGATTTCTAGAGCTCCTGAAAGTACGAGAGCAGGAAAAGGGGAATGTAGCCACCTGTGAAACTCCTTAGAGAGACATAAAGGCACCACCAGTCCAAATGTGCACCCCAAGTCGCTTTCACACAATCCAGTCGTAGACAAAGGAGCTTATTAAAGCGTTAGCAGCTTCTGCTCTTACAGGCAGGCACTCACACAGTGACACCCCCCCAATGCATTCTGATTGGCCTAGCTGGAAATAAGTGAATTTAATTAAATTAAACTAGCTCAGGAGCATGGAGAGAGGCACCGGGTGCTCTTTCTTCTTCCCAAAGTAACCATTCATCCCAAATTAGACCAGCTGCACATGTTGCAAAAGGAACTGGGAACTCAGTCAAGCCCTCTCAAAGGGAATTTTCTCCTACACAACAATGATGCAGTGACAAAACTAACATTTTGTGGTGGATCACACAGATCCACGATGCTACTATCACATATGAGAGATCAGTACAAAGTAGCCCTGAACATTTGGACTATTATCTGTGTTTCTAACAACAGTGTAACATCCCCACAACAAGAATGGTGTCTGTACGTGCACATATGCAGTACTCCAAATATGCACTGTATTGCTATGCATAGCTTGTGCTTTATATCTGTCACAGTGGAGGTCTAACATATACAATGGCCGCCCTTCACCCCATTAAAATGGTTATAAATCCTCAGTAAACTTTGTAATTCCATTGTCCCTGAATTTTTTTGTTTCCCAGTTTGCAGTTGAATACTACCAGGGTGATGTAGCGGTTACAGCGTCCAACTAGGATCTGGGAGACGCAGGTTCAAATCACCACTCTCCCATGGATGGTCCAAGGTCTCTGATGGGTGATTTTGGACCAGTCATATACTCTCAGTCTAACCTGTCTCATGGGGTTGTTGTGAAGATAAGATGAAGGAGCGGAGAGCAATACAAGCCACTTGGAGTCTCGGCTGGGAAGAAAGACACGATCTACTCGATGTAAATAAATAAATATTTCTCACCACATTATCATCAACATGTAAATATTTTCTCCACTATCACTGGACCAGTTCTCAATGTAACAAAGTTTTAAGAATTAAAGGTGTGAATATAAACTCTGCCTTAAAATTTTAAACCCACTCTCATATTTAGAATGCTGTGTGAATTAACTACAAATGCAATTAACAGTAACACAAATAAAACATGTTACAAAGTTTATTTCAACTCATTTCTCAGACATCTTGAAGCACACACTGAATTTCTTGTGGGCATGGGTGAGGGGGTAGCGTTGCCAGCTCTGGGTTGGAAAATATTCAGATATTTGAGGGTGGAGTCTGAAGAGGGTGGGGCTTGGAGAGGGGAGAGACTTCAATGGGATATAACATTGAAGTTATATAAACACATACACAATTTTATATGAACATATAAAAACACATATGTGTTTTTAGATGCATTTAAATGTTCTATGTATATGTCCTTTTGTGGGTGTTGATGTGTTGGTATGTTTGTGGAAAAGCACCTCATTTCATTGCTCTCATTTTCTTTTTTGAGAACAATGACAATAAATTTATCTATCTATCTATCTATCTATCTATCTATCTATCTATCTATCTATCTATCTATCTATCTATCTATCACAGAGCCCATCTGCCCATTTTCTCCAGGTGAACTGATCTCTGTGGCTTGGAAATCAGTTGTAATCCCAGGAGATCTCTAGTCTCCACCTAGAGATTGGCAGCTCTGGGTGGGGGAGTCATAACCTATTGTGAACAGCCTAGCTGGGCCACTTTTTCCTCTACTGGGCAAATGCAAAGGCACGTATACATTGTCTGGATTTTTGTCCCAACAGAGCAAATAGAAGCTTGATGAGGCCATTTCAGGTCAGGGAACTGGCACAGAAAGAAAAGATGAACAAAACTGGTGCCACAGGCCGATCCAAAGCCATCCTCTATACAGCTATTAGAAAGAAAAAGCCTGGGAAGTTCTGAACATGATGCTCCCAATGTTCCATCTGTATGTTCCTGTATGCTGCACCCTTAGTCAAACCAGTGCTTACTGCCAAACACTGATATAATTTCCAAACATTATGTACACACATCCATTGCTTATGCACATGGAATCCTTCATCACTCAGGATGAAGGTTGTTTTAGACATTATGGGTCTGCATAAAACTAAGGCAGGCCATGAAGGTGCAACCTCTTTGCTCCATTGCACATGGACTTTATGCACATTGCTAAATGTGCCAGTAGAACATGGTGTAATCAGAACTCCTATTTTTTCTTAAAACATATTCACCACAATACCCAAGTACAAGAGCCCTTTGATAGCTTCAAGATAAAAAGACCTATGTAATGCCTCACAGGCATCTTCCCCTTTCCTGATTTGTCTGTTTTCTTATGTTGACCCACTGCTTCAGACCAAAGAGAAAGGCTCCATCATCTCCTTCCCTCTCTTGTTACAAATTAAGTTTCAACCACTTCCATTTAAACCAAAACTAATTTGGGGATTGTATCAATAAGTAAATGTTCCAAAGGACATGTGCTAAGCCAATTGTTTCCTTTTAATTTCTTGTAATTAAATTGTTTGGATCAGAATGTTTGATGTGGCTGCTTAGAAAAGAGGAGAAATGCAAATGAAGAGTAATAGTTATGATGGTTCCCCGCCCCCCCCCCCCCCCGATAGAAAATCAGAAGCTTGCACTATGGCAACAGTACATTTTCATCCAACAACAGATGGCAGGCACAATGTAGCCCTTGCATTGATGACAAGATTCTTTTCAGAATGAGAGAAGAGAAAGAAGAATAACAATAGCAAATATTTCTTGTATGTTTGAAGGCTCTTCCCATTCCAATAGAACTCTTTTGTACATGTAGATCGGCATCATCTATTTAAATTAAGCTGGGCTATGTCTGCATGTCTAATATGCCGCATGTCTGTTGCAAACACCTTTGAAATATTTCCCTGACACAGCCCTTAGAAACACAACCCATCTGCACACTCAGTCAATGCACAGAGAACGACGGCGACAGGGAGCCAGGCATGGCCCAGCAATTGGCAGGCAGGAGATGGGAGGTGGGAGGCAGATATTTACTGTTCGGGGAGAGGGTATCAGAGACTTTGGCACAATGACATCACTTCCAGCATGAACTGGAAGTGATGTCTTTGTGCTGGAGTTAATATATATTTATTATTAATTTATTATATTTATTTTGTTCAGCTCAGTTTGGCTTTATTACAGTCAAAGCCCAGAACTATATTTATTACAAGCATGCTGCCCTATTGCAGCAAGCCTTTTTGAAACCAACAGAAAGCAAGTTATTGTCTCAGCGGCCCAAGTTTAGGCATGTGCTGTAGGGAGGAAGTCTTCCTGTGCTCAATAGCACTTGTTCCCACATCAAATAATTAAACTGCAATGTGTGTAAAACAAGACACTTCTAGGGTACAAAACACCATAATGAACTCCTCATTAGCAGTTGCTCTGTTCCCGGGGTTCTGCTTTCTCTGACTCAAGTGATCAATTCCCTTGCTGTGAGGGCACATTTTGATCTGTGGCTCCCTCCAATTTCCCTTGTGGCTTCCGGAACACTACCCCGCCCCCCCCAGGAAGCCATGAAGTAAATTGGAGGGAGCCGTGGATCAAAATTCACCCTCACAGCAACTGGTGGGGAATTGATCTCTTGAGCTGGGGAAAGCAGAAGCTCGGGGGGGGGGGGGGGAAGCAACTGAAACTGAGAAATCGGTCTACATGTAGCAGGGAAACATCCAGCTGCACCCAAGCCTTTCAAAACTGTTTCTTTGCTCAGCCACTGAAATTTGGTTGTAAGGATTTATTCAGGTACATGCATAGTACATAGTGCTCTGTCATCTAAACCATTAATGGTACATTTTAAAGACTATCCAAACATGAAAGATAGTGACCAGCTTTCCCGGCCCTTAGCACTGATGGTAGGAGCCTTCTTCTTCACAATTATCCTTTCCTCAAGTTGATCAGATTTATTTATAAATTATGTCAGAAATGGAAATATTCCAGAACAGCATTTCTCATGCAGTCTGCTGCTAATCATCATGAAAGGGTCACGTTCAGATCAATTCATACCATGCACTCCTCACCACCCACTGTTCTTCGATTACTAGACCACTTTGGAATGTGTGTGTGTGTGGTGAGGGGGACATGTAAAAGAATTATTTTTATTCTTAGCCAAAGGCAAATCCAACTAGGTGACTTAGATACTTTAGAACCTTATCAGTGTTCACAACCTCCCCTCTTCCTATGGCACAGTATTTTAAAACTACTGAGTAAGATCTTACTGAACGAGTTGTACTCAGCAGGGCCGGATCTAGGGGGAAGCAGAGGGGGTGCTCACCTGGGCACTGCTGGAGGGGGGCACCAAATTGGGTATGGAGTCCATTCTATTCAATGGTTCATAAGATAGAGTGGGCCATAAGGGGGTGTCATTTCTTAATTTTGCCCCCCCCCCCAAAAAAAAGCACATGTAGATCCGGTCCTGGTACTCAGTAAGAGCAACCGGAAAACACAGCATTATTGGAGTGGGATTTATTAAATATATATATATTCCAGGAAGAGCATGCAAAGGATGCTGTAATGAAACATACCAAAAACCAGAATAGCAAGGGATAAAAAGAAATGGAATGCAACATCTTCTGAAATATATTAGTGCAGGATTTGCATTTCTGACTGTTTCAGATCAGTATTGAAAATGAGGTCTCATTCTAACAAGTTATAATGTGCAGGGCCAACCCAAAGTCAAATTGTGCCCTCAGGCAAGGAGTATTCTTGGCCCCACCCATTTGTTGAATTTTTGAACATTTTTATTGCTTTCATAGCCTCCTTCATTACTTTAATGCACAATTCGCATGGATTATATATATAATATATATTTGAGATTATACATTCAGACACCTGTACCTATCTTCATGTCATGGATAAGCAAATGAAGACAAATTTGTTTCCTCTAAACTTACAAAATTGCTTTTTTTATTTTAGAAAGAACTGAACTGTACTAATTCCACAAAATTGAACTGAGTATTAATATGGAGTGGTACTAGTATTAAAGAAAATTACTATAAGTGACTGCCTTAGAATGCTGAGCGGATAGTTGAGTAGGTAGCCCATGACAGGCAGTCTACCAAGGCAGTCATCCGGGACAACTAAATCCAGCCTGTAGACCAAGAGTTCTACCAAGAAGATCAAAAGCATGTTCTTCTTTTTTAAGGCAGAGGCTTCAGCATCCAGAAATGGAGTGATGTTTCCACTAGCAGCTTTAGGAACAATTTTAACTCACATGGAAATTATTTTTAATCACCTGGGAGTGGCTCTCTAATAGTTCCTGATATTGTTCTTCACTGCTGATATACCATCCATCCTGGCACATATTAGGAACTACACCCAGTTGTGGGCAATGACCTGTCTTTAAAACCCATATGACAAAAAGGGAAGGCTGCAAAATCACATTTTTGTACACTTAAATGACAATGTCACAATTAGATCTCTGATGACCAGTGATGACCATTAACAAATAGTTTGTCTATCCCTTTTAAGTGTTTGAAGTACTTAAAAAACTTTATCTTAGTATTACTACAATAACCCTAGACGGTAGCTTGGTATTAGCCCTGTATTACAGATTGGTTACATGAAAGTATGGCTTGCCAAGGCTACCTAATGAGTTCATGGTGGAGGAGAGACCAGAAGCACAGTATTCCTGATTTGTAATTGAGTCTTACATGGTGCAGAGTTACTACAGTCCACCCCACTGAAATAGGACAGCTCTCTTAGCTACTGTACTACACCAGTCAGAGAGTAATTTCATGAGATTTGAATGCAACATTAGTCGCTTTATTGTAACACTACATTAGACTACTGCAGACAGATCCAGGTGGGTCTCACTCTATATATGTAGGACTGCTAATTCCACCCCATACTATTGTGTGATGAAGTGTGCTTTTAGCGCACAAAAGCTTACATTCTCAGTATAGCTTTGTTGGTCTTAAAGGTGCTACTGGACTCCCCAACTTTGTTTTTCAGACTACTGCATTTAGAGCAATACACTAATTTTCTTTCAAAAGTACTGTTTAATTTATTAACAATGTGATTCGGGTGTCTCTTTTCATGCTGCTATTGGCCTTAGTCACATGATGACATATGATGAGGGTTACCAAAGGTGGCTTCCCCCTCTAAATTTAGCAACCAAATGGTGTTGCGAAGGAACACCCACATAGCATAACGGCAATTTACCATTCCCTGGAAAAACACTACAAAACCAAATGCGCACAGGCTATGCTGCGGGTACCTTACAATCTTACCATGTGGTATCCTTCACACAAGATCATTTTACCTCACGAACTTTAAGTGGCCTCTAAAATCATCATATCCACAGGAAAAAATCGACAGAAATGAATGTTTTGCTTATTTTCCCCACAGCATATTAAAACAGCACACGGCTCTGTTATATTCAATCTAGGGTCCAAGTAAGTCAGAATTGTGGCATGTCCTTCTTGCTTCGCATATCCTGTAGCCACAAATAATCTCAGCACCAGCACCAATGTGTCACCGATAGCATTTATCCAGTTAGTGAACTTCTGCACAAGTGTCAAGGCTAGAATCTATTGGCATTGCTGAGGAGACATGATCTGGCCAGCTATCAGTCTCCTGCCCTGGGATACAGATGAATACATTAAGTTTTGTCTTCTATGAAAGAGCAAGGGTGTTATGAGGAATTCTCATGGATCTGGGGGCAGAGCAGAAAGTTTGCTCGTTTTTTAAATAGTGCCAACAGCTACAATTGCTTTTCAAAGCAAAAGGTTCTACAGCCACCAGACCTTTATTATATCTGGATCCATCACTTATTTCTCTCATTGGTTTCTAAAACATACTTTGTTCCAAAGCAAATACATAGCAGTTCATTCATCCTGCTGTCCTGCAAGCATACCAGACAGTGACAGTGTGCTCTGTGGGGATATAAATACACTCCAGTCAAAGGAGGCTAGTTTGTTGGCTACTATTCCTTCAAGCCACTTCAATTGGCTCATTGATCTTATTCAAGTGCTGGGGTAGCACAGTTCTGACAGCGCTGAAGGGAGCTATTTCTGCAGACTTCAGAGGCGAATATTGCTGCTCGAACTCTTTGACAGTTATCAGCATCCTCCTTTTAAGCTGTAACTTTGGCCTCTAAGCCAGCTGGCTTTGTAAGTAAGACAAACTTGGCACCCCTTGAGGCATCAAAGACGGTGTGAATTTTAGCAAGGTATGATTTATAACTCCTTTTTTTAAAAATTTTACAGTATGTGCAGAAGCCAAAAGTGTGTAATCCCCTTCTTGGAAAGCAAGCATTCAGCCAGCAAGCAGTAACCCGCATGAGGCAACCACCCCGCTATACTCCAGGGAGAAGAAATATGTTTTGGCAATGCTTGTTTTCCTTTTGGGGCTGCCAATTCTGGAGGGGTTTCAGAATATTCCATGACTAGCTGCCATAGAACAGCATAGCAGGAAAAATATGTATTTATATTCTGTCCTGTCCTAGTCAGACTCAGAACTGGTTACAATGTGAAATCAAACCTCTTCCTGCCCAAGCCTGATAAGAGAAATGCTCATCCATCAACCTTTCCCAGTCAGACTGGCACAAGCGTCTGTCTCTCCTTCCTCTCTTGCCTTATGGAAAACAACAGGAATCAATAAGGCAACCACTATTTTAAAGTCCCTTATGGTACCAAGAGGGCTTTTTTTAAAAGCTGGAATGCCTTTGCATACTAGACCACACACCCCTGATGTAGTCAATCCTCCAAGAGCTTATTTATCTCTGTGCATATGTGAGACATGTATTCAATCTATTTAATATTGTGCTTTATTTTATAGGAGGAATGGTAAAATTAACAGGAAATCCAAATTCAAATCCTTCACCAAAAAATGACTGAGTATTTGGACAAATAAAAGTCTATAGATCTTCTCACCACATCAACTCTCTGGCCCAGCCCCTACAATCCACCAGCATCACCCTTCTCTTCTGTTTGTACTCAAAACTCTCTACACACAAATTCATCATTAGCTGGAGGTAAGTGGTCCTGAAACAACTTTGCTTCAGTATGAAGATCTTACTCCACAATGGGCTGTGTTCAGGATGCTAGTATGGAGAAATATTCTGCTTTCTGTCATTTTAGATTATAGGTAAGAGCAAGAAGATAGATCACATTTTATATTTACACAGTGTATTTATACCTTCCTGAGAGAAACAAGATTGTAATACAATTGTATATCCTGTTCTTAAAAGATTCTCCTTGTAATTTAAGTTGCTGAGTATCAGACAGGCCAGTACAATTTTGCACATGAATCTGGATAGGGTTGCCAGAACCTACCTTCAGTCCGGCTGGGGACGTCTGGATCCTTCCTGGGATCTTCTGCCATGTGTGCTTTGCACAGTGATGTCACCCAGAAGTAACATCATCATGATGATGATTCATGGTGACGCTCTAGGTTTTGGGCAAAACTCTATGGTTTTGAGCCAAATTTGCCCAACATGCATCTTGGACTTTTTAATGACTATATAATGGAAATGATTTTATTGTATATTTTGTTTTAAATATTTCATGTTGTTTTTATTTGTTGTTAGCCGCCCTGAGCCCATCAGGAGAGGGTGGGATATAAATATGATTTAAAAAAAAACCCAAAACCCAAAGCATTGCCATGTGACGTCAGTAGTATGATGACATCACTTCTGGGTGAAATTGTCGTGCTGCGGTGGGGGCATTTGCAGGTGGGGAGGAGCTTGCAAAAGCAGGGGAACCCCTGCCCATACTGGGGAGCTGACATCCCTAAATCTGGATTTGATTATTTCAGTCTCTCCCCCTTTACATGGCAATAATAGATCACTGCAAATTGTTGAATAAATGAACCAAAAATTATGCATTTTATTGAACTCCTTAATGTCCACTTGGTAAGATACCAGCTGCAGCTGTGCGAGCTTACTTCTGACTACAGTTTTTGAATTAGTGTTAAACTGTGATTCCCTCCGGAGTCACTGTAATGCAATGTCAACACCAATCTGCACTTAAAAGGCAAAAAAGTGTCTGTGATTAATTCTGGAAATTGTAACACTGAAAATGTCAAAAAAAAATGGAGGATTACTAAATAATGTTTGACAACCCACTCCCATATATTTCTAGATAGAAAGTAGCTTATTTTCAACTGGTTGCGAGTGAGGATAGGTAAGTGGGTCATGACCAGATTCAACATGGAGGTTTGGTTAGGATTTCCTTAAGGGTATGTTTTCAAGGAAAGCAGTTGGAGGCAGAGTGAGAAAGAAGGGGTGGGGACACACACACAGAGCTGGATATATTTGGTGAAAGCCTAAAAACAGATCCTCAGCATTGGAAAGGTTACACTTTAGGGCTCTACAAATTTTGGCTAGACTTAGTAGCCAGCCATTATTAGTAGTTACCCCACCCAGACTGGATGGCTCAGACAGATTCCCCACTAGGCTTGTTCTGGAGTTGGAGCTCTTTTTCTCCTGACACTTCCATCCAATTTCGCACAAGCTGCCCCGGGGCTGCCACTCACTCTGTCTCTTTCCGTCGGCAAGCAGGATCCTCTGAAAACCACTTTCTGCTTGCTGTGAGAAAGAGGCAGAGCAAGTTGCAGCCCCGGGGCAGCTTGCGCAAAATCGGATGGAAGCGTCGGGGGAGAGGGGGAAGAGCGACGCCAGAACAAGCCTAATGGGGAATCAGTCTCAGACTAACTTGATCTCATCAAACCTCAGAAGCTATGAAGAGCTGGCCCTGGCTAATATTTGGATGGGAGACCACCAAGGAAGCCCAGGGTTACTATGTAGATGCAGGTAATGGCAAAACACCTCTGCAAGTCTGTTGCCTTGAAAACCCTATGAGGTCTCCATAAATTGGCTGCAACTTGACAGCACTTTATACACAATGCCCCACACATACTTGAAATCCCCTGGCATACACAGATAACTCGAAGAAGGGTGGAGCTTTTCTCTCACTTACTGCAAGCTTTGGATAAGCCAAAAGCAGCACAAGTATCTCTCCATACTTCTGACCTCCAAAGAAGACACAAAGGAAAAGATAAGGACCTTCTCTATCTCCATGTGTGCCAGAAAATATGGGGAGGGTCAAGGTCAGCCTCTGCCTTTATACTAGGCTTTGACGAAAGGCAGAACTGGCCAGTAAGAGTTTAACCAATTAGGAAGTATCCCATATTTCCCATCAAATCCATATAGGGTTGCCAAGTTCCCCATGGCCTCTGGAGAGAACCATAGAGTTTCCCTCCCAAATTGCTAGAGCATTTTCCTAGAAGCTCCTAGAGCTGCTAGAGTGTGATGTCACCGGCATAATGATGTCACTTGCAATGTGGGAGGGGATCCCCTGCTGGCCACTGTAGGCCGGCAGGTTGGGGACCTCCAGGGTGGGAGAATCCCCGCCCCGCCTGGGAGCTTTGCAGCCCTAAATCCATAACAGGAACATTCTGAATTATGATGTCATAGATTCTGCATTCGGTAGTATAACATTTTGATTCTTTAAGGCTGAGACCACACATCACCTGGAATATAGTATGTCACTCAGGAACTGATATAACTGTAGAATCTTAGAAACAAAGCACCACAGTCCATTTTAAAATAAAATTTAGGGTTGCCAGTCTCCAGGTGGGGTCTGGAGATCTGCTGCTTTTACAACTGATCTCCAGCTGGCAGAGATCAGTTCCCCTGGAGAAAATGGCTGCTTTGAAGGGTGACCTCTATGGCATTGTACCATGCTGAGGCCTCCTCTCCTCCCCAAATCCTGCCCTCTCCCAGATCCACCCACCAAGTCTCCAGATAGATGTGTGGTGGACCAATTTGGAAGCTTAACTACTCTGAACACAAAACTGGTCTGGAAACAACTTGGTCAAACATTGGTTTCCAACTGAAATTCAAGCACAGGGGTTTTAAATTGTTCTTTAAAATAAAAGCTAAAATTTGTTTCTAGCTGATACAATTGTTAAATAGAAAGCTTCTGGTGTCTCTAACAACAATATTCTCCTTTCACTTGCAACATAAATTTATTCTCTTAGTAGTAAATCTATCAAAAATGCTGTAATTTTCTGAAGTATAAGATTTTCATTGACAGTAATTTGCCATATGGAAGAACTGAAAAATCATTGGCATGTGTGCAATTTGCCAAAAAAAAAAAAAAGGTAATAGGTCTTTTGCTGTTGCTGAAATGATTCATCAGATGTTTTTGTATTTAAAAATGTCAACAGCTTGTCTCTTTCTCATTTGCATTGAACTTCTACAATTGCTAGGTGTTAATCTTTGCACCTTCCAACTTTGAAGTACTGAATGGATAAAAAACACCCTCAACAATACAAGAACTGAGTGAGAATAATACAACCTGGAGATGTAGTTAATTATTTATCTATGTGTGAATTCATGTTTTCTCTGTATTGTCAAAAAAAAGAGTGACAATTGGTGCTCTTAAGAGCAGTTGTGCTAATATGTGTATCGGCTTTTTAAAAAAAAATGTTATAATCTGCACACTGTTTTGACCATAATTCCCTATAATTTTTTCCCAAACAAATGTTTAAATAATTAAAATAAATAGATTAATTTGCTTTTAACATGTAAGGCTAAAATAAGGAAACAAAGGAAATACATATATGGTATTCTGGTACAGTTGTTTCTCCTCCCTGTATGTATTCTGAAGACACACATTTCTATCTGTGGACCCACATGATGGCTCATACAGCCATAGTAAGTAATAGGGTTGCCAGCCTATGGGTGGGGCCTGGAGATCTCCAGCTTTCACAAATGATCTCCAGCTGGCAGAGATCAAATGTTCTCTGGAGAAAATGGCTGCTTTGAAGGATGGACTCTATGGCATTGTACCATGCTGTGGTCCCTCCCCAAACTCCACCCTCTTCTGGATCTACCCCAAGTCTTCAGGTATTTTCCAACCCACACCAGGCAACCCTAAAATAGAATCATCTTCATCTCACACACCCTACAAAATAATAGCAATTGTCACTAAATTCAGAATTTGGGAAAATCTGAAACTGAACTCCATCGGTTTGGAAATTCTGACTCTAAATAGAAGCTGAATATCAACTTCCTCTGAAGTTCAAGCTGATTCACATAGGGCGTGCCACCAGGAAGCCATCTCTGACAAATCTTTTTTTCTTCAGCAAATTTATTCTTGTATACGGGGAGGAGAGGACATAGCCAGCAATAAGGAGGTTTGACAGAGAAGAGGCAGCTTTGTGGCATTCAATAGCGGGAAAGTTGGTAGAAACCATTATCAAGGACAGAATGAGTAGGCATTTTGATGAACACGGGTTATTGAGGAAGACTCAGCATGGGTTCTGTAAGGGAAGATCTTGCCTCACTAACCTGTTACATTTCTTTGAGGGGGTGAACAAACATGTGGACAAAGGAGACCCAATAGATGTTGTTTGCCTTGACTTCCAGAAAGCTTTTGATAAAGTTCCTCATCAAAGGCTCCTTAGAAAGCTTGAGAGTCATGGAGTAAAAGGACAAGTCCTCTTGTGGATCAAAAACTGGCTAATTAATAGGAAGCAAAGAGTGAGTATAAATGGGCAGTATTCGCAGTGGAGGACGGTAAGCAGTGGGGTGTCGCAGGGCTCGGTACTGGGTCCCATGCTCTTTAACTTGTTCATAAATGATTTGGAGTTGGGAGTGAGCAGTGAAGTGCCCAAGTTTGCAGATGACACTAAATTGTTCAGGGTGGTGAGAACCAGAGAGGATTGTGAGGCACTCCAAAGGGATCTGTTGAGGCTGGGTGAGTGGGCGTCAACGTGGCAGATGAGGTTCATTGTGGCCAAGTGCAAAGTAATGCACATTGGGGCCAAGAATCCCAGCTACGAATACAAGTTGATGGGGTGTGAACTGGCAGAGACTGACCAAGAGAGAGATCTTGGGGTCGTGGTAGATAACTCACTGAAAATGTCAAAACAGTGTGTGATTGCAATAAAAAAAGGCCAACGCCATGCTGGGAATTATTAGGAAGGGAATTGAAAACAAATCAACCAGTATCATAATGCTTCTGTATAAATCGATGGTGCAGTCTCATTTGGAATACTGTGTGCAATTCTGGTCACCGCACCTCAAAAAGGATATTATAGCATTGGAAAAAGTCCAGAAAAGGGCAACTAGAATGATTAAAGGGTTGGAACACTTTCCCTATGAAGAAAGGTTAAAACGCTTGGGGCTCTTTAGCTTGGAGAAACGTCGACTGCGGGATGACATGATAGAGGTTTACAAGATAATGCATGGGATGGAGAAAGTAGAGAAAGAAGTACTTTTCTCCCTTTCTCACAGTACAAGAACTTGTGGGCATTCGATGAAATTGCTGAGCAGTTGGGTTAAAACAGATAAAAGGAAGTACTTCTTCACCCAAAGGGTGATTAACATGTGGAATTCACTGCCACAGGAGGTGGTGGCGGCTACAAGCATAGCCAGCTTCAAGAGGGGGTTAGATAAAAATATGGAGCAGAGGTCCATCAGTGGCTATTAACCACGGTGTGTGTGTGTGTGTGTGTGTGTGTGTGTGTGTATATATATCTTTTTTTTTTTTGGGCCACTGTGTGACACAGAGTGTTGGACTGGATAGGCCATTGGCCTGATCCAACATGGCTTCTCTTATGTTCTTATTTATCTTTCCAGGGTGGCAGTGGCTACTAATCTGAATATGCTCAATCGTGTCAGTTTCTCTTTGTGGAGCATGGCACTTGTTATGTGTTAGGTCTGTTACTGTGTGTAGGGCTGAGCTTGAAGCATGCTTCCTTTACTCTCCAGGATCCTTATGCCTGCATTTCAATTGGCCGTTCTGTTAGAACTTGTCAATTGGGATCCAAGGCATTTCTTCCAAGAAATGCAAATGAAGGACTCTGGAGAGACCAATAGGATTTCCGCCAACTTAATGAGGCGTGTTTTACTTGATCACAGTGCATATATTGAGTTGAGCTGCCTATGTTGTTTGTGACTGTTTCTTCTTGAATAAACTGTGCTGCTTACATAAGAGCTGACTCACTTTACAATACTAGGCCTCCCAATGCAATTCCCTGAATCTGGAGACACAAGAAATTACAATTCCCATGCTCCATAGCATGAAAGTATGCTCTTGAGAGTATAAAGACTCCTTTCTTTCAGAAGAACCCTCCTCCTCTTTTAAGAGTAAATGTTGTTTGGTGGAAAGGGCAGAGTGGAGGCTTAGACAGGTGAAGGCTTAGTTTTCCAGTCTTTCTTGGGAAAGGCCTAGGCTTCCCATCTCCTGCCCCATTAATTCCAAGAAAGCTTGGAAAAATCAATTTAAAGTGCTTCTGGAAGGAACTAGCTTGCCCATCACCAACAATTACAATAATTTAAACCAAACTCCAAAAAACATATTAAACAGCATAAACTCAATCTCAAATTGCTGGAAAAGAAAACTGTCTTGCTTTAAACTTTCTAAAGGCTAACAGTGAGATATTAGGATAGGCTTTATCTTGGGAAGAGTGCAGCCACCAAGAAGCTCTTGCTGTTTGCAAAAACAGACCATTGTTAAGACACAGAACGGAACCAGAGCTAGCTCCTCAAACATGATGTAGTCTAAAGCTGAGCAGATTCGTTTTTATATTTTTATGAAGCAACATTACCTTGGACAGAATCACACACTGCCAACATTATTGGGGTGCTGCTAGAAATTACAATCTTGAGTGGACTTCCTTCTAATTCCTTCTGTAAAGTGTATTAAAACTAAATTCCTGTTAGGGAGTAATCATTACCCCAAGCATTTCCCATCTCAACAGTGTGAAGGGAGGGGAATTGTAATAATGACTTCAGGATACAAATTACATTGAGCTAGACATTTTAAATAGGCGAGGGGACCTGAGAAGGGACAGAACCGTCATTTTTAGCAGCAGCATATTTTTTTTTTGCTCTTTTGGCAAGGAGTAGTGTATGTTTCAATTCATGCCCCCAAATCAGCACACATGGTTTCTTAAGCCTTAGAACCAAGTTTGAAATGCAGCCATATTTCCTGCTTCTTTCCTATTAATTTAGCAGTGGTGGAAGTTACTTCAAAAATATATTATGAGCTCCTGATTAATAGCGCCTCCCAGATAGATAAGGAGTTTTAAACGGCTTTTATAATAAAGTAGTATGCTTGACGAATAAATGAAAATTGGAAATTGCTTTTTGCCCAAACTGGTCCTGGAACTCTGATCAACACAGCAAGCTTGGATGCAAAATTACATGCTTAAAAAACCCCAAAGTTACTGCTTTGCTTCTTCTGTTGTGTCCAAATATGTCAGCATGAATAGTTTTCCATAAGATGTGACCAGGCAGACACCTTGCCACATAGCTCACACCGTTTTTTTGTTCCAGAACAGAGACTTGAATATGTTCTCATGGCACATATTACATAAAGTACCAAAGCAAAAAAAGAGGCCACTTGTGCTTCCTGTTTTCTCATAAGTCCAAACTTCAGAAAGCCATCATAGACAGATCACAGACATTACATATTCTAGAACACAAGTATAATATCCATGCAAGGAGTCACCCACTCCTTCCTATTTTTGTATGGACAAATTGTTATATACTAATATTCTGGGAGGGAAAAAAAAGACATTCATGTTTTATTTTCATGTGCTAGGTGGAAATGACCAATTTTCTCAATTGCCATTTCCCTGCTTCAGTTTTGTGTACACTGTAATTTTGGGGGGGCAGGGAAAGCAAGAGCAATAGTATTTCATTGGCCTCTTAAGCGAATATGTAGACATATGGCATAATTGAAATGCCTCTGCTCTCTTCACACGACCGGCAGATTTAATGATATGGACTGTTTCATTACAAACAGCCCAAAGCTGTCCACCAAGCCCCACTTCCAAGCCTTTGCAAGTCCTCGCTGCAACACAGATGGCTTACAAATCAATTTGGAAGAATGTGTAAAGGCATCATTATGCACCTGAATGATTTTCTTTCAAAAGTTTTTTTTAAAATTAAACTTTGAGAAAGCTAATGCACTGCATAAAGAGATGGTTTCCAAATGCATTTTCTGAAAAGACTTTCATCTCTGCATCCAGTTACCTTAATCGTAGCCTTCCTGCTTTTGTCTTCTTCACAGCTTAAAAAGAAAAAGAAAGAAAACCCAGGCATGAGGGACAAGCCTAAGCAGGTCTACTCAGAAGTAAGGCTTGTGTTATACAGTGGAGTTTACTCCCAGGAAAATGCCTTTAAGACTGCAGCCTTAGGCTGGGTGCAGATGGGCAACTTCATGTGCACCAGAGGCGCCCCAAAATGGAGTAGCCAAATCCCACTCACATGCAGTGCACCCATATATCATGCGGGAGCATTTTGGCACATTCACACAGTTGTTGCATGCCATCCCCTTACTGCAGTTTGGGTATCTTTCTTCCCCTTGAATTTTTAGGGGTCATGCGCTCATGCACTCCAGCAGGTTGTTGTTGTTTTTTTAAAGAATACCATTAAGTACCTGGAATAGATTTCACACCACCAATCCACATCACCACATCCCACGATAAGATGCCAGGAAAGGTGGGAGGAGTGGGGCGGAAGATTTTGCTACCACTTCCCATCTTAGTTACATCAGAGGATGCGGTGGGTACAGGAGCAGGGCAGGCCGTAGCTGTGTCTGTCTGACCTTGCTTTTTTTTTTTTTTTTTTAGGATTTCAACATAGTTACAATAGAGGCGTTTGACCATAATAGGAGCCGTACGACCTTGCATAGGCGTCGCTGTGATGTCTTTGCTGGAAGGCGGGCCATCCCTATGTCGGCTTGATCGGCCGTCTGAATTCAGCCTTAGAGTGAAGGCTTCTTAGGCCAGGAAACTGGCATGCGCTTATGCTACTCTGCAAAGTGTGAAGGTGCTGCTTTAGTAATAACTACTACTAATATTTTTTACTGCCACTTATTACAGTGCAGAAGTTAGGGTACAAACTGAACCATTCTAAATAGAGCTGCTCTGTGGGGGAGGGAGTTGTTCTGACCCTGCTTGGGGGTCTGTCTTCTACCAAGCGTCAACACCCCTTGCTTGCAAAAACAGCCATTCAATCAACTCCTCTAGCCTGGTATGTTCTGTGAGACAGGCAACCCTGCTGGGTGACTTCTCTCCAGTCTCCCACAGCTAGCAGTGATTATTCTTGGCATGCCGTTTGGGTTAACAATACACATACTGAAACATGTGAGCAGTGGAAAGTCCCTAAATTCCAGGAGCTAAGATTAACCACCTTCTATTTTTAAAGAATCTCACACTTCCCTGCTCAGTTTCTTGGTTCTCACCCACTCATTGCTATGGCAGTTGGATTGCATAAAACTTCCTGAGTCAATTTAAAATAAGTGGGCAGTGTGTTCGCTCTCACTCTCCCATTCGCTTTGCAGGGAATATTTTGTTTATAAACTCCCTCTCAGACTTTCCTTTTAAGGCAAGTTGCTGTTACTCTGCATCATCTGCGAGGACAACACGTGATGTGCTAGGTCAGGCTATTTCTTTAGCATCTGTGCTCTCCTGCCTGATAAATGAGCCAGTGGCAGAGGTGGGTTAAATCCAATTACCCCAGAGAGCCACTGTCTGGCCTTGGGATGTTGACCACTTGCAACAAGCTTCACTCCCAATCTATAAAATGAGGATTTTACAGATCTTCAAATAGGGTTGCCAAGTCTAACTCAGAAAATATCTGGGGACTTTGGGGGTGCAGCCAGGAGACTGTCCCATTCCCTACAATAAATAAATAAAAATACAGCAGTGCAGTTCCTCTGAACAGTCTTCATTTACTCATCCCCCAGCAGCTGCCTGCACGTCCACTTCCACTCTCTCTCTCACATTCACACTCAAAGCAGCCAAAATAAACACAGTTTGGAAGCACACACTTTGTGATCTCACTGGGGCAATTTACTCACCATGGGAGTTCTTGAATGTTGTATATTTAATCAAGTTCTTCAGACTAACACAGGAAATCAGAGGTTCTCTCTATTTTACTGTGCAAGCAACTTCTGGAGGGACTGTAAAACAAATGGAGGAACTGGGCTGCTTCCCTTTCCTTTCTCGCAACAGCCATGTTCTGCAGGCTTGCCCCACCCCCGTTCAGCCTGGCTCTGGAGATTTAAAGGCAACACACCTTTCAAAAAGCAAGCCTTTCCCAAGTGTCTTCTAAGCCTTCTGATGTGGAAAGGCACATGGTGGCTGTGGGGGCTGGGCTTCCCCTGACAGCCGGCTGACTAAGGGTGGGAAGGAGCCTGCTAAACCAGGGTATCCCCTGCTGGGACCTGGGGATTGGCAAGCCTGTCTTCAAACTACATTACCACAACCTACTGCAGGACAGCCAGGCCCACAGCCAGCCTTCTGCCCAAGTTGCAGTGCCAATTCCAGGCTAGCAAAGTACTGGAGATTTTGGGTGGAGCCTAGGAGAGACCTCAGCAGAGAGGCCGGGCAGAGACCTCAGCAGGATACAACGACATATAGCCTACCCTCTAAAGCAGCCATTTTCTCCAGGGGAAGGACTTTATAGTTCAAAGACCTCTTGTAGTCCCAGGAGTTCTCCATGCCACTCCTGGAGGTTGGCAAACCTGTTTCCAGTTGAGGCCAGTATAACTGAGACACAGACTTAGATTCCACTCAGCCTGAAGGCACTTCCCTTCCCAGCAGGGTGAATGGGAAGCAGCCTGAATAGGTCTAAAATTCCACTCAGTCTGAAGGCAGTTCCCAACATGGCAAAAGAGAAAGCAGCTTTAGTAAGTCCAGCTGGAAGGTCACTGAATGACTCCCTTCTTTACTCAAAAATGCAGGCGATATCCCAGTGATTAACTATGATAGCATACCCTTAATGCACGAAAGATAGAGTTGGCAATCATCCCTATCTTAAGCCAATTGTTTCCCCAGGATACAATCATTGGCTCACACTGGATTCTTTGTCCACCCTCTAGACCACACAATGACCAGTTCAGTCCTGTCACTCACCTCTGGATTTTGCATCTATAATTTACCTACCTAGCAGTTAGAATTAAATTGGCCAGTAAGATTCAAACTTTTGGGCTACAAACCAATCCTGGCTTTGGAGATCACTTCTCAACATTTTACACTATAAATACAGCGCCTTCTCCCACCACCCCCAGCCCAGAACTTTGCAGCAGCCATTCTCTCAAACATCCTTGCTATTGCGCCTCTGTAGGTTGAACATAGGACCCTCAGAGATTTGGAGCCAGCCTTGTTCTCTGCCCTGCTTCTTTCTTCTTTGCTGTCCTTCTGTCCCAAAACCTCAGGACATCCTCAGCACATCAGACAGAGTTGTAGGATGTTATTTGACCCCCTTTAGTGTGTGCTTTTGTTGCTTAGGTGTTAGGTTATCTAGGGTTAAGGTTGTTATGCCAATAAAGGTGTGATATATATTGATACAGCTTTTGGTCTAGGGTAAAGGTATGTTGTGTGTGCTTATGAGCCTGTGGCTCTCTGAGTGCCTCCCGGTTTTCTTGCTCTATTTTTCTAAATAAAGATCTGGGCTCTAATTCTATTTTCCCCCTGCTCCATTTCTGGGAACCTCGCCATTCCTGTAGTGAAGTTCTACTACCACATTCTGGACCTTGGTATACACAGGTAGTGGTTCCTAATTTGACACACAAGGAGATGTTCCAAACACTGGGAGTCATACATGTTGAACTACTGGGTAATAAGCTCATCCCTAGTGAATTTGTACATAGTGAGTGGGAAGTGTGATATCATGGCCTTTCTTCAAGAAGAAGTCGGCCTCTCCTGCTTTAGCTCCTCTTACCTGTTTTAGGAGGAGGAGGAGAAGGAAGAGGAGTTGGTTATATACCCCACCATTCACTACCAGAAGGAGTCTCAGAGTGGCTTCCAATAACCTTCCTTTCCTCTCCCCATAATGTTCACCTTGTAAAGTAGGTAGGGCTTCGAGAACTGTGACTGACCCAAGGTCACCCAGAAGCTGCATGTGGAGGAGTGTGTCACGGCTGGGGCCGGGTCAGGCAAAGTCCAGAGGCAGTCCGAGGTCTGTAGCCAGTAAGCAGGAGGGTCCGAGGCGCCAAATCCGAATCACTGTAGAAGTATCGCAGGTCTGAGGTCCAGAAGCCGAGGTCAGGGAGTCCAGAAGTCCAAAGCCAAAGTCAGGGAGTCAGGAACCAAAGTCAAGCCGGAGTGGATGCTAGAATGTCAGGGAGATGACTAGTTGCTTCCACAAAGCTTCCTCCCAAAGCCCACAGCTATATAGCCCTCTGCTGGCTGTTGCCCGTTTGGGCTAATTGCTGGCTCAGGGAGGCAGCCAGGATCCTGTTACCACTCAAGCATCCTTGCTCTTAGAAGGGCCAGAATCCTCTCAGAACTCCGGGCTCAGGGAGCGTCTTGCTTGTGAGCGTGCCGCCCTCCTCCGATCCCTGAGGTCCTGCCGGAGGCGGTCACGCACACGAGCCACCCGAGAGGGCGAGGCAGGGGGGCTGGGATCTTCTCCAGCAGGAGGCAGGGGCACTGGTGCAGGTGGCAGGGGCACAGTTTCCTCATCAGACTCAACTTCCTCTGAAGGGTCCCCAGCACCCATGACACTATCCCCCCCCCCAGGGCCCCCCTCCGTCGAGGGACCTGGAAGGTCGGGGTGGTCGTTGTGGAACTGGTGCACCAAGTCCGGGGCATGAAGATTGTCCTCGGGCTCCCAAGACCGGTCTTCTGGGCCGTATCCCTCCCAGTCCACCAGGTACTGGAGGCCTCCACGATGGTACCGGGAGTCCAGGATCTGGCGTACCTCATATTCTTCCTCGTCATCCACCAACACTGGTGGTGGCGGCGGTGGGGAAGGAGTCCGAGCTGGGTCAGGGGGTGCAGCCGGAACAAGGAGGGAGCGATGAAACACGGGGTGAATGCGGAGGTGGGGTGGCAACTGGAGCCTGAAGGCGACGGGGTTTATTTGTTCAACGACGGGGTAGGGTCCAATGAACCGTGCATCCAGCTTGTGAGACCGACCAGGCCGGCGCAGGTAGCGAGTTGAGAGCCACACCTGATCCCCCGGCTGCACTGGAGGGCCTTCTTGCCTCTTTCGGTCCGCAGCCCGTTTATATGCCTCCTTGGCTTGCTGTAGCTGCTCTCGGAGCAAGTCTTGGCTGGCACGGAGTTCTTGCAGGTAGGCATCGACGGCGGGGACATTCGTGGGTGGTAGGATCGCTGGGAAGAACCGAGGGTGGTACCCGTAGGTTGCAGCAAACGGGGTCATTTGGGTGGATGAATGGACCGCGTTGTTGTATGCAAACTCCGCTAGGGGCAATAGAGTGGTCCAGTCATCCTGCTGGTAACAGGTGTAACAGCGGAGATATTGCTCTAGCGTGGCATTGGTGCGCTCTGTCTGGCCATCTGTCTGTGGGTGGTAGGCCGAGGACAGGTGCACTCGAGTACCCAGGCTGGAATGGAGGGCTTGCCAGAACCGAGAGGAGAACTGAGGGCCCCGATCGGAGATCAGATGGGCTGGGAGTCCATGCAGACGAAAGATGTGTTGCAGGTAAAGCTGGGCCGTCTCCTGAGCTGTGGGGAGTTTCGGGCACGGAACAAAGTGGGCCATCTTGGTAAATAGGTCGACGACCACCCAGATACAAGTCTGACCCTTGGAGCGTGGAAGTTCCGTGATGAAGTCCATCGAGATGGTATCCCAGGGTCCTGAAGATGTGGGCAAGGGCTGCAGCAACCCTGAGGGTTTGGCTGGGATGTCTTTGGCCCGTCGGCAGACGTCACAGGAGCTGACATAGCGGGCAACATCAGCGCGAACTCGTGGCCACCAGAATTCCCTTGTCAGCAAGTGGGTGGTCTTATGCTGTCCAAAGTGCCCGGCGGGTAACGAGTCGTGGGTCAGGCGTAGCACTTCTGCCCGCAAGGGCCCGGGCGGCACATAGAGGCGTTCGCGGTGTAGCAAGAGGCCGCCTCGAGTCGTGAACTCCCCTGTTGGGTCATCTTGGAGAGCCTGGAGGTGTTGCTGGACCCAGGGATCATTGGCCTGGCTAGCCCGAATGTCCTCCACGAGTGCTGGTGAAGTGGAGGTGGCTGCAAATACTGAGGGCGGCAGGATTGGAGCAGCGGGCGCGGTCTCAGTTGAGGCAGGGGCGTATTCCGGTTTCCGGGAGAGCGCGTCTGCTTTCCGGTTCTGGGTATGGGGGATGTAGGAGATCCGGAAGTCGAAGCGAGAGAAGAATAGGGACCACCGGATCTGGCGCTGGTTGAGACGGTGGGTGGTCTGGAGGTGTTCCAAGTTCCGGTGATCGGTGAGCACTTGAACAGGGTGGCGAGCCCCTTCGAGGTAATGTCGCCAAACCTCAAACGCCGCCTTGATCGCGAGCAACTCCCTCTCCCAGATGGTATAGTTCCTCTCTGCAGCAGTGAGCTGCCGCGAGTAATAGGCGCAGGGCTGTAGTGGCTGGGACGGCTCCTCGCGCTGGGACAGCACTGCTCCCAGGGCCACGTTGGAGGCATCAGCTTCCACCGTAAAGGGAAGCTGGGGGTCGGGGTATCTCAGGAGTGGCCCGGTGGCAAAGCGAGTCTTCAGGGTGGAGAAGGCGTTATCGGCCTCTGGGGACCAGTGGAAGGGTTCTTTGGGGCGGAGTAGTTGAGTCAGGGGTGTGGTCAGGGATGCGTAGGCCGGGATGAATTGCTGATAGTAGTTGGCAAAACCGAGGAACCGCTGCAGGTCTTTGCGATTCTGAGGAGCCTGCCAAGTCAGGACCGCTTCTACTTTTTTCGGGTCCATGAGGATCCCCTGCGGTGACACGATGTGCCCAAGGAACTCGACGGAGCGCAGGTCGAAGTCGCACTTCTCCAGCTTGGCGTAGAGACCATGGGCTCGTAGGCGCTGCAGGACCTGGCGGACGTGCTCGGCGTGCTGGGCAGGATTGCGGGAGTAAATTAGGATGTCATCCAGGTATATGATCGCGAAGCGGTCGAGCAGGTCCCGGAATATGTCATTCATGAACCTCTGGAAGACAGCGGGGGCATTGGTCAGTCCGAAGGGCATTACCAGGTGCTCGTACTGCCCGTATCGGGTCCCAAACGCGGTCTTCCATTCGTCTCCGGGCCGTATGCGCACCAAATTGTACGCTCCACGGAGGTCCAGCTTGGTGTAGATTTGGGCCCCCTTTAGGCGATCCAAGAGTTCAGGGATCAGTGGTAGAGGGTACCGGTCGCGGATGGTGATCTTGTTCAGGGCCCGGTAGTCATTGCACAGCCGGAGCTCCCCACTTTTCTTCTTCACGAAGAGCACTGGAGCAGATAGGGGAGAGGTTGAGGGTCGGATGAATCCGCGTTTCAGGTTCTTGTCCAGGAAGTCTCGCAGAGCTGCCAACTCCGGCTCCGACATTGGGTACAGACGCCCCACCGGGAGTGGTGCCCCAGGTACCAAATCAATGGCACAGTCGTAGGGCCGGTGAGGGGGAAGCTGATCAGCTCCTGTCTCTTCGAAGACATCAGCAAAGTCCACATACTTCTGAGGGAGCTGAGGACCACCACTCGGGATGCCAGCTGCTAGAGTGGTGGGAGGAGTCAGATGGGGGCATGGGTCTCGGAAGCGTAGTTCCTGCTGGGCCCAGTCCACGATGGGGTTGTGCAGCTTCAGCCAGGAAAGGCCTAGAATCAGCGGGAAGCGAGGCATGCGGGCGACATCAAACCGCAGCTGTTCTTGGTGCTGCTGGACGTGGAAGGTGATGGGACAGGTCTCCTGGGTGACGGGGCCAGAACGGAGGAGGCGCCCGTCAATAGCCTCCACCAGCGACGGAATCCCTTTTGTCTGCACAGGGATCTGGTGCTGCTTCACAAAGGCGGCATCTATAAAACAGTGGGCCGCTCCCGAGTCCAGCA
This sequence comes from Heteronotia binoei, assembly GCF_032191835.1. Classification (NCBI taxonomy): domain Eukaryota; kingdom Metazoa; phylum Chordata; class Lepidosauria; order Squamata; family Gekkonidae; genus Heteronotia; species Heteronotia binoei. The sequence continues at coordinate 105,159,230 of NC_083229.1, forward strand.
TGGCATACACGAACAGCCAGCGTTCGTCAGGCAGACGGAGTTTGACTGGTAGCAGGAATGGCCCTGGGGTATCAGCCCGCTGTTCGGAGGACCCAGCTAGTCGCCCCAGGCTGGGGGGTCCACTTACGCCTGGGGCTGCCCTTTTGGCGGCGGTGGCAGCGAAGGTCCAGGTATCCGATGCTTAGCAGGGCAGCCAGAGGCATAGTGGCCTGCCGTGCCGCAGTAGAGGCACAGATTCTGCGTGCGGCGTCTGGTCTTTTCCTCTGGGGTCAGGCGGGGTCGAGCAGCTCCAAGCTGCATAGGCTCATCCTTGGTGCTGGTACTAGCTGGGGACGGGCGAGGAGCCAGGTAGCACGGCGCAGGGAGATGGCGCCCTCTGGTCTTGGCTTGGCGGCGACTTTCCAGGCGGCCATCGATGCGGAGGCAGAGGGTGATAAGTTCTTGGAGCGTGGGTGGCTGCTCCACCCTGGCCAGTTCATCCAGGACCTCCTCTGCCAACCCCTCAGTAAACTGGTCCATCTGGGCAGCCTCATTCCACGCCAAGTCCTGGGTCAGGAGCTTGAATTCAGTGGCATATTGAGCCACCGAGGAGTTGCCTTGTTTCAGTGCCCTGATCTTCCGGTTGGCTGTGGCTGCTTGGACTGGGTTTGAGAAAGCAGCAGACAGGTGGGCCTCAAACCCCTGGTAATCAGTCAGTAGGGGAGAGGACGCGACCAGTAAGGGTGTGGCCCATTTGGCCGCCTGCCCCTTTAACAGACTGATGACGAAACACACCTTGGTTTTGTCATTGAGGAAGTCCCGTGCTCTCAGTTCAAAGTACAGCCGACACTGTGCTAGGAAGGCAGGAAATTCTTCCACGGCACCCCCAAATCTGTCAGGTGGGGGAACTGGGCACTTGGCTGGAGCACTGGCCGCAGGTTGTTGCTGCAAGTGCACTACTGCCTGTGTTAGCTGCTGTACCTGGGCTTGGAGCGCAGCCAGTAGTTCTGTGGTTTCACTTGCTTCAGCATCCATCCTGTGGAGTGGGTGTTTGTGGGTGGAAGCAATCTGTCACGGCTGGGGCCGGGTCAGGCAAAGTCCAGAGGCAGTCCGAGGTCTGTAGCCAGTAAGCAGGAGGGTCCGAGGCGCCAAATCCGAATCACTGTAGAAGTATCGCAGGTCTGAGGTCCAGAAGCCGAGGTCAGGGAGTCCAGAAGTCCAAAGCCAAAGTCAGGGAGTCAGGAACCAAAGTCAAGCCGGAGTGGATGCTAGAATGTCAGAGAGATGACTAGTTGCTTCCACAAAGCTTCCTCCCAAAGCCCACAGCTATATAGCCCTCTGCTGGCTGTTGCCCGTTTGGGCTAATTGCTGGCTCAGGGAGGCAGCCAGGATCCTGTTACCACTCAAGCATCCTTGCTCTTAGAAGGGCCAGAATCCTCTCAGAACTCCGGGCTCAGGGAGCGTCTTGCTTGTGAGCGTGCCGCCCTCCTCCGATCCCTGAGGTCCTGCCGGAGGCGGTCACGCACACGAGCCACCCGAGAGGGCGAGGCAGGGGGGCTGGGATCTTCTCCAGCAGGAGGCAGGGGCACTGGTGCAGGTGGCAGGGGCACAGTTTCCTCATCAGACTCAACTTCCTCTGAAGGGTCCCCAGCACCCATGACAGAGTGGGGAATCAAATAGTGTTCTTCAGATTAGAGTCTTCCACTCTTAATCACTACACCAACCTGGCTCCCCAATTCACAGTGAATTAGAGACTGTTTTTAGTAAAAAAAAAAAAAGATAAAAAATCTAATTCTAAAAAGAAGCTTCAATTCTTTAAATGAAAACGGATATTGCAAGAGCTAGTTTTTCTTTAAAAAGTCTTTGCCGGGGTAAAACAGTGCTCCTGGTATGGTGGTGTACTCTGTAGCCTCATCCTGGCTACAGTCATCTGGCTAGCTATAGTGCAAGATCCTCCGTGACAGACACTGAGGGACCTTATTTAAAAGCAGCCTTTAGATGGGGCTTCTTACAGCCCAAACATTCAGGATGCTCTAGTCTTGCTTGTTGGAACTTTTCACATGGGGATGAGCATGCGCAGTTTCCCCACTGCTGCCGCAGCTGCCAGAACAGTACAGCAGCAACAGGGCTTCCACATGGGGTGTTTCCCTGTAGATTTCCTGCTCTGACTCCCAGTAGTAGCTATTCATCTGTACCAGCAGGATTTTTTTCAGTTTTTTGAAATTAATAAACGAATATTTTCATGTTATAACAATCTCCGTGTCAAGTTCCCTGAGTTCCCAGTGTTCATAAATAAATAAACATCCAGTACCTTTTGTTGCAGTTATGTTTTTCCCCTTATATCTCCACAATGAAAGGGGACAGAGACTTACTTTTTAAAAAATAAATGAAAGCTGAGAATTCAGAAGAACCTGATATGTGGAATGTCATAACAACATTCAATTACTGGTTTAAAAATGTTGGTGGAGGAGGAAATGGCTGCTGTAGATTTTATCACCTTTTCTCTGGACAGGCATCTCTAGAAAAAAAATGTAGAAAACCAAGTGCAAGGAGATATACTATCTATTAAGTTCTTACAGGTTCCTATGCATTTTGCAATTTGCTTCTTCAGGGGATCTAGTATAAAATATAAGATAAATTACAGTTTAATTAATTAAGAATAATTATATAGCATTCAAAAATCAAACCTAACAGCAATTATGGTAATTTTCATAATTACAAAACTGAGCATGATACATAAAAGCCAATATAATCATAATATACTTAGATCTGTAAGAAAAATACTATAGTAAATTACAATGAAATTTCAATCAAAAAACATTCAGGTACAGAAATCAGTATAAAATAATGAATGAAAAAAACTGGTGCCATACTGTTTCCAGAGTAAATTCACCTTCCACCTTGAGCAGTAAAATAATTGAAACAAACATCAGCTGTGTTTTATAACCAGGTATGCTGTAACACCTCCTTAGATCTCAGAGGGCCTATACTCTGGGATCCATAAGAACGTATTAAGTAAGTATTATTTCACTTTGCACCTGATTTCCTACATTTTTTTCTGCCTACAGGTGCGGCCAGTTTTGTCTTCACACATCTCTGTAGTCAGGCAGTGTACAACATGCAGTGTTCGGAAATAAACCAGGATACTTGCATTTGTACATCATGAAAACCTAAGAGCCAATTTCAAACCATGGTTTCCAATCCAGTCACATTAATTAAACTGTGGTTAAAAATTACCTCTGAAGTAATCTCCTGTACCTTTTGCAACTAACCAATGACCTAACCCTTGCATATGGCTATGTCGCACAGTAAGGGACCAGTAAGGGCCTTCTACTGGCTGCCAACACTCTGGTAAGGGTTTTTATGGGAGGGCCCAGAGCACCCACCCAATCACTGTATCTCCCTTATTAGCAGTTACCTTTTAACTGTCACTGAAGAGACATAAGGGCCCAGGCAGATAGCAACAAGAAATTTATTATAAGTGTTCTGGAACAAGTGGGTAGTAAAAATGTTTAGTGCACAGTGAATATGGAAAACAGTGAAGGTTGGTGTAAATAAATAAAAGCCCTGACGTGTCTTAGTGGACGCATAACTCCAAAGACTCACCACTCCCTTTGGGTGAGGGAATCCTCCTGCTGCTTTCTTCCCTGAAGCCTTTCCCAGAGAGAACACATTCTGTATGTGGCTTGGCCTTTTACGCTGTCCTCCCAGGTCTCACCCCCTTCTGCGCCAGTTTTCCCTCCAAAACCCCTTTCACCCAATCAGAGAGGCAGAAGGCATCCTCAGAGATGTAGGCCCACCAGCATCTCCAATGCTGGCTTCTCCAGGCTTAAGATCATGACAAGTTTCCAGGCTTCCAGTGAAAAAAATGGGAAGTGGTAGCAGTTCTCTCTAGGAATTATTGGACAGTCTATGGTAAACCCCCACAAATGACATCAATCATCTGTAGGATTTGCTGAAAAATGTATGTTTTACCACGGAGTTTTTGGAAATTCTTAAAGAGGCATGACATTCCTTCCGAGGGTTCACAGAAGCAATGTCAGCCATAGCCCTGATTGCCATTAAAAAGAAAATTCCCATCACAACTTTCTGTGGCAGCAAGAAATGGGAGCTGGGAGATCCCTCAACCCCATCAAAGGACTGGCAACCCTAGAGAGGGTTGAAGGGCCCCCAGTTACAATTCTTTGTTTCATTTTTGATAGCTTGATCGTGACAAGCCAAATGGACTGGGCAGGAATTGAAACCAAAATGCACTCTACTATTATCTTTCTAGCAGCTGTTCCTCTCCTTCCTTTTCATTTGCCTTTTCCCTCTGAATCTCATGAGGTCTTATGACAAAACTGAAAAATATAAAAGGCCAAAGAATGTGTGGCGGAGGCAGAACCACCACATATATAAAGTAATTGCTGAATTCCTATAGAATCGGTGTGTGTTACTTTTAGTACGAGCAGACAGGAGGGGGTAATGAGCCCTTTCATCACACATATGTTCTGAGTCAGGCTGCTGCCGGAACAGGCTTTTTGTGTCAGGTTACAGGGTCTACCAAAGTGTAAGTAGCAGCAAGGCCAGAGGGAGTTTCAGAAGCTCAATGTTGCGAACAGTTCAGGAGTCATGTTTACCAAGTCCAACTCAGAAAATATCTGGGGACTTTGGGGTGAAGCTTCTTCTAAGCCTGCTGAGATTCAAAGGCACATGGTGGCTGTTGGGGTGGGGTTTCCCCCGCTAGCCAGCTGGCTGGCTGTGGGGAGGAGCCTGCAAATCCAGGGGATCCTCCTGGGAGCTGGCAAACCTAGGATCAGTCAAGTCTGTTTCTGCAATTTTAGTATCTAACAAACACATTGGGTCCGTGCCCATGAGCTCCCCTTGGGGGTCTTTATACTAGCCACTAGCCAAAACAGCATGCACACAGCCAGTTTCTCAGTGAATCTCCTGTGACGACTCATCTACGCTGTCAGCAGGCACTGAGCCTGTCAGCCTTTTCTGAGCCTTCTCCTGTGTTATTCCAAGGGTGCTGGTGATGCCGGAAGACTGAAGTACTTCATACAGTTGTTCTGGAACATTCCATCCATTCTATACTTGGGCCTTCCTTACCGTAAGGTCTCCTTTCACTACACCAGCTGTTGCTAAGCAAAGTTGAGTGGCTTTTTAAATGGAAGCTGCTGAAAACACATTGCTGAATAGCTCAATGTTCTGAAAACCTATTAAGGAATGCCAGGAATTCTACATATTGTTAAGAAAGGCACAGATGACTGACTTATTCTGACTTACAGGGACAAAGACAAAGACAGAAAAAAGCCACACAAATGGTATTAAGATATTTGTCACAGTCCCTTTTTAGGCATATTTCTGGTTTTCTTTCTTTCCTTGTCAGTGACAGAAAAGGGCAGAGAAGTTTGCCTGAACAAACCCTCCTTAATTACTTGAAAGCTTCTGCATTTCAAATACTTGGAAAGTTCCTTCTAACAACTCCAGCAGCATTAGCAGAACAGTCAGGGTGGTCTTGTTATTTGAAAGCCCTTTGAAAATTCACAGCCCGCAGTCATCTTGACATGTCAGCATCCACACTGAGTCAGAAAGACAGAGAAAAATAGCACTCGGAAAGGCCTGTAAAACCCACCACACACACACCCCACCACCACCACCCTCACAGCGACATGGGTTGAGTGAGATTATGAACCCCGTCAAACACCTGATACTTTAAGCCATTTTCATTATATACCACATAACAGAAAATCTCTTCCTCAAGTAAACATCACTGCAAATGAAATAATGCTTTCCTGAATGTTTCATTGAGGGAAGGGGAAACGGGGCTGTTTCTGAAGAATAAAAAAGTGAACCCTAGAAATACTGTGGTTTGAAAAGCTGCCAGCTGCACCTTTGCCTGATGATCAGGCAGGCAAACAGACGACTTTCTGTATTTTCCCCTTTCAACATTTCAAGGTTCAGCTGAGAGTTAAAATTGTAGAGATGCCAGCTCCTCTTTAATTGCCTTTTATTTCCTGCCAGCTCCACGGCATTATTTGAGCACCCAAAATATTACTCCCTAGGTCAGTACTGGATTAAACCCTGTGGAGGTCCCCAGGCAGTCAAAATAGCAGGGGGGGGGCAGCTTGCAAATTATCTCAAAGTTGGAGCGCCTGCCCCACCGCCTGTGGCCCCACTGCAGCCTGCAGGCACTTTCCCAAAAGCCCCTTTGACAAAACTGTGGGGGAGAGGCAGAGAGAGGCAGACTTGATAATGACACCAGCAGCAGCTGCACCAGGCAAATTGGGCAAAGAGCGGCTCAGTTGCTAGCTGCGCCTGTAGGCTGAGAGGGCTGCAAGCAGGGGGGCGGAACAGGGGGGGAGCCAGCCCAGGGCCCCTAAAGGCATAGGGGCCCATGGGCTAGTGCCTACTTGGCCTAATTGTTAATCTGCTCCTGCCCTAAGTGCAACTGCACAAACTCATAGCCAATGCTTTCCTCTGCCTTGTGCAAACCCAGAACGCTTTTCTGAATGCCTGCTCCCGTCCCTGACCTTTGCCCCTCCCTTCCATTCAGACTGTTACGTAAGGCAGAGCTTGCATGCAGGGAACCCAGGGATTGTGTGTGTGTGTTTTGTCTTTGCCTCTTATTTAACTCCTCCTGGCTGTGGAGGGAGAGAGGCAGGAGAGGACCACATAGAATTGGCTTACCCAGTTCATCAGGCCTTATCTCTCTTGCTTAGGTTGCTGCACAAAGCATGCTGGGCATAGGGGGTCCAATTCGATGAGCCCCAAAAGAAGGTGCCCCTATTCTCCATTATTTCCAATGGAGGAAAGGCATTTATAGGAGCATGGTCCTTTTAAATGTGATGGCAAGAACTCCCTTTGGAGTTCAATCGTGCTTGTCAGTACCTCGCTCCTGGCTCCACCCCCGAAGTCTCCTTGCTCCAAAGTCCCAGATGTTTCCTGAGATGGACATGGCAATCCTATCTGGGCCATATGTTGGACATGTCTGCTCTTAATGTTTTGGTTATATGATTATTAATATTTGTAGGATGGGAATATTTGCAGGATTAACCCCGCCCCTCAACACTTCTTTGAATTATACAGACTGTTTAAGCTTTTCACTGTTAGCCAGGATATGAAGACTATAAAAAAAAAATAGGGGTGGAATGCTAGCAGGAGCTCCTTTGCATATTAGGGCACACTCCCCTGATAGAACCAATCCTCCAAGAGCTTACAAGGCTCTTTTTTATAAGCTCTTGGAGAACTGGCTACATCAGGGATGTGTGGCCAATATGCAAAGGAGCTCTTGCCAGAATTCCACCCCTGAAAAAAAGACGACTAGCTCGCGGTCACCCAATGAGTTCCATGGAAAGTGGTTATTTGAATCTGGGTCTCCCCAGTTCTAGTCTACACTTTCACTACCCCACACTGGCGGGTTAGAGCAGCTGAATGGGATTATCCCACAGGGAAGTGGATTCCATGTGGCTGTGTTTAGAATCCTCTCAGTCTTACTACTACAGCTGGAGGCACACAGCCCTGATGACAACATTGACAACAGCACCAAACAACTGTTGGAAAGTGACAAGAGCCAATTATCTGACCTGAACTCTTCCACACTCAGTCACCTTATAATGTTGTCAACTCTCAAACTAATAAAAACAACGTTTTTAAAAAAATTAAAAAACTAATTCCTGTGAGGGGGCTGCGAGTGGAAATCCTATGGGCCAGAACCAGTATACAAGTGGACTGCAGCATGTATGTGTGGTCTGGACTGGAAGCCCAGCATAACAAATATATATTCATTTAAACTGAAGAAGGTACATCTATTTCTGTGCATATGGGTACAGCCAGTTAAGGGGCATAATATTTAGTAAAAAGGTAAAGGTAGTCCCCTGTGCTAGCACCAGTCGTTTTCGACTCTGGGGTGATGTTGCTTTCACAATGTTTTTAGGCAGACTTTTTTACGGGGTGGTTTGCCATTGCCTTCCCCAGCCATCTACACTTTCCCCCCCAGCAAGCTGGGTACTCATTTTACCGACCTTGGAAGGATGGAAGGCTGAGTCAACCTGGATCTGGCTATCTGAAGCAGCTTCCACTGGGATCGAACTCAGGTCGTGAGCAGAGGGCTCCGACTGCAGTACTGCAGCTTTACCATTCTGCACCATGGGGCTCTTCCATAATATTTAGTAGTTTGATTTAAAAAAACCCCATGTGTGCCATTATGTTTATTCTTTTTTTAAAAAAAATTGAATATAAATATGGGCTTCTATATTTAAACCTAGCTAGGGATATTTTCCATTAATGTAACAAAGCCTTGAGAAGATATCCCTAATACTCAATGACACAACAAAATTATAACCCTGACCTTTCAGCAGAAATTAAAGGAGCAAGTATCTTGGGTAAGTATACTTGCTGTCAAGTCGGCGTTTTCCCAAGAGTGTGGAGAGCAGATTAGTTTCCTAGCTTAGGGAGAGGAGCAGAATTCAAAAATTGCTTGTTCTTGTCACGGTAAATCTTTTAATACCTTTAATGAAAGTTCTTCCCTCCCCTTCATGAAGTATCCACAAATTATGGGCAAATTAATGCAGGATTTCTGATATCCTTACAGTCAGGTTTAATTGGGGCAATCCCTCCAGCGACTGGAAAGATGACATTCTTCTTCATTCCTTGGGTAAAATGTTCAGTGGAAAGCAAGGCTGAAATGTCAAGGTAAAATAATGCCAATAATTATTCAGAATGTTACATTATCCTTGACCTTGAAATTTAAGAGACAGGAATGGAGGCTTTTTTGGTGAAAAGTCAGGAAGCTATCTAGAGACTCTGCTGACATTTATGATTAATGTGAATGGGCAATGCAAGGGGAAAGAGACATACTCAATACCATTGCATTCCTGCATGGAAATGAAATCCATTGCTAGGTCATCATACATACCAGTCACACAACACATCTGTATGTATATTTCCAGGGCTTTCTTTGTAGCAGGAACTCCTTTGCATATTAAGCCACACACCCCTGATGTAGCCAATCTTCCTGGAGCTTACTGTAGGCCCTGTATTAAGAGCCCTGTAAGCTCTTGGAGGATTGGCTACATCAGGGGTGTGTGGCCTAATATGCAAAGGAGTTCCTGCTACAAAAAAAGCCCTACCTGTTTCTCTGCTATTGGTATCTAAATCCACAAATCAGGCCCACACTGAAATAAAGGAGATTTTCCTCTAAACTTGGGGAGGGAGACTCTATGTTTGCAGGAAAATTTGAAATTGGTTAAAAAAATTACATGCCGGAGGAAACCCCTTCCTTAAAACAAAAGTATTGTCTATGCATGTGCAGACAATGCACCTACCTTTGCAGGGGCGTAGCTAGGGCTTTGGGGGCCTGGGGCCCAAGATTTATGTGGGCCCCCCTATGTGTGTGCACGCCGCCAGAAACAGGATATGATGTCACTTCAGGTGATGTCACTTCTGCAAGATGGCCATCACAGATAAGAATTCACTTACCGAGTTGTAAACTCAGAAGGCATTTAAAGTTTAAATCCCTTCTGAGTTCACTTGACATGACTTGGCAAGTAAACTCAGCAAGTTTTCCAAATGTGTGCCCAAGTCCCAATATAATACCAATATTGGTATTTGGGAAAACTAATGTTTTTCATATCCTGAATTGGAAAAAAAACATTTTTTGCATGCCCCTTGAGTGAGGTGAGACACTTGATGCTTAAGAATAGGCAATAAGCACATTTGCAAGCTTCATACAAGCTTGTATGTGAGGCACATCGTCGTGGCATTGTTGCCTGGAGTTGCCTTTGCCATGGCAACCCAAAACAGCACTGGGGAGCTCCCAGGACTACCTTCATGAGACTCTGCTAGCATGTGATACTTTAAAAAAAAGGGTTAAGTTGTTTTGTGAATTCCACATCACTCTCTAGGACAGTGGTCCCCAACCTTCTTGGTACCGGGGACTGGCATCAGGGCTGACTCACCCACCACTGCCCCAGGGCTGGCAGAGTGGGAGCACAAAATTTGCCTCCACCCCCCGTGCTGCAGTCATTTTCAAGTATGTACAAAGCCCTTTAAATAGTAGTCCAAAAGCTTTCATTCCCAAAACTGAACAACAAACTCAGAGAATAAGCTCACAGCTAAGTAACTTAACGAATTATTTGCTAGCAGTTCAATTACCTTTTGCAGTTTCTGAAGACCACACACGGGGCATATAACTCTCAGTTAGATACTGAATCTGTAAAACATGTTCTATTTGGATGTCCCTGGTGAGACAGAAATTGATTTTGACACAAACAGTGGACTAAGTAAGTCCTCAGCAGATATCCTTGTTTCTAAATTACTAGCAGATTCAAGAGTAGAAGATACACTAATTTTAGCTACTTTTTAGTTAGGCCATGAGAGTTCTGGCAACCTATAAGTGAACAGTTGTCTTTGTAGAGTATGCTCTACCCCTGTCTGGTCTGAATTCTTCCTTTTCCAGTTATGTATGATAAATGCTACTCAAGACCTATAAGTTAGAGGTAGGGCTGCCAACCCCCCAGTCTGGGTGGGGAATCTCCTGCCTGGGAGGTTCTCAACCCACTGGCCCACATTGGGCCAGTGGGGGGAACCTCCCCCTGCAATGACATCACCCGGAAGTGATGTCATCAAAATGGTGGCGCCCGTGTGGGACCGCTCTAGGTGTTTCCAGGAAAACTCTATGGTTTTCCCAGATGCTCTAGCCATTTGGGAGGTCAAAACTCTATGGTACTTTTGCACCACTGCGTGCGCGAATGTCCCCTGCCGGGGGATGAAAAGGACTTGGCAACCCTAGTTAGAGGAGTAGAGAAGGGGGGCGGGGAGAAAGAAATGCTAGTAACTCATAACCCAGAGGATTATGCTGAAAACTCTGGGTCATACTAATTTCCAGACTGCAACACTTCTGAGCCAGTAAACTGAATATAGCCACCCAGCCATACATGTAGCCTGTGCTTGATGCTCTGCTTTAAAGGAAAGGTTCAAGGAGCTCCCCAGTAAAGGTTCATGGAGCTCCTGATGTACCACATTCAGCTTGGTTGGGCAAAAGTTGTGTAGATCTGAAAACACCGTAACAACCATTTGAGTGCTTTCACTGCTTGTTCAACCACCACCACCACCACTACCTCCTCTTCCTCTTCTTTTTTTGTGTGTGTGTGTGTGGGGGGGGGAGGGGTGAACTCAGGAACCAAAGATGCCATTTACACATACTAATAGGCTTTAATTGCAAGTTGGACTATGAATGCACCAGTGTATCAGGGTGGTATAACAAAGTCCCTTTGGCTGGGACACTATGGTAAACTGTTGTACAACAGAACTTCCTTGCTTCTCTCTTCCTCTAGAGGCCTAAAATGTTGCTTCTCGGGGGGAAAGGACCCCCCCCCACACACACACACAAATAACATGAATCTACAGTCTGTAGAGGTAGGGAGAACTGGAGAAAACTGCTCTCCCTTCTGTTGGCAAAAGTCTTCTATGTCATTTTAAATGGTCAAGATGAATCCTTAAGATCACTGCTTCCCCCCCTCCTCCTCTCCCTGTAATGTTTCTAAGTTCCAGTATAGAGACCAGAAGAACAAGTTAATTTGAACAGTTTTAATCTAAAGAGCAACTCCAACAGGTTTATGAAAGCACTCTCAACTAGATGAAGCTACTTGACAATGTGACCTTAGGGAAGGTTTTCAAATTAACATACTAGACTAATATAAGGGAATCTCTTAAAATGATAAATTCTATAACAACATTCCCTTTCTTGCTTTTTAACATCCTGCCTAACAAAGAGTTTCTGGAGAATGTACAAACTTGCACAGTGATTTTTATTATTTTGATATATTCTAATAATAGGTATTTAATTAGTTTTGTTTTCAGTACTGTATAAAGCTACTCTGTCACAGATATACCTGAAGCAGTTTTTCCAGAAATGAAGGACAATTTTAACTTAAGAATGGGTGAGCTAAGGTGATATGGCTGATTTAAACAATCCCTCTGTTTTAGAACAATCAGCTGCTTCTCCCAGTTGCTTATTTGGACTATGAAGTCTAGCATTTCTAATGGAAGGTGGAAAGTTCAGTGCATTAATATACAGATAGTATCTTGGCTTTCCTAAGGAGACATATTGAGCTATCTAAAGGACTCTTTCTCAAACAAGATTTCAGCAGACCAGAAACTGCAAAGAAAAATTAACATCTAACAGACAGAAGTCATTACTGAAAGCACTTTTAAAAACAAATCCTTATAATGTAAACCTTAGCGGAGTTACATTACTGTGGTCAGGTAGATGGATTTAGCTCATTTTCAAAGAGCTGTGCTGTTACAGAAAGAAGCTGGGGTGGGGGGAGGTGCTATTCCTTGCTGGGAAACTCCCTTAGATCAAGGGTTACCTCAGGGCCTTTTCTGTAGAAAAAGCCCAGCAGGAACTCATTTGCATATTAGGCCACACCCCGACATCACCGGAATTGATGTAACCCATTCAGTAGGTTACTTTCTGCATATTGACTCAGAACAGTACAGTGCAATCAGCTGCATTTCATGGATGTGTGTTCTCACGCAGCCCAATGAGAGACTTGTTTTGCTCGCCCCCAAAACATGGCCAGAGAGAGAGAGAGCCATGTGTGGCAGAGAAGACAGCAACAGGCCCAGCTTCTCCTGGGAGGGGGTGCCATGGGCGGCTCTGCATCTCTCACTCTCTTCACAAACCCATTAGAGGCTGTAGGCAGCAGAGAGGATGGAGCGTGTGGTCTGGCAGCATGTGGCTGCCTAGTGCCAGAGACCCGTTTTTTTAGCTGCAGCCCTAGCCAAACCAGCTAGAACTGTGTTCCTGTGCATTTCTGCTTTTTTTAAAAAAAGCCCTGGTTACCTGGAAAGCACCCTTATAACTACGCACCACCATTCAAGTGCCTAAGAACATCTAGATTAACTTGTGCATATAGTTCTGTCATACTTGTAACCACCTCAAATTCCAGTGAGAAAGGCAGACTATAAATGAAAACGAAAGCAAATAAATTAAATAAATTCCCTTTCAGTTATGTTATTCAAAGACGCATGGTTTCCTTGCCTCCTTGTTTGTGAGTCTAAGAACACATAAATCTGCTTTATACTGAATCAGACTTCTGGTCACTCAAGTTCAGTGCTGTCCACTCTGTCTGGCAGTGGGTCTTCATGGTCTCAGGCAGAGGTCTTTCACATCACTTACTTTCTGAACCTTTACTGGAGGTGCCATCGATTGAACCTGGAACCTGAAAAGCAGATATGTTCTACCTTTGAGCTATGCCCAGGAAGGAAAGGGACTTCTAACACTCTTGCTTTTAAAAGACTGTGGAGAAAGGCTTTCATGTTTATGAGGCCTGCAGACAGGAAGAAGTTGTTTGCCTAAGGGCTGTCAAGAAGCTATGGACCTGAAGGTTATGTTCCAGCTGATATCACACTTTGGGAGAATTATTCTCTCAGGAGATGAGAGAATAATTACAACTTGAGCCACTGTTCTTTACCTAATTTTCTTAATCCCTTTATATACAATACATGGAAAAAACATATAAAATGGGAAAAAATACAAGTGGAACTCTTACTCATGAGAAGATCTATTTTGAGGACAGTCTGCCAGTCTATCAAACCTGTTAACCTGATTCCTAAAGTTTCAGAGTTACAACTGTGGATTTTGTTTGCCGCTTATTGTAGAACAAGATTGACTAATTTACTATCTTCGGGGGCCATTCTCTCTCTCAAAACAGTGGCTTGTGGGAATTAGATTTTGCTATATGCCCAGTCACCCTTATACACAGTCAAGCCTTACACTAAGTTTTCAAGGAGCTGTCCTTGATTAGCTTGACTATTTCAGATGTCTAGAAAAATCAGCCTCAAGTGACACTGAGGGTGCGTTCAGACGTACCATTAGTGGCGACACAGCTCCGTCTCGCTGACGGATTAAATATGTTCGTCCACACATCCACATCTGGCAATCGAGCGTCATCCAGGGTCATTCCGACTTGCTGCGGATCAGTGCCGCATTAATTTGACAGCGTAGAAAGTCTGGCCCTTTTTCAAAAAAGCAGCACAAGATCGGCTTTTTCCTGTTTGGACAGCTCACACACAATACTGCCCCTTGGAATATTTACTGCCCCTCCCACCTTTTTTTTTTTTAAAAAAAAGCCTCAGCAGACATGCGCATTGCCAGATCATCCGGGAATCTGAGGTGACGCTTCTGCTTCTCCAATCAACACAGGATCGGAGTGGGGGGGGGGGCGTTATCCCACTATTCAAAATAGGAAAAAAAAATCTTTTTTTTCAATGTGGAGGATTTCTAGATATCATTGTCACTGCCAATTTCTAAGAAAGTAATTCCTGGCAGTTTTTTGGTTTGAATCGGCAACGTTAATTCCGGAAACTTTCCCCCTTCCCCCCTGCCTCTGAAGCAATGTTTGATTTCATACCTCCAAACAGTTGGGCGCATGTTCAATGGACCCCCCCCCTCCCAGAAATCACCATCTGATCACGCATGCTCCAAGAAAAGAACGTGATAGTATTGGATGTCTGATCTCTCAACAACAGAATAAGTAGCATCCTTGGATGCTTGTCTGAACAACCCTGCATCAAATCAATATTCAGCGGTTCAAATTTGAGTGCTACACACCCGCTTTTAATGTGACGTGTGACCGCACCCTGAGTCATACTTTTGATCAAGAGATTAACTGGTATCTACTCTGCATGTGGAATTATGTTTGTTTACTGGGTAACCAGATTTAGTGAGTTGGTCTGGCTGCCCTGAATTTATTATCAGACACCTTCCTAGGTTTGTTTTCCTCCTCTTAACAGCCTGCTTAGTGGTTTTCTGTTGCCTTTCCTGAAAGGAAGTTCAGCAGAACTTGCAGCTTGGAGACTTCACTTAATGGTGGTTAACATTGAAGACTGATGCCCCAACTGAGGCACCAGGAACACTTTCTGATTCAACAGCAAGCCTTGTTAACTCTTCAGCAGCCAGAATCTATCTCTGCTCTATATAACTGGCATTCTATTACTCCTTTTTGGAGTATCCTGGCAAACTGAGGAGTTATTTGGAAGAACTGCCCACAATGGAAACAGACAAAATACTGGCAACAGATAAAACAAAAAGGGTACACACAAAAAGCTCTTTAATTAAAAACTCCTCAAAGGGATATGAAATGCCAGCAGAGATTTTAATTACCCTGCTGAGCTTGTGTCTGATTAGCTACAACACATCTGCTTGGTTTCCTTGTCTCCATCTGTACTGCTATGGATAAATTTATTCTGGCTATCTTGGTTCATAATGAAATGACTCTTAGATGGCAGTTTCTGATAAACCAATGGTTATGCAAGTTGACAGTGTGTTTGTAAGTGCTCCTTGCTTCAGTAACAGAACAGTCATCTTTGGTGTACATATGCAGAAGAAGCAGCACACACACAATGATATATTTCCTTATAGAAGATCAGAGGCATAATCCCCCCCCCCCAGGAATTTCAGCTAGGCATAAACAGTAAAATATGGCAAGCCTACTGGTCATAGTGCAAACAAGAAGATTTTCAGAAATGGGATTTTCACAAAAATGAGAAGACTGGCTAGAAGGAAGCGCAAAGGGAAATTCAGAGTCAAATCCCAGAGGATGCATGGATGCTGTTTAAAACTACACCACACTAACTGAAGTCCAGATGAATGCATTTCCCAAGTTAGGAGACACATTGTCAAGTCTAAAACATACATTTAGTTACTGAACCAAGTCAAGGATGCCATAAAAAGTTTAAACACATACACACACACTTAATTTAAAAAGTGGAAGATCTCCCCCACTGAAGTGAACAGAAGGGTCTGGCAAAAGAAGTGTATGTTAATAGAGAATCTGAATAGCAGATTGCTAAAAGCATCAAGGCAAATGTGTATCTGTAGCAGGAAACTGGTCAGAGAGGCAGCTGGGCCTTTGGATGACCAAGGAATAAAAGGATTGATAAAGAAAGGTGAAGAGACAGTAGAGAAGCCAAATGAATGCTTTACTCACTCTGAAGAGCTCCAAGAGAATCCCTACAAATTGGGTGAGTGGGCAACACTGTGGCAAATGAAGTTCAATATAGGTAAGTGTAAACTGATGCATAGTGGAATACAGAATCCCAACTTTAGGTACGTGATAAGTGGGTCTGAACTTGCTGAGACTCAGAGGGAAAGAGACCTTGTGGTTGTAGTGGATCACTCAATGAAAAATGTCAACCCAATCTGCCACAGTGATAAAAAGGTAAACTCCTTCCTGGAGATTATCTATAAAGGAATAACAACAACAACAACAGACAACATTATAATGCCCTTGTCTATGGTGCAGCCTCATTTAGAATACTGTGGTCATTGTATCTCTAAAAGGACACTGCAGAGTAGGAAAACAACAGAAGAGAGCAACCAAAATGATGAACCAAGTTAAAAAGTGATGACTAAGGGGAGGAGACATGGAGGAGGTTTATAAAATCATGCATGGGGTAGAGAGAACTTTCCCCCTCTCTCCCCAAACACAGAACTCAGGATCATCCAATTCTTTATTCAATGAGTGATTAAAATGTGGAATTTACTGTTAGATGATACAGTGATGGCTAAAGGCATAGATGGCTTTAAAAGGGGATTAGATAGTTTATTGGAGGATAGGTCTACCAGCTAAAGGTAACATTTAATTCAGAAACAGTCAACCTTTGAATACCAATGGCAGGAGGCAACATCAGGGAAAGGCCTCAGTCTCTGAGACCTGTTATTGGGATGTGCAGAGTAACTGGCTGGCCAGTGTGTGAGATAGGATGCTGGACTAAATGGACTACTGGTCTGATCCAGTACGGCTCTTATGTTTTTATCCATCACCAGAAAAAAATAATTAAAATCAAATAAAGCAGGTGAAATGCACTCCAGGGCACACATAAAAGATGTCACCATGTACAGACATAGATCCTGCTGCTATCTGAATTGTGTGAGGATCTTACTAAAGAAAGGACATTTAGAAATAAATTTCCCATTGCAAGGCAAAGCTGCTCAGTCTCCTGTACTGCAACCCACAGAAACTGTCTCAATGGAAAGAATAAATCAGGGATCAATTAAATCCTGACTCCCCAGTGACTGGCAGCCTCTGTGGGGCCAACAGTATTTATTTTAAAAGCTTTACTCTCTCTTCCAAGGTAGATTTCAAATTCATAAACACTAAAAAATAACCAGTTAACAAAATAAATAATGCACTATACAGAAGTGAAAAACAATGGAACAAATCATGATGAGAGAGAGAGGCAAAGTACATCAGGGGTCCAAAATAGAGACTGCCAAGCAGACAATAAAACAATAAAATGCACCAATCTCGGAAAGCAGATCAGCTCCTATGACCACTGACAGTATCTGCAAATAATTCTCAGCTGGGGGGCAAATTTAAATGGGAAAAGACAGTCATGGAGATATCATGGCCCTCAAAACATTAGGACCTTATAGATTAAAACCAGCAGTTTGAATTGTGCCCAGAAGAAGCAGAGATAGTGTGGGTAAAATATGCTCGTAGTGTTAGTTTTTATTAATTTTATGTGATGTTTTAACCTATAAGGATGCATAACATTCTCTGATTGTAATTTGAATATGTTGTTACCTGCCCTGAGCCCATTCTTGGGGAGGGCGAGCTATAAGTTGAAAATAATAAATAAATAAGCATGGCAGGTCCCTGTTATCATCCTGGTCTAAATGTTCTGAATCAATTAAAGTTTCCAAAGACATAACTGTTGTTGAAATGCTGACCTTGTAGAAGCAGGTCCAGATAAATTGGAAATCAAGAGGAGGATGAACTAGTATTAAGCTAGCACTGATTACCAAGGGATCTGTGCATGTGCATGCATGATTTCATAGGGGCGTGGACTGTATACTAGAATTCAACTTGCCAAAGATCTCTGTTTTAATGTGCAAGGGGAAAAAGAACATGCCGTGTTGGTTGGAAGCAGATGAGAAATGCCTGATGAACTCCCAGAAGCTTGAGAAGTGGTTGAATTCTTTCAATTATTAGGGTGGGACTTCAGAGTTTCGGCTACACTTTACTAGTACAATAGATACTGCTATTGTAACTGTTGTAGCAAAAGTACGCAGATCAGCTAAATTTGCCTGGGTACAGAATTTGTTTACTTTTCAACAAACAAAAGAAACATCCCTGATTACTGTCTCCAGAGCCAACACAGAGTGCTACCCGAATATTTTCTGCTCAGAGGATCTTGATCCTGCAGAGATATGCAAAGGAGGAATGGCACAAATACATATGCTAATCCTTGCAGACTCTTCCTAAGAAGATCTCCTATGCCTTCCATTCTATATATTATGCATATGAGAACCAAGAATTTTGTGATAAACCATAGAGGTGAAAAGGCCAGATCTATCCCTTTCCTTCACAAAACCTACTAGTTATCTCTCTAGTATATTTTTATTCCCTCTTTCTCCAAGAAACGGCATATGTTTTTTATCCCCACTGCAGTGCTGTGAGGTAGATTAAGCAGAGAACCTGTGACTGGCCTTCAGGTCACCACCCAGCAAGCTTCATGGCAGAAAGGGGATTTGAATCCAAGACAAACTCCTACACTGGCTCTGTGTAAGTGAAGGATCTTTTTGGAGCACCCATTCTCACATATAAGAAAACATCCACAAGTGAAATGGCATGAAATGTTTCTCTGTGCTCAGCTCTTCAGTCTTTAACTGAAAGATGGGAAACTCTTTGGCCAAGTACAGAATTGGATTCCAGTAATATCTGATAAAATCCTCATGTCTAAAGAACCAATAATGGAAAAGTGTGCAGTTCCCCACATAACCTTTAGAATCGAGCCGTGAACATGAAACTGATAATGGAAAAGCTGAAATACTGTGGAATTAGGTCACACTGAGGCCCTACGTCTTTGGAGACTAGCATAGAATGTCATGAGGAAATGAGATGGCCCTCTCTAATTCTTTGAGATGCCATTCAAAGGCCAACGAAAATGTAGCATTGCACTCTTTTGGTCCATGAGGAATTCTCACAAACAGGCTCATGTTGTGGCACAGCAGCAAGACAAAGAGAAAGCAGAGCCTTTAGTGTGTTGTAAGGGTCAAGTGTCTTTTCTAAAATGGATGAAGATGGAAAAATGTTGCCAAATGTTTTTTGTACAGCAATGCATTCAAGATGAACCCCCCAAAAGCATTTTTAGGAAACATGGCCAGAAAACTGTTTTTCTATTTTTTTTCCCTTGAATACATCCAGTACAATATCAAAAGTAGCAGAATCCCCCAGATGCTTTAATTCTTTGGGAGGGTGCAAAACAATCAGGCTATAAGACTACCAAAGCTAGGGGTCAGATTTACCTTAGAGAAATGTTTGGTATTTTCACAGATTTCGACTCTAGCAGCTAAGCCAAAATCCATGTCCCAGTTTGCACCTCTAAGAGAGTCAAATGCAGAGCAGGGGAGCTGCTCAGAAACACAAGAAATGCATAGGAGCAAATGCTGTGAACATTAGCTGATCATGTATGTACTAATTTTCATTCTTTCCAAGAAAACAACAAGAAACCATTTTAATAAGCCAAGCAAATGTCCCAGCTTAGCCACTTTCTTCACCTTTTTGGATTCTGGTCCACGGAGTTTAAAAGATATGCCTATGAATTAAAATGCATAATCTTCCTAAACTTAA
The DNA here is from genome assembly GCF_032191835.1 of Heteronotia binoei. NCBI lineage: Eukaryota > Metazoa > Chordata > Lepidosauria > Squamata > Gekkonidae > Heteronotia > Heteronotia binoei. The sequence goes on from NC_083229.1 coordinate 105,178,837, forward strand.
AGGACAAAGCCTTCATATTGGCTTCCGGCTGAAGCTCTAATATTCCTTCTACATTGGCTAATGTGCTTGCTGGTTTGCTCCCGAGTCCAATTCAAGATGTGGTTATGACCTTTAAAGCCCTCGATGAACTAAGAAGCATATTTACAGGACTGACTCTTCCCATATATCTCTTCCCCATGTCCCAGCTGCAGGGCCCTCAAGCTGCCACCTATTGGTGGCTCCTCCATTTAGGGTAGGTAACATAAGGCAGTCACCCTCCTACACACTTAAGGTAGCTCAGTTGGCCACATCCAGAGCCCATGCCTTCTCCACTGTTGCTCCCACTCTGTGGAATGGACTTGTAAGCCACCTTGAGCCATGAGGAAAGGTAGGATATATTTAAATAAATGTCTAAACCTGAATTGACTAATCATTATATGAGTTAATAGGTCTTTGTTCTTTACACACAGCTGAACACTGGTTACCGTTATATTCTACAGGACCCTGGTCTTAGATCACCTCAAGCATTGTGGAATTCATAGAAAGGGATTTTACTGTCTCCCCCTTACCACTCTAGCCCTCTGAAACCCTCACCCCATCTCACCCAAAACTGTTCTGAAGGCTATCCGGTTGTTGATTTAGAGTTGCCAAGTCTAACTCAGAAAAGTATCTGGTGACTTTAAGGGTGGAACCAGAAGACTTTCAAATTTCCTAAAATAAATAAAGAAAAATCCAGCAGTGCACTTTCCTTGAATACAGTCTTCATTTCCTCACCCCCAGCAGCTGCACATCCTCTCCCTCTCTCACTCACAAAATAAACAGTTTGTGATCCCACACTTTTGTGATCTTACTGGGGCAATTTACTCATGGAGTTGTTGAATGCAACCATCTACTGTATATTCAACCAAGTTCTTCAGACTAACACAGAGAAACCGAAGGTTGTAGTTTACTCTTTACTCTCTATTTTACTGTGCAAATGACTTCTGAAAAGAATGTAAAACAAACAGACGGTCTGGGCTGCTTTCTTTCTCATAGCATCACAGCTCATTGGGAGCAGCTATGTTGTTCTGCTGGCTCACCCTTCCCCTATTCAGCCTGACTCCTCCAGATTTAAAGGCACACACACCTTTCAAAAAGCAAAGTTCCCAAACTTCTGCTAGTTTTCCAATGTGGAAAGGCACATGTTGGTTGTTGGGGTGGGGCTTCCCCCTGCTGGCCAACTGACTGGGGAAGGAGCCTGCAAAACCAAGGGATCCCCTGCTGGGACCTGGAGATTGGCAAGCCTGTAGTTAATTCCTGGTTGACATCTCCTGTTGTGCTTAGCTCCCATCTCTCACCCTTCCCCTCATGCTAAAGCTTAGAACTGTTTGACTTCCATGATTTCATGCCCAAAGGAGTTTACAATTAGTGAAAGTTTCATGTGACCTTTACGGCTCTTATAGAGCCACTAGTGGTTCCTTGTTTTGTGCAATCTACTGACAACAACTGCTGACAACTGATCTTTCACTGTTTGCAAGGAGCTTCTTTAAATGTTATTCTGCCTGCATGACAGCCATTTTTGCATCACACTGTTTTGCATTCATGGGAGTTGAAGAAGTGTGTAAAAAGCTTCCTTTTCCATCGGATTAGCCTTGCTGGATTGTGACAAAAACACACAAGGCCAGGGCTTGCAATTTTAACATCATTTTCAAAGGGCTGGTGTGAAATCCTGTTTGGGAGAAGTCAATCTTAACCATCTGCGTTTTATCAAGGAATATATATGTATCACCTTGTATTTTTGTTGTGCTTTGGGACCACATAGGTTTTGCTACCATAGCAAAGGATATACCTCTAAATGAGTTTATGAGAACAAATGGTGGCTGTGGTGCTTGTAGACAGGAATTTATTAACAATATTCTCTTCAGGTTGTAATTTTTCCCCCTCAATAAAATAAGCCTTTATGCGCCACCGTCAGCTTCCCACCGCAATATATTATGCTAGCAGGGATAAAAATTCCACACCAAAAATGAAATCCAGAGGAGGCAGCAACAGAACGTCACAGCAGGTGCTGTCTGGTCTCTCTGTGCTGCCAATGTATTTTCTCTCATGTGATGCAACAACAAAGTGCATTTTTATATTAGCACTTGTGGGAAAGGGGGGTTGGAATCACAGCCAGAACTAGCATGGTAACTACCAAGGTTTATGGAAATTCCAGGTGTCAGCAGCAGCTTACTGTGACAAAGGAGAAGACAATCAATAAAACGTAGAGGCCATTAGATTTTGTTTTTTTGTAGAGCATACCTGTATTCTTGTCCTATTTGGTTCCTGTGCATAAAGTGTAGGCTTTTTCAGTGGCTAGGGCTAAGTATATAAACTGATCCAGAAAACCTGGATGTTCAAAAGTAGATTGCCACTCAACACTTGCAGAAGTGTGACTATTAAAGGGACGAAAGAAATGTTTTGTTGTGCATATATGCAGCTTCCCCAAAGGTATAAGACACAAGTCAACAAGCAAGCTGAAGAAGCACTTCACCCACATGCTTAACCTTGAGTATTATGCACAGGCTTAAACAGGGTAGCTATTTAATTAAGAATGTGCTCACATCTCCTCCTGTGGTTTAGTAAGCATATGAGCCATGTGAACGTTAGAAAACTAGGATCTTTCTGCCTGCAAAGCAGATGCCTTACCCACTGAGCCACAGCCCCTTCCTGCCTGCCTTGTATGGTTTAAAACCAGAATGATGACTCTAAAAAGTTACAGATATGAGATGATATTAACCAGGGGTGGAATTCTAGCAGGAGGGCCTTTGCATATTAGGCCACACACCCCTGATGTAGCCAATCCTCCAAGAGCTTACAAAAAAGAGCTTTGTAAGCTCTTGGAGGAGTAGCTACATCAGAGGTATGTGGCCTAATATGCAAAGTAGCTCCTGCTAGAATTCCACCCCTGATATTAACTCTCCCACTTCCAATAGGTTGAATTTCGAACTAACTCCTCTCCCCACAGCATTGCCTTTGGAAGGTTGTTCAAGTAACAATTTCCAAGACCACCAGGCTTAGACAAGCCTTAACCTGGATAGCCCAGGCAAGTCTGATCTTGTCAGATCTCAGAAGTTGACTCTGGCAAGTACCTGGATGGGAGACTTCCTTTGAATACCAGAGGCAGGAGGCAGAGGCAGGCTTTATATAGCCACTTCTCTGAATATTCACCAGGCCCCCAGAAGGGTTCAGTCACCAGAGGTTGCAATGACTTCCAAGTGCACATGTACACACACACAGGCATGCATACACCCCCACCCCCTAAAAATAAAATAAAGGCTTGGACAGAAGACATAGAAAGAATACCAAAGTTTTGGGGGCTATCAAGAAAGATTAATTTAACATGTCCGATATGGCAATGGCAGACTAACCTTTATCCGGAATGTCTCTGGTGGTGCTACTGCCCTGGAGGCCCATTTGTGGCCTGCAGCCAGCTGAATCAGCAATTGTCATTATTGCTGTGACTTGGGTCTATGTGAGCTGCCTCTGTGCTGCTGCTGCTTGGCTTAAATTGCACCAGGGCTGTTTTCATAGCCCAATCTGCCTCTGGTGGAAAGTGAGACCGTTTTCGCACACAGCTCACCTCGCAGTCACAATCCTGTTCCCTCCGCAGCATCTGGTCGCATTTCCCACCATCTGCGCCGATGTTACAGGAAGTGCCGCAGCTTTTGCGTAGCAAACGTAAACCGCTAAAACCCAGTTTACGTTTGCTACACAAAAGCTGTGGTACTTCCTGTAACTCTGGCGCAGATGGTGGGAAATCCGACAGATGCTGCGGAGGGACTATGAGGTAAGCTGTGTGCGAAAACGGTCTGAGCTTTTCAGGATTCCACTGAAGAGTTGTCATTTTAACGCAATTGTGAGCAAAAATTCTTTGTGAGCTACTGGCATTAAAGTTGTGAGCAAACGATATGGCTACTACAAAAATCAGTTTGCTCTGGGCCATCCTTCATGAGCTAAGACAAGAATGTGTGAGCCAGAGGCTAAAAAACGTTGCGCTAGCTCACACTAACTCTGCTTATAGGGAACACTGGTGATGATGCATGCGTTTTGTTCTCTGACAGCATGATGGGAAGAAACACAAGGGACAGGGACTCATACACACATGGGCTCCTCCAAATGCAAAGGCTGGATATCTGGGTTTGTTTTTTTTAAATCTCACCCTTCCTCCAAACAGTTCAGGACAGCATACATAGTTCTTCCTTCCCTAGTTTATCTTAACAGCCCTGTGAGTTAGGTTAGGATGCAAAAGAGAGATCAGCCTGGTGTTACCCAACAAATGTCATGGCAAAGTGCAGAGCTGAACCTGGCTCTTGGAGATCCTAGAAGTTGGAAGGGATCTTAGGGTCATCTAGTCCAACCCCCTGCACAATGCAGGAAACTCACAAACACCTCCCCCTAAATTCACAGGATCTTCATTGCTGTCAGATGGCCATCTAGCCTCTGTTTGAAAACCTCCAAGGAAGGAGAGCCCACCACCTCCCGAGGAAGCCTGTTCCATCCTAGTTCAACACTCTAATCACTATACTATACTGTGCTGAGGCATTTTCCAAGCCTGTCAAAAACAAACAAACAGACTGAATAATACTTCCACCCTGACCTTGATAGTTCAGGCAAGTCTGAACTCATCACATCTCAGAAGCTAAACAGGGCTGACCCTAGCAAGTATTTGGGTGGGAGACCTCCATGGAATAGAAGGAGCTTGGAGGACAGGGGCAGACTTTATCCAGCCACTTCTCCAAACATCCTCCAGCCCCCAGTAGCAGTTGGTCACCAGAAGTCACCATGACTTCCAGGCATGCACGCACACACATACAAAAAATACTGCCCCTCCAAAAAACCTGCCAATACCAATGTTTTTTTGCAACATGCCACATAGCCATGGAGCATATACAGCACTGTCAGTGAGAGAAGCACAGGTACCTGACATCCACTGGGACCGGACAGCCAACTCTCCCCAGCCCCCAGAGCAGTTCTCTTTCATTTCTATGTGAGTCTATCACATTTCTATGGAAGCTGACATATCTAAGTTATTAACCACTAGCACACGTCCTGTCTGACTTCTAAGTAGAAAAAGACTGTGTAACCCATAGACATCATGTTCTCTCACAATCTAAGGTTTTATGGGTAATTGAAGGTAACCAGACCCTTGAACACCCTTATTGCAAAGAACATATCTGGAAGATTTCTAAGGCTGTACTGTAGCTGTCAGAATCCAGCTGTCTAATAACACCACTCTATGGTCTGACCCACATCATCCCTGCAGGAAACTTTTACACAGCCCAACCCTGAAAATTTTACAAGATGTGAACCTGCAGGGAGCACAGCAGAAGCCGGGAAACCAAATTAGCACACAGTGCTACTCCACACTTGGGCAGGTCACCAAGAATGCATCCAATTAGGTCCTCTTGTTTAGTCTGTTTACATCCGCTCTTTATCAATTGATCTCAATACAACAAGACCAAGTAGATAACTAGGACCCAAAATGCCAATTCACATATTCCGTGCGACTGCTGTATTTCCACACAACCCTGGACTTGCACTCGCTTCTGGTCCCACAAAAGACATAGCATGTGATCTGCTCTTTTTTTGACCGTTCATTATAATGACCAGAGCTTTTGCTTAACTAAAAAACTAATGGATACATTTCAGTTGTCGGTGCTAGATCTTTTCAGAAACGAAGCTACAGTAATCACGAAGAAGTTCCTTTGCCAATGGAAACATCGCAAAATAATTTACAACTACTCTAATTGACACTTTTGCCAGGTTTTCTCCCCTTCTTCTTTTGCCAGTTGATTGGATTCTTAAGGAATTATTTCCAATTATTTTACTTTCCAGTGCAGATGGCTTTGGTGAAGACAAATGCACCAGAGTCAAAGGGTGTTAGAGGTCAGCTAGCCCAACTCCCCGCTCAGTGCAAGAACACGCAACTACAGCGTCTCTGACAGATGGCCTGTTCAGTCTCTGCTTAAAAGATCTCCAGAGTCCACCTCCTTCCAAGACAGCCTGTTCTACTGCTGAACAGCTCTCGCTTTTGGGAAGTTTCTCCTATTATTCAGCCAAAATTTACTTCCCTGCAATTTCTGTCTATTAATTCTAGTCCTGCCCTTCAGAGCAAGTGAAAATAAGTCTGTTCCATCTTCTGCATGACAGCCCTTCATATAGCTGGAGACACCTATCAAATCTCCCTTTAAAATGGGAAATCAAGGTGACAAAAGGTGGAAACATGGCACATTTCCCAGTAAATAATACCTATTATTTCCACATCTAACATCATCTTATTTCTTGCATTTTTATTCCATGCACTTCAGAACATGCAGTTCCAGTTTAGACCACGTAGGAGTATTTGCCGCTTGAACAAAGAATCACCTGGGCTCCAGTATAATTTCTCTGGGCCTGGCACACATTCTAAATGTGCCTGCACTCCTGATTCCATCCCATCATTCCCATTTAAGAACCATGAAAGAAAAATTCTGTTCTGAAACATAAACAGAGGCTGTGTCATGCTAATGGGATTACAACCCAGGTTACCTCCCCAAATCCTAGTTTCCAACCTGCCATGATGTTGGGTCATGATGTCAGCTCACACAGACTGAATGCATACTTCTGTTTTTACCATTTCTCCTTCACACAGTATCTGAAGTGGGTAAAATGCCACGCTAGAGAATCCTGTATTCCCCAGCATAATGTGCAACATGGTCTTTGTGACACCTTGAATTTACACACATTGTGATAAGCTATTTTTAAGAGCATTCCATCTACAAAAGTTTTTTTTTTTAATATATATGTATATATATGTATGCACAGCATATTAAGAAACATTCTGTGTGTGGGCAGGCCAGGCTGCTCTTCCACACGTATTCAAATATACTGGAAATCTGGAGCTCTTTAAAGTTGTCAGCCCTGTATACAGGACATGAGGAATTCTATTTTCACTCATACCATGGTGAGAGATTAGCAGCTTGAAATCACTTTGACAGTTTGTTACTCTATTGCATACTGCAGGGAATTTTAATTCCAACCTGTGAAATTGTAATTGCTTCTCAAGAAGAACACAGGAATTCTGGGTAATGGCTACAACCAACCTCGGTATCAGAGTTGCCAGTTGCTGCCACTTTAAATATTACTTGCTGTTATTCAAAAATCACTCCAGCTTTCCATATGGGAAGTGGAACTAGGGAGTGAGACTAAATTAACAGGAGATGTCAGATGTTCAGAAATCTGTAGGCAGAAATGTGACAGGGGTGCTGGAGCTCCCCTCATTTCTCCTTCACACGCACGCAAATTATTATGTATATTACATGGTCTATATAAAATGGTACTCCTTTAACACACAATAAGAAACTAATTATCCGGCTTCCTTAAATGTATACATATGTAGTAACTGATTCAATCATCGTTTAACAACAGAGTAAGAACAGGGTTGCCATAAATTGTCTGTGACTTGACAGCTAAACAAAAAAAAAATCTATGTTTTATGTTTCTTAGAGAAAATTCTTGGCAATTTTTTTTCTTCCTGGAAGTGACTTTCTGTTCACTTTGTAGAAGATATTCATGTATCCCAATTCTCAGACTTGTGGATAATTCAGAATGTAAGCCACCAATATGGATGTTAAGAAATGATTACATTTGCTACTGTGTTATTAAAATGACATTTTTCTCATATTTGTGCTTGTGAACTTTGCAATCACACACACTAAATAATGCACTTCAATCCACTTTTCAACCTAATTTTACTGTATGGACTGGTAAAACCCAGTTGGAAATTGCATTGGAAGTGCATTGTTTAGTGTGTGTTATTGCAGTCTGTGTCTCTTTTGGTTATTTTGTTCTGGGCCATGCACTTAGTTTAACCTTTGGTGTTGCAAACCTTGGACTGCATTGCGGATCTGGACTCCTGTTTGGTCTGCTACTGATTTTGTATATGGAGATGTTCTTATTAAAGAAGGGATCCGGTGTGACTGCAGATAGGCCACTCTGAATCAATATATTTTTGAAGAATCCCAATCAAATAGGGTTCCTCTGTAGGCCAAGAGGATATTTAAACTCCTTGGCCATCAGCAGCTCCAAGAGACAGGAGGCACTCTTGTGCTGAAAACTGCTTGAAGCATTCTGATGGTTGCAAATTACCCAAGAGAGTCTTCTGCTTCAATCAAGAATGCTCTCTTCATTGTCTTGGGAACGACATCATATGGGGCAAACATGATTTAAGCAAGTCCTTGCTCAAAAATTATAATCCACATATGTGGATTGATAGTGCACTGGTCCCGCAGGATGCAAGCAGGAAAAGGAAAATAGTGATACATTTCTATTTTGCTCTATCTCTTTTGAGCCTCCATATAATTCATATATTCAATTTTGAGCCTACTTATAATTCTCCATATAATTCATATAATTAAGCAACCCCGTGGTGAAGAGCGGTAAAGCTGCAGTACTGCTGTCCGAACTCTCTGCTCACGACCTGAGTTCGATCCCAGCAGAAGCTGGGTTCAGGTAGCTGGCTCACTCAGTCTTCAAGCCTTCTGAGGTTGGTAAAACGAGTACCCAGCTTGCTGGGGGGAAAGTGAAGATGACTGGGGAAGGCAATGGCAAACCACCCCATAAAAAGTCTGCCGTGAAAACATCGTGATGCGACGCCAGAATCGAAAATGACTGGTGCTTGCACAGGGGACTACCTTTACCTTTTTATAATTCACAGAATGAGTTCTATAGTTGATTCGTTTAGAGGCTGAAATTTTCCGGTCTCTAAGGAAGTGCATGATAAAGTAGCCATGTGGTAACATAAACAATAATCACAGTTTTGTAGTCTGATGGCACCGAATATTTCAAGGTAATATTGAAATGGCAAGATTTAAGGTGTATAAGGAAAAAAGATGTTTAATAAGGCTTCAAATGCTCATAAATGCAAGGGTATCATCAATTACTTGTGGTAAGACAATACTTAACTTAATTTGCTAAAAAGGCTCACCTATGGTTTCTTAGCAACTAGGAAAATAGCCACCTTTTTAAAAAATGTGGCATGGAAGTCTTTAGTGTGCACTGATACCTTGATCTTGAAAAAATAATTATAGAATTTAAATTGATATAGGAGCACCTCACTAGGCAATGCCTTAGAGCACAAATTATTGTCCATTTCTTTCCCACAGCAGTTTTCAGTCAGCAATTTGCATCTCTTGACAAGATCGTCCTTTAGTTCAGCCTTCCACTTAGACACCTCCATAGTAAAAGGCAATAAGAACTGCCAGAAGAGCCATGCTTAGCGACAGCATCTTCAGTACATTTTCTCCTTGTTGCCACGGCAACCGCATTGCCACCCTGTGGCTCAATGGTACTTTTTGCTTCCCAGTAGATGGACAGGTTTTTGATTCTGAGCCGTTCTCCAGTGCGTGTCTGAACTCCTGTGGAGAGATGCAGAAATTAAACTGAGAGTAGATGCAAAGCGCTTTTGACAGGAATCAAGCACAAAGGACATTCGTCTTGGACTTTAAACAAGGGACTCATCCTTAGAGTACATTAAGGAATTAAATAAAATTGTGCAAAAGATGTTGCCAAATCACCCTTCACAATGAAATGAACTGCCAAAGCAATAAAGCTGTGAACATCATCACAGGTTTAAAACCTCATTGGTTATGACAGAGTTTGCATGCATTCATTTCTGATCTAGGCTTTTGGATGTCTCTGTGTCCCCTTAAAGGCAAGCCTGCTGGTCTGTGATAGAGAACACTGCTGTTCTACCCTTTATACATTACCACTAAGTCTGATAATTGTTTCTGTTCCACATTATGTCAGCTCAGCAGTGCAACATCATCCATACTGTTCTTTTCCCTTCTCACTCAGGAGGCAGCTGCACTAGAACATTCACCATACTGATCCTGCTCAGAGCCATTTTGTGCATGCAGGGAAAACATATAACTATAGGAAAAGGCATATGGAACTGTTTCATCATCTCTACATATGGAAAGCTATGGCTGATTGCAGTTTCCGGCACCTGAAACAGATGTGAATGCAAATCTCACAAACAACTATTAACACGCAAGCAGCAGCACTTTTCACTCTGCCCGTGTACCAACCTAATTTTTTTTTAGCAGGAGAATCCAAGTATTTCCAGAATCCTTTTAACAGGGATACAAATATGTATTTTCACAGGTGCCATGTACACTTTTGGAAGAAATATGGTAAAAGCATGCATTTTCTGTGCCTACCAGTGATTATTAGGAGCCCTGTGGTGCAGAGTGGTAAAGTTGCAGTACTGCAGTCTGAGCTCTTTGCTCATGACCTGAGTTCGATCCCCCCAAGCACATGAGTCACAAATCATGATTTGCTAAGAAGTCCCTTAGTCCTTACTTCCATGGATATAAATGCTCCTGTATTGTATTTGATATCTGCTAGTTTCGGATTTTGACTGCCAAGGTGCTATACCTGCCCATTGGCCCTCTAGCCCCTTATCTGCCTATATACCTCTTGGTCATCCTTGTGATCAACCTTGTTCTAAAAAAGCTCATCTTATACCACACAAATCTCATCTAGATTTTTCTCTAATACCTCTCATGGTGATTCCATTCAACGCCAGCTCCAGAGCTTTTACATTCTCCTACTATCTATGGCCGGGTATTGACACCTCTTCAGATATGATGGTATTTGTATTCTTCTTCCTATCGCTCTTCCTTTACTTATCATCATAATCTCTCTTCTTTTTTTCATTTCATCTTCCTAAATCAATTGTCAGCCTTATATAACCGTGTCGCAGGCCACAGGCCACTTCCAGACTCAGCTGCACCACTAGAAGTGGATCACTGGGAAAAGGAAGTGATGCCAGTGGAAAGAAAAGGCACAATATCTAAATTGCCAGAACATGAAAGGCCCTAACTTGAAGTTATTCAGGGCAACTGGGTCTCAGTAGAGAAGCCAAGCAGATCTCTAGAATAGAAAAATCCTGAGCTGACCATAATCCTGAAATGAGAGATGAACTTTCCAAAGAATGAGGTGGGTTCAACAGGACTTGACTTAGCGTCATGACGACATGCAGTTGTTGGCAAACAGGTCCTTCAGAAGAGTCATACAAGTGTGAGGCGACATTTGAAGTTACTTCCAACCATGAACTCCCAAAGGAGGCAACGATCAGCAGAGACTTCATAATGCATATGATGTTGTGAGCTGCCAGATGCTTGTCATGGGTAGGAGCTTGTCCTTTGAGGCCCAACAAAGGGTTAAGGGACACAAAACTGGGTCACAGTAATCAAAAACGGAAGAAACGTCCACTCCTCAGTGTCTCATCTTCACTGCACACCTTTAGCATAACAACCAGTGCACTGGAGTTGCATGATGAGATTTCGAAGTGCAGTCTCAGAAGAATGGCAGATCTTGGTCTGCATTGGCAGTTTTATGCTAATAAGAAAACACCCTAACAAAAGCCAGAAGTAGCAAAGCATGATTGCTTTTTTTCTTTTGTATGGGCAGTGACAGATTAGCCTCCTTGGTATCAAGACCGACCAAAACCGAAGAAGCAGGCATGCGTTTTTGCTGCTCTTTGTCACTGTACACAGGAGGTAAAAGCAACGGAGTAATACATGTGCCGTTGTAAGAGGGAAGGAAAAAACAAGCAAATATTGAAAACAGAATGGCACAGGGTAGGGCCCACCTTGAAAGTTTTGCATCCTACACAGATGGTTGTGTTGTCTGTATTGCTGGCCACCTTTGGTAAGTGATGGCAGCTGGAAGAAGGGCGAGGGGACTTGTGTAGCCCATGTCCCAGTACCAACAATGATTTAGATATGATGGTATTCAGAAATGTGGAATGCCCTCCCAGAGGCCATAAGGGCCCTGCGGGATCTTTCTCAATTCCACAGGGCCTGCAAAACTGAATTATTTCAACAGGTCTTTAGCACCTAATCGGGAGAGGACTGTCACCCTACACTGCTGAGGAGTTACAATCATTATAGGATCACTATCAGAAAAGAAAGATCCCACCTATATCGGAGTTGTACAGCGTTTTAAAATGTTTTAAATGTAATTGTATTTTATTGGTTTTAAATTATAATTATAGATGTTGACCTGACTGTTAGCCGCCCTGAGTCTGCTCGCGGAGAGGGCGGGATAGAAATCTAAACAAACAAATATTCTTTATTCTCACTGTTCCTCCTACCACCTCTCCTAACACTGAGAGGTTAGGAGGAGAAAGGATATCAGTGAAGAGTTTTTGTGTGTTTTTATGCCAAAGGTGGTATTGATGTGCACTGCTTGAATGAACTACAGGTGCTAGAAACTTGAGACCTATGGAAACATTACCCACAAAAACTGCAGAAAAGGAGGGGGAAGCACGATGAAGCCCTGGAACCTCAAGGAACTGACAATAATATCCATCGCTCAAAAGAAATTGTTAGATTCCACTGCAAAACATTGGCTATTTCCTTGTAGTGACAGGCAGAGTAATTAAAATCTATTGCCTAATGGATCTAAAAATTAATAACTTGTTACAACTATTTCATTCCTGGAGTCAAACCTAATTAACCTTTATATGGAGAAATAAACTGGAAACCACAGAGTACCAATTATTAAACATTTTACTAATTTGCAACAAAAGCCCCCTCATAATAGACTTCATTTTGCAGACTGATTAAACTTGGAAGAAAAGCTTGCACAGAACTGTATTCACTTGGGGCATCTCATTATTTCCCTATTAGAATTTTTTTTCCTCCCCAGCCCACTATCAATTTACAATACACTCTAGATTTGGTGAATAAATTTTGTTACCTAAGTGGTAAAATAAAAAATAAAAATCACAATTACTTCGTAAATTGGACTTAGTCTAATTTGACTAGTGTTAGCTAAAGTATACCAAGTGCATGATTTATTCTGCTCTCCTTCCAAGGAACCAAGGGCAGCACAGATGGTTCTCCTCTCCTCCATTTAGTTCTCACAACTACCCTGCAAGGCAGCTTAGAGTGAGAAAAATGTATGGCCCAAGGCTGTCTGAGAAGAAGAAGAGATGCAGATTTATACCCCGCCCTTCTCTCTGAATCAAAGACTCAGAGAGGTTTCCAATCTCCTATATCTTCTACCTCCCATATCATGGCAAGTGGGGATTTGAATCTGGGTCTCCCTGGCCCTAGCCCAACCATTCAAACCACACTGTGTTTAATAATTAGCAATATGAGAGGGACCAAAGGAAGTTTATAGCAGAGACCCTGAGGCAATAATTCTGATTCCTTTCTTTAGTGGAGAAACAGCAGTGAGTTAGTGTACACACTTAGTATAAAGGAACCTTATTTTAGCTTCTTTCACAGCACCACTGTGTCCCTAAATAGGCCCTCCTCCTACAATCATACGCATCTTTTCCAGAGCCCTTCAAAATTTTTGATCTGCTTCTTTAGTTTTAAAGCGCATCAGAGCACCACTTGACTGAGCTGGGTAGTTATTTCTCTAGCTATCATCTATAAGATTAACACTGCTAGTAAAGGATACACTAGCTCATTGAACCATACAGGACCGGATCTACATATTTTTTGAGGGGGGGGATTAAAAAATTGCTCCCCTTTATGGGCCATAATATCTTATGGTCCCATAGAATACAATGGACTCCATACCCAATTTGGCGCCTCCCCCCTCCGCCAACGCCCAGGGCAAGCACCCCCCTCTGCCCCCCTAGATCTGGCCCTGGAACCACATATGCACAAACCCTGCGGGTGGCAGATCTGTCATAACTGCAACCAGAAATTGCTGCTCAATAGCAAACTCTGGACATGGTACAGGGCTGGCATCAAGCATCAAGCAAGGCACTGTTAGGTAGCTGCCAAGGCTCCACAGCTTTGGAAGGGTCCTCCATTGTGAAGCAGCAGCGATTGCAGCTTGCCTCTTTGGGCATGGCAGTGGCATCGTGTTCCCCTTGCCATAACATTGGGCCAGCCCACCCCCTTTCTGTCCTTGGCAACACGTCCCCGGTACAGCAGGAGCCACCACTTCCCTCCTCGGTCAGAGAGTAGATGCTGCATGCTTCTGTCAACTGTTTGTTGCCCTGCCTGAGAGAGAAGCAGTGGCAGAAGCAGCAGGTGCCAATCAGAGCAAGAGGGCAGGCGAGCAAGTGGCCGCTGCTGATTCTAGTGATGGCAACTCTCCTGCCTAAAGAGGTAACTGAGAAACAGTAACACATAGATCCAGCAGCTGTACACTTACCTGCCCTCCCTCTCTGTGTCACAACCATGCCTGGTCAGCATCATTTTGTTGATGGCTCCCAAAACATGGAGCCATCACTGAAAACCTGTGATCCGCAAAGTTAAACACAGCCATACATCAGGGTCTCACCCAATGCTCCCTCTAAGCTGCGGAGTCTTGTGAGCAAAAATTCTGACTTTCTGAGCTACTGGCATTAAAGTTGTGAGCTACTGCATACATTAATTTGCTGGGGTCATTTTTCCTAAGCTAAGACAAAAATGTGTGAGCTGGAGGCTAAAAAACTGTAAGCTAGCTCACTCAGTTTAGAGGGAAGACTGGTCTGACCAGTTCTGGACAATGTCCATGTTTTGCAGACCTAGGGAGTTAGCAAGAAACCAGGAGTTTCTTTTAAAGAGTCAAATGGGCAACTATATTCAGCTGATGGGCTGTGTTTAGCTTGCTGGGTCACAGAAGATAGAGACCTGCCCCTGGATGAATATGTCCTTGATTGTCAGGTGTCCAGTATAACTGAATATCAAAGATCGTCTAGGAAACTAGGTCAAAGGTGAGAACCCAATAATTTTGCTATGGGAATGGAAGGATGCATTCAAACAATTATAGTAGAAGAATTCAAAGCAGTTTGATGCCCAGATAACAAAGTTCTAATGAATTTTCAGCTCTGCAGAATCTCTTCAGGAGGAAATATTTCTTAATCTAAGGACTCAACTGCATGATATGGTTGGCCATGACTCATACTGACAACCTACACATACAGGCCCAGAATGGGGCGAAAAGTGACCCTGGCTGTGAAGCAAGATGGGGGAGGGAAGGCTTGAGCCCCTCTTTTCCAACACTGTAGTGTTTGGGTAAGTTCCTCACAGCTGCTATGTTGCTGCAGGGAGGGCACCCAAATATATTGCCCTGTTTGGCTCAAAGTAGATGCTAAAAGGCTGTCTTTTCTATGCATTCACATTAAGAAAAGTTATTCAACTTTCGTGAAACATCTGTCATTTTCTCACTATAACTATTTCTTGGTGAGTCTTGGCTAGGGTGGGAGTTCCAGAGTGAGTGGAACAACATTTTGAATCTTTCATTTGTGATGCTAATAAATTTATGCTCATCTTTGCTACTGGAATTACTGTCCTTGGAAAATATCCATGGCACTTTAATAGCTCTGGGATGTATTACACAGTTCCATTTTCAATGAAAGTATGTACTTCGGGTATAAAAACCATTGGAACAGATCTGATTTTTGATACTGATGCCAAGGGCATTAAAACAAAGCAAGAAGCTATTTATTTTAAGCCAGTTGTAGCTGCTCTGCTAGCTAGAAGGTGTAGAACAAATATATATCAAAACCATCCAAATTATGCTTTCAAAAATACATCCTAAAATGCTGTTATATTCTTCTTCTTCTTTTTTTTAAAGTTAGAATTAGGATTAGTTCTCATAACTAACAGGGATTTCCCCCTCAAGGGACATCTCAGATTGACACGAAATCCTTGAAATGTCATGAAGCAGTTTTTCAATAATGATGGAATTTTAATAATTAATTTATCTCTCTTTCTCTTTGTGGCAATGTGGTATGAAATATGCACATTTTTGCTATGAAAGAAGCCACTGAAAACAGACAGCTTTCTTCAGTTTAATGGGTTCATTGTTCAAACAGATTAAGAGAGAGGAGGCAAAAGGATGTACATAAGACTAAAATGAGAGACTGTTAATCCAAACTGGGAAATGGATGGCATTTTTGGAAATCCCCAAAGTTCAATGTAGAAACCACCAACCACAGGACAAACATGGAACGTATCAATGGAACCAATCTTTTAACTTGTTTTGGCAGCAGCCAAAAACATCAGGCTCGGCTAATAAGGTATCCATATGCATTATTAAAACTGCCAGTGTTTGATCAAATGCATTGCAGTTTATCTTGTGACTAATTCTGCCTGTTAATTTTTTTTATGTGCTTATTTAGCTTCCTGATGCTCCTCCATATTTGATGCATCAGAATTAAATGGTAACTTCCGCTTCCTGTTCTTCCATTTTTTGATGCATCAGAATTAAGTGTAAAATTATAAGCGCAATCTACCATCAAAATTTGAGATTCTGAATCTGTTAATCAGATCCCAACATTTTGTGAGATCTTGCTTTATGTCAGCATATAAAGGCACCCTGAACCAGTAATAGTTAAAACGTGTTGATTGGCCTTCAAGATATTAATTCCAAAGGGTAGCTATGTTTACTGTCTTGCACTACAAACAAACAAAAGTCTTGAGGCACCTGTATCTTAACGACTAACAAAATTTTACTTCTACATAAGTCTAAGCCCATTAGTGGTTGGTTTTTGGGTGCCAAAGAATCCTTTTTATTTTGGCTTCATGATTGTTACCTGTGAAGACAGAGTGTGTTAAGCAGGTGAGAAAGCAACTGAAGTATCAAGTATAGTGTCTATGGAATGGATTGGTTTTGCAGTGGAGATCCTTGCATCCAGCATCATATGCATAGCTTACCGCTATGCATTAAGATCTCTGAGTGGCCAGTCACTATAGACACATTTTCTTTCCGAAGGTTTTAGGGCTGTGAAGAAAGGTCTGCTAATAGCAATGAAGAGCTTGACAGGACATACTATATTATACTTATGGACATTTTACTCCCCCGCAAATGATAATAGCATTGATAATAGAGAAGGAATAGTTGGGATTTCATTCACAGCTACACTGGTTTTCTGTTTTCGCTTTATAGGGACCACTTGATTTGTAGAGGGCATTTTAGCAGCAGCCAACCTGATAGTGACTTTGGCTTTAAATAAGGAGGCCAGGCATCACAGCAAACAGGAAACACATCTCCAGTTATCATTAACCAGGTGAATGTGTACAATTGCTTTATGTTGACACATCTTCACTCTCTGTTGGGTTTTCCAAGCAGAAGGGTAGCAGACTTTAAAGTTGAGGTTGGACTAGGAAGTCTTCAGCACCTGCCTCTCCCTGCACATTGCTCAAAAGAGCAAGGGTTCTGTAATAGTTTCCTGTAAGCAGTTTAAGACTACTAGGGGGGAACTGAGTATTGTGTGACTACATAAAACTATATTTAATCACTAAGTAGGTATTTTGTGCCAGTCATGTGCAACAAAACATGGCCAAACACTTAGGAGGATATTTACATGTTTAGGAAACTTTCCAGCTATGCGGAAAATATATAAATTAACCATCTGAAAACCAGCAAAAATATTGCACAGAATGTCCTGATGAATGCTAACCACAGAGACATGGAATACTGAAAATAGAGTTAGTTAAAAAGGGGAAATGGGGTGGGGGTAGAAGACGTTGGTCTGCTGAAGCCTGAGAACATATAGTAACTTGGAAATGTTAGGTAAGGTAAATTTATTTTATTTTTTGGGTATACTTGTGTGTTTCCACTTGTTTCCCCTTCCACTGGGATTCCTTGCAGGCCCTAAGAGAAGGGAGTATTATCAATAGGTGGTGAGATCAGATTTCACACTGAGTGACTCATTACATCTCATTACAGCAGCTGGTACACCAGGACACTGAACCAAAAGCAGAAGCTTGGGAAACTGTACTGAAGCAGCTAACATCAACAAATATAACACAGCACTTTTACAAACTCATGTTCCAAAATATCATGTGGGTTATCATTAGTCCTTAGGATTCTTGAAATATGTGTTTTGTGCAATGAACTCTTGATTTTCATTAAGTAAATGATACACACACACAGAGGGCTTTTTTTGTAGAAAAAGCTCAGCAGGACCTCATTTGCATATTAGGCCATACCCCCTGGCACCAAGCCAGCCGGAACTGCATTCCTGTGCGTTCCTGCTCAAAAAAAGCCCTACACACATGCACACACACTCCTAATCCTTACATAGGGTAACTATTCTTAAATCTGATACAGCCCCTGCTTATGGCCCATCTTTCAAAGCTTGGTCTTTCAAAGAGAGTTTTTTCAGTGGCAATACCATGATTATGGAACAACTTCCCCATAGAGGTGTGCCTGGCCACCTCATTTTCAGTCTTTAGGAAGCAACTGATGATGGTTTTATTTAGGACAGTGTTTGGTTAAGTTTAGTAACAGTCCTGAACAGTAATTTTAAATTTCGGTTTTATGTTTTAAATGTATTTTATCCAATGTGTTTTATCTATGTTGTACGCCACTTTGAGCTCCATAATGAAGAAAAGCACCTAATAAATGTTTTAAATAAAAACTGATAAACAAAATACGATGTGTCTCAAGTATGACTGTTAGTGTCCATTGGGGGGTGGCAGCAGGGGTGAAGGAGAGGAATTCAGCACTTAGATGAAACTAACAACTACCCTATTTCCAAGACATTTTTTGTAAAAAAAAAAAAAAAAGCCCAGCAGGAACTCATTTGCTTATTAGGTCAAACGCCCTGACATCACCATTGTTTCACACAGGGCTTTTTTTTACAGAAAAAGCCCAGCAGGAACTCATGTGAACATCAGAACACATCCGCTGATGCCAAACCAGCCGGAAATGTGTTCCTGCTCAAAAAAAGCCATGCCTATTTCCAAAGGTAATTCTTTGCTGTAAAACTTGACCACTATCACCAAGTCCATCCCAGCAAGGCTGAATTAGTCCATTTCCCTTGCTTAAGATAGTTCTAAAACTGCTCCCCTTTGTGTAGTTCCCCTAACATGTGGGGTTGTGTGTCTACTTCTCCAGCTAGTGTTAGTGCTGCTATCAGACCTGGGATCTGACCATCAGATCAGCCAGGTGTGAGTCCAGTCATAGATCACACTGGCTCTCAATGAGTTCAGCATAAGGTTACTTATATCAAACTGTCACGGGTCCATTGTCTGCTGGTGCCTCCAAGTGTTTTGGTGCCAGCTAGCATACAACTGAACACCTGAGGGAGTAACTTGAGAATATATATTTTTTTAATTTCATGCTTAGTCAAGTTTAAAAGCCGTTAACAAGAACTCTCTCACTGGAAACATCAAGTTCCGGGTTTTCGGGCAGGGGTGGGAAGGTTTCTTCAACTTAACCTGCACTTGGATAATCTCACAGAAGTGATCTTTTTTGCATGAAACAAAGAGCTATGCTTTCAGCATTCCTACAACAATAACTATCAAACAACTTGTAAAATCATAGAATCATTAATTTTTCAAATGTGGATAAGTTATAGTTCTTTTAGAGTACATGTTGTGGTTCTTTTAGAACACTCTGCACACATCCTATGAGGACAGTATGCTATTTAAAGGTCTAATCCTCACTTGTCACAGAGAGGAACATAAAATGTTAATATAAATTACATATTTGTCCGTTAGTCCGTTAGGGCCAATTTGCCTCCAGTTCGAAGGGGCATAGTTGTTGGTATACACTGGAAAAGCACTGTCTAGCACAGGCCTAGACATGTCCTGTCAAGTACAGACTTGTTTTGCCCAACAATAGATGTGTGTAACCCTAGAGCCATGCAAAAGCAGGACTTGGGCCACATGTCAGTGAAACATGCAAGTTACTTATAACAACACAGTCAAGTTGCTTGTAAATGTTCTTCATTTTGGAGTTTGGAGATTGGAATCTCAGCTGTCTTGTCATGGCCTTTCTGCATCCATTCTATCAGTCTAAAGCCAACATTCTGATTAGTTGCTTTCTCTACAGTTCTGCTATTTGAGCTTTGTCAATATATCTAAATTGTTCAATTATGTACTTCTGATATGTGGAGTTTCTACTTTGCCTTATCTGTCCTATTGTAGCTCTCCCCATGTTAAAGCCCTGGCATTCTCAGCCAAAATACAAATTCTTGGGAAAATAAGTAGTTAGCGGTCAGGACCTGGCAGAATAATTTACTTAATATTCTGAATTAATTTATATTCATATTGGGATTCCTCCTCTCAGTTGGATCCATCTTGGCCTATTGGGGGGGGGGGCTCCTTTATTTATTTTATTGATTTTATAACCTGCTTTCCCCAAAGAGCAGGCTCAGAGTGGTAACATCAATTTTTAAAACATGCAACATTCTAAACCATTAAGAAACACGATACAACACCATACATACACTAAAGATTATTAGATACAATAATCTATTAGATTATTAGATTACAATAATTTTACAATAATAATTATAACTATAATAAATACAGTAAGATCCATAAATTACACCCAGTATACAGCCAAAAGATAGCATAACATCCTATGGCAATATGGGCCAACATCACTAAGTGTTTCAGAATCTACCTTACTCTTGAAAATTCTTGCTGAATCAATGCAGAAAATGAAATCTACATTAGTTGTTTATAATATTGATAATATTCATATTGATTAAGAGAGACCCTGAAGAAGTGACTTCTGCACCCTATCCTAATAGATCGTGTGGTTCTTCCAAGCCATGGGACTTCCTCTTTTGCTTCACTATGAACTGAGGCGAACTGACTTACCCAAGGTGAGGAGAGAATTCTGAATTGTAGCAGCTGGAGTCTCTCTCTGTGTGCCTCTCGGTTGGGGCTGGCCATTGTTACATGTATTTCTAGCTCCCAACCCTAACCACTCAGGCACAGAACTGGCGGAACTGTGAGCACACGGATTCCCACTTTGGCTTTCCCAAAGTCTCAAACCCATCATTACTAGCTCCTATCAACTTTTTTTTAACTAAAAAAAAATGCATTCAGTTTTTACTTTACAAGAGAAAACAGTAGTAGAAAAAGAGGAAGTAGGAAGGATTAGTAGTAGAAGGGAAATAGAGGAGGTGGTAGAAGAGAACACAGAAGAAAATGGAAGAGGGGAAGGTGCCCCACAAGTTTCTTATCGGTCCTTGCTTGTACCACCAAATAAAAGCTAGCCAATGGGGGCACTTTGCCATCTCATGCCCTGCTTTGAAAGCTTTTATTTGGTTGCTACTGGAAGCAAAAGCTGGGTTAGATGGACTTTGATCTGATCCTGTAAGAAAACTCTGGTCTAAGCAGTTTTATCCACAGGGAGTTACTATTTTCCTTCCGCTTCCCAGGTTATAACCTGTGGTTTGGAAATGAATGCCCACAAAACCTTGCCACTGAATGCTGCCACTAGACTCTATGGCAAGGGTGTCAAACATGTGGACTGAAGGCAGATCAGGCCCCCAGAAGGCTCCTATCAGGCCCGCGAGCAACCCACTGTCATATGCCTCCTTCTGCATCACAACTTGCTTTTACATGGTTGCTAAATCACTCAGAAGATACAGAGCAAGCCTCTGTTTTCTCCATTGTCTGACCAGCACATGAAGCAACTTATGTACAAAAGCTTGCAATGCCAGCCATTTCACGTTTTCTCCAGGTCTCAGGTTCAAAGCACTGACCATGAGATTTCTGTAATGAATGTCAATAAATCAAAAGTAGGTTTGCAACTTACAAACACACACCTGAACAGCATACTTATGATTGCTACAGTACAGACATTGTCTCCAGATTTTGATGTAATAATTCAGAGCAAGAGGTGTCAGTGCTAGTCTTTTAAGCATGTTTTATTTTAAGTTAAAAAATCTTTAATTGTGTTTGCCTGTGTCCCTTATAAAGTTTATATCTTCGCTATCTGGCATTACATTTTATGACACACATGTCCTGGCCCAACAAGGTCTCATTTATGTCTGATCTGGCCCTCATAATAAATGAGTTCGACATCCTTGCTCTATGGTGTTCAGTCACATCTGAAAAAGCTGAGAATACAAAACAATATTATGAGAGAAAAAGACATCAACAGCTTCTTCCCATTTCTTCCTAGAATCTTTCAATCCTGCTGAGACTTCAAATCATACATTAGGTTTGAGCTAAAGAATTTTCAGCAATATTTTAAACATCTGTGCAGTTTCTTTTTACAAAATTTGAAATATTTTGAATCTATGTGCATATGTATGTTTCCAACAAGACTCTGAATATGTATGTTTTCTTCTAGAAATATTTTCTCACACCACAAAACAGAATTTTTGACTGAACATCCAAACCCTAAACTCTTGAGGTTTAAAGACTACCTCAATGAAGTGAAAAGTTGCATTTCCAACTCTTCCCTGTCTCACTTACGAGAGATGAACGAGCTCTCAGTAACACAGCTTATCAATATGTAGCAGCCAGTCAGCCAGCCAACAAGAGGTGCGGCATAATTATCTTTGCAAGAATGCTTTCCAAGACTAACGCATCACTAAAACTGACGAAAGTAATTCCTCCTTCCCTGCAGGTTAATTACATTAAATGGATTTAAAATGTTTATAAGGGAAGCAATCGGTTTGTATCATGTATATAATCATCTCAGAGGTTCTAAGTAATATATAATTTCTTAGCAAATAGGAGAAGCAGGATTAGTGCGGGCCTTTCATAACTATAGCAAGGATTCTGAGAGCTAGGTCCCTCTATCTGGTTTGGTGTAGTGGTTAAGTGTGCGGACTCTTATCTGGGAGAACCGGGTATGATTCCCCACTCCTCCACTTGCACCTGCTAGCATGGCCTTGGGTCAGCCATAGCTCTGGCAGAGGTTGTC
Source organism: Heteronotia binoei (assembly GCF_032191835.1). NCBI lineage: Eukaryota > Metazoa > Chordata > Lepidosauria > Squamata > Gekkonidae > Heteronotia > Heteronotia binoei. The sequence continues at coordinate 105,201,460 of NC_083229.1, forward strand.
CTTGAAAGGGCAGCTGCTGTGAGAGCCCTCTCCAGCCCCACCCACCTCACAGGGTGACTGTTGTGGGGGAGGAAGGTAAAGGAGATTGTGAGCTGCTCTGAGACTCTTCGGAGTGGAGGGCGGGATATAAATCCAATATCATCATCATCATCATCATCATCATCATCATCATCATCATCATCATCATAATCATCATCATCATCTTCTTCTTCTTCTTCTTCTTCTTTCTATGTCTATCCCCAAGTAGTCTTAGAAAAGTTAATGCCAAGACCAGCTATCATGTGTCCAATAAAAGAAAAATTGTGAGAAATAATCAGAGAGGTATTAAAAATGACAACCATAGGTGACAGACATAGAAACTCACACTACAAATATCTTGTGACCAGGGTTGGTTCAAGTTCTTAGTTATTTTTCATGCGTTTCTCAGTTGGAAAAGGTACTATAATAGTAGTTTATCAAGGTGATCCCCTGAGGAAACAGAAGTACAATTTCTTCCTCTGAAGGAATTGTGGCTTATATAATCTATGTTTACAGGGTTCTCAGAATGAATTCTTTCTTATGCAGACCTGCATGTTAAAACATTTCTGGCAAGAAATTTACTCACAGCAAGATAAGCTCTGGAAAGAATGGCCAATGCAAAGTTGCTACTGGGGAACTTTGGGCCAAAGGAATTTTCTTCCTATCACCAAGTTAATGTAATCCTTTGTTGGCTCTTCTTTCAAAAATGCAGTTTCTGAGCTGATTCAAACATGCAGGAAAACCATGTGTCAGAGTGCCCCTTGGGCTGTACTATAATAAGAACTCAAATGGGTGCCCTTATAACTGAATGTAACCTCATTTAAAATCAGTGCCTACCCACAATCAGCTAGAAGGTAAGAGATAAAAATTTCAGTGTAGTATTTCCCCTAAGGTGTTAGCATCTCATTTGTGGGGATTTATTTTGTGTGAAGGCACTGATACATAACCCCCCACATATGGTTTGGGAGGCAGTATAGTACTAAAAAAACCCTGTACCATGCATTTTTTCTACTTTTGGGCCATCTGTTGCCTCACACCAGGGGCCAGATTTTATTTATTCATTTAAGAGATTTATAGATTTCTAAGGACCTTTTATGAGGCACCTAACACATGAAAAAACAAACAACAAAAGCAAAAGAATAAAAAACAGCAATATAAACTGCCATGAAGCATAAACAGCACAATAAATAACATATCATTCCAGAAGTTATAGGCAATGGTCATTACACAGTGATGATGATGATGATGATGATGATAAAGATTATTGTGGTAATTACACAGTCAGTCTAGGATCTGAAATACCCAGATCCAAATCCTCACTCTAGCATGGAAGCAGCATGGAAGCCTGCTAGGTGATCTGGGGCCAGTTATGCACTCTGAATTAAACTACCTTGCAGAGGGAAGGGAACGATGTAAAGCACCTTGGGTCCCCAGCTTTCTCCTGGTAAGCTGCCCAACTCCCAAATATTCCTTTATCCTCTGTTGTAACCTTTTGTTTCCTGAGTTACCCTATGGGCCAAAAACGGCATAAATGGCCTTATATGCATATAATATAGAAATAGCATAAACGGCCTCATATGTATATAATATAAAATAGTATAATTAGCTTTAGAGCTAGTAATCTGAGTCTGATCCTGGCTACAGACTGGACTGCAACTTAGACTCCCAACACACTGGATCCTTCCTTCTTCCATCCTCATTTCTACACAGACCAGGATAAGTAAATCTTTGCTCCTCATCTTGATCTAGTCCTCTTTATTTTCCAAACTCACAAGGCACTATATAGAAAGTTGGTATTTTGCTTCTGTCTGCTATTTTGGCCTCACATCTGGTTGTTGTGATTATATTGTTAGTTTGGATAAAGGATGTACTACTACTTCGTGCTTTGATTTAGTATTTTTTTAAAGATGCCATTATTGTTCCAAACCCCTCAATAAACTCCATAATTCTTTTTTAAAAACCCTTCTATTTTCTGCCATCCTCTTCCTGTTGAAACTCACTACTCACAGCCACCTCTTTAGGTAAAAGACTCCAGCTTGTCACTCCCTGCACAACCCTGCAAGCTAATTCGCCATGTCAGCGTAAATGCATGCTCACATGTTTGTGAGGGTATGGTAACATCCACAACAACAGCCTGAACACCAAACTTTGAAACAGCTGAAATTATCGGCCATTTTTCAAAGACTGTCCATGTAAAGCACATTAGAGCAGTCTAACCTGCATCAAGATGGCCAAATCTCTCTGTTCAAGGAACAGCTGTAGCTGGCGTATCAGCTGAAAAGGCTAAAAGGCATGTCACAGAAGATATTGAGTCTCCAATCAGGATAGGAGTGCCTGCCCAGCTGAGGAGAGATTGTTGCCATACCCTCACAAACAGGTCTACACTGAGCAAAGAAAAACAAGTTTAAAGGACTCAAATAAATAAATGTATATAGAAGCACTTTCAGGTTATAAATCTGCTCGTTATTGCAGGGAAGGGTACCTCTAGAACAGGTGGACGTCCTGGTCCTTGGCAGCTGTCACTGATCCTCAGTTTTGTCTGGACTGAGCAGCTGAATGCAGCAGCCATTGAATGCCATTAAATGCATCACTGAACAGCTGTCTAAGAGACCCTCATCTGACTCTCAGTGCCAGCCAAACCTGAGACCCAACTAGGGCCACCGTTTGTATCTCGGAACAGCACCCATATCCCACTTGTCAAAACCAGTCACTAGTTCTTACTGGACTCCCTGAGTAGTCCAGGGTATCTCTTATGCCTTCTTCCCTCCAAGCCCTCTGCCCTCTATCTCAACTGGTTATCGACAGTTAAACTCCCCCCAGTTTTTTTTCCAGTCCAGCATTTTATTCAGCTTGTTTGAATCTGATTGGCTGGTTCAGAACAGAGAGAAAAACACAGTAGAATTTTCTCTTGTCCATCACAGGGATGTTCAGATACCAAAATAAAAACAAACAACAGCAATCTATTCATTGGAGATTTATTTTATGCTTGTTCTAACTGTAACTACTGGAAGCCAAAACAAGGGGCCAATTCAAGATTTAAGCCATGAGAAACAAAACTAATGTAGATGAAATATTCAGCCCAAATTGGTTCATCCAAAGGGTAATCAACATATGGAATGAATTATGACAAAACCTAAGGGAGGAAAAATTAACTCCAGAGATGCAGCTATTTCAAGTGCAGAATTTCAGGCATGCAACGGAAACTACGACGATGACCCAAAAATAAACACACACACAAAAGTTGTAAATACCATTTACTACTTCTACATACAGTTAGAGATTTCTCATTGGAAGAATTACATAGACTGGCAGCATTTTTGTATGATGACTCAGCTGGATTCTATCAAGATAGTCCTTTTATCATTCTTCTCCCAGGGATCATTATAACCAAATGTCCATGAAAGGAATTTTTAAAATAAAAAACAAAACCTATTTGTGCTATAGGAACAGAACATGTGTAATTCCCCTCTGTAACTGCAGATGTTAGAGCATTTCTCTAATAAATAGTCATTAATATTAATTAATAAATATTAATTATTAATATTAACATTAATAATAAAAGGGAACAACTTTTAAAGCCTGTAGATTTTTAAAATGAGAGTAATTCAGCCACTAAAGGTGGTTTTAAATTGTACAATTAACCGTGATTCAGTGGGTTTAGAAAGGTGTATTTCCATTGTGGATTACATTGTCAGAGTCATATCTGAAATTATGTTTCCTTTTCAGACTTTAAAGCAGTTTTGGGTTTGGGCAAAAGATGGTCACAAATGCTCTTTGTCATGCACTAGACATTATTATATCGACCTGTATGTCAAAAGCACATGGCAATCTTGTCTGGAGTTCCAGCATGGTATAGTCAGTAAAGTGTCAGACTAGGATCTGGGCAGGGCTTTTTTGTAGCAAGAACTCCTTTGCATATTAGGCCACACACCCCTGATGTAGCCAATCCTTCTGGAGCTTACAGTAGGCCCTGTACTAAGAGCCCTGTAAGCTCTTGGAGGATTGGCTACATCAGGGGTTTGTGGCTTAATATGCAAAGGAGTTCCTGTTATAAAAAAAGCCTGGATCTGAGAAATCCAGGTTAAAATCCCCACATGCCATGGAAGCTTGTCACATTACATTGGGCCAGTCACATTACTCTCAGCCTAACCTATCTCACAGGGTGGTTGTGAGGATAAAACAGTGCAGAGTAGAACAATGTAAGCCACTTTGGGTCCCCAATGGGGTGAAAGGCAGAATATAAATGAAGTAAATAAACTTTGTTGAACATGATCTTTCTGACATTAAAAACTAATGGGACTTCTTAACTGAAGCCCATTAATCTCCAATTCTGATATAATTATTTCTTCACTATGCCCCCCTCCCCCCCCAAACAAATGGTGACCATATAAACCAAGCTTGTTATTCCAGTTTGGTCCCTGCATCTGTCAAACAACTTCAATATACTGCGTGCTAATTTGCTCCTCACCCTCTTATCTATATGTAAAAAAGGTAGTCCCCTGTGCAAGCACCAGTCGTTTCTGACTCTGGGGTAACATTGCTTTCACAACTTTTTCACGGCAGACTTTTTACGGGGTGGTTTGCCATTGCCTTCCCCAGTCATCTACACTTTCCCCCCAGCAAACAGGGTACTCATTTTACCGACCTCGAAAGGATGGAAGGCTGAGTCAACCTGGAGCCAGCTATCTGAATCCAGCTTCCACCAGGATCAAACTCAGGTCATGAGTAGAGCTTAGGACTGCAGTACTGCAGCTTCACCACTCTGCGCCACGGGGCTCTTTACCTTTACCTATATGTACGGACTGCTAAACTTCCATTTCATTTCCATTTTTATACCTCGAATAAAACTTCATTGGTCTTCAAGGTGCCACTGCACTTGGACTTTGTTCCTGCCAGGTTAGGTATTCTTTAGCCTGAGAAACCATAGCAACAAGCTACTGTATGAAACATTCAAAATTATGCAGTTACTGGCTTTCTGCATTTCTCAAATTGTTTGGACCTGATTCACTCAGGCAGGCAGCTGCCAAGCAACCACATGCAACTCAAAGTGTGTGGAAGCTTCTTCAGACGATGACTGATTCATATATAGCTGTTCACCTTGTGGATCTGCCAGTTTTTCATCATTAACAATGCTGAATAGTTCTTAATAGTTGTTGGGTGAGTTGAAACTCAGGTGGCAAGTACTCGATCTACTGGAAAACAGCTATATACAAACCTCTTCCCATGAGGAACAATTGGGATTTCAAGTACTGTCCAAATAAAATCTTATACTGAATGGAAATTCAAGGTTTAGGGGAGAAAATAAGCTTTTTTATTTTAAATGAACAAAGCCTAAGTACATAATTAATTGAAAGCGCAACCCTCCTTAGCCAAAGAATTCTGAAATGCTGTTTTGGATTTCACCTTCCTATTGTTGCGCATCATTTAGAAAGTATGAAATTCAGTCTTAAAGAGCTAAAGGACAGCAGCACAACACCTGAGGTCCTTGCCCCCTGTGTGCATTAGCATTGCAGCTCCTTGTGAAAGCCACTTGTTTCCTGTTGCTTTTAATCATTATTTCTGTCCATCTTTCACTTTTAATATCTAAAATATCAGCCACCTGCTGATCCCTCCAGCTACAGGTTTCTTGGAAGCACGTATTCCTCACAATGGCAGCTCTGGTTCAGTTCCAACAAGAAAAAAATAGCCCTATTAAATGGTTACTAACTGTGCTTGGAAAGCGTGAATGCTGAAATTGGGTCACACGCATCCTTCCTGGGACATGCACGCTACATATTAGCACAGTAGTAAATTCAGCAGAGCCACACATTATAAGCTATGTACATTTGCAGAACTACCAGTGTGCTCAAATCTACATTCTGAAATATCTTGAAGAACATTAACAGTACCCATGCTGGATCAGGCTAATGGTCCATCCAGTTCTGCATCCTTCTTCACATGCTCCCAGAATGCCTATAAGTAGGGCATGGTGATCAAGGCCCATACCTGCTGCTGTGCTCCCATTTTTACATCCTACAGCATTTGGTTGAAGTAATTAGCTATTCTATATCATCCTCTGCATCTTTTTCAATGGTTACTGAAACTGAATGCTCCATCAGGAATCACTTTGCGGTTAACTTTTGTTGGAGGTTATCAGGAGATCTGAGATGGTTTCATCAATATGTGAACACACCTCTTTTTCATGCTCTTTTATCTCCTTTATAACAAGACTGCAGATTTTACTTAACCAACGTCTGTATACAAGGATGGGCTGGATGATGATTAAATAAGGAATGATCAATAATCACAAGACACAGATTGCAGTGACTGAGCTTTGTGTGTCATATTGCTTGAAAAGTTTGATTAAATGCGTGAAAGACTGTATTGCATTCCTCCCAATGGACCAGGTTTGCAGTTGGGTATATTTCATGACCAGATGTTACTCTCATTATTTAGACGGTCTGGACATTACATTGTCCAATATCCATCTACTTAGATGTTCTGGATAAGGTTTACTTGCTGCTGCCTTCAGTGGTTCAGCAAGCAAATAAATATGACAAGGGCTAACACATTATTGGCAGTAGTGCTACAACTGTAGAAGTCCATTTCCCACTTGACCATATTCATTTAAGAGTTTTAGATGACATATAAAAACTATTCTTTTTTGTTTAGGCTGGATTAATGGTAACAATGGGTATTTTTCTGCTGATTTTAGTTGATAAGATGCTAGATTTTGGTGGTTTCAACACATTTATCTACAGCTGACTGGTTTGCTAGCTTTGTATTTTGTGATATTAATGTGCCTTTGCCAAACTTGTTCTAAATATTTTATTGTAAGGCACCATGAAAGGACTCTTTACAGGTGGGACATTTTTTAAAAAAACCACCACTAACAAACTCATCCAGAAGGTTCTTCAACAAAGTGCTTAGATGTCATTGAAACTTGTGCAAAAAGATTTCCATAGTAGTTTAATTAATTAAAAATTCTATTCCATCTTATATCTTGAGACTCAAGACAATTAATAGTGAAACTGAGAATCCAATATATTTGTCCTTGCTGTTTGAACACAATATTTGGATAGCATCATTAAGAAGGGTGAACTTCATGGATCCCATAGCAAGGATTTCTGGCTGCCAAATTCACTAGGGCAGGCTTTCCCAAACTTTTCTCTCCCGTGGCCCGGTTATTTTTACACTTCACCATCGTGGCCCACTAAAATTTGGGGATGGAGCCAGGAGACTTTGGGGTGGAGCCGGGATACAGGAATTATGTCATTTCCTATGGTGTCAAGGACCAAGTGATGTCACTTCCGGGGCATACTGAATCAAAATTCCAACCTTTTCCTGTGATGTCACTTCCAGGGCACTCCCCCAAACCTGCCTCTTTTTCTGTAGTAAATTTATTTTCAGAAAAATCTCTGAAACTCATGCTGAGTCAAAATGGGGGTGGAAAGTGGGTGCTCCTCTTTTCCATCCCCACACCTGCATGCACGTATCTGTTTGTGTATTCTTCTCCAGCTTGCAAGCACTCCTAATGCCCATGTTCAATTGCCTGCACCACCTACACATCCCTTCCTCAACAGCACTGGCCAGTGTATGCAGTTGGGAGTGCTGTTGCCATTGTCATTAGGAATGCCAGCACTGTGTACCACCCACACTGGGCCCTGGCAGCTGCTCTACCTCAAAATATGCTGACACATTTAGTAGGCCCTTCCTTCAGCTGTTACTACTGGAACCCTGCCTCAAGCTACAACCAAGCTTGCTTGGTTTCAAGAAAATCTTTCGACAGCTATTTTTCATACTTTTCCTTGACTGAAACACTGGGAAATTGCTGTGAAAGGTAGGAAAGAATTGTACTGCAATTAATGAATTAATTTCAAGTTACATTAAGTTCATACAAGCTTTTTTGCAGTTATCCCCAAAAGGATATTTATGAGGGACTTGCAGCTTTTTACTGGCTGTGTTTCCCATGCCTTTAAAAGCAACCTGTTGTGCAGACACTTAGCCAGTGAACTACTTTCATCCTTCTTAATATCTACAGGAGGAGTTTAGTTTTGGTGTCAGACAGCTTTTAAAAGCAGGACCAGTAAAATGGTGCCAAGTTCATAGTACCATCTCTTTCAGTGCTGTTGAGATATACTGCAGAAATCTCCAATAATCTCTTTCTGCCCCACACCTCTTACTCTCATTCACACAGAAATCTCATAGAAGGCCACCTGGCTACAACTGGGGGTGCCAACTTTTCATTGGCAGAGCTCCTATGTCTGCAACAACAGTATGATGAACAGAAAAATTTCATCCAGTAAAAATTGAAGGAAAGAAAGAAAGAGAAAGGAAAAGAATGAAATGGAAGGAAAGGAAAGGAACAGATAGACATGTTAAGAAAGAACATAAACATAAGAGGAGCTATGTTGATCAGGCCAGTGGACTATCCAGTCCAAAATTCCCTCATACAATGCCCCAAAATCACCAGAATGTCAACCAGTGGGGCCACGCCACTAGAAGCACTCCCACTGTTGCTCCCCCACCCAGCACCAAGAATACAGACAGAGCATCACTTGCAGGGAAAGAAAGAAAGAAAGAAAGAAAGAAAGAAAGAAAGAAAGAAAGAAAGAAAGAAAGAAAGAAAGAAAGAAAGAAAGAAAGAAAGAAAGAAAGAAAGAAAGAAAGAAAGAAGGGAGGGGCAAAGAAAAAAAAGGCTTCCTCACTATCAGATGACCCCAGCCAACAAAAATTCTGCCCAGGGGTCATTTGGTAAAAAAAAAAAAGTTACTGGAATGCCCACTCCCCGCCCCTCCCGGCTGAAAAACACACACACACCCTTCTTTGCCGCCCAGGCCTCCCGGGGAAATCTCCCCAAAAGAACATACTGCGAGGCACATGAAAGCTCATACTTTGAAGAACACTTCATGGGTCTAAAGTGCCAGTGGATGCTAGCTTTTCTCTCAAACACTGGGAGTGGGGGAGAAGGAAGGAGAGGCAGCCCAGCTCCTCTCTGCACAACATAGAGATGGGATGGGGCTAGCTTTGCTGGAGGCAGGACTAGCTTTGGCTTTTCTTGTGACCCAGTAGTGAGGCTTCCGTGGCCCGGTACCAGATCAGGACCCTGCAAATGGGAAACACTGCACAGGGTTTTAAAAATAATAATAAAATTGTGATCAAAATCACTAAACTGTGAACACCAGGGTTAAAAAAAAATCTAGTGCAGGACAATAATATAACGTTTGCAGCAGCCAGCCTTAAAGTTAATTGCCAGGATAGCTTGTTGTGGAGGACCACAGTATTAATTAGCACTCACGCACATTTGACGTCCTTGCCCTCATAATGTTAGATAAAAGTGAGCTGAAGGTATGCAGACCTCAGTAAGAAGGGTGAATTGAATAGTATAGCCCAAGAATTCATGTAGAGTCTATAATGATGTTCCTTATGGCAACCAATAGACCCAGTGCCTTATCTAGTGCAGCCTCTGCTGTGTGGAGCAGTCCACTGGAAGAGATACATACAGTTTCTACCTTGAAGGTTATACAAGGCTGTATACTCCATTGGGCTTTCAAACTTTTTGATACTGTGGTTTTGTTGATGCTGCCAGGGATATTTGCAATATTACGGCTTTGTTGTATTTGGATTTTATGCACTGACAATTTTAACTGTTTTAATATCTTACATGATTGGTTATACGCTGTTTTGAACTTCGTCAAAACAAAAGAGAACATTTCAAATAAATAAAATAGCTGATAGTACCAGCTCAGAAGTATTTTAGAGAGCCTTCATCTGTTGCTGCTGCAAGACTAATAGTAGTTACAATATGTTTAACAAAAAATTAAGATACAGATATCCACAAACTGTCCAAACCTAGTAAAGCAAAGAAAATTCTACTCTAGATGCGGCAATCAAATCGAAGACGCTAAGTCAAAATGGCATCAGTGTTTTCTAATAAATTACTTGACTCATTTGCATGAGTTCCTTCCTGAAGTTAATAAAGCTGTTAACCTGCATTAACCAGTCAATGGCCATGGTTAATGTAAGGGAAGGATTTATTAACTCATGGTTGCTTCTAACAGTGGGAAAAGCTTTGTATCAAGATAGCATCATGGGGAAAAAGAGACAAATATATACATGGATATATTAAGGTGTTTTAGGAGTCTTACTCCAAACTCCCTTTGGAGTTACTATTACTATTTGTTCACAATTTCTGTCAGAATAGCAACATACATGGGATCGACTAAGAAGTAATACAATCACACCCTTTATTACATTTTCCTTTCACCATTCCTTCAGTTAGCTCCAGGTGGCATGTATGGTTGTCTCTCCTCTGTTCTATTTTCAGTACATTCCATGTGAGGTAAACTGAGCTGGGAAAGAGTGACTGAGTGAGCTCGTGACAAGCCATGCTTTGAACCTTGGTCTCTTCAGTGAGAGTTCATCACTCTAGCCACTGTCTGCATCATCATCTTTTTTATGAGCTTCAACATTTGTGCTAGAGAATGGAGCTCTACTAGCGTCTAAAGACAAGGGACTCATTTGAGCAGATTCTAAATGTAGCCTTTCTGAGTTATTGGATAACTGTGCAAAGTGAGACAATGGTGGGCGGTCCAAAGAAAATGCTGCTAAGCTATTAAGACTTATGAATCCTGTTCACCTGCCCCTTGCTAGAGAGTTACAGCTGGATGTATGTGGGGAGTGGCTTGCTGGTCCTTTGGTATAGCTTCACCTGCAGTTCCATATGCTGTCATAAGCACACTCACACACAAGTTCACAAAAAAGGGACAGTTTCTTTTCTGGTCTCACCCCACATGTATATATATTAAAAAATAAGCATTAGCCAATCTGGACCTCAAGTTTCAGAGTCCAAAAGGCCAACGGGTCCAGGTTGCCCAATAGAAAAGTATTAGCATATCAAAGATATAGCATGTTTTCTCTCCTGGTTGTAGATGCAAGTCTATTTGGTGAATGGGTTTTTCCCTAGCCTGTGTGACTCCTTCAAAGTAGTCAATCATTGTAACTGTCAGCCCCATCTGCCTTTCATCCATCACATTCCTCTTGTCTGACTGCAATGGTTGAGCTTTACTTATTGACACTTGAGAACAGTGGACAAGGTACTTTGAAACCACACTGATCAATGTACCATTATGTGTAAGGCCAATGACATCAATCCTCCACTGTTAAAAAAAAAGCCTTCCCTTTAACCTCTGGTATTGGAGAATATGTTAGTTTTCAGCTTTCTATGTCTAGTCAAGGTGATCAGCAGTTAGTAGCATATCAACTCCTCTGAATGAAACCAATGCTCTTACTCCATTTCAATCTTGCTTCCAGTGGATTTCAAGAAAGTAACTGACCCGGATGCACAGAAAGAAAGGGAGAAAACCTGGCTACATTATGGAATCTCTCCACATGTAGACATTCTGCCCACAGTGAATGCATAGTGGGCATGCAGTTGTTGTTTTTTAAAGGCTCTATGGAGACTCTATTTTATAGAAAAGCAGCATATGTTTTAAATAAAAATAAATAGACTGTTTGACTTCAATGGCTAGTAAATGGGTAATGTGTGAAGAAGACCTTGACCGTTTTCGCACACAGCTCACCTCGCAGTCACAATCCTGTTCCCTCTGCAGCATCTGGTCGGATTTCCCACCATCTGCACCAAAGTTACAGGAAGTGCCGCAGCTTTTGCGTAGCAAACGTAAACCGCTAAACAGTTTACATTTGCTTTGCAAAAGCCGCAGAACTTCCTGTAACTCCGGCGCAGATGATGGGAAATCTGACAGACGCTGAAGAGGGAACAGGATTGTGACTGCGAGGTAAGCTGTGTGCGAAAATGGTCCTTGTGTTTAGGAGGCTAAAAATCATGCCCCCTCATCCCTTCTATTTGCTAGGGTTGTCTCCTTACCATAACAAAATACAAATACCTCAGTATAGATACCTCAGTATAGAACAAATCTAGGCACATTAGTAGAATATGTTTAAAATTCAGATTTTTAAGATATTAACAATAATAAACAGCCTTGGAAACAACAGAAACAGCTTAGTTTTACCATGCTTGCTTACCATGCTACTACAGTAGCAAAATCTAAAAAGTTCTTTACTCACCTCGGTTAAACCAGAAATTTCTCCCTTGGCTAATGGTCTAGTAATCGATGGACTGAACACTCTGGCATCTGGAACTGGCTGCCCTTTCATAAAGTGTTTCCCTGCTTCATAAATGTCCACTTCCACCATTTTACCCATGAATTCAGGGTTTTTTGGCACGAGAACCTTTAAAGAATGATTAAGAATATCCATATTTTTTTCATTCATAAAAGAGAAATGCAAATATAAATCCATCAAAGTTCAAAGCTCAAGTCCCTTGGATGTAGTACTTGAAATGTTGGTAATAGCTTTACCTATGCAGCATTAGATCAACTTTTCATTCCTACTTACTTGCAGGCGTATGATACGACAGAAAAAGTAATATCTGTAAGGCACCAATTTACTATCTCTTTTAGGTTTCAGATTACTCTCCTGATAATGTTTTCTTGATGTTTCCTACTTTTTTTTCTAAGAAATTTACTGGATGCTTATGTTTCAGTACTGCATTTTGCATGATTTTTAAATGGCTGTGAGACTCATTAAAATAGTGAAAGGACTATAAAATCTAGGCTTGATGCTCTGACTTCTGTCTATTGACTATCGTAAATAAGCATTTGCCTTCCTAGTGTGCTTAAATCTGCTTCCTTCAGTGAAACCATTCTCCCCCTTTCCAGGAGCAGCCAGCTAGCTGTACAGCATAGTGACACTCACAAATCACTTCCTATTCTTTTATGCCACAGTAGTGCTCCAACTAGAAACAAAATGGATTCATACATAATTAGATAAACATGTCAGGCGTCTGAATTAAAAAAAAAATAAGCCAAAGACCTGCCTCAGTCAGTGTTGAATCTGCAGCTAGATCAATGTTCCCTCTAAGCTGAAGTCTTATGAGCAAAAATTCTACTTTGCGAGCTACTGGCATTAAAGTTGTGAGCTACTGAATAAATTATTGTGCTCTGGTGTCATCCTTCCTGAGCTAAGACAAAAATGTGTGAGCTGGAGGCTTAAAATCTGTGAACTAGCTCACTCTAACTCAGCTTAGAGGGAACACTGAGCTAGATTTGTGTGTCACTACAGAAGTGAATTGAGGAGGAAAAAGAGTTCACTCTGCTGAAGAAAAAATTCTTTCCCCCCAAATGTCTATTCTGCTGATTTATTACATCTTTTATATTATGTGTACAATTTAGAATTTGTACATATTTATAATCCTTGAAGAAACTTCCCTAAAGCTGTAGAACTGGATGCAACCAACAATTCTAATCACTTGTGAGGCCGGGGGGGGGGGGAGATTTTTGTATCTACAATGTAGATAGAAAGGGGGAGGGGTGTTGTAGATCCATCTAACTGCAGACCTCCACATTCCACCCCACTCTGTTCTCAAGAGCCCCCAGGAATAGTATTTCAGGGAATAAAGTGGATTGCAGCAGAAAAGAGAAGACGGGAAAAAAATCCATTCCTCATGTTCTCCTTGTAATCTGTTTAATCTAACCTGGAATGCTCCTCATATCTATTGATTTTATACATTCCAGTTAAGTTTCTATGAATATAATCTTTGATTTATAATTAGAATTTTAATTAGTTGCTAATGGGGTTTTGAATGTATGTTTGACTGTGATACACTTCAAAATCTGAAAGCCCCATGTCCTCCACCCCTTATAAAAGAGTACCTGCTCATAGAATTGATTATGGCCAACGTAAAACTTTGAGTCAAAAGATTCTTCTGTAACCAGAATTTTCTGTCTCTCTCCAATCTGTGGAAAAAAGACAACTGGAGATCAGTGAAGAGGTAAAGCCATAAAATACTTAATGAAGACAACAGTAGTTTAGAAACTTCCTGTGCTAATTAATACTGCTGTCGCTGGATAATTTATCATCTCACTGATAAAAAGTACTTCCTCAACTTACCCACAGAACAGATAACAAAAATCCATGATTGCTGGAAATTAAAAGGCGCAGAAAACATCAAAGTGTAATTTATTTTAAAGCTTGCTTTTGTAAAGATTTTTTTTGTGAATGTCAACAAGACATATATTAATGCATCATGTGAATATGTTTCCACTGTAGCACTTGTGGTTTAAGATCACTGCTTTGTAACACATTACATATGTTCAAGGTTGCCGTTACAAACCAGTCTGTCTTCTGCATATCTTGAAACATTCAGACTGTATCATTCTCCTTTGATCAGATAGAACTGCCATGAAAGAGACATATATACATGTTTGAGAAACGAGTGTTATTAAGGTTTAACCTTAATAATCTTTGCTGTGGTCACCTGCATAATAATTAGCCACTGTGAACTGGGAAACATTAAACAAGTGAAGCAAAAATTTGTGCAAAATTTGTGCACTGAACAAAAAGGAGCATAAAATTCTTACAGGATCTAGTAGTCTCAAAGTTCCTGGTATTCCACTGGGGGAGAATTTGCACTGCAGGACCTTAATAATCTCAACTATTAAAACAACAAGCCTGTCTATGACAGCAAAGGTGAGGCTTGCATTAAAAAAACAGATGTTGTATACTTGTTGGGTAAACACTCTCAAAGGAAATTATTTTTCCTGTTGGAATTGACTGAAGGGTGACCCTTTAACCAAAATATCACACTATCAATTCTTTATAGCCATCATCTCCTCTTTTCCTTATTTATTTCATTAAAGCAAATGGGTACATATCGGGATTGCTGTACTTCTTACTGGCAAGTTATCATGCCTACCTTTGAAAGACCATTCAAATACATGGATGAATGTAAACACAATTCACAATGATTTTGAAGTGATTTCATGTACTTTAAAAAGATGGCTGAGACCAGTGAACTCAATTAGATCTCTTCCACTTAGCTTGGTGCAGAGTAAATGCAGTCATGTTAGTATTAAAGTGATTATCAACACACTTTTTCTCCCCCCTATATAGTCTTACGAATCTGAGTTCTGCACTCGAAAAATTCAGGATAATTGCTAAAATACAGATCAAGGTGGAATAAAGTTTGAGACCAGTGTCACCTTTAAGACCAACAAAGTTTTATTCAAGGCATAAGCTTTCATGTGCAAGCACACCTTTTCAGATCAAAGTGTCATACAAGCTTTCAGTTTTCTGGTCATAATAAATTGTCCAAAATCTCCTTCTGCATTTAATGTCACACTCAAGCTATAATCCATCATCTTCTTATTGGCTGGCAGCTTGCAACAGAACAGCCATACACTACAACTATTGTGCATGTTCTTCTGTATTGTGATTATTACTCTGACATTCGTGTTAAGTATTTGGATCAGTTGTTAGTGGATTTAATAGGCCAATCTGATAATTATAAGTCCCATTTTCTTCTTTCCTTGAAAAACGCTGTAACTATTGAAATGGTGGCAATTTTTTTGTATCTGGCTTCAAAAAGGCATGATTTGCGTTAGTTGTATTAAGTGCTCCTTATTTCTTGTATACTTCTTAGTGTATAATGCCAATAAAGTTTGTTGTTGTTGGCCATACACATTAAATACAGAGTGCACCCTTCCATCTCGAGCATTTTGTCCCTGAGGTACAGGGCTCATTTGGCAATGAAGTGCTGGGTATGGCCTATTCTAGAGGATTCAAGGCAGACAGCAGACCAATATTACAAAGCATCTGCCACAAATGGCAAAATCAAGATCACATCTCACAGGTGGAGTTGTTCTTCACCATGCATCTTCTTCTGACAGACTAGTGGACCTGCACTGTCAGTGGGAAGACTCATGCCCCCTCATGGGAAGCCACAGGCCTAGCTTCTCTCATGTCACAGAGGGACACAGCTGGCTTGGGACAAGAAGCTAAGAGATCACAGAATTTGGAATCCCAGGACTAGCCAGGAACTTTTGCTGAGCTTTCAAGCTGTGTGCTTTTTGGTGAAAACTGAGTTTTATTCTGAGCCACTTGTTTTAAAAAATGCTGGTAAACACTTGCTGCTGATGACAGGCAATATTAAGTGACAACTACTGTATAAATATCATATACGGTTTGCCTATGGTGAGCAATTTTTAATATTGTGTTCTGTGCATAAATCTGCGTACACTAAGCCCATGCTCGATCTCATTTAGCATTGAAGAAACTGTTCAAGGCAACAGATGTACACAGTGCAGAGCTCCATCTTTTCAACTATTTCTCTGCCTGGCTGGAGGCTAGAGAATCAGGAAGGATTAAATAGAAGTCAAAGAAAGATGGCTTGAATAGCTTTTAGTTAGCATAACAAAAGGAAGTGCCTCAGTTGTTCAGCATCGGGCAATGCATCTCATTAACTACAAGTGAAAGAACTATTATTCCCCCCCCCCCCTTCTCCACTACTGTTTGGCATGGAGATATATTATATCAGAGAGAAATAGCATGGCCATTGGAGAGTTTCTGCTTTTGCATCCCAGCGATCCTGCTTCGGGGTAAATAGCCCACTTCCATTAGTGTGCACCTGCATCTGACTGCTTCATTTTGATTTGGTCTCCTGCTGTGAAAATGTCGCTTCTTCAAGCATATACAAGCCCCGAAATGCAGTTCATATGAAAATTATATTTAGAGATGTCAGCAGTGACCTAAAAATGACAACCGGGCCTCGATCTATCTGCTTCCTTTTCAATTCTGTTATGTTGTGCAGATTTACAGTCCTTTTCTGTTGTTCCTATTTTCTGCAATGGTGCAATAAAATTTAAGTGTTACAAAGTTCTAGTTGATTAAGCATTCAGCGATTATAGATCTAAAATAACATCTCAAAGTGACCAAACCACAGGGCTCAAACAGAAATTGTTATTGGGAACATACATGAGGATGCTTACCATCTGCAAAATCTGAAGTTCACAAATTACTAGGAAGTATAGCATTTGCCTCATAATTTCAAACTGAGTAATTGTTTACTTTATTGAATACACAGTAGGAAGACAAGGTATTATATTCTGTTTTATTAACATCTGTCCATATCTCCCACATTAATCACATCTTAGTGGCTCCACACAGATGTAATGTAGCCTAATGTCCACTCAGGAATGCTTTATGGACTCATGGGCTCCAGCTCCTCCTATCCCCTTCATTTTGGGCATTCATCTGTCTTCAGCTTTGAAATAATTTACAGTAGTATCATGCACAACCAATTAGTTAATTTCTAACAATAGTTAGTGCTCAGCAACAACAACAAAAACAACAACCAACCCATAACCATGGAGAGAAGCAAACAAAACACACACATGGAGAGAGTCTGTGGGTTTTATTGGCTTGTGATGCCAGAGTTCTCCTGGGTGCCTCACCCTTTCCTCTGTATTCATGCCTTCATGAGCTAGTCTTTTTCAGTAAGAAAGCAATCAATCAATCTTTACGGCACTAGCAACAAAATGCCATAGCAACCAACAACCAGACTCAGCAATATAAAAAAACTCAATAAAACATTCAATACAACAATAAAATTATATGAATAATGATAAAATTTAGGCTGAATTATCAATAATAAATTATAATTTAAAATTTATCCAATGCCATCCTAAGAAAACAACCCAAAGTGGTAAAAAGGAGAATAGACAATATATCTCATTACTCATTTTTAAAATCTATAATGGCAGCCACAAATCTTGTCACTTGGAAACTAATATATTTATCTCCATCTGACAATCAGAATACTAATTTCTCTTGATTCAACCTTCCTAGAAGGTGAGATAAAGTGGTATACAAAAACCTATTTCATTCAGCCTCATGTTTTACACAATAAAATATGACATGAGATAGGTCTTCAATAGATGTTTGATCACAGGGGCAAACTCTTTTCTCATAAGGTATCTGCTGAAAACAACCTTCATTGGCCAGGAGGAAAGCAATGTGAATTAGATGAGGAATAACAAGACAGTCAGTCAGGTGGATTAGGTTGAATGTGTGTGTCCAGACCAAGTTCACCCAGTACATTTCCTTTGTAGACTGGGGATTTTAACCTAGTCTTCCCATATAAGTAGGCTGATAATGACCACTATATATTGCTGTCTCTGTATTCTCACACTGTCTCATAGCAGTTGTAGTTATTTCTCTGGGGAAGACTGTAGTTTTGTAGACAAACACATAGGCTTCAGTCTGTGTCATAGGCCCTTCACATGTTCTTGACCAGCACAAAAAGCAACTTTTGTACAAAATCTCACAATACCCAGCCATTTCATGTTTTCCTCTGGGTCTCAGGCTCAAAGCATTGACCCTTCTGTAATGAATGTCAACAAATCAAGAAGAGGTTTGCAACTTACAGATGCACACCTGAACAGCACATACATTGTCTCCAGATTTTGATGAAATAATTCAGAGCAAGAGGTGTCAGTTATCAGAGACTGTTAAATAAATATTGCAAGTGTGCTAATGTTTTAAGCATTTTTTACTTTAAGTTTTTTAAAAAAATCTTTGTGTTTGTTTCTGTCCTTTATAAAGTTTCCATCTTCTTACAACTGCTGAACAGCCCAATTCCAAGATCTGTTTTTGCAGCAGGCATCGTGGAATGCAACATGCTGCTCAATACATAGAAAGTAACCTGTCGAAACTTCCAGGCTCCGTCATCTTGGCTTCAGAGGTGTCCGCAGATCGTCCTCCTGCAGCACCTCTGAGTCTGGCTGTTGGAGGGGTGTCACAGAAGTGATGCCCCCATAGAAAAAGCCCGGAAGAGGTTTTTTCTTCGGCATGGGACTTTTACGGGGAGAGAGGGGTTCAGCGGCGGCTTCCCCTGTGCTTACTGTATGTCCTGAGGCTCTGCAGCAATGAAAAGCTGGCGCACCAGCAGAAAAAGAAGGCCTGACTGCTTTCTTGCTTTCGTTTTCTCCAGTACACCTTTGATGTAGCATCTTTCTACTCCTAATGTGATGATTCTACTTGAGAAGTAGGTGTTTTCCTATTCCGATGCCTGATGGGTCACTTACATAACAATGAGAGAATAGCTCAAAAGAAGAGAAATGAGGCCTCGAATAGTTACGAGCAGCTTTAACTGTTTAAATTGGATTGAATACAACTACTACAATCAACCCGGATTATAATTGGACATATATTAAACAGATTATTATTAGGTTGCAATATGATCTGAACATAAAAGAGATATATTCTAGAGAGATCTGTCTCTATCGCCTGACTGTATTTGAAAGAATGGCATTTGAAATCTCAGCTGGAGCTGTCGTGGAATGTGGATTAGCAGGAGCTTGAAGCTATTTTACAATCTGAACTAAGAGACTGAGTTTGCTGTCAGAGAAAAATGGCACTGCCTAGTGAAATGTCTTATAAAAAAGATATCATTAAATATCATCTCTCTGAAACAGGATCTTGCCTTATTTATGCGACTTATTGAAGACCAAATGAGTTGTTTTATGCTGAAAGCTAACGAAATTGCAAATCTACAGGAGTTGAGTGCTAAAGAGAGCCCGCTGACGTCTGTGGAATTCGAATGGGAAAGTGATATGCCCCGAAACAAACAAGGGAAAATCAAAATGGTCTCCTATGTTGCAGTATTAAAACAAGACCAGAAATTAAGATCTAGTGAAGTCATGCTGAGAGGGGAAAATGGTGTTGAATTCTTCCTCCCACTGTTGAAGGGCAGGCCACATTGAGAAGAGAAAAGGTACACTCCAATCAACAAAATTAAGATGTGGAAAGCTTTCTCGAAGAAGAATTTTGATTTTTTTTTTATTTTTGTGAATGGTTGGATATGGAACCCTGATTAAGAAGTGGTATGCGATTTTAAAAGGCAACTGCGCTTAAATGGGCTGTCTCTGACGTAATATGGATGCAGAAATTAAAGGAACTGAAAAGCTTTTAATCTTTGGGAAGAAGGATTCCTGAATTTTGGGGGTTTTTTGTGGATAAACAAACATGCAACTATTAATAATGAACAGATATCCAGTTTTAAAAGAATAAGGGAGATTTTGAAAAAATAAGATAATTGATAAAATTGGAAAGTAACCTGTCCTGAAACAGAAAAATACAGGAAATAACGATTGCCTTCAAGGAACACAAGCCAGAAGTCCTCTGCCAAAATTAGAGAGAGCAAGGAGTTCACTGAATGTCTACTGATAGTTTCTAAAATGGAGCCAATGCCGAAACATACAGGGAAATTCAGATGCCACTAATGACATAGATTCATAGGTTCACATGATCATATAGTTGACAGTAGTGACCATATGGTATTCAAGGCAAGAGATTAACAGAGATAGCTTGACATTGTCTACCTCTGCACAGCAACCCTAGATGGTCTCCCATCCTTGGTGGTCTCCCATTCAACTACCAACCAAGCCTGACCTTGCTTAGCTTCCAAGATCTGGCGAGATCAGGTTAGCCTGAGGCCTTCCAGACCAGGGCAATACATGTTAACATACTTTTGGAGAGCAAAAGTTTCTCCATTTCATATATGAACTCAGCTATAGCCTGCCAGTGCATTGTCACACTGGCACCAGATTTCAAACCGAAACCTGTCCATGGCTTACAGATGTTTGCAAAAAGTACTCCGTACGCTGTTGCAGTTGCAGCCAGGTACTTAAACATAATAGCAGTTTTTATTTACAATTACTTTAAACAACTAACTCATTGTTCTTAAAATGGAATTTCAGCATCAGTTTGTGAATTTTCAAGATCACACAAGCTCCTGTGGGGGAAGAGGAGAAGAAAATCAATATGGCATCATTCTGTACCTTACTTTAGGGGCCTGGAGCATTAAAAGAATACTTGTACTGATAATATTTGTTGCATAATCTCTCTCTTTCTCTCTCTCAGTGCATTCAAGGTAGACATTTTTAACAGAAATATTTGTTCATAGAACAGGACAGTAATCTTCAAGAGAAAGGGTGATCTTTTCCTTTGCTCTCAAGTGGAGAATTAAAAGGCGCACTTTTATTATTTTAAAATAATAATCATCCAAGCCTTGTTTGGTACAGACTGCTGCCAGCATAAAGGGATTCAGAGACAATACCCAAAACATAATATTGGGATGACAAATATGTAATGCCCCAAAGAAATATGCTAGAAATATTTATATGGATATATTATTCATTGATAGCAATTTAAATATACAAAAGATATACATCAAATTACAGCAGAAGATGTTTTTAAAAGTACTATGTTTTCTTTGTGAGAACACATCACTGTCTAATACATCAAGAGCCTGAAATTAACAGTTTTATTGTAACAGAAGCTTTTGTGGATAAAATTCTACTTCATTGATGCTGAAGAGATAATTCAGGCATCTGATTAAGTGGATTCTAGGTCATGAAAGCTTGTGGCACAATAAATCTATCAGTTTTTAATATACCCTGAGTCACCTTTTGGTTTTTGTTAAAAATCTGGAATTCAACAGGGATTCCTCCCATTTTTTGTTATCTGGGCCCTTGTTCAGCCTCTGTTTTGCTTAAAAGATAAAGCTGGAATCCAGATACCTTGGGAATGAATTCAACTCAGCTATGCTTTTATTATATATCAGTAGGGAGCTGGATTTCAATTACTGTTTTCTTCAATATTGTGAGGTACTATAAGATTAAATTAATGAGTTTAGATACGCATCTTTGTACTGCCAATGTAATCCTTCAGGCAGAGCGGCCAACTTGGAAATTATGAGAAGGCAAATTATATTATGTTCACAATGGGCACAGCCCATTTTTCAGCAGTAATGAACAAATCATTTGGAGACAGAACACAGGAAGAAAATAAACATGGAAGATATCGGTGATGTAGGATGAGGTAGACAAATTAACAGTTTACGCCCAACAGCTCTGAAATAAATAAAACTTTAATCACTCCATTAAAAAATCACATTAAAACATATCTTGCTTTTCATTTGTTTAAACAAAAAAAGGTCAGGACGGCTGAAGATGAATCTATGAGTTCAATGCCACCTTTCTAAGCAAAAGGTAGAGATGGCTGAGGTGATGCAAGCCAGGTATTGGTCTATTCTGCACTGGTGTTTCGCCTCCTTTTTGTTGTAGTATCAGTCAGGTTTTCTTTGTTGTTTTGTATTGCCATTGTGTTTACTGTATACATCCATCTGGATTCTCCCCCCCCCCCCCCCTTTCTGCATTGCTTTCCTCTCTTCAGTGCTCAGTTCACTTTCTGTTCGCTGTTGCCCTGGTCCCTTTCATTCAATGACCTAATGCTAAAAGGCATGAGTCATGAGGATTTAAATGGAAGGTGTTTGCTAGAGGCTAATGCGCAGCTGCAAAAAAAAAAAATCATGTAATTAACAAAAATTGAATGCCACCCCCACGTGTGTTCACCTTAATTAGGCAAGAAATGCGAGTTTTGCTTGTAGATGCAGAATGGGAACACAGAATACATAATAAATAAACCAGAGGGGAAAAAATAGTGCAGAGGGAAGGCATGCAAATCTGAAGTCAAGTATATTACTATGGATTTTGTTTGGAAAATGATGGTTCATAGTTTTGTTTTGTTTTTTAAACGATTGTTAAGTGCCTGGGAACCACATGATGGAAGGTGATCTATACATCCTTTAAATATACAAGGACGGTTTAAAAGCAACAACATCTTAAAATTATGTTTCCATGATAACTTTCTTTACTGCCTATATCGTCACTACAATGTCTCTTTCCTAGAAAATAACCTTACATTATGTGATGAAGTCCACAATCACAAAGTACATTCAAGGCTGCTTTAAAACCATTCATTTGCTAACGTATCAATTTCTACATAATATCAAAAAAAATCATACTATAATACAATGTTAGGACTGCTATGACTTTAAAAAGGGAATTCAAATGCACAGTGTATCTTTTTGTGTGTGTATGGTTTAAACTTTTGTGAGTTAGGGCTTTTTTTGGTAAATTTCATGACCTAATATTTTTTTAAAAGTGCAGCACTAGTCTCTTGAGCTTTGCATATCCCAATTAAATTGATTCAGCCTGTTTGGCTCAATTGCTTCACTTTTCCAGAGGCTGAAATTCTACTCTTTCCAACAACTGCTGTGTGCTGAGATTGGTCTATCCAGTGGCTCTGTCCAGTATGTAACATAATTGTCATCTTGCCAGGAAATTAGATTCCTCTTCAGCTGTTCCAAATATTTCATCATAGATGATCTGTCTAGTCTAGTTTCTGCCTTGCAAAACAGAGATCAGAACAGGTGTTGGGCTTGTGAATTCTGTATTTTCACTTTGGGAATGAAAAAAGAAAAGAAAATGCTCACTGTCTAATGGAAGAAGTTAAAGTATCAGGTGGAAATCAGTAATTATCTGGATCATTTGTCAATGTAAATGCATTTGATCACTCTTCTGAAGCAAGATGGATGCATTCAAGAACTTTTTTAGATCTTAAACAAAACTTGATTACAATGGACAAATATTAATTACATATCACTATTCAGCAGCAATTGTTTGAAGAGTAAACAGAGAAAAAACATGGCAGAATCTAAACAAATTATCTTCCCGAGTCTTTTGTACAACACCTATTGCTTCAGTAGCTCCCTGCAATAAACTGCTGGTATTAAAAAAAGTTTTAGAAAGTAGTTTAAGAGGTTTGGTGCATAGCCTTCTGCAGAAATAGTAGGAAGGATCTTGAGATGTGCCTGAATCTGCCCTTTGGATCATAGCATATTGCCTAAGGAATAATGTTGCAGCCTGGAAAATCCAAATACACTGCTACCACTAGTTTTCACCTCATGAAAACTGGTAAAAGAGATCTTTTAATCTGCACTGATTAGCAAGTGTCTCAACTTAAAAAAAATCTTTCTAGATAAAGGACTGATTTTTGATTATTGGTACAAGCAATATGAAACATAAGCCAACCCAATTGATAAATGAGGTCTTTCAAAAAGTAATGCCATGTATTTCCTATTTTCCTTGGAAATCGTTTGCAACTTTGGAAATTTGCTTTCTGCTTCAAAACATATGGTGAAGTCAGCAGCATGAGCTGTATGGTTTATACGGTATAGACTGGAAATGAAAATATTTGGTTATATCCTATAAGTGAAACACATGTAGAGCAGACCCATTTCATGTGTGCCTCTAACTACAGATTCATGCCGCTTAGGCTGCAACTGCACTGAAGTAATATCAGGATATATTTTGTGCCATTTTAAAATCACACTGATCACCTTTCCTAACAGTAACTGTTCTGATAAACTTCCTACAATCACATGCTCATATTCCCGTCCTAATATGTGAACTTATGGTAACAGATAACAGAATAACTTCCATGATAACTTGCATCATGTAGTTTTACTTTATAGCTACAATATACTTATTTATAACCCAAATAGATCAGCATTTTATGACAGATGGTTGAGACTTACAATATGTTTGTTATGGCACATGACAGTACAGCAAACAAACCATTAAATCCCTGAACTGTACAAAAGCAGCAAATGATGAAATATGATTATCATCTACTTTGGCCACATGAGATACTGGCATCCATGGGCCTTGTGTTAATTCAGTATTTCTGCATATACACCACTACAGTGGTGAAAATATACACACATTTTTTCAGTCCAGGACTTTTTAAGTAAGTAAGTAAGTAGCATTTAATTGTAACAGTAAGAAGAAGAAGCAGATTTATACCCCGCCCTTCTCACTGAATCAGAGACTCAGAACGGCTTACAATCTTTTATATATTCTCCCCCCACAACAGACACCCTGTGAAGTGGGTGGGGCTGAGAATGCTCTCACAGCAGCTGCCCTTTCAAGGACCACCTCTGCCAGAGCTCTGGCTAACCCAAGGCCATTCCAGCAGGTGCAAGTGGAGGAATGGGGAATCAAACTTGGTTCTCCCAGATAAGAATCCACAAACTTAAGCACTACACCAAACTGGCTCTGACCACTACACCAAACTGAAATTTATTAACCTCTATATAATGGATAATAATACAGACTAAGGAGACAGTGCAGATGAGCCTCCATTTGTGATTTCTTTGTTTAAAATTTAATTTGCTAATTTCAGAATTTGAAGAAAGTCATCACAATTCCAAGGAATGCTCAGAATATAGAATTTTGGATTAATTTTATGTGGAGTTAAAAGTTTGCCTTTCATAAGTCTACTTGCAAGCGATATACATAGAATCCAAAGCTTTAAAACCTAGTGACTTCTTTTCCATTCTGTCCTAAGAGGAATAATTACACAATAACTTCCATTCCAGCTATGTAATGTGGTACTAAAAGCAACATATCATTCAGTACACAAAAAGCCTCTTATTAAACAAACCCTGAAATGACATGGAGGAACAAAATCATGGGGGGGGGGGCAGAGACTGAGGATGGTGGGATTTGCGGAGCAGAGAGACCTCAGCAGGGTACAATGCCAGAATCCACCCTCCAAAGCAGCCATTTTCTCCAGAGGAACTGAGTTTGATCATCTGGCAATCCATTTTAATAGTAGTGTGAGCCAAAGCCCCATCTACATTCTATACAAACATCGTGATTTCTGGTCTAGTTGCCAGGATGCCTGGACTTCCAGTTCTCTCACACATCTATACTCAGGCATAGGCCATACTGCCTGCCAGGCCTATGTGAGCTGTTTGGGCCTCAGTCCTCAAGGCAATGTCCCCACAGACAGACCCTAATCCAGTCAAAAGGACTCCCAGCTTGTGATCATGCACAAGTCCCCTGCGGAGCAAGAGATCACGTGGACGCCATGAGCTGTCCAGCGATGTGGTTTTTCAGCCCTCCTGAAAGGGAAGCCATTGCAAGAGCTGACAGAATTGGTGATCATCTTCCTGCACCTTTGGGACGCCATGAGAGCGAAGTGGGAGCCCCCCCGTACTCAATGTACAACCTGGACATTTCCATAAAGCAATCAAGCTTATTTCCGTGTGCATCCTGGTAGCCATTCTGAGCTGAATATCACCCAAAAGACTGTGTGATGAGTCAACAACAAAGATAAGTCAACAACAAAGACCACGCCAGACCCGGAGAACACCATTGTGTAGGTTGGGTGTCACATTAGATAACTTTGTTCAGTTATGCTAAGCCCATTATCCCTGTTACTTTCCAAACATGACCACGGAGCCTCCCCTTTTCTGAGGTCACATACCACATGCCCCATTGTCATAGCCCACCTGACCCCTGTGTCACAGGTCATCTGACCTCAACCCCAAGAGTCTAGGGTAGTCCTTAAAGAATCTGACCCATGGCTCCTCAGGTGTGCATCTGACAGTATCCCTACCCTGCTGTATAGATTCACCTCCCAAACCTGATCAGTTTAGGGTCCCCATTAGTAAGATTCGCTGGCTGTGGTTTGCCCCCCTTCCCTTTTTCATTGCTATTGGAGCTTCAACTGAAGACGATGATAGGTAAAGTATCACTTTGTCTGTGTTCCCCTTCATGTTACCCCTATCGATTTCCTTCTAATTTTCTTAGGTCTGTATGAGTGTTGAATGAATTTTTTCCCTTAAGAACATAAGAGAAGCCATGTTAGATCAGGCCAATGGCCCATCCAGTCCAACACTCTGTGTCACAGAGCGGCCAATATATATAGCCACTGATGGACCTCTGCTCCATATTTTTATCTAAACCCCTCTTGAAGGTGGCTATGCTTGTGGCCGCCACCACCTCCTGTGGCAGTGAATTCCACATGTTAATCACCCTTTGGGTGA
Source organism: Heteronotia binoei (assembly GCF_032191835.1). Taxonomy (NCBI): domain Eukaryota; kingdom Metazoa; phylum Chordata; class Lepidosauria; order Squamata; family Gekkonidae; genus Heteronotia; species Heteronotia binoei. The sequence continues at coordinate 105,228,056 of NC_083229.1, forward strand.
AGAAGTACCGGTACTTCCTTTTATCCATTTTAACCTGTCTGCTCAGCAATTTCATCGAATGCCCACGAGTTCTTGTATTGTGAGAAAAGGAGAAAAGTACTTCTTTCTCTGCTTTCTCCATTCCATGCATTATCTTGTAAACCTCTATCATGTCAGTCCGCAGTTAACGTTTCTCCAAGCTAAAGAGCCCCAAGCGTTTCAACCTTTCTTCATAAGGAAACTGTTCCAGCCCTTTAATCATTCTAGTTGCCCTTTTCTGGATTTTTTCCAATGCTATAATATCCTTTTTGAGGTGCGGTGACTAGAACTGCACACAGTACTCCAAATGAGACCGCACCATCGACTTATACAGGGGCATTATGATACTGGCTGATTTGTTTTCAATTCCCTTCCTAATAAGGGAATTCCCTTATTAATAATCAATTCCCTTCCTTCCTTGTATGCTTGACTGATTTTTATAACAAACACCATTTATATTTTTCCAACTATTCTCATTATTTGGAGGGAACAAAAGAGGAGTCGACTGCACCTTTAAGACCAGCTTAGTTTTATTCAGAACATAAGCTTTCGTGTGCATGAATAAAACTAAAGTGGTCTTAAAGGTGCAATCAACTCCTATTTTGTTCTACTACTTCAGACCAACACGACTTCCTACTTGGATCTATCTATTTGGAGGAAAGTTCTGGAGGTAATCTCCTCTATACATAGATATTGGATTTAGAAGATATTGGATTTATATCCCGCCCTCCACTCCGAAGAGTCTCAGAGCAGCTCACAATCTCCTTTACCTTCCTCCCCCACAAAAGACACCCTGTGAGGTGGGTGGGGCTGGAGAGGGCTCTCACAGCAGCTGCCCTTTCAAGGACAACCTCTGCCAGAGCTATGGCTGACCCAAGGCCATGCTAGCAGGTGCAAGTGGAGGAGTGGGGAATCAAACCCGATTTTCCCAGATAAGAGTTCGCACACTTAACCACTACACCAAACTGGCTCTCTGTATCCCGCTGAGCCATAGTTGCCCACCACTCTAATTCCCCTACCTCTCATTGAGGACAATTTGGCTTACAGTAGAAGACCTCCAGGTGCCATCTGGAGGTTGGCAGCCCATGGGTTAGGGAACCACTCACTTATGTAAGGCCACTTTTGGACCCAATCCATGTCTAACTACCCGCCCCCCCATTGAATATAAATCAAATACATAAACTGATGCTATATATTATTTCTACTGCATCAGTTTCTATTTCCTAATAAAATGCCTGGCTAAGGAGGTACGATTCACTTCAGAACATGCCAAATTGCTGAAAGAAAATCTTCAAAATTTTGTTCCCCTATTTACTTAGAGAGCAACAGGAAAAAATAAACAAGGCAGAAGGAGTAAATTTGTCACAGTAAATTAAAAGTCAGAATGTTCGACATGTCAGGCAATTTGAAGTGAGGGGTTGGAAGGAAAATAATACATATTTCTAGCAGTGAGATGACGCAGCGGCCTGCAACTGTCTGGCTTTACTGGTTTCCATCATGACCGCTTGATGTTTGTCCCTTGTGTAATGAGAAGGCAGCATATCGGATTCCTCCAGATGCTGGCAATGGAAAGAAAAGCTATGACATTCTGTCACAGGAATGACAGGACACAATGGCCAGCACTAAACAACAGGTTTAGCAGGGCGATTTGATGTATTGAGTTCTTAAGCTTCTCTGATGCTGAAGTCAGCTTGGCATGCAAGATAAGTGAAGAACCTTTGCTTTGCTGGGCAGTTTGGTGTTATGTGAACTAAGAAAAGCAGAACTAGAAATCTGTATGGGAGGTGGGAGAGACCTGTATAATATGCTTTTCCTAGCCTGTTTTGTCAGGAAAAATCAAAACAAGAAAGGTGGATTCCTAGCAGACTGGAAAATGCTGTTTTTGCCCCTTGTTTTTTTTTTTTTTGAAGATTACATCAAAAAAGGTTGTGCCTGGTTAACTAAATAACATGGGGCTCCCCCAACGGATCCTGAGAACTCCTCACTGGCCCAACCTCTACCAAGGTAGACAGCAACTGCTGGAGCCACTAATGCCTGTGTCACCCAAGCTGGGGTGGTGGTGGTTTCACTAATGTGCTGGATTGCCCAGTGAGGATTTTGTGCTGAGGAGGGAGAGAGTTGGCCTCTGTTGGGAAATGCTTTAACTTGCATGACACAGGTGGGGGATGTGCCTCGGGGATTGCGGGGGGGGGGTGGCTTTCAACAATGCATCACACGGCCAGGATACTTTGTGGATGGGGGGAAAGACACATCATCACCAGCCTTTGCACAAATTCCCACTAGTAGCTTAAATAACCTTCATCGTTTACAATTCCTGTCTTGCTGCAGAGAGAAAATACCTTCACATTCTCTGCAACTGACACTGGAAGGCTATTAACAAGTCCAGAGGGATGACAATAGCAGGGGCTGCGGCTCAGTGATACAGCATCCGCTTGCCAAGCAGAGCCTCGTAAGATCAATCCCTGCCATGTCCATAAAAAACTCTGCATGAGACACTGAGAGCCTGCTGCCACTCTGAGTGCACAAAACCTACCTTGCAGGACCAGGGAGTCTGCTCCTGAGAAGGAAGGGGGGGGGGAAGGAGGCCTTTGAGGCAGAACTCTTTGGGCCCACTCCTGACTACAGCTGCCAGCTCCAGGTTGGTGGGAAATTCTTGGAGATTTCGTTGTGGAGACTAAGGAAGCCAGAGTTTAGGGAGGGGGAGGCCTTGACTGAATATAATGCCACAGAGTCCACCCTCCAAAGCAGTTCTTTTCTCCAGGATGGGGACAGAAATCTGTTGTCCGGAGTTTGGTTATGATCCCAGGAGATCTTCAGCCTCCACCTGGAGACTGGCTGATTTGGGCGTGGAGGCTATGGCATTGTACCTGTCTGAGGTCTCACCCCTCCTCAAACCCACCCTCTCCAGGCTCCATCCCTCAAACTTCCCGAAATTTCCAACCTGGAGTTGGCCACTGCAGAGTCACACCGGCTGTCATGGACGGACTGCCACTGAACAGGAGCAAGCAGTCAGGTCTAGTTAAGTCATGCTAGTCAGGTGGCATCAATTCACCCAGAGGGTGCTGCCAGGGCTAGGGTAGCCATTTCCTCCTGGGAGCCACTGTTGCCAATCTCCAAGCAACTGCTCTCCAGATGGCAGAAATCAGCTCCCCTTGGGGAGGGGGGAGTGAATGCCTTCACTTGGGTGGGTGGGAAAACAGCAATGGGAGGGGAGGACTCACAGAGCTCATTGAATTTTTCTCCACAACGGGCCTTACTCCTATAAACTCAGAGATGAGGTGTTTCATCACTTGTTGCTCTCTCCTCAAAGTGATTCCTTCATAAAACAAGTGATGCACCAGGGGTTGGATCTCTTCCACTGAAGATACACACTGGCCCTATGCTGTTCCTAGGAGGGGCGCCCATCCTCCTAGAGAACTTCAGGCAGCAAAGTAATAAATTACTCCCTCCACTAATTGACTTAACTTGTGCCTACAGAATATGACCTTGTAAACCCAGGGGTTTAGAAAAATAAAAATCATGAATTCTACAGACTTGTACTTATCCACTAAGTGAGAATGGTAGAGCATTCATCATATGTGGTCAGACTTGAACTAGATGTTATGCTGTAAGGCTGGATCAAGGGACCAAAACATTCATTCTTCATTATCACAAATCAGCCAACTGAAAGGCTAGATCAATACGGAGTCCCACCCAGTTTTTAACACAACAGAATGTTACCATAATGCAAAGTAAGGAACTCCTTTTGTCCACACTGGCTGGAATTCCTGCTTTCCCAATCATTGTGGTGAGAAGGAAGCAAGTTTGGATCCTTGAACTATTGAAACAGATGTACAAATACTGCTGGATGATACAGTGACTTTAAAGAGATTAGGCTTGTAAATTGTTTCTTACTTATTTTCAACATTTGATATAATTCCATTGCAGAATACAGCAAGTAAAATTAAAAAAAAATCACTGAGTGGTGCCTTGCTTGACAATAAATTTCATACCTCATTAATCAAGAAAACCTTACGCTGTTTATCAACGCTTGGCAGAATGATATTCATGATAGACTTCTTTCATCACCTCAATTAAAGATTCCATGGCCAGAAAAAATTACTCACAAGAAAAGAATTCTAGCCTGATGCATACTGTATTAATTCAAACTGTATTGGTGGAAACCACATTGTGAATATAACAGACATGGAAATATTCCCCCTTCTCATTTATCCCATTAAAGATCCTTTTCAAAAGCAGCATGGTTATGTCTTTCCTTCTGTCTCCCAAAACAAATAATAATCACACTCATTTCCCCCTGAATCCAGCTGTTCTGATCACATTAACTTTGCTATGACACTAATAGTCCAACAGGGAGATTTTGTCATACAGAACCGGAGATGTTACAGACACTGTGAAATGAACATCTGTGATGGACTGTCAAGGGTTAATGCTTAACAGAGTCTGAGAACCTCTGAGTGAAAGTTATTCAAATGGAATTCTGTGGAGAAGAGCCACTTAAGAAATGACAGTTGGGAACTGACAGTTGAAAAAGAGACAGTTAAGCACTGACTGTGGACTGGGAAGGAGGCAAAAAGGGTGAGAGGATCAGAGAGGATCCCCATTCAAAACATTAAAATGGAATATTAATAGTGGTATGATAGAACACACACTTTTCCACCATGTTAACACCAGCTTGCTTCGAGCTGTTAGTCATCTTCCAGGGCCTCGCTACCACCAACAGACTCACTAAAAGTGTTCTGGCCAATTACTGTTTATGCAGGAGGAGTTTTGATCTTACACAAACTCTAAGGGTAAAAATAGCAACCATGTATTTTATCTATTTGTGGTGGGCTGCAAACAGTCTAGAGTTGCCAGCCTTCAGGTAGGTAATATAAAAAACAACCAATAGGTTATAGTGACCAATTAACTATGCTATAATAATAACAATAACAATAAAATAATAATATACAGCAAGTATCAAAATTCTTGTAAGTACAGGAAGTCGACTTGACCATTCCTGCTTCGATTATTCTTCTAGCATAGGGTGCTCCATAATGAATTTGTTTGTACTGAAAATAACAATGCATAATGCATAATTAAACAAAGATTAAAATGAGAAGATACCATGTTATGCATTGCTATCTTTATTTTAATCTCATTTTAATCTTTAATTATGCATCATGCGTTGCTATTTCACTGTTATTGTTATTATAATAGCATAGTTAATTGGTCACTACAACCTATTGGTTGTTTTTTATATTGTCCAGTTATTTCAGCCTCCAGGTGGGGCCTGGGGATCTCCAGCTTTTACAACTGATCTACAGCTGGCAGAGATCAGCTCCCTGGAGAAAATAAACAATACACCAGCTCCAGTTGCATTTACTATCCCTGGAGAAAATGGCTGCTTTGAAGGGTGGATTCTATGACATTGTACCATGCTGAAGCTCCTCCCCTTTCCAAACCCCACACTTTTCTGGCTCCACCCGCAAAGACCCCAGATATTTCCCAAAACAAACCTGGCAACCCTACCATAAATCAATAACATCAGCTCTATGGAGTCAATGTAAAATGCTCCTTGTGTATGGAGTGCTAATATTACACAATCGTAGCCACAGGCATCATCTTTAGCCACGTTCCTGATTCTGGGGACCAATTTGAGCCTGAAATAAGTAGGTCTACTTCAAACAGGCTTTCATTTTTCCACTACCTGAACTCCAAGTCACTGCAAGCTACTATTCTAGTTTGTAATCATTTTCTCATCAATGTATGCATCAGCCATAATGTATACTGGCACCTGCCACACTGCTGAGTTTTCCTAACTCAGAAGAAGATACAAGGCACAACCTAGCACTGTTCAAATATATCAGAGACCATTCATGACACCAACTTAAACAAAAGTAGCTGGTATCAAATGCCACTGAAATGGTGTCTTATTGAATCAATAACTATGTACATAAGATATATGATATTGCAGTGTTAAGACACTGTTTCTCATTCAACTCCTGAATTCTGAATTCTTATATTCTGCTGAACAAGCAAAATGAAATGTTCATGACCTATGCTGTTATATTATAAATATCTCTAATAAAAAAAAGTATACACACATACACACAAAATTTAGAAATGAAACTAGAGAGCTTGCTCTAATGCTGTTTTTGCCTATTTGTGAGTTTCAACACTCTTATTATGGCCTGGGACCTGCCTACCTTAGGGACCGTCTCTCCCCACATGTTCCCCAGAGAGTGCTGAGATCGGGGTCCCAAAACCTTCTTACAATCCCTGGGCCAAAGGAGGCCCGTCTGAAAGTGACCAGAGACAGGGCCTTCTCAATTGCAGCTTCCTGTTGGTGGAATCAGCTCCCGGAGGAGGTGAGGGCCCTGCGGAGCCTTGAACAGTTCCGCAGGGCCTGCAAAACAGCCCTCTTCCGGTTGGCATACAATTAACTGTTATCGGAATGCCTGAACACTTAAATCTCGAACACCAGATTATTTAATACTGGAATATTGAAGAATTGATTTAAGGAAGGTAGCATAGTACATACTGAAGTGAGCTTTATGTGTTTTTATGTATTTTATGTATTTTATTGTATAATTATAATTATTAATGTATTATTAATGTATTTAAATTGATTTTGTTGGTTTTTATGTTGTAAGCCGCCCTGAGCCCACCTCGGTGGGATATAAATCAAATAAATACATAAATAAATAAATAAATAAATAAATAAATAAATAAATAAATAAATAAATAAATAAATAAAATTATTTTGGTTCCCTAAGAATCTACAAATTATGACCAGCTGATATTTTTTTCTCCTTTGCAATTCAAAAGATTAGAAAAAAATCATCTTGTTAGGGATCCTGATGGTAAATTCAAGATGGTTCTGCAAAGTCCAATCTGACAGCTCTCCTATCTGCAGCTGTTGCCTTCCCAGTTTATTTGCTATAATCCAGAAATAAAGGTATAAATCCAAGCAATCAAAGCCGTCAAACTGCTCATAAATTCTCACATTATTATGAGACCACATCATTTCTCAGATATTGTATTGTCAGTCATAAGGCTGTCTCACACATGACAGTAATTCCGGCCTGATATTGGCTCAGGAAGAAAAACAACACCACCACCACCACCCAGGCCTTAATTCCATACTCTCAGCCCTTGGATTCAGTGGGAGCTCACAGGAGCGCTGCTCCCGAACCTTTCTGAGAGTTCATCCTCCTCCTTCTGAGAGTTCCACCTCCTTGTTCACTGAATAGTAGGTGCAGCTACATAACAATCACTGGATGAGCGCCATCACCTATTTTTCTACAAAATGTCCCCTGCATACTCTTCAGATCATTTCTGGAGTAAAATAGGCCAATTCTTCTTTTTAATGCTCTTTAAGAAGGCTGGATTATTTCATATTTGAAGATAAATATAAAGTTCAAATAATGAAAAGTGGGGAAGGTGACAACGGGCACCATTATGTTTGTGAAGATAATTTATAAAATTATAATTTTTATTAAAGATGGAGGATGGGAGATTCTGCTTGTGTATTATACATTTTTAAAAAGGTAAAAGTAGTGCCCTGTGCAAGCACCAGTCATTTCCGACTCCGGGGTGACTTCGCATCATGACTTTTTCATGGCAGACTTTTTATGGGGTGGTTTGCCATTGCCTTTCCCCAGTCATCTACACTTCATCCCCAGCAAGCTGGGTACTCATTTTACCAGCCTCGGAAAGATGGAAGGCTGAGTGCATGCACTGTGACCCTTCCTATGCATGAACAAGAATTTGGAAATATTAATTCAGTCTCTTGATACTTTTTTTCCTCTGCATCATTCTTGTGCATGCTCAAATGGCAAGAGACTGAGAGTGACTTATGTCCCTTTATTTTACTAGGGTTGCCAGGTCCAACTCAGGGGACTTTGGGGGTACAGCCAGGAGACTTTGGGGGTGGAGCCATGAGCAAGGTTGAGACAAAAGCATGATTGAACTCCAAAGGGAGTTCTGACCACATTCTTTTTAAACATCTTCCCTCCACTGGAAATAATGTAGGGTGGGGGCACCTTCTTTTTGGGGCTCATAGAATTGGACTCCTGGTCCAATATTTTTGAAATTTGGCAGGAGTTTTGAGGAGAGGCACAAGATGATGTGCTGAATATTTGGTGCCTTTACCTCAAATAACAGAGCCCCAGATACCCACGATAATAATTATTCTCCATTATACCCTCTGGGGACCTGTCTAATGGAGTGCCCAGCGGACATTTTAGAGAACCTGCTAAGCCTATTGTTACAATGTTCTGGCAATATATTGACATTTAATGCCTTTTTTTAAAAGGAGGGGTGCTGTGACAGCAGTGATGACACCCCTGATGTCAACAGCACCCTCCCTTGAAAATCCTCATTACCAAAAGCATGTGCAGAATAAAACAAAATGACCCCACAATGTTGAAAATATACAGGGAGGGCAGACATGTGGAAGAAAAGTGCTAAAATTGATTCCAGTGCTTGTGGATCAATTCCCAAGAAAATCAGGAGTAATTTGTGTAGTCAAAATGTTTGCCACTGATAATTCTACCCCCTTCGCATCTGTTGGATATGCCCAACATCACTGAGCACAGAAGAACAGGATTTTTTTTTTAAGGAATAGTTTTGTTACACCTACAATTTTATATGCAGCATTTTTACAAGTGATCACTCAATATATTCGAACAAAATTTAATCCTGTTAATGGTCAAATGGGGGCGGGGAGGAGGGAGTTTTCCTCCTAAACTATGCACTCTGCTCTAAGATTAGCCAATTCAAGACCAAGACTAAAATTTAAAAGCCTCAAATTATGGTGATTAAGCGTCACAGGGCTTCAAACCTTAATTAGAGCCATAACTCAGTCTCACAACTCCTTAATGGAAGGGCTCTGAAACATGTGAAGTAATAACAAAGGTGGAGTTTATCAACACGTGGAAAGTGGCATTCCCACATCACAGGGCAGGTGGTAGAGCTGTTATGAAGTGTTTTCTGACTGCTACTTGTCCCCTCCAACCCGTTCTGCATGTTTAAGGCCTCAGCTTCCCAACTGAAGTATCTTTGGAAACAGGGAGGGAACAGCGCTTTGTTTTAAACTCCAAAAAACTGTTAGTAGCCTGGTTAATGTTCAAGCAGTTCAACTGATGCTAACTTGCACTGGAGGTAATCTGATCAAAGGCTGAAAAGGAAACTTATGCAGAAAAGAAAGGTCACTTGGAGGCAATCTTATGAATATATGCATCTAGAAGAGGAGGAGGAGAAGAAGAGCATCTACAGCAACATCATATATTGAGTCAGTGAAGCTCAATGGTATCATATAAAGTTATTATGCGGTTATCCACTGCATCACATTTTGAAGTTAACCCAATTAGTTGGACTATGTCTATTGTCTGGTATTCTTCCTTGAAACATTTGTTAATGAATATTTCCAACTGTGCAGATATTAGCATCATTTCCAAGGTACAAATGGTGTTAAAATGCAATCTAAAATATGATTGAAATTGCAAAGTTGAAAACCCCAAGTTTATGCAGGGAAGGGGGCTTCTATACTTCTCTAAGGAAGATTGTTTGAGGTTAATTAGTTTGTATTTTTTTCTAGCCTTCAGTTAAAAAAAAGATTCCTGCTCTCCCCTTGTTATTCTGCAGGAATAGTTAGCTTTAACAGAGCTTCCTGAACAACCCCTAGAGAAGCAGGAATTAGTTAAACATTACTATTAATGTCTGTCTGCTTGGTTTTGTTCAAATATATTAGATCACAGTTGCCTTTCTAGCTGCACTTTAAACTTCCAAACATATATTTGTAGGAAGAGGTTTTCATAAAAATATAGTGACTAACCTCCCAGGGGTTCTGAGGTGGCTCATAAAAGACAGATGGAAATTACACACATCCCAATTGGATTGAAAAATATAGGGATGAGTAATATGAGAATCTACCAATGGAAAAATATAGATAGCATTAGATTGTAGCTAAGTGGACCCTTCCACTCTATCAAGTCCAAAGAGGATATCTAATATCTTCAAGTCATGGCCAAATGGCACATTGGGGGAATTGTGTGACCAGTGTGGTAGGCCGTAATCTACATACAGAGTAACCACCTGAATACCCACTACTCTGTGAAAATATGGATTTTGCATGTGTTGCTTCTTGCATATCTAGTTTGCACTAAATCCACTACTCAATATTTATCACCAGTGCTATAGTAAGTGATAAGCTGTGTATTTATCTTGGCCATTCCCCCCACAGTAGTGCACATGGCCATTCCATGCCCTATGCACACAGTTTTCCTTTTCACCAACAAACCCTGTGGGAAAGAGCAACTGCCCCAAAGTCATCCAAAGAGCTTTGTGGCTGAACAGAGACTTGAAGTCTCCGCAGTCGCTCTACCAAGTGCTTCACGCTGACTCTGTTGAGAAACTAGGAATTAGGAGATCTTGCCCAGACCTTCAATGAACACTAAATGGGCAAAACAGTAGAGAAAAGGAATTAATATTGGGATAGCAGCAGTAATACCAAATGACAATGAAAGAGCAATTACACTAAAATTTGGTAATTTTGAGCTGGGCAGCCAAGAGCCACTAGGGGATGCCAGAAAAAGATGTCCTCTGTGCCCTCCTCACCCTACTGAGATACAGCTCAAACATCATATGACTGTAAATCCCATGATGTAGGGATCTCCAGCATGACCAGAATTTTATTCCTCGATTCTGCCCCCTTTCTCAAGGCCCCCTTTCTGAAAAGCCAGTTGTTGTTGTTCAGTCGCACAGTCGAGTCCGACTCTTTGCAACCCCATGGACAAAGTCACGCCAGGCCTTCCTGTCTTCCACCATCCTCCGAAGTTTGCTCAAATTCGTGTTTGTTGCATCAGTAACACTGTCCAGCCATCTCATCTTTTGCCGTCCCCATCTTCTTTTGCCTTCTGTCTTTCCCAGCATCAGGATCTTCTCCAGGGAGTGCTCCCTTCTCATTTGGTGGCCAAAGTATTTCAGCTTCAGCTTCAGCATCTCACCTTCCAGGGAACAGTCTGGAAGAGCCAGTTAGGCGTAGTGGTTAAGACCAGCAGACACCAATGTGGAGAACCGGGTCTGATTCCCATCTTTTCAACATGCAGCTAGCTGGGTGACCTTGGGTCAGTCACAGTTCTCTCAGAGCTGATTTCAAGAGCAGTTTCCGTCAGAGCTCGATCAGCTCTACCTACCTCACAGGGTGTCTGTTGTGGGGAGAGGAAGGGAAGGAGACTGCAAGCCGCTCTGAGACTGTGAGTGAAGTGTAGGATATAAATCTAACTCTTCTTGATGTTGAAGTATCCAAAAACGGGCAAATGAGCCTGCTCATTTAGTGAGGTATACTGTTACCTCAATTATTGTTTGTATCAGCTTTTTATTTTATTTTGAAATCCAATCAACTCAATTAGTGTGACGTTTTAGTGTTAATGAAATCCTTAGCTATACAACTATCAAATTAAAACAGAGATAAGAAATTCAAGTAGGCTGTAGCACATGGTTTGTGAACCGAAAGCTAAATGCAGGGTTATAATTATTGAATTGCTTATCTATTTTCATTACTAGTTAATAAAACAGTTTGGGTGGGTATAAAATAATGCATGCTGCTAGGGCCCTTGGCCTCCTGGAGTCAAAGACATATATTCTCCTTGACAAACTTGTAAAACATTTTCATTACTGAAGAACGCAAATCCAGGGATCTGTACCTCTTCACTGCAAAACACTAGTGGTCATGAGTATGCTTAGCAGACCACAGTGCCAGTAATGTATACTTAAGGTCAAATTATGTAAACCTACATTTTTTTTTCTCTGTGTCATGTACTATGCTGGAAAACAAACTCTGCACAACAGCCGGGTTTGAGAGTAAAAAGGCAAATTCACTGTAATACATTGAGGGCTGAAGGTTGGTGTTTTACCATTCCTTTGATCTCTGCCATGAAGAACAAACAATTCTTGTGCTTTCATCTGTAGAAAACTGACTTGACTTCTACTGAGCTGAGGTTGTGATCTTTCATTTCAAAAGAGAAATGTGACTGCTCCATGTCAAATACCTACAGATCTCCAAGAGCTTTTTTTTTTTTGGTGTGGGGGGGGGGGAGAACCAACTATGGCTTCAGTCAAGCAGGGCTGTTCCTACATGGAATCCTCTGCAGAATTCACAGAGATGCCAAAAAACCATTTCTGAAAGTGCGGTCAGTCTGCAAAAAGCTTCTCCTTTCAAACCTCTTGTAGTGCTTACTGGATTAAGCGGATCCTTATATTGCCTCTGCTGTGGACTGTCCATTTTATAACAAGTGCATGAGGAAAGACACGAAACAGCTTGTCATATCCACAATCCTAGCCTACTGGTTTGAAATAAGTATGTCTACTCGAAGTAGAATAAGGGGGTGGGGTGGTAACGAGGAAATAATAGAGAGCGTATAACAGAGAATTGATCCACGGGTATCCCAGGCTCTGTGGGGAGGCTATTTTTTGAGGTAGAGGCACCAAAATTTCAGCTTAGCATCCAGTGCCTCTCCCCAAAATACCCTCTAAGTTTCAAAAGGATTGGACCAGAGGGTCCAATTCTATGAGTCCTCAAAGAAGGTGCCCCTATCCTTCATTATTTCCAGTGGAGAGAAGCATTTAAAAGGTGTGAAATCCCTTTAAATGTGGTGGCCAGAAATCCCTTTGGAGTTCAATTCTGCTTGTCACAATCCTGCTCCTGGCTCCACCCCCAAAGTCTCCCTATATTTCTTGAATTGGACTTGGCAACCCTAGTTATCCAGGGCAGGGCAGGATGATATTATGAGGGAGGAAAGAAGGGAGAGGGCAGGGAATACCTGCAGACTTTGGGGCTGGATCCAGGGGAGGGCAGGGTTTGTGGAGGGGAAGGGCTTCAGCATGGTACAATGCCATAGAGTCTACCCTTCAAAGTAGGATTTTCTCCAGGGGAGCTGATCTCTGCCAGCTGAAGATTAGTTGTCAAAGCGGGAGATCTCCTGGTCCCACCTCCAGTTTGGGCCTGGTGAGTGATGATGACAACGTGTGCAGATTATCTCACTGCTTCCTCCCATGCTGACACTGGAGGTGTGGGAGGAGCCAAAGATGGAGTCTATACTCATTATTGTTGTCATGGCTGGTTTAAGGGGTCCACTCAGTTTGACTTGTTCCTGGGTCATTTTAACAGACCAAGCCATTCCTGTATATAACACAGTGATGTATCAGAAATGTATTTGTAGCACTTTTCCTACAACATTGGTTCCTACAGTGACTTTCAACAATACATCACAAATGAATTTTAAAAATACAATAAACTGACTGTCAACAGGCCTTTGGCCCAACTTATTTCCTGAGAGTTATCTGGAATACCACTCTCTTCCATGCTATAATTTCAGGAGAACCACAACTTGTGGCCTACCAATATCTGAGATGTGCCTAGAAATGACACATTCAGAGCAGTGCCCAGGCGAAAAGTACCATCAACACAAAGGCTTTGCAACAGAGCAACAATGAGATCTAATACAAGCTCCTCCTTTCCTGGCCCCTATCGAGTACTAATTTGTAATGGATATGGCCAAATATATATTTATTTGGATGTCCCATCTTATAGAAGAACTTTCACTTTGGCTCATTGTGCAGTTATCCCCTCAAGCGTTCTAGATGAGAAATACAGTAAGATTCCACATGAGGACAGATATTGTTTATGTTGTGTTGGAGAAGTGGAATCAATGGTTCATATGTTCCTTCAATGCCTGTTCCACCAAGTTTATAGGGATAAGTTTATTTCTTCATTTCCAGACAGACCAACAGTGGATGCAGATAAGGCATGCCTGGAGAGACTTCTAGTTAATGAAAAATCTGACTATCTCCAGGCAAGTAGCCAAATTCTGCTTCCACTTGGTAAAATTTCACAATATGAAGCAAGATTGTGAGCATGTAGGGGTTTTTTTACTTGTAAAACTATACACACACACACACATTTTAGAATTACCTTAGATTTTGGGACTGTTATAGCTTGTAATGTTTTTTAAGGCTTTTTTGTCTAAACATGTTTTGTGCTGGAATTAATCTCAGTTTTAATAAGAATGTACTTTCATGATTAATGGCCTTTGCAAATAAAAACATTCATTCATTCACATTCATATGTGTTTGCATGCTGGCCTTTCCATCTTGACTTTCTTGGTTTTCCTCTCTTCTACACAATTCCAAACTTCACTGGGTTTCCACTTAATGGTTATTTTACACATAAGAAGCTCTAGAAGAAGAAGAAGAAGAAGAAGAAGAAGAAGAAGAATGATACCCCACCCTTCTCTCTGAATCAGAGTCTCAGAGCGGCTTACAATCTTCTTTATCTTCTTCTCCCACAACAGACACCCTGCGAGGTGGGTGGGGCTGAGAGAGCTTTCGCAGAAACTGCCCTTTTAAGGACAACTCCTACGAGAGCTATGGCTAACCCAAGGACATCCCAGCAGTTGCAAGTGGAGGAGTGGGGAATCAAACCTGGTTCTCCCAGATAAGAGACCATGCACCTCCCCCCCCCCCCGGATACTTCCAATGTATACTTTCAATGAAAGTTATGATGGGAAAAAACCCACAAATTAATAATAAGGGCCAGTCTTTGTACAGATAATTTGGTTTAAAGGCAACTGAAAGCCAGAGGTAACTCCCAAAAGACATCTCATAATTTTTAATGCATATGGATATATTAAGCACTGCTATGGGCAAAGCAGCATCCTCAATAGTAACAATGTCAAACATTAAAATCATTATACTGCATTAATTATTATACATTGTACTACAATTATTAAGTGCAAGTTACAAACAAAATATGGTCCTCTTTGCCCTTTTTTCTGGCTAAATTCCATGGATATATAGTTTCTACTTTAAATCTGTCTTTGTCAGCTAATAGTCTAGGCTTGCATTCAGACAGTGGTTCTTCTGTTACTAGATAATTACTTTCCCTATATTTTTATTTTAAAAAAACCCTCAACTGTCAAGAGAAATAAATTTGAAAATTCAACACGATGTTATTACAACCACCTGTTTGCTCCTCCAAAGAAAAACAATAAATTGATTTAATCCCACTATTGCAGCATTCAAACACAGCTAGCAAAAATTCTTCCTCGTCTTTGGTAAATGCATCAAAAATGTTAAGGCAGATATCTTGAATGAATTAAATGGTTTGCTAAAGGGCATTGTCCCAATAATCTATACCAGGGGTCACCATTTTTTTCAACCTTTTGGGCACCTTTGGAATTCAGACACAGGGTGGTGAGCACAATTCTGACTGCCGCAGGAGGCGGAGCCAACCACCAAAAGTCAGGGAGTGATGTTACAGATAACTCTAATAGCAACTCTTCAACATTTCTAAGCCCCTCGAAGCCCCACCCACTTTCTAAAATCACTTGGTGGGCACCAGGAAAATTATGGTGGGTGCCATGGCACCACGTTGGAGACCCCTAATTTATGCCATTGTTTACATTCCTGCACCCTGATCCAAAAAATATTTGTTCCAAAGTATTACATCTGGGTCCTAATTTGTATAATGTGCTTACGCCATGCACGCCATTTCATCTAATTGTTTTAATTGTTTAATAGTTTAATTATTTTAGTGTTGGATTTTAATTTGTTTCACTATGCTGTAATCTGCCCTGAGCCCACTATGGGAAGGGGCAGACTATAAATTCACAAAATAAATAAAATCCTCTGGCTTCATATTCTAGTACGGAGAATGGATGAGAGCAGGAGACACCATTTCCTCTTAAGAAAGGCTGACATTTATGAAGATGGACCACTGCTACTAGATACAGTCTGATTAGGAAAACCTCAATACTTTTAGATTAGGAAAATCTCATCACTGTATGTTTCTCATCCTGCAGGAACATGACGAATCCCTTTGATGGGTGTAGCCCTTGACTACTGGCTACTGTGTTCTGTTGAGATCAAGAAGAATGGCCAAGACCTTCTATGGAGGGGGGTATTCTGCATGTGCCTGACAGCAGGTGAGCATCATTTACCATTTGTGCCCACCAGAATGGTAGGGGGAGGGGGGGACAAATGCCAGGCAACTGTTTCCAAATCAGGTTAGGTTATACCTTTCTAAATCCATTGAAATCAATGAATTTAGAACGGTGTAACTCTACTAAGGATGGCATTGTTCAATTACAAAAGTGACCATGGCAAACACGTCCAAATAAATGTCATAAATATTTACTTTAAAATAAACCCTGTCAAGCGGGGGGCAAGTAAAATCAGACCAAGTGGTTTTCTTTCAGCTGATGGAAGCACACGTGTAGATTGCACGTTCTATTCAGTCCACTGCATGCTATTTTCTGAGAAAAGATTTTGAAGGTAAAGAGGAAGGGAGGGAGAAAGAGATTGAGAGAAGAAAAAGGTAAGAGGAGACAAAATGTAAATTGTTGTTTGTGTCAATGGTTACTCAGATTAAAATATATAGTAAAATAATGACTGTAAGCCTATTCGAGTGTGTCATTTTTTGAATGTATTAGAATTCAGTGATGTCAAACATACGGACCATGCCTAGGATGTCAAACATATGGCCCATAGGTAGAGAGAGAGAGGGGAGGGTCCCGTGGCACCTTTAAGACCGATTAAGGTTTATTCAAGGTACCAGCTTTTGTGTGTACACACACTTCTTTGGAGAGAGGAAGGGAGGGGGATGGGAGAGAGGGGGGGGAGAGAAAGAGATCCCTCTTTTCAGTTCTAATGGTGGTGGTGGGGGGGGGGGAAGAAACATAACAGCACAGTTTGCAATCTTTATTTGTGGAAGGGAGCAAGAGTCCAGTAGCACCTTAACAACTAACAAAATTTGTGGCAGAGTATGAGCTTTCGTGAGTCACTGGTCACTTCTTTTGACTTATTTCCATTTATCCTTTGCAGCCTCCCAGATTGAGTTCTCTTGGACCAAACTGAGACCTAGATTTCCTGTCTGATTACCAGTGCTGATATCTCCATGCCTGATACCCCCTCTGCATATCACACCTAATCCAATCAAGCCTGCTATTGTCATTTGGTATCTGGAATCATCTTTATAAAGTTTACATCTCCAGTACCTTGTGTTATATTTTATGGCACACGTGGCCTGGCCCGACAAAGTTACATTTACGTCAGATCCGTCTCTTGTAACACATTAGTTTGACACCTCTGTATTAGATAATATGGAGTTAATCTTCACCTGCTCAAGTGAACAGCAGAAATCTTGGGACTTTCCCCTCCAAAGGTACCCCCTCCAAGACCTGTAGCAATGCTAAGATGCCATTAAATATGTTAGGAGTGATTTTTCAGAAATGATACACACTTAAAAGATATTCCCTCTTGCCCACAAATACACTTGGATGCTTGAAATTAGGATGGCTAATGGGGCACGTAGACAGAAAACTCCTAGACTCTTGGTTACCATGCTGTGATATTCTAGTTCCCAGAGACTAGAGATACTGACTGCTAGTAGGACCTTCAGGGAACACTGCCACACACTCCTGCAGGCCTCAGAGGGAACCCCCCCCCCTTGCTCAGAGATCAACTCATGAGGGTATAAATGCAAATAAATGGGAAATATTTGTCCAATTATGTCAGGGAGCATTAACATTTTGATTGTTTAAAATTTTATTTTTAAAAAAAATTAAAGTAGTCAGTCCCCTGTGCAAGCAGCAGTCGTTTCCGACTCTGGGGTAACGTTGCTTTCACAATGTTTTCATGGCAGACTTTTTATGGGGTGGTTTGCCATTGCCTTCCCCGGTCATCTACACTTTCCCCTCAGCAAGCTGGGTACTCATTTGACTGACTTCGGAAGGCTGAGTCAACCTTGAGCCGGCTACCTGAACCCAGCTTCCGCTGGGATTGAACTCAGGTCATGAGCAGAGCTTAGGACTGCAGTACTGCAGCTTTACCACTCTGCGCTATGGGGCTCTATAAAATTTTATTACTCTCCTGTATATTGTTGCTGCATTAATCATAACCTAGAGAAAGAAGACCAAGAAAGTTTAGGCATACAATTTATGTACACATTAGTGTATTACTCTCACTGTGTTACTCTCCTGAAATTGTCAGGCACAAACATAGCTTGATGCAGTGTTCATACATACTCCTTGTTCTTTTCACACTCTCTTTAATGCAAAACTTCTTAACTTGACCAAGCTAGTTCATTGCAAAGTTCCATAATGAACAGAAGGTCTGTTTCTTCCATACAAAGCAGGATTAATCTCTGTTTAGAATCCCAGTTTAGTTGGGTGTTTTTTTTTAAATCCATAAATTGAACTGCCTGCATGGCTAACTGAAGTGGGATCAAACTGGAAAATCACATGTACAATTCTGAAATGTAATATGAAATTCACCAAATCTCAACAAATAATTTTGGGTCCCAAGGGCCCAAATTCTGAAACCTGAAATGAATTTCACATCAAGACATTTTGAGATGGGAAGATCCATTCATAATTATTGTGCAAGGAAATAACAGGACTGAATGAAAACACAATTGTTTTCTCCATCTAATATACATGCTAGATTACTCTCTTTTCAGTCAGCATCAATAATTTTATATATAACCATTTGAATCTATTTTTTCCCCAATTTCAAATACTATGCAATTAACACTTTCAGACACTGATTTGTACATACATTGTATGCCTAAACTTTCTTGGTCTTCTTTCTCTAGGTTATGATTAATGCAGTTCATCAGAAAGCCAGATGGTGCAAAACCAAACCATCAATCAAAATGAAAATACCACCAAGAGTTATTCCACAATGATGTGCCTTGTATATGGAAATACTGTTAACAGACCCTTGACTATGATACACAAAGAAAACCAAGCACACACGAGGACCATCGCCAAGGAGCTGGCAGAGGTGGCTTGAGCTTTGTTAGGCTAAAAAGCTGGAAAGGCAAGTGGGGAAGACTGCTGAAAGCACAAAACACTATGTTAGTTAAAAGTAGGGTTTTAAATTATTTTAATAATATTTGCACTGATGACGATATGTGTCAAGCTGTCCATTTGCCATTGATTTAACATGGGATAATGCCACACATTAACAAGCAGCTGCCACTGTCTGCCTGACACATGAATTGGCATTTAATGATGTGCCCCGTGCTAGCTTTTTTAAAGACAGCAATCCCAAATGTCTCGGTTCTACAATGCATTCTGCCCCCTAAATTTTGAAATAAAACAAATGGGCTCTCCCTTATAACGGGTCTCTGTGATAACTGGTACCTGATTAATTTCAATTAGCAAAGGAGCATTTTGTAAATCAGGACCACTGAATCTGCACATTGATATATATTGAAAATCACAGTGAATTTTATGCAGCAGAATCATTTAAAAACGCCAAGAATGTGAAATAAATCCTTGCTCCTTGACTATGTATCTCTTTCACAGACATAAAAACAAGTGCCTTTGCAGAGAAGGTTGTATAGGAAAAAGTTTTAAAATTTGTGTCAATATATATCACTGCTTATTACCCTGATTATGTATTCTACATGCTCCATGCTTTCTTTCTCTCTACCTCTCAAGTTACTAAGGTCCCAATGTAAAATATTAATTTTCCTGCAATAATATACAAGTAATAGTGGCGCATGCAAATGGACTGTGGTTCAGTGATAGAGCAGATGATTGCACACAGAATGTTTTATGTTCAGTACTTAGTACCAGCAGTTCAAAAAGTAGCAGGAATGGCTTTATTCTGGAGTGCTGTTGCCAGTTAGAACCGACAATACTGAGCTTGATGGACTTAGGAAGACACTTCAAACCCACAAGCAGTTTTCCATTGGAATAGTCTTTTACAAGTTCATGGACCAACTTTAAGGCATGTTGTTGGGAATATTCAAGATACTGAGGCATATGCTAATGGTAATATTTCTTTGGACATTTCAATAGAGGAACTGTATGACTGACTGGGATGACTTTTCAATTGAAAGGTGCATTGAGATCCGCAACTGACGCAAAACTACAGTGGGAAGTATTCCCCCGAGAATGCATAATTCTTACTCTTGCACAAACTAAAAGTAAACATTCCCAGCTATAACACTGCATTTCCCTCTGAGCATATCTCATGCCACGCAGATTCAAACCAATCATCATATGAAAGCAACTGACATTACCTCTCCAGTTTCATGAACCTCAAGTCTCCCACAGTTTGGTTCTCCTAGTCCCCTTCCCTTTTTTCTGCTGACCATACAGGAAGGTGATAAACAGATACTGATGATACGGAGCTTTTGTCAGTTACTGTTCACTTCTTCAAATATCACTTGAAGAAGTGAACAGTAACTCACAAAAGCTCATACCCTGTCATAAATTTTGTTAGTCTTTAAGGTACTTTAAAGTCCTAAGCTCTGCTCATGACCTGAGTTCGACCCCGGTGGAAGCTGGGTTCAGGTAGCCGGCTCCAGGTTGACTCAGCCTTCCACCTCTCAAATCTCCAAGAATTTCCTAACCTGGAATTGGTAACCTTATCTCCTTTCCAGGAGCAATAGGAACCAGCCAGGTCTATGGTAGCTAACCTGCAGGTGGAGCCTGAAGATCTCTTGGTATCACAACTGAACTCCAGACAACATACTTCTCTCCCCCGGGAGAAAATAAATGCTTTGATGGGTTCTACAGCATTGTATTCAACTGAGACCTCTTCCCTCCCCAAACCCTGCCCTCCTCAAACTCCACACAAAATCTTCAGGAATTTTCCACCAACCTTGAACTGGCAATCAGGACTGGGCCCAATGAGTTCTCCCTCAAAGGCCAAAAGAGGCCTAGAAAGGGCCTCCTCCCTCTGCCTTTTAGTAAGAGAACCAAGATTGATTGTGTTTTACTGACAAACTTGGTTACCTAGCAACAGCTACTGCCTAGAAGTTTCCCAGTGACCCAGTCCTCATCAGTCCTGGTGCCAGCTGGGCGAGGAAAAGAAGCGGACCCAGCCAATGGTGCACATGGTCTTGACTTGTGGCTCATGGGCCAATGGCTGATGTGGTACGCACCAATGAGTTCATTATTCTGGAGAATTATAAATTTGACTGAGGCACAGAAGATAGGATTACAAAATAACAAACAGTTTTGTTTATTTACTTTCTTAGCAGGGTTTAACACTGGTATTTCACAGTAGTGATGGTTTTGATATTGCAGCAACATGGTACCTTTACAGCTTTCTGTGGAGACAGCTTCTTTCTTTTTCAGTGAATTATGGTTGCAGGTGAATTTAAATACATGAATACAAATCCCTTCAGAGAGTAAATGAACTTACACTCAGAATGAGACTGTTTTAGTCATGGGTGTCAAACATGAGGCCCAGGGGTCAAATCAGGCCCCCGAAGGGCTCCTTATAAGATCCCTGAGCAACTAGATGTCGTCTGCTTCCTTCTCCCTCTCTCTTGCTTCCTTCTACATTACAGCTTGCTTTCCCAGGCTTGCTCAATTGCACAGAAACTATAGAGCAAAGCCTCTACTTTCTCTATCTGTTGAGGCTCATCCTTTGCAGAGAAAGGGGGGGAGGAATAGCTTGCTTTGCCAGGCTCTCTCTTCCTATTGGCTGAGCCAAGCCTCCCTTCCTTCTATTGGCTGAGTCTCCCTACCCCTCCTGGTCCCCTGGGGAAGGAAGGAAAGAATCCAGAACTTCCTTTGCCCAGCTCCCTGAATCCAAAGAAAGCACCTTTAAGACCAACGACTGCTCATGTTTTAAGAATGTTTTAAGTTTAAAAAAAATCTTTATAAAGGACAAAAACAAACACAATTAAAGTTTATATCTTCACTACCTTGCATTACGACACACATTATGACATACATGGCCTGGCCCGACAAGGTCTCATTTATGTCACATTCGGCCCTTGTAACAAATGAGTTTGACATCCCTGGTTTAAGTCAACCAATGTATGAGGCCTCCAACTCTAAGAGTTCTGCAAATCGACCAAATTCCTCAGTCACAGCAGTACAGGTATTTCTAGTCTCCTTCCTTCATAAAATAGGCACAAACTGGATTAAGAGCACTTCCATAAGTAACCTTAACCAAATAACCACTCTGCTTGCCTAGGTCAGACTTCTATCCCACTGATTCCCTCATCAGTTCAGATTTTTTCTCTCCAGAATAACCAGAGTTTCCAATTTCACCTTTCTCACACAGTATTCTAATACATTCTCTTCTCTCTGGACTGGATGGTTCTGCACATTAAAGATGACAAAGCAGGGGACTGATGAATGCCTTGTCCATCATAGGCTGCAAGAACAGGGAGAAAGGAAATCCCATCTTCTGTGCATGGAGTAACTGGATACCAGGATCAGTATCAATAAGCAGGAAAGTCATAGGAATAAGGAAAACCTAGGAGAACACCACCAGCTGTATCCACAGATCTCTCTAAGGGGCAGTCTACACATAATCAAAGAAAATATGGGATAAAATTTCAATTGTCCCAGAACAGTGGCACAATATGTGACATTGATTCACAGGGAACAAACCACTAAGCATGGTTGTGTTGTTAAACTTCTTGAAGTATATTCTTTCTCCTAAACCATTATTTTTATGTTTATTATCTGCTTTATGCAAGTGCATATAGACTGAATACTATTTAAACTTTCAGCAACAAGAGAAGCAATGTAAATAATGAAGCAACACCATATACTAAAGAAAAACAAAATATAAGTTTAACAGTTTGTACGTCAGCTTTGCAAGTATCAAAATGAAACTGTGAAACAGCAGTTAGAAAACAAGCAACAGAAGACAGAAAATTTGAAGACCCCCCCCCCCCACCTGGGTGAAAATTAAAACAGGGTAATCTAGGGAGACACAAGGTATAGAATTCAGCAATGTGAATGCTCTTTTGGATTCTATTGGTTGGAGTAATTCAAACAGGAGCAGCTCCAGAAAAACGATAAAGCTGCACATTTATCCATTCCTCTAAGCTCCAGAACTGCTGATGTTCTCTATGTTTGCAATCACATACCGCATCACAGATGGAGGGGAAAAGGGAAATTGATGCAATGCTTTTGAAGTCAGGAATTTTAACTGAAGCAACCGGAGACCATATTAAGTCCAATATTGGCTTTATAACAAGGGAAAAATCTGATCAGTGCATTTACTGGTTTAAGTAAAAGATATCTGATTTGGGATGAAATCATACAACAAAAATCAATCAATCCGCTGAAGAAAATTTTCAGTTTGGATCTTTTCCATATTATGTGGAAAGACTTAAAATAATAATTTAAAAAGTCTCATCAGATCTACTCATCTGTTAGCTATAACATCTGCTTCTCCACAGGGTTTACGTTATGCTCTTGGAGTTTAAGCAAACCTCTGTTTTTTAAAAAGTCTGTTTACAACCACAGTGCCCCAACACATATTTTCTGAGCTATGGAGTCTTACCAGGATGGGTACACTCTGCGAAAGCGAGGGGAGAGTACTGTACTATAAACTCAGGAAGAAAAATATGGAAGAAAAACTACAATTACAATGGAGCATGTGCTCTCAGATTCTGCAAAATTTATTCAGTGAAATATAGTCTACGGACATCATTACAGAGCGACCCCCCCCCAAAAAAAACATATTATTTAAAATAAGGGAGAAAGGTGGTCTTTAAAAGCACTGGATCTATGAAAAACACAGAAATGCCCTGGGCTTTCCCATTTTCTGCTTCTGTTAAACAGATGAAATATATATTTTTATCCTGGCAAGGACAGCACACTAGGTAGGATTTTAAATACCCAAAGGATAGTATAAAATGATAGTATATAAGCCTCTGTTTTAATAATGGTTTTTCCTTTCCTTTTCGAATGAGACGTGATATCCTAAGTATCAGATGACAAAATAGGGTTGTCAGTTCCCGCTTGACCACCAGCAGGAATGGGCAGGGGAAGGGTAGCCAGATCCAGGTTGGAAAACTCCTGGAGATTTGAGGATGGAACCTGGGGAGAACAGAGATGTCGGTGGGGTACAATGCCAAAGAGCCCACCCCCAAAGCACCCATTTTCTCCAAGTGAAATGATCTCTGTTGTTTGGTGATGAGCTGTGATTTTGGAGGACCCATCTGGAGGCTGGCATCCCTAACAAACTCCAGTGTTGAAGATACAACACATACTATGCCATTATTACGTGATAATGTTTCGTTTTTCATGCAAAAAAGTTACTGGCACATCTACTGTAAGCTTTTTGGCCCGAATCCAGAATCTTGTGCACAAATTCTGAATCTTGTTGTTATCTGGAAGTCACGAGCTTCCCTTCACCCCACCCAACCTAACCTAACCAAAAGAGTTTCCAATTGTCCAGACAGAAAGAAAGGGGGAAGAAGGAAGGAAAGAAAGAAAGGTGTTGGAGGTTGTTGGATTACTGCCATTATACAGAAGTAAGTTCCACTGAAGTCATTATAACTAACTTGCAACTAACAAGTAAGGAATTACACTTCAGAAAATAGTATCCATGGAAATGATTAAAAACTAAAAATATGTGAAATGAATTAATTTGCCGGCCAAAAGGCAGCTCCACACATGTCTTGAATTACAAAAAACTGTATCTTAGAAGTTTGAAACTAAAAATAACAGCACAGAGTTTGCATGTTGCAGCTGCTTCTAAGGTGGGCAGAGAAGGCTGATGAGTGATCAAAGAAAAACAGATGACTTTAGGCAGTCGCTTAGTCAACTGTACATTTAAAGCATACAACTCTTTGAGATTCAAGGCATCCTTTACAACTAATAAAGCTATCAATAGCTTGTAATTTCCTAAGCAATGCAAGGTCTGTAATGCTTGCCTCCAGTCCAAGGTGAGCATCACAAGCCTAAAATTGTAATCCAAGGCAAAGAAATATATTCTTTCCCTTTTCTCACATACACTTAATGTGAAGACTGTGGTGGGGCTTCAGGAAGAGATGAGTCTCTCTTGTGTATCAGAACCTTGGAAAAACATGGCTTTCCCATGACTGTGAGGAAAAACCCCCTTACAGAACATCGTAATCACCAGCTTGGTTGCCAGAGCACCTGGAGAAGTGGCTCGCACAAGTCTGGCCAGAGAGTGTGGGTAAACCTATCCAGGGGCAAAAAGGGACTTATGCAGTACAAGCAGCCATAACGCTACAGACCGGTCCAAGAGTGCCCACCAGGAGAACGGAAGGCTTCCCGTCATTCCGTATGACGTCCATCCCCGCCAGGAGCTATCCAGGCGAACGGTTTTGAAGCACTGACCATAGAATCCACTGTGGAGGGCTAACACCACACTCAGACATCTTCCTACCAGGCTTGACTCCATTCCAGGGAAGCGGACGGCTCACGTACACATCGGATGTCACCTGTGCCTGCAAGCAATCTACCCATCCAAGGAGTGGCTAATTGTCCAACCGCCACTTTCTTTGTCTAACAGAACTCAAGACAAAGACTGGTGCCAAGGAGAAGACAGAAGAAGAGGAAGACCATCTTCAGCCAGAGCCAAGTTCCTTTGTGTAAACTGGGTGTTACCTAGGCCATGATTTGACCCTCTCTTGTCACCCTTTTAGATAGTCCTAAGCATCTCCCCACCCAGTAATCGCTTCTATTCTTCTTACCAACTGTCATTTTGGAGCCTCCCCCTGGTCCATTTCAACCTGAAAGTTCACTCAGGTATCCAGGATCCAAGCCAGTCCATTGGTTAGAAGTAGGCATACAATTAGGTGCCACCAATGAACTTTCTATTGGTTGTGGCAGTAGTCCAGCCCTTATGGTCACTGCAAAATCTCCCCTTTTTGGGAGGTTATGCATCAGCTGACCACCTTCCTCCTCCCTCGAACCTCCTATCCCCTAAGGGCTCAAGGGAGTCCTTATAATCTGTGGACTAGCTACCCATAGGTGTGCATCTAGCAGTACCCTAGTTTCGCTGTCTAGATCCATCCTCGATTCCTGATCAGTCTTGGGTCCATTTCCCCCGTCCTCGCTCGTCGCCATTGGAGCCTTCCTTGAAGACTATGATTGGTAAATATCACCCTGTTCATCTACCCACGTGTTTCCCTATCTTTCTATCTATTTTTCTTAGGACTATATATATAATTTTATGAGTATTTTATCTTGAATGAAAGCCTATATTTTCTGAATAAAATTTAATTGTTTTACTTAATTAGAGTTCCTAATATTTTTAAGCATTCATTTCTGGACGTGGAATCCTGTATACACAGGTAAAAGATCCTGATTAAGCCAGGTGCCCACCTGACAATTCCCCAACCTCGTTTTGAGGGCATTTTGGCTTACATGACCTCTGACAAGATCTTCATATGAATGATGTATACCCTGCGCACCACATGTCTCAAATCTACATAACCAGGAAAGTAGCAATGCTGAATTCACCAGCATTTCAAGTTCCAAGAGAGGGATCTTCCAGTCTGCTGCTACAGCCAGATTCAAGCTCACAGGACTATCATGCTTCTAAAAACAAGAGCACACCAGGATTTCCAGTTTTCAGAACTGGACTCAGATGGAAATGAACAATAATTTTTGAGAATTTGTTTTTAAACACCTTGATTCGGCAGGTGCAAACTGAATGAAATTTAAACTGAACCAGGAGAAAGTTCACTCATCACTGTTGTCAATTTGTTGCATTTCTCTCCCCTTCTTTCTTCATGTGAATATCTCCACACTCCAAAAGATACACAGTTGGTCTTCAGAAACCATTCATCATTTGATTTTACCATTTTTGTTATTCATGAAAGTCCTTGAAACAAGTATCAAAAAGACTAGATCTGAGCATTTATATTATTTGCCACACTACCTGATGACTAATTTGTTAAAGAAGTATAAAAGTTCACAAGCAGAGCCAAAATCATTTGAGGATACTTTGATATCATGCCACAAAGGATATGAACAGGAAGGGAAAAAAGATTACAGTCGGCGAAAGGAATTTTCTTGTACTGAGCATAAAAAAGAAATCTATATCACCAGGGAATTTAAAGAAGGAAATAAAGAAACAAAGCTTCTGGCTCTTCAGTTGCTACTCTTTGTTAGACCTTAATTGATCTATTATAATATTTAGCCTAAATAGTCCCAGCTGAATAATGCAATACACTGCTCCCTTCTGAAATGCTAGTTCTAAACCTTTTAAAAAATGTTTAGAAAATATTAATCAATTTACACAATTGCTAACAATATCTGCACTCCAAAACGAGAAGAAAAGTATTCCAAATAATTGTTTTTCTTTTTGCTATTCCATAATATCCACAATTATACTTCAACTGCATTATTGTAAACATGCCAAGGTTTGACAAGTGTCATTATTGATATGTATAATTGCCAAATCATTGAAACTATCTAAACTACAAATAATGTTGTAATAAATTATTGCTATGTGATTGGGGATGTCTGAAAATCACAGAGTACCTTACTTTAGATATTCAGAATACAACCCAACATCAAATTGTGCAAATGTAAAGCTAACTACAAATTGAAAGATCACAAAGGAAAGTCTAAAAATATTGAAAATTTGGATAGACAAATATGTTGTCTTTTGTTCCTATACCCCCCCCCCCAAAAAAAAAAACAACTGACTTTCACTGAATTTTTCAGTGCTGGATAGATAATGGTGCACATTTTTCAAAACCATTGCTTAAAAATTAATATATTAAAAGTGTGCAGTAACATCTCATGTACTTTAAAGAGTTCAGCACCAGTCAACTAAAATATGGATGGCCCAGGCTAGCCCCATTTGGTCAGATCTCAGAAGATAAGCAAGTTCAGCCTTTGTTAGAACTTGAATGGGAGACCACCACAGTACAGTGCTGCTCTGCAGAACCAGACAACGGCAAACCACCTCTGTTTGTCTCTTGCCTTGAAAACCCTATGGGGCTACTACATTTCAGCTATGATTTAACATTTACACCACATCCACTTGGCAATGGAAGAATATATCAGCATGAAACAATTTTATAGTATATTTAATGTATGAGTAACAGAAAAGCCCAATATTACTGCAAAAACATAAAAATGCAAAATATGACAAATTATTCAGATTTGCAGATGACCAGATCAACTAGTAATGTTATTAAAAACAGGTTCCATGGCAAGTTTGAGAGCAGAGGCAAAATGCATTCATCTGAATTTGCCAGGTATAGTACAGACTGCATTAAGGAATCTTGGTACATCTGTAGCCCCTTCCTCAAAAAGATATCAATGACTGCGTATATTGTCATATACTTCATAGAGACTCCCTAATACAACTGGCATTAAATGGTACTCATATCCGATACTGTGGCTTGACATTTTAATGGATATTTTGGTACCACTTAAGGCTTAAGCCATAAGGACTAGGGTTCCATATTAAGCAGACCATCAAAGCCTAAACCACAGAATCTGAAGCTGATACTTCTACAAATTTACCAAGAGACAAGTAGCATGATTACTATGAGTTTTCTTGGTAAATCACTGGCAATTCATACTACACTCAACGTTATGTCCTGCTTCGAAGCAAAGGAGGCATCAATTTCACTGAGGAGACATGGGTGTTTTGCAAAAAAGGCACCTTCTGAAGGTAGATCACTGTGCATTATGCACATAGTCCACTACAAGGTGTAATATAGCTAGTACAGGAACAGGACAAAAACCAGAAAAACAGGAAAGATGGGAATTTTAGATAAAACAGCTAATTCATAAATATTAAAGCAAAAAAAATACTGATAATGTAGTTGTTGTGACAGCTGACACAAGAACTGCATGGGAAGACAAAGCTCTATACTGTGAGACATGTAATGTAGAACTCCTTGAAATTAAAACAGTGAAACCATTCGCCCCAAATATTTTTCCAGCTTAGGTCTAGAAAGTTCCTGACTAGGGACAGGCATAAACCAGCTTACAAACTAAAATTCATCATGAATTCTGGCCAGTTTGTGGATTGCGAAGCAAAGTTTGTGGCAGGGCAACTGGCACAAACATTCCATGAACTTTCAGGCTATTACTGACAGTTCATGAATTGATATATTTTCTGACAGACTTTATTTGCTCATTTAATATCTGTACAAAACTTCAAAGAGATGGAATTCTCTAGCCTTGGAAACATGAACATGGACCTCCAAAGCTTAATAGACACTGCTGGCTGCCAATAACAGAGTTCCCATTCTGCTCAATGGGATCGTAATGCTACAAAAACCCTCAGTTCAGCTCTGCAACCCCTCCTTTGTTGGCTGTTGGCAGTTAGACAGAGAGGCAGTGAATTTGTTAAGAGCACAGCACATTCCTTTATTCCTGATTGTGAATGTGAACACCTCTCCCCTGCTGGGGTTTGGGCGTCAGGTGGGTTCAGGGCTCTGAGCCACCCTATCTCTGCTCGTGTCAAGTGGTAGAACTTAGTTACTGGGTGCCTGGGCTGAAGATCCACATTCTATACCCTCTAGATTGTGAACTCCTCTCTTCTGCTGGGGTGTGGGTGTTAGGTGGACTCAGGGGACTTGGCAAGGTACTCTTTCACTCTCACCTCTGGGATTGTCCCTGGTTGAGCTCTTTGAGGCAAAGGTGCTGTGCTATGGCTCTTCCTCCTTCTCAGCCTCTTGAACTTGCTGTTCCTTCTGGCCACATCTGTGGCTACAGCCTCTGCATTTATTTATTTTTTGCAGAGCTCATGCTTCTATTGCAAGAGTTCTGCATTCTGGAGAGTAATGCTGCCTTTTATCCAAGGATCACAGATACAGACAAGCTTGTACTCTCCTTGGTTGCAGAGAGGATGCAACCTGGCAGTGATGGCCACCCACAACTTCTCTGCCAAGGCCCTGACCTGTGGGAGCACAGCCATCCCCTTGGAGCCCAGCTCCAGTGAGTATGGGTACAGAGCTTGCCTGCGGTGTCCTGGAAGGACTTGAGAACATGCACTATTTGGGAGAGGGTCAGCCAGTTGTTGGAGATTACGCTGAGCATGTTGACATTGGCGTCTGTGATCATGTAGCCATGGACGATGTTACTGCCACCCACCCACTCAGTCAGGCTACTCTGTATCATGGTGATGATGGTTTTGGCTGTGTGGTCTGCACCCATCCCTTTCACATAGCACAGAACCACACTGTAGCCTGGTGACATGACTGTCTCCTCCTGGGGCCTGGGCCATGCTCCAACAGTCCTGCTGAATGTTCTAGAGCAGTGGTCCCTAACCTTTTTGCTACCAGGGATCGGTTTGTGGAAGACAATTTTTCCACAGACCGGGAGGGGGGCGCATGATGGTTTTGGGATGATACAATGTGCACTTTATGTCTATTATTACATTGTAATATATAATGAAATAATTATACAATTTGTGGCCCAGCTGCTAACAGGCCATGGACTGGTACCGGTCCGTGGCCCAGGGGTTGGGGACCCCTGCTCTAGAGGTCTGCTGTGAAGTGCACTGTTCTGCCTTGCACTCAGAGACTTGAGCTTTGACCATCACCACTGCAGTCAGTGAAAGGCTATGTCCCTTTTGACCTCTTGGAGTGTGACCTGCCTTAATGTCCCATCCACAGCAGCCTGAGTGCGGGCCCCCTAAATCCAGACTGCACATAACCTGGAGGGTACGCAGAGGATGATCAAGGCGAGTTTGATGCCTCTGGCTTGCACAGGGTCCTTTCTATTCACTCCTGAATGTGCACCAGTTGTTTCTGACACTTCCTCAGAAAGCTCTTTCCTGAGGGCATCTTCTTTGGGAGGTTGTAACTTGGACCCCATAAATCCAATCCTTTCCAAACTTGGAGAGCAGGTAGAGGAAAGTCAGCTGGAGATTCCTTGTGAGTTTGTTTCTCTAGCACTCTGAGATGGGCAGTTCTACTGCGCAGAGAACCTCACAAACCAAACTGGTTCATTTGGCACCTAAAGGTTCATGACAGTTTGTGGTTCATGAACCAGGCATGTTACAAACCATGAACTGCATTTTCCTGGTTCATGCGCATCCGTATTCCTGACAGAATCTAGCAGTGTACCTTGACAGACACCATAAAATAAAGTACAGTAGCAATAACAGCCTTAGTCGCATCAGGGAGTTATATCCTTTCACACAGCATACTGAATATTGTTAGCAATATTCTGGTTACCACAATGCTATTATTGATACAAAGATATCTTCTTTTCTGTTTACCTTGTGATCGTAAGGGTTGTATGAATGAAATAAACTGGACAGTGCTTTCGTTCTTTGCTTTTTCTGTGGAAAAAAAGGGAAAAGTAATTATATATGATACACAACTTTAAAAAACCCAATACTGTGCCGATATTAAAAGATGCAGTTGTGAATACATTAACATAGGAGTAAATTGGATTTTCTAAAAACTTATACTTGTACCCCAAATTGTCATTTAGTATGGATGAAAGAATGGCCCTTGTTGAGAAATAAAAGGCACTGGAGTTAGAAGGACATGATTTGAGATTTGGATGGCATACCTATTTATAGTATGACAAAGTTAAAATTAATGTGGATTTTAAAAACCACTGTATTAGTTGCGCCATTCTAAGAATATGAAATATATATAAACCTAGGCTGTGCCCAAAAACGCATTTGTGGCTCTCAACACAGGAAGCATTTTTAGATGTGAAATGATAATTAAATGTTAAGTGGCTAACATGCTGTGACCAATGTTCCCTCCAAGCTGCAGAGTCTTGTGAACAAAAATTCTACTTTATGAGCTACTGGCATTAAAGTTGTGAGCTACTGGCATAAATTACTGAGCTCTGGGGTCATTCTTCCTGAGTTAAGACAAGAATGTGTGAGCTGGATGCTAAAAATCTGTGAGCTAGCTCATGGTAACTTAGCTTAGAGGGAACACTGACTGTGACATATTAGACTTCTTGCAATAGGAATGTAAAATGTAATTACAGAGTAAGAGTGAATCATGTAGATATATTTCTATCTGTCGTAGAGAAAATTGGTAACTTTTCCTTTATATTTATTTACTCTTTATAATTCTTTTGTTTCTTTTATATTATTTTTCTTTTCTGTTCTGTATTGTGTCAAAAAAAAATTACATGATAAATGCTTCTCCTTGTCCATTCTTACCACACCATGCACAATTTTACAGATCTCTATCATATCTCCTTACTTCCCTTTTGTCTCAGATTAACAGCCTTAAGCATTCTAACTGATCCTCGCAGATATACAGATATGCTGTTCTGGCACCATTTTGGTCAGCTAAGGTCACTTAGTTGAGGCTACAGCCCAGAAGATGGTGGAGAAGGTGGCAGCTGGGCCTGAGGACTATACCTGCCCATGGCAGCCAATCTGGTATTCTTTTGCATAATATGAGAGTGAAGAACCCAAGAAAGGACAGGCTAGGCCAAGCCTGAGAGATTAGCCCAGCCCCCAACAGACCTTGGCCTCAAGAGAGAAGCTGGGGAAGGGAGGCATTTTGGGTAGCATAATGAACAGGCTAAGAAGGAACCCACTGACAGCTGTGGGGATAGGGCTGAGTGTTTCCAGGAGTGGGGGGTGGGATGACATAGCCACATGCAATGTCTCCAACATTGGGGATGCTGCGCTGGGTCGTGGCTATGGGGCTCCCCTGCTCCCACCTGGGGGCTGGCAACCTTAAGGGGATAGAAAGTAGCCCACCTGGAGATGTGACCACATGCACCAACTGTAAGTACTGGCATCTTCTTTTTAAACAAACAAACAAAAAACATTGGAGAAACGTATTTATTTTCTTCAAAGACTGGATAGAAAGCAAAGCACATTCAAATATGCACTTCCTTCAAACTAAGTAACCACAGCGAATGCATCACGTATTTGGAATTAGGGGACAGCACTTTCAAATCATAGAGACTTAAGGCATCATTTATGCAAAAAACCCAATAAATTTCAATATGCCAAACTAACCTAATTTCTCTTGAAAGGACATCCCTGAGTTGTGAAACAATATGTGACAATATTAACTAATACAATGCTTTTGGGCTTTAAAATAACTTCGCATTTTATGAATACTCTTCTTGACACTGACATTCATTTGCCCCAGAGTTAGACAAATGAGATCCCCTTTAAAGTGTATTAAGTCAAGTAACCCTTCAAAAGTAATCATTACCACTAACTACCAAAAACAAATTTAAAAACCACTCTATAAGAACCAAAATACAGTTGATAGCTATCTTCTTCAATAAAATTACTTCCCATATCAACATCACCCAAGAGGAATTAAGAATAAGACTGACTGATAAACACAAAAGGCTGTAGTAGAGCTATGACCACAGATAACGTGTCTGAAAACTCAGAAATTAAGCAGCATTTGTAAAATTCACTGCTCTATAGGTTGAAATGGTGACATTAGATTTTATAATGCTATGTGATAACTGCAGATATTTATGACACAGGTCTCCATGGAATGTCACACTGTGCAAATATGACCTTTCATTTGTACAAAGATTAATATCATTCAACTCACTATACCTAGCACAAAATTATAATGAAACAGTCCAAAGAAAATATAGGAAATTACAGGGGGAAAGTAGGAAAAGTGCAAACATAGGTTGTAGAAAACGGCAAACTTGTCTACCCCACATTTTTATAATTTTGTAGATTTTTATTATCCTGCCCTTCCTCCCAAAGCCTCATCAATACAACAGCATTATACAAATTATAAACCCAATCGCTATAAGCATAACCAAAACAGTCAGCAACATTTAAAATAGCAGAGCAAACTCATACAGCAAAATAATAAAACAGCAGCAAAAAAGGTAATCAAACTTCCATAAATCTGCCCCAGGCAAGCGAGTATGGTGAGGCTATTTCCTATCTTGAGTGCCACAACTAAAAAGGGCTAACAGTACTCCTCCCTCTACCCTCAGTTACAACCAGTTACAACCAACTGGAAAATTAGGGTCTAAGATTTTTCTTCAGACAGACAGATAGGGTAGGCAGTCCTTCAAGTTTCCTAGTCCCAGGTCATTGGATCAAGAAACAAACTTTAAGCTACTGCGACTGCCTTAAAACAAGATCCAGGTGGCAGCTGTGTTGGTCTCAAGCAGCAGAACAAATTTTGAGTCCAGTGGCACCTTTTAGACAACCAAAACTTTGTTCAAGCTATGAGCTTTCATGTGCAAGCTCATACCTTGAATAAAGTTTTGTTTGTCTTAAAGGTGCCACTGGATTCAAAATCTGCCTAAAGAAAAGTATAATGTTGCCAAAACAACAAAGTCTGTCAATAGAATCAGACTCTGAGATTATTTCATCCTTGGGAAAATAAATAACTATAATGCTCTATCGCAGCTCAACAAGTCTTAGGAAGCCTTTGTGGAATTATGGTTTCTGATTGTCACCTACTTAACAGACCTTGATATTCTACCCAAGAATAAATATTATCATAATCTGATATACGCTTAATAAAATGATACTGATACGAGTTTTAATCTGCTTGTTGATTAAAGCTGTTTATGTTCTGCTACATCACATTTGAGAAATATTGAGCCCTCTGTCATTTTCATTGCTTATCTGAGTACAGGCATAATTAAGTATAATCTATGCTTATTTGATTCAATGTGTTTGAAATAGGATATTAGAATATAAGGACTGTAATTACTTACTGTATTAGCTAAAAGGTTAAATAATAGATATAAGATATACTGATCCTAGGAAGCTTACTTACCAATTTTCAGTTTGGGGATGGGTTTAACTTGGGAGATTAAATTGCTGATTGATACATGTGATTAATTGCTTTAATACTGTAAGAATGGGGTGGGGGGAAGACGGATGTAAATGTCTTTGTCAGTAAAATATCGTGCAATCATATTAAAAGATGCTACAGAATGTTCCAGGATTACATAATCAGGAGCCTAATTTAAATGCTCCCCATACCAAGGAACATAAATTAGAAAAAAACTAAAGTATTGAAGGTAGGAGTCCCGCAGCACAGAGTGGTAAACTGCAGTACAGCAGTCCAAGCTCTGCTCAAAACCTGAGTTCAATTCCGGTGGAAGCTGGGTTCAGGTAGCCAGCTCAAGGTTGAGTCAGCCTTCCACTCTTCCGAGGTCGGTAAAAGGAGTACCCAGCTTGCTGGGGGTAAAGTGTAGAGGACTGGGGAAGGCAATGGCAAATTACCCATTAAAAAGCCTGCCGTGAAAATATCATGATGTGACGTCACCACAGAGTCATAAATGACTGGTACTTGCACAGGGGACTACCTTTACCTTTAAAGTATTGAAGACAGAGTACCATGGGGTAAACAAAGGAGAACGTATGATCAGGCTTCACTATGATCCCGCTTCTATTCTTTTGGCTATTGCTCATCATCTCCTTTGAGGAGCAGGGGGGTTTGGCTCAGATCTGGTAGCTTAAAAATGAGGAAACGGCAACAGCAATGGAAAAGTGCCTGATAAAACAGGAAATTGGGGGGAAAGGCAGAGGAACTGTGTGAGTGTATGGCCGAAGCAGAGGCCAACCATATCCTAAGCCTCTTGTACTTACAGAGATACAAGAGAAAACACGCATGCAGTATTCTACTCCTTTGTTCAGTGAAGTAATGCTTTGGGAAATGAATACCAGATCCCCCCAAAAAGGCTTTGGGTTGCTCCTACCCCAGGTGACATCTGAGAAACACTCAGGATTTGGCCATTGGAAGAGTGTGACAAGTTTCAGCAGCCCATTTCCATCTTCCTAAACTACTCTCTCCTCATTATTTCTTTCCCTGCTTACCTCCTTCCTCCCTTTCTGTATGTGAACTCCCACTCTGATCTCTACCATCAGAATTTTCTGGATCTTGTTATGCAGAGGTAAAATCTACAATAATCAAGTCCACTTATAATTTTGATTCCAAGTTAATTAACCCATTATAAGCATTCCAATTTGACAATATAACAAATATTATTTCAGCAAACGTTTGAACAAAGGATGACAGATACAACTTAAACCTGAACTGCATTTTCAATCTCCTGCAAAATGAAACTTCCCAACTAAAAGTTTCTATTGAGCAAAACTGTACATTAATATTTGACATAGAATAATCTGGCCTAGAAAGATGGAAAGAAAAAACAAAAACTCACTTACTATTTGAGCTGGAACTTGATGCATTTTTGCAGCAGGAGTCCCAGGGCGTGGGTAAAACTGGTTAATAAAGAGACTTGGAAACTTATACTTTTCTACAAGTTTCATGGTTTCTTGAAAATCATCATCTGTTTCCCCTGGAAACCCACAAATGATGTCTGTAGCAATTGTTATTCCAGGCACTCTGAAATGAAAGAAAACAACAAAAAAAGCATTACATTAAAGAATTAGTTTCTTTTTCTAGCAAAATACTAGGCATATAGTAAATCCTGGTCTCAGTTCAGGCTGAAGATCAGCGCAGTATTTGACTGGTTAAATTGTCTTGGTTTCTCTCCAAGAAAACCCTGAAAAGTTTTGTCAAAGGAACAGTTCTAACAGAGAATTCTCGGCATGCAACCCCCCCCCCCCCCAAATGCCATGATTATTATGAATATGAAACCAGAAATGGGTATTGAATAAAGGATTGTTCATGAAAGAGAAAAATTATATAGAAAAATTATTTTTTAAAACAAGAACATAACTGTAAAGAATAAGATTTTTAGTATCCACTTAACTAGGCACTGAGTAATTTTCCCATTGAGTGTCAGAACTCGCTGGAAAAACATGAAAAATTCCTGTTTTGACATTTCATTCTCCCGAAACCCCTAGACCAGTATTTTGTGTATTCCTTTAACTATGATTAGTCACAGAAAACCATGGAACTGTCAACAAATCCCCAGAAATGCAGACAGAGCAGAATGGGTGATATGTTGTCAAAGGCTTTCATGGCCAGAGTCCATTGGTTGTTGTAGATTTTCTGGGCTGTGTGGCCGTGGTCTTGTGCCAAGACCACGGCCACACAGCCTGAAAAATCTACAACAACCAACAGAATGGGTGATCTCTGTGGTTTATGAATTATAGGTTCATTAGTGCATGCAGTTGTTAAATGTCTGTGTATCTGAAGAAATTTGGCCATGTGGTCACTCAGTATAAGACCACAGAACAGCAAATATGGGGGATGGGATATGGGAGAAAGGAGCAATGGGTTGGGAATGGGAAGCAAGAAGTTATTCCTTGATCCTGACCACCCCACCTCATATGTGAAAGATGATAAGCAGAGAAAAGTTGGGGGTCCTTCTTCCCTCAAAGCATTTTCTAACCCCCCATTTAGGACTAAGCTTGGATCAGTCGGTTTCAAATAATGTTCTGGGAGCCTTGACATTTCTTAAAAGCTTACCAGGGGTTCCTTAATCAGTCAACTTGATCATGTTACCCAGTTGCCCTCTAAAATGTGAATCTGCAGGAAAGCTTTGGCTATATTCTTGGAAGAATTCTCAGAGCATAAGTAGCAACAGTAAAGCTCAACAAGCCTAAGGTTTCCTACTACAGGTGTTTAGCCATTCCTCAGCATTAACAGAGAGAGGGGCCCCTGAAACAAGAAGTTTGAAAACCACCTGTTTAGGACATGTGTTGTGGCAGTTTCTAGGGCAACCAGTCCATCCCTTTACTATTACATTTACAGGAACTCCACTGGACAATACTAGAATTTTTTTTTACCCCCATGTTGTTATTGGCAATGCCAGGAGGATGTCTGTGAGTACAATGCCAGCACATGCAAGTATATTTAACATACTTCTATATGCTTCCAAGATCTGCACTCCAATATCAGAATAAAGCAAGAATCTGCATTATTAATTTATTTTCTCACTTCATGGGGTTTGCAGCTCAGCCAGGCCTAAATGGGGCAAAGGATACTACTTTGCCAATAAATGGAAAGTAGCATTGTCTGACATCCAAAAGATTAATAAAATGTGCATTACATTTGACAAAAACCAGTTCTATTTTAGTTGTTTCACTTACTTTAATGACATATCTGGCTATTGCAATAGCATGCAATATCTTACATCACTGGCAATGTCACCTATTTCAGATGTGTTTGCCAGTTTCTATGGGAACACAAATGGCAAGTTTCAGTCATTCTAGAATTGGTGAAATGTCCTTGACACAAATTCCATTGCTTGTCACTGACAAACTCCCCTGACTGACACGGGATTAGACTCTTTCAATTTAAAAATCATAATAAGCATGTGTGCCCAAAGCTCTTTCTGCAATAATTACCATCTAATTTATTTGTTTTGTGGGGGGTTGGCAATATATGTTTGTATTCCAAATAGAGAAACCAGGGAAGTCAGTGGCGGATTTAATTAAAAACACAAAGGTTAACCACAATCTAGTCAAGCGAGCCCAACCCCAACCATTAAAAACATACTAAACTTTCCCCCAACATCTTTATAGGCAACATTGCTACAATTAAACTAAGGAGACTGTTGAAATGAAAGTGGAAAGTAAAGCACTTACAAAAGTTTAGGAAGTTACATAGCTATATATGAACTTGCTAAATTTATGTTTAACAAGCATGGGATCTACAAGGACTTCCAGGGAGCATCTCATTTAATCCTCTCTCACTATTTCCTTTTTCCCTTACCTAGAAGTCCCCATAATCTCTCCTTTTCCTGCTTCCATCTCTCCTGCCCACCAACTCACCTTTATGTAGGGTTGCCAAGTCCTCTTTGTCCCGGAGTGGGGGACTTTCGCGCACACACAACTAGGGTGACCATAATGTCTGAAGGCCAGCCAGGGACACTGGGGGGGGGGGGGGGTTTGCGCGCGCGCGCATCGTTGTGGGACCAAGGGGGCCGGCGCAGCGGCACGCCGAAGCAGCCTGTCACTAATAACACCGGTCAAGATGCAGGACAGGAACCTGGAAGTGACCGACAGGCTGCTTCAGCGTGCCGCTGCGCCGGCCCCCTGGGCCCCACAATGATGGGACCGATGCCACAGGGACGGGCTCGAAACACTCTATAACCCCTCAAAAGAACAGCAGTCTAGCTCGCTTCCCCCGAGCCCTGCCGCCATAAGCCTCAAGGGGGCTCATTTTGCGGCATCTCCCGGCGGGAGGGTGGCACCCGCACGGGACACATATCAAATGAAAGAGGGGGCGCAGGGCTATCAGAAACAGCCGGCGGAGGGAGTCGGGAGACCACTCCACTGGGGGATCCACACCCCGAAAGTGATGAAGGTGGCGCAGATAGAGCCAACAGAGCCAACAGGACAAAATAAATAGGCTGCATTATGCAGCACAGTTGAGAAAGTGCCTTATCCCATATACTGATGAAGTAAATACAGGATCTGAGAACAAAATTGCACTAGAAGACACAAACACAAAGCTCCCTTACACTGAATCAGTGCTTGGGTCCACCAAAGTCAGTATTGTCACATAAGAGAAGCCCTGTTGGATCAGGCCAGTGGCCCCTCCAGTCCAACACTCTGCGTCACATAATAACATAAGAGAAGCCCTGTTGGATCAGGCCAGTGGCCCATCCAGTCCAACACTCTGCATCACATAACAACATAAGAGAAGCCCTGTTGGATCAGGCCAGTGGCCCATCCAGTCCAACACTCTGCATCACATAACAACATAAGAGAAGCCCTGTTGGATCAGGCCAGTGGCCCATCCAGTCCAACACTCTGCGTCACATAACAACATAAGAGAAGCCCTGTTGGATCAGGCCAGTGGCCCATCCAGTCCAACACTCTGCATCACATAACAACATAAGAGAAGCCCTGTTGGATCAGGCCAGTGGCCCATCCAGTCCAACACTCTGCGTCACATAAGAACATAAGAGAAGCCCTGTTGGATCAGGCCAGTGGCCCATCCAGTCCAACACTCTGCGTCACATAAGAACATAAGAGAAGCCCTGTTGGATCAGGCCAGTGGCCCATCCAGTCCAACACTCTGCATCACATAAGAACATAAGAGAAGCCCTGTTGGATCAGGCCAGTGGCCCATCCAGTCCAACACTCTGCGTCACATAAGAACATAAGAGAAGCCCTGTTGGATCAGGCCAGTGGCCCATCCAGTCCAACACTCTGCATCACATAAGAACATAAGAGAAGCCCTGTTGGATCAGGCCAGTGGCTGAAGGGAAGAAAGGAAGAAGGGAGGGAGGGAAGGAAGGAAGGAAGGGAGGGAAGGGAGGAAGGAAGGAAGGAAGGAAGGAAGGAAGGAAGGAAGGAAGGAAGGAAGGAAGGAAGGAAGGAAGGAAGGAAGGAAGGAAGGGGGAGGGAGGGAAGGAAGGAAGGGGGAGGGAGGGAGGGAGGGAAGGAAGGAAGGAAGGAAGGGGGGAGGGAGGGAAGGAAGGAAGGAAGAAAGGAAGGGAGGAGGGAGGGAAGGAAGGAAGGCAAGGGAGGGAGGGAGGGAAGGAAGGAAGAAAGGAAGGGAGGGAGGAGGGAGGGAAGGAAGGAAGGGAAGGGAGTGAGGGAAGGAAGGAAGAAAGGAAGAAAGGGAGGAGGGAGGGAGGGAGGGAAGGAAGGAAGGAAGGGAAGGGAGTGAAGGAAGGAAGGAAGGAAGGAAGGAAGGAAGGAAGGAAGGAAGAAAGGAAGGAAGGAAGGGAGGAGGGAGGGAAGAAAGGAAGGCCGCCCCCCCGCTTTCGGCCCCCTTACCTTATTCCAGGGCGGCGGATCCAGCGGCGGCGGCGGCGGGGAGTCCTCCGGCGGCGGCCTCGCGGCGAGGGAGGGAGGGAGCTGCCGGGGCTGGCCTCTGGAGGCCTCCAGGGACCAGCGCCGGGCCTCTCCGCTACCGGCGCTGGCCTCTGGAGGCCTCCAGGGACCAGCGCCGGCTGCTCCGCGGCTTCCCCGCGGCCTCCGCTGGTCCCTGGAGGCCCTCCAGAGACTCTGGAGGGCCTCCAAGGACCAGCGGAGGCCGCGGGGAAGCCTTCGCTGGCCGGCGCTGGTCCCCGAAGGCCTTCCAGAGGCTCTGGAAGGCCTTCCGGGACCAGCGCCGGGTGCCCCGCGGCTTCCCCGCGGCCTCCGCTGGTCCCTGGAGGCCCTCCAGAGACTCTGGAGGGCCTCCAGGGACCAGCGGAGGCCGCGGGGAAGCCTTCGCTGGCCGGCGCTGGTCCCGGAAGGCCTTCCAGAGGCTCTGGAAGGCCTTCCGGGACCAGCGCCGGGTGCCCCGCGGCTTCCCCACGGCCTC
Organism: Heteronotia binoei; assembly: GCF_032191835.1. Classification (NCBI taxonomy): domain Eukaryota; kingdom Metazoa; phylum Chordata; class Lepidosauria; order Squamata; family Gekkonidae; genus Heteronotia; species Heteronotia binoei. Next base: position 105,268,956 of record NC_083229.1, read on the forward strand.
CGCTGGTCCCTGGAGGCCCTCCAGAGACTCTGGAGGGCCTCCAGGGACCAGCGGAGGCCGCGGGGAAGCCTTCGCTGGCCGGCGCTGGTCCCCGAAGGCCTTCCAGAGGCTCTGGAAGGCCTTCCGGGACCAGCGCCGGGTGCCCCGCGGCTTCCCCGCGGCCTCCGCTGGTCCCTGGAGGCCCTCCAGAGACTCTGGAGGGCCTCCAGGGACCAGCGGAGGCCGCGGGGAAGCCTTCGCTGGCCGGCGCTGGTCCCCGAAGGCCTTCCAGAGGCTCTGGAAGGCCTTCCGGGACCAGCGCCGGGTGCCCCGCGGCTTCCCCGCGGCCTCCGCTGGTCCCTGGAGGCCCTCCAGAGACTCTGGAGGGCCTCCAGGGACCAGCGGAGGCCGCGGGGAAGCCTTCGCTGGCCGGCGCTGGTCCCCGAAGGCCTTCCAGAGGCTCTGGAAGGCCTTCCGGGACCAGCGCCGGGTGCCCCGCGGCTTCCCCGCGGCCTCCGCTGGTCCCTGGAGGCCCTCCAGAGACTCTGGAGGGCCTCCAGGGACCAGCGGAGGCCGCGGGGAAGCCTTCGCTGGCCGGCGCTGGTCCCCGAAGGCCTTCCAGAGGCTCTGGAAGGCCTTCCGGGACCAGCGCCGGGTGCCCCGCGGCTTCCCCGCGGCCTCCGCTGGTCCCTGGAGGCCCTCCAGAGACTCTGGAGGGCCTCCAGCGACCAGCGGAGGCCACGGAGAGGCCTCCACCACTGCCGCCGGGCCCTGCGCGCGGGCGGGGAGTGAGGGTGGGAGCGTCCCTGCGCAGGCGCAGGGACGCTCCCTCCCTCACTCCCCGCCTTCCCCGCCCGCGCCCGCGGCCCACCGGCTCCGGGGCTGCCTAAACCGGGACCTTTAATGGTCCCGGTATAGGCAGCCCGGGATCCGGGATTGGGTGGCCAGATCCGGGAATGTCCCGGGAGACCGGGACGGTCTGGCCACCCTACACACAACGCAATGACATAACCCAGAAGTGACGTCATTGCACTGGTGATGCTGCGTGTGGCTGCTCTAGGCATTTCCAGGAAAACAGAGTTTTCCCGGAAAGACCTAGAGTGGCCGCTGCACGCTGTTACCAGCGTGATGACGTCACTTCCAGATGACATCATTGCGATGGCGACATAGGGGGAGGTTCCTCACACCAGCCCAATGTGGGCCAGTGGGTTGGGAACCTCCCGGGCGGGGGATCCCCTGCCCGGACCGGGGGCTTGGCAGCCGTACCTTTATGCACCCCTATCTTCAGCTTTCTCTCCTTCCCTCCACTTGGTAGCCTCTACCAGGAAAACTATGGCTCTCTTGCACAGTGGTGGCTGCTGGAACATTATGCCTGGTGAGGAACCTAAAAGGACTTGCAGAGAGTACCTCACTTTCTTCTACGTCCTCCCTCCCCACACTATTTCCTCTTTCCCTCCTCCTATGGCCTCATCTTTCCTGCTCACTAACCAACTGAACTTTTATCGGCCCCCTACACTGATATTTACTTCATTTATACCCTGTTCCCCCCTCAATGGGAGCCCACAGCAGCTTATATCATTCTCTTCTCCTCCATTTTACACTCATAACAACTTTGCGAGGAATGTTAGACTGAGAAGGTATGAATGGATCAGTAACTCAAGCAGGGTTTCTTCGTAGCAGGAACTCCTCTGCATATTAGGCCACACACCCCTGATGCAGCCAATTCTCCAAAAGCTTACAGGGCTCTTAGTACGGGACCTACTGTAAACTCCAGGAGGATTGGCTATATCAGGGGTGTGTGCCCTAATATGCAAAGGAGTTCCTGCTACAAAAAAAAGCCCTGCACCCAAGTAAACTTTCATGGTAGCATGGGGTTTTGAACCTGGGTCTCCCAGATCTTATTCTGAAACTCTGACCACCACACTGTACTGGCTTTTGTAGGGTAGCTGCTGTTGAAGAGCAGCAAAAAGCCAGGCTTGGGTGAGTCTGGAAGGCCTTCGGGGACCAGCGCCGGCCAGCGAAGGCTTCCCCGCGGCCTCCGCTGGTCCCTGGAGGCCCTCCAGAGTCTCTGGAGGGCCTCCAGGGACCAGCGGAGGCCGTGGGGAAGCCGCGGGGCACCCGGCGCTGGTCCCGGAAGGCCTTCCAGAGCCTCTGGAAGGCCTTCCGGGACCAGCGCCGGGCCTCTCCGCTACCGGCGCTGGCCTCTGGAGGCCTCCAGGGACCAGCGCCGGCTGCTCCGCGGCTTCCCCGCGGCCTCCGCTGGTCCCTGGAGGCCCTCCAGAGACTCTGGAGGGCCTCCAGGGACCAGCGGAGGCCGCGGGGAAGCCTTCGCTGGCCGGCGCTGGTCCCCGAAGGCCTTCCAGAGGCTCTGGAAGGCCTTCCGGGACCAGCGCCGGGTGCCCCGCGGCTTCCCCGCGGCCTCCGCTGGTCCCTGGAGGCCCTCCAGAGACTCTGGAGGGCCTCCAGGGACCAGCGGAGGCCGCGGGGAAGCCTTCGCTGGCCGGCGCTGGTCCCGGAAGGCCTTCCAGAGGCTCTGGAAGGCCTTCCGGGACCAGCGCCGGGTGCCCCGCGGCTTCCCCACGGCCTCCGCTGGTCCCTGGAGGCCCTCCAGAGACTCTGGAGGGCCTCCAGGGACCAGCGGAGGCCGCGGGGAAGCCTTCGCTGGCCGGCGCTGGTCCCCGAAGGCCTTCCAGAGGCTCTGGAAGGCCTTCCGGGACCAGCGCCGGGTGCCCCGCGGCTTCCGCTGGTCCCTGGAGGCCCTCCAGAGACTCTGGAGGGCCTCCAGGGACCAGCGGAGGCCGCGGGGAAGCCTTCGCTGGCCGGCGCTGGTCCCCGAAGGCCTTCCAGAGGCTCTGGAAGGCCTTCCGGGACCAGCGCCGGGTGCCCCGCGGCTTCCCCGCGGCCTCCGCTGGTCCCTGGAGGCCCTCCAGAGACTCTGGAGGGCCTCCAGGGACCAGCGGAGGCCGCGGGGAAGCCTTCGCTGGCCGGCGCTGGTCCCCGAAGGCCTTCCAGAGGCTCTGGAAGGCCTTCCGGGACCAGCGCCGGGTGCCCCGCGGCTTCCCCGCGGCCTCCGCTGGTCCCTGGAGGCCCTCCAGAGACTCTGGAGGGCCTCCAGGGACCAGCGGAGGCCGCGGGGAAGCCTTCGCTGGCCGGCGCTGGTCCCCGAAGGCCTTCCAGAGGCTCTGGAAGGCCTTCCGGGACCAGCGCCGGGTGCCCCGCGGCTTCCCCGCGGCCTCCGCTGGTCCCTGGAGGCCCTCCAGAGACTCTGGAGGGCCTCCAGCGACCAGCGGAGGCCACGGAGAGGCCTCCACCACTGCCGCCGAGCCCTGCGCGCCTTCCCCGCCCGCGCCCGCGGCCCACCGGCTCCGGGGCTGCCTAAACCGGGACCTTTAATGGTCCCGGTATAGGCAGCCCGGGATCCGGGATTGGGTGGCCAGATCCGGGAATGTCCCGGGAGACCGGGACGGTCTGGCCACCCTACACACAACGCAATGACATAACCCAGAAGTGACGTCATTGCACTGGTGATGCTGCGTGTGGCTGCTCTAGGCATTTCCAGGAAAACAGAGTTTTCCCGGAAAGACCTAGAGTGGCCGCTGCACGCTGTTACCAGCGTGATGACGTCACTTCCAGATGACATCATTGCGATGGCGACATAGGGGGAGGTTCCTCACACCAGCCCAATGTGGGCCAGTGGGTTGGGAACCTCCCGGGCGGGGGATCCCCTGCCCGGACCGGGGGCTTGGCAGCCGTACCTTTATGCACCCCTATCTTCAGCTTTCTCTCCTTCCCTCCACTTGGTAGCCTCTACCAGGAAAACTATGGCTCTCTTGCACAGTGGTGGCTGCTGGAACATTATGCCTGGTGAGGAACCTAAAAGGACTTGCAGAGAGTACCTCACTTTCTTCTACGTCCTCCCTCCCCACACTATTTCCTCTTTCCCTCCTCCTATGGCCTCATCTTTCCTGCTCACTAACCAACTGAACTTTTATCGGCCCCCTACACTGATATTTACTTCATTTATACCCTGTTCCCCCCTCAATGGGAGCCCACAGCAGCTTATATCATTCTCTTCTCCTCCATTTTACACTCATAACAACTTTGCGAGGAATGTTAGACTGAGAAGGTATGAATGGATCAGTAACTCAAGCAGGGTTTCTTCGTAGCAGGAACTCCTCTGCATATTAGGCCACACACCCCTGATGCAGCCAATTCTCCAAAAGCTTACAGGGCTCTTAGTACGGGACCTACTGTAAACTCCAGGAGGATTGGCTATATCAGGGGTGTGTGCCCTAATATGCAAAGGAGTTCCTGCTACAAAAAAAAGCCCTGCACCCAAGTAAACTTTCATGGTAGCATGGGGTTTTGAACCTGGGTCTCCCAGATCTTATTCTGAAACTCTGACCACCACACTGTACTGGCTTTTGTAGGGTAGCTGCTGTTGAAGAGCAGCAAAAAGCCAGGCTTGGGTGAGTCATATAAGTTGCATGGAAGCAAGTCACCTGGTGGTTGCTGCTTGGCTTGGCCCTGATGTGTTCTTCCTTGAAGGCTAAAAAAGCCCTGGAAAAGACTGCTGCTTCCCCCCTCCCCGCTTTCATTTGCCTCATGTACTGTCACAATATGAATAAATCTGATAGGCTATTCAGTATCATGACATCATCATGTTCACTGTGCAGTCTCCTATTAGTTTGGACTGCTCACATTGTAATTTCAGAAAGAAAATCAGGGGGAAAACTGTGCCAAAGCAACATCTGAAAATGGCAATAACTGCTGCTAACAGAGCAATGAAAGTGAATACTTGCATTTCAACTTTCTTCCTCCACCACAAACATTCACTGTAACCCGATTTGAGTTATACAAAATACAACCAGATAAGAAAACTGCTCAAAAGCTTGTGCATGTTACAAAACTCATATACTGTAAACATGTACTGTACAGTACAGTACTGTGCACCTTTACAATACACAGGCAGTACTTTGTGAGAGAACAGGAGTAGTACAAACACACAAGAGTTTAAGTTCCTCTGGTAAATTGTTGGGTTTGAATAATTTATCCACAGCACGAACTATTATAGACATTCTTAATTATATTGTTATTATATCACAAGGCATTAGTATGCCCATGGAAAAGACACTTGATTATGCGGCATTTTAATAGTCAGAAGTCAGCAACTCTAATACATCACCTTAAGAAAACCCTAACTGAAAGCTACCTCTGGATGGAGTGTCATGACATAGATCCTATTCTTATCTGTACTGAAAAGAAAATTCAGCACTGAATTAAAGGAAGATGTCAGGTTATAAATAAAGTCCATTATTTGTCTTCTATTTTGATTGCTTTTTAATCAATTTAATCTGTCATTGGAGTGCATATCCAAATAAATTAATCAGCAAGAAATTCCATGCTGGCAAGATACCTGCTAACATTTTCCAGCACACATTTCTTTTAAAAGATATATATATATTTAAACTATTTTCTTCCATGGGAGAAGACTCCTGCCACTTGACTTACAGACTGATCTGCCTTTTGCTCTTCTGGCAATAAAGAACAAATGAAAATTCTGTGATGTCAGTGTTTTCTGTTAAAATCTGTGTAATGGCAACATGCTATAAAAGCCTATGAACAATAAATATTTTTAAACAAAACCTTTTAGGCCCTTTAAAACACTGTCCAAGTTGTTTCCAGTGCTTTTTGTACAGAAGAGAAGTGCCAGGGATGACACACATGCAATTCTTCTATATTCTCAGAAATCAAAACAATCAGGATATGTATTTAGGGATGCTAACCTCCTTAGAGATCTCCTGGAATTACAGCTCATTTCCAGGCTACAGTGATCAGTTCCTCTGGAGACAACAGATGCTTTGGACTCTATGGTACTGTACTTCATTGAGGTCCTTGTCCTCCCCAGACTCCATCCTGAAATCTTTAAGAGTTTTCCAGCCTGGGTCTAGCAATCTCACCTGGCAACCCCATATGGATCCTACGAGGAACATTTTATTCTCTTTTGAATTTGCTGGTTTGAATCTTTCCCCCCTTTAACTTTTGCCTTTGTATCTTTTTGAATAGAAAGAATTTGACTGATTGAAAGAAACATGCCTGACTGCCTGTCTAAGATACCGAGAAGTCAAGGAAAGGAGATCTGGATCCAGCAATGTACTACAGAACAATCTGTTGCCTTGTTGAACAAGAATCTGTTTACCAGAAAGGCAGCTCTAAAACCTTATGGGGGTTCTTCCTACACAAAAACAAAAAAGGGTCAAAGAAACAGCAGCGGTGGTGATAACCTGGGATGTTTGGAGGATCAAGGTGGTCACTTAATATCCACCAACTTCAAACCTGTGCAAAAAAAGCTAAAAAGTTTTATGCACACTACTAGATAAATCTCTAGCATTCTGAGAAGTGGAAAGGAACATATTACTGACTTTGGAGTGCATATCCCAACAAATACACCAGCATGAAATTCCACAATGGCAGGATTAAATTAAACAATGTAATTATAAATTGGGAATCCTTCTTGGGCAGGGGATGCCATTGACATAATGTTACATATTTTATATCTACTAGAATTCTAGACATTAACTAGGCATCAGAGAAACAAGCCTTTTTATTTCTACAACAGGCACTCCTAAAGTTGGTCTCCTCCCCAAGTAGTTGGAGACTAAATAACTAAATGCACCTACCTTTCACCATTGACTCCTTTGAAGAAATAATTTAAGCTTCAACACCCACTCAGTTTACTTGTCTTTAGAACAGCATACATTTTCCACCCAAATGAATCCTTATACAAAACTTCATTAAAGATTTATAACTGCAGATCATTACTGTTTTATGACTTTAAAATGAGAGACTTAAGACAAAAGCTCAACATCCTTAAACTTTATTTCCATTAAATCTCTAATAAATGCCATCTGGTGTGTACTTTGGGGATATAATACCCGCCAAAAACCCAGCCATATTATGAGAACCAGCACCAAGTTTATCTGAAATGCATATTTGAACAGATGTGTTTAAATTACATCTCCTTCTATGCACATGCATAAATTCAAAGCAAGCATGTGTTGATCTAAAATGCATAACAAGGGGGATTTGGAGAATGCATCAGAAGTGAACAGCACCTCGATGGATCAAAGTTCACACTGCAAAAGGTCATAACGAAAAATAAGGTTTGCATTCATTAAGGGTAATATCAGGTAAATTATCACATGAACCAGCTTAGCATTTGATGCATGACAGCAGCCATTGAGAACGGTCACTAGTCTTCTACAGTCTAACCATATTTAAAACCTTTGGGGGCACAATCATAACATACAGTTTATCCTACTTTAATAGGAGAAAATATTACACAGCCTTAAACTTCTTGGTTTGGGCTTTGACTTCTTGATTTGGGCTTTGACAGTTTTAACCAGTTATGTCCTCCTTCAATATAGTATCAAAATAAGAAAATAATAATGTATGAATTCATTGACATTTGGCACACTGACTATGGAAATAAAGATTCCCAGCATTATAATTCTTTCCTCTTAAGTCTCAAGGTCTTAATACTCAAGGCTGGCCTAATGACATGCACAGTTAGAATACTATATTGACTTTGCTTTAGAATATTTAATTCAAATATCCTAGGGATATTTCGTCAAGCTAAATACAAGAAAATATCTCTGCAGTCAATACATTATCTTTCCTTTCAACAGACAAAGACGTTTGCCTATAAATTCAGTCACACCCAGAGAAGCAAATCCTACACAGAATATATATATGGTGCAGTATATGGAGAGTTGCACTTGGACCCAAATATAGATCCTCACTAAACAATACAAAGTCTCTCATAGCCTCACCTGCACAGCTGTATTTTTATGAAAAAACTGGATAATTCAATGACTGATATAATCATGAGATGTTTGGAACAAAGGCAAAGAAATGTGATTCTTTGTATATTACATCAGAAACACAACTCATGTTTCCTTCTTTAAGTTCCATTTGAGTGGCTAAAATGGCCTTCAAACAAATAGATCCAGGTGGGCAGCAATGTTGCAACAGAAGCAACAGAACAAAGTTGGAGTCCAGTAGCACCTTTAAGACCAACAAAATTTTATTGAGAATAAAGTGAATGCATAGCTCCACTTCGTGAGAATGGGTTTAGAATATGTAATGGGATAAGAAACCAATATCCCTGTTCAGTCTCGGGGAAATATTTGTTCCAAGTTTCATAATAACATGATTCAGCAATTTCCCTTTCTATTCTGTTCCCAAAATTCCTTTGCGGTAAAACAGCTACTTTCAGGTCACCTAACTGAATGTTCTGGAAGGGTGATGGACAACTGGTCTGATCCAGCAGGACACTTCTGTTTTCTGTTGTTTGCCAAGTAGTTCAAGGTAGTAGAACACAATAAAGCTCAAGTGCTTAAACATGTGTAGAGGATTTAGGCACAGCTACCCTTCTCTGGATTGTATATTAACTCTGCAATCTAAAAATTCACACATTTGTTTCTGAAAATCGTTATAATCATAAACAAAGACCTTTAAAGTTCAGAAACTGACTTTTGCGGGGGGGGGGGGGGGACTCTTCAGTGGAGTTGGGATTTAAAAAAAAGGATAAGGCTGGAAAACAAGTGGGCTAAGTTTATCAATAATTACATCAGCCAGAAGCTATTCTAGATGAAACAGTATCAACTCAATAAAAAAAAAATTGCCCTAAGGCACGAATTTACAATTTTTTATTGTTCATATCAGCGGAGTGCTTTTCTTTAATGGTTCATCGCCTCTGTGGTTACTTCGCAGATCAGTCAACGTTGTGAAACATGTTACTAAGACAGCAGCACATCTAACAGTTCTTCGAAAAATTAAAGCAAATGGTACAACTTTAAAAGCTACGGGCCTGAGAGCTCAGGGGCATGAAAGTGACAGACAAAACATCATCAAACAAGAACTAAAGAAACTTTTAACATCTGAGGGTGCCTGTGTGGGATTCTGAGAGGAAACGAAGACAGTCTGGCTTCTATTGTATTCAACCTAATTTACCATCCAGAATTAATGCCCACCTAAATTAATATAAGCTGTACTAAGTTTCCCTTCAGTCTCTTACTTAACAAGATACTGATTAGTGCTGGAGACCAGATATGAATAAGAGCTAACATATCTCGGATGGCAAGTGGTCTTTCTCTGTTTCACAATGCTTTGGTGCAGCCTATACTTTTTTGCACTGGACAGGCTCTAACCTAAACAGAAGATGACATTGGATTTATATTCCGTCCCCACCCCAAATCTCAGCGTCTCAGAGCAGCTCGCAATCTCCTTTATCTTCCTCCCCCACAACAGACTCCCCTGTGAGATGGGTGGGGCTGAGAGGGCTCTCACAGCAGCTGCCCTTTCAAGAACAACCTCTGCCAGAGCTATGGCTGACCCAAGGCCTGTTCTGAGAATCCTGCATATCCATCGTTAAGAATAACATAATGCAGACAGGTCTCCTACAATCTGACAGCAACATTTTTTAAAACCTTTTTTTTCTTTTTTCAGTTTAACTTCAAAATGTGAGGAAGAATTCTGCATAGCTCAAGAGCTAGCTCATTGTTTTATCATTTGTTGTTGTCCTTATAGAGGCACAATACTACTAATTCCATTTGATTTTTAACAATGGACCAACATGGCTGTCTGAGTTCTCAACAGATTTCTTAGCCTTATTAATTTGCATGATGATCATCATAATGTAAGTGAAATATCACCACACTCGTTGGTGTTCCAGTTCACATTTGGGCAAGGAGATGATGTAAACAAGTAAGAAAGGAAAATGATCTCTGTACACAAAATACATGCCTTCAGAGCAACTTCGTGTGCTTTCAAATAATACTGGAATACAGCAAACAATATATGAAAAAAAAACCCGACTCAGAAGGTATCATGCTGGTCCCAATTTGGCAATTTTTTCCATCGGTATTTTATAGCATGCATCACTTGTACAGGCTTATCACCAATACAGGCTTATCATACAGGCTACCAAAATGTTACAGAACTTGCATGGGTGGCATATGAGAACAATTGAACAAATATCTTTGATGGGGAAGACACTCTGTGGATAGCTCCCCTGCCCCCCACTCACACACACACACGGTCCTTAATTGCTTTGCTATTCCTTTGCTCCCAAGGTCATTCTCATTCAAGGAGGGCAATGTGTTTCAAGAGAAAAGTCAATTTCAATTATCCAACAAACCTCCAATATGTTTTGCCACACCCTCCCTACCTTTGGAAGGAACCCAATGCATTATGCATAATACAGCGGTGGATTAACCTTTGATCAAAGTATGTGTTTGGAATATTGCACTAAAAATCCTTGTGAACATTTGATCAGATTAAGTGCTCCCTTTCAATGCCTGGGAAGGATGATTACTGCCAATTATCACTACAGATCTACGCATCACACCCTATGCCGTTCCTAAGGGTCTGTCCCTCATCCCGGAAACCAGGGAGATTGTAACCATATTTGGAATTGGTTTGAAAACAAAAGAGCCAATCCAAAAGAGGAGCTGCACTAAGAGGAGCTGAGTCCAACTTATTCACAGCGCAATTCCTCATAAAATCTCAAATACTTCTACATCTTAGAAATTTCTTAGTAAAACTATCACTCTAATGACATGAGATGTATGCTACCTCTATGGGACATAAAGATATTCCATAAAGTTCATATTTCAAAAATACATCTCTCCATTTTGGCACAACATGACTGGGCTGTATTTTTTAAAGTATTAACATAACAAAAATACAAACAGATATTGTAAACAACATGAATACAAATAAACATTGGATAACAGCATAAACAATATAGATTTGGATAAAGGCTGACTGCAAACAACATAAACATAGGTAAATATCCTAAATAATGCAAGAAGACATAAATGTCTTAGATCATAGTAAAAAGTAAAATAGTAAACAGTGAACATGATCCAACTTTACCCTGAAAATTTTCATTCCAAAAAATTTTGGTGAAAAAATGGCTACCATTCTATGAACTGGTTTTCAACTTCCCTCATTTTGGTGGGCAGGCCATAGGAGCTCTGCTCATTGTCAGGAGCACACACAACACTCCTGCAATAGGACCAACTCCTGTCAGCAGATCCAGGCACCTGATAGTGGGGAAGGCGTTCAAGCTGTCTGCCCCACAGGCATCCACAGCTGCCTCACTGCCCACACAGAGCACAGAGTCCCCAAAGGGCAGAAGGAGAAGGGTGATTGTCATTTCCACCCTAGACATTTGCTCTCAGGAGGGCACACTTCTCAGTAGCTTCCTGCACCATTTGGCAGATGACTATGACCAGTGGGGACCTGCACAACCATTCACAGCTACCCAAGGCACCCGAAAGCCCTCCCTCTTAGACATGTCCTTGGGAAGCCATCAGAGGGAGTGACAGAAGGGCTGGGTAGGGAGCAGGACAGGGAGGGGTGTGGCACTCCTGTTATGTAGTCAAAATCAAACATAAAGAGACACAGCTGTGGCACAGCACAGGCTTTACTGAACTGCAAACCATGGCAAGGTGTGAAGACTCCATTTGCTTCCTCCCTGGGGCCACAGAGAAGAGGACTGAGAATCTCTGTTATGGCATTTGTGTAAGTGGGATGGGGTGCCACGCTCTACTTGCAGAGGAGGGCTGGAACTGCAGAATGAGCAGAGTGTGTGGGGGGAGGTGGGGCTTGCCACACCCACAAGTCTCCCTGTTGAATCCTTACCTGCAGGAAAGTAAAGCAGAGCCTTGGCAAGTGGGCATGAGAGCCACGCTGGGCTCAGCCATAGATGCGTTGTCCTGACATGGTCTGCAAAAGCAGCCCCATGGGGGGGGGGGCGCTTCACCATGAACCCCTTTGAGGCACATGATGGTACCATCCAAATTATACCCACCTGTGTTAAAGCACTCATGGACTGCTGGCAATCCATCCACAGCAGCACCTGCAGCTGCTGCTTGAGGGTCTAATTCTACAAGAAAATGGGTCGCATGGCAAGCTGGTTTACCAAGTACAGTGAAGCAGCTACCAGACTCCCTGAAACCACAGAGACACCCTGTCCTCTGCCAAGGATGAGAAACTGGCAAATGACAGAGCTTTCCACCCCCACCCCCCGTTCTCATGAGATACCTTCCTGGGAACTTTTCTCATTCCATGTCAGGGGCCATGGCTTGGTTCACTCTGCATGAAATCAGTGCTGGGCTTGAGTGCAGGAAGCACTGTTGCAGGCAGCACTCCGTCTCAACTGAGGGAATGGTGGAGCAAGTTTAGGATCCTTGCCCTTGCTTGACTGTCAGTGTGTGGTGGCCCCTTTGGGTAGAGCCTCCAAAGGTGGGGTTATCTGTTAGGATTCTGAAAAGGGAGAGCTCAGCCACAGGGTATGGACTTTGGTCTCCTCCTTGGGTGTTAGCCCTAAGTGCTCGCCCTTTAGTGCTAAGTGCTCTCTCTGTGCTTTTCCCAACACCAAAGTTCCCACTTGTTCTAAGTCCACAAGACAGAGTCATGCGTCGCACACCCTAACTATGGAGTTGTAAGATTTCCTGGCTGAAGTTTTTTGTAGAGAGGGCTGCAATTGGGTGCTGGGGAGGGAGCCTGGCTGCCCTGAGGAGGAAGGTGATCAGTTGAGCCTGTAGTTGACATCCTTAGCTTCTCTGAGACGAATTGTTTTTCAGTTCAATTGGTGCCTATGGGCCACACTGTTTTTCTGAATTGTTTTTCAGTTCAATTGGTGCCTATGGGCCACACTGTTTTTTGATGTAAGTTTCCACCTCTAGGAGGGGGTGTTCCAAGGCTGAAAGGGCTCAGGGAACCAATTAACTCTGCCATGAACCCAAAACCGCCCACAAGCATGCTAGCAAAGAGGCCTATGTCTTGGTTGTGCTAATAGGTGGCTGCTGTGGCATCCCGCTGGTGCCCAAGAGCGACAGAGCAGCACTGAGGCCCTGCGCCATCATAACTGACCCTTATGCTGGTATATGTCAGGTATACACTGATACAAAGGTCAGTTGGCTCCCTGAGTGCTTTCAGCTCCCACCACCCTAGGATTGCGCTGTTAGAGAGTAACTGTGATGCAGTAATTTGCACTGGCTGAAGATTACAGTCTTCAAAAATAGCCCAGTGTAATGTATGTTAGAATAGTCCATCCTCAATCGCATTGTGGAGCAGTGTGGTTAGAAAGACTGAATCCAAGTAAAGGACTAATTTTCACATCAATTATAGATAGTAAAAAAGATTTTTTAGCCACTAGATTCATCTGATGTTCTCCACTGGAAAAGAACGATCTAGATATAATTCCAAACAGAATCAGCCAAAGGGAACAGTACCCATCAAAAATGGGGAAGCTCCATACCCTCCAGTACTTTAGTCTTCCAGCAGGCATGCCGACATCTTGGATTCAGCTTCAGATTGCTCTTCCTAAGAATCTAGAGGATTATACCCATACGCTGGCTCAGAACAGAGATGGCAGCCCAGTCAATGGCTGTTTTTACATTCAGTTTGATTCAGAGTTTTAGAGACATCAAATCGCCTGCCACCGTTCTGCTTTAATTATTTTCCTTTTACATTTGTGGATTTGCTCTGCTCATTTTGTGTAGCCAAACTTCTATATTTCCTGCTGAAAGCATTTCAATTTGGCGGGCAGATCAGAGGGCAGACGGAATACCAGTGGTTTGTTAAATGTATACAATTGCTTGGAAATCGTGTCAACACTGCAAAAACAATACAAATTTAAATTACAAGATGAGGCAAGCGATGATATGTAAAAAGTTCAAGTGCTGTCAGTTCTCATGCAAATTACTGCACCTTGTGGTGGCTTTTGAAAGAGTCTTTTAAAATGGATGAAAACTTAGAATCATAGAGCTGAAAGGGACCTCTAGGGTCATCTAGTCCAACCCCCTGCACAATGCAGGAAACTCACAAACACCTCTCCCTAAATTCACAGGATCTTCATTGCTATCAGATGGCCATCTAGCCTCTGTTTTAAAACCTCCAGGGAAGGTTCTGGTCCTACCTTCCGGGGCCACAGAAAACAATTCCACACCATCCTCTATATGACAGCCCTTCAAGTACTTGAAGATGGTGATCATATCACCTCTCAGCCGCCTCCTCTCCAGGCTAAACATCCCAAGCTCCTTCAACCTTTCCTCATAGGACTTGGTCTCCAGGCCCCTCACCATCTTCGTCGCCCTCCTCTGGACCCATTCCAGCTTGTCTATATCTTTCTTAAAATGTGGTGCCCAAAACTGAACAGAATACTCCAGGTGAGGACTTACCAAAGCAGAGTAAAGCTATACCATCACATCACGTGATCTGGACACTATACTTCTGTTGATATAGCCCAAAATTGCATTTGCCTTTTTAGCCATGTTCAGCATATGATCCACTAAGACCCCTAGATCCTTTTCGCACATACTACTGCTAAGACAAGTCTCCCCCATCCTATAACCATGCATTGGATTTTTCCTACCTAAATGCAGAACTTTACATTTCTTCCCGTTAAAATTCATTTTATTGATTTTAACCCAGTTTTTCAGCCTGTGAAGGTCATCCTGTATCCAGTTTCTGTCTTCTTCTGTGTTTGCAACCCCTCCCAAATCCGTATCATCTGCAAATTTAATAAGCATTCCCTCTATTCCTTCATCCAAATCATTGATAAAGATGTTGAACAAAACAGGTCCCAGGACAGATCCTTGAGGCACTCCACTTGTCACTCCTCTCCAAGAGGATGAGGGACCATTCACAAGCACTCTTTGGGTGCGATCTGTCAACCAGTTACAGATCCACCTAACGGTAACAGAATCCAAACCACATTTTACCAACTTGTCAACAAGGATAGTATGTGGAACCTTATCAAAAGCCTTACTGAAATCAAGATAAACAATGTCTACAGCATTCCCCTGATCTAGCAAGGTAGTCGCTTTTTCAAAAAAAGAGATCAGGTTAGTCTGACATGACTTGTTCTTGAGAAATCCATGCAGGCTCTTAGTAATCACATCCATTTTTTCTAAATGTTCCAGGACCGACTGTTTGATGATTTGTTCTAAAACTTTTCCAGGTATAGACATCAAGCTGACGGGTCGGTAGTTAGCCAGATCATCTTTTTTCCCCTTCTTGAAGATCGGGACAACATTCGCCCGCCTCCAATCTTCTGGCACCTCTCCTGTTCTCCAAGAATTCTCAAAAATAATAGCCAGAGGCTCAGAAATTACATCTGCAAGCTCTTTTAGAACCCTTGGATGTAATTCAACTAGCTCTGAGGACTTAGTTTCATTTAAAGAAACTAGGTGTTTATGTACTACCCCTATGCTGATCCTAGGTTGGAGCCTCCTTAGATGTTCTGTTTTTGCCATGTTGAGTACCGTTTCCCTCAGAAGAGAAGACTGAGGAAAACTAGAAATTGAGCAGTTCCGCCCTTTCTTCATTACCTGTTACAATTTCACTTTCTTGCTCTCGCAATGGGCCTACCATGTCCTTGCTCTTTTTCTTACTATGAACATAGAAAAGAACCTTTTTTATTGTTTTTAGCATCTTTGGCCAGCCTAAGCTCATAATGAGCTTTAGCTTTCCTAACTTTTTCTCTACAAGCACTGATTTGTTTATATTCATCCTTGGTTATAAGGTCCTCCTTCCAATTCCTAAAGGAGTCTTTTTTATTTCTCAAGTCTTTTTTGAGCTGTTTATGGAGCCACTTCAGCTTCTTTAAGCTTTTTCCATTTTTTCTTCTCATAGGAATCGTCTGTGATTGCGCTTTCATATTTCGCTTTTAAGAAACTCCCACCCCTCCTAAACCCCCTTCCTCCTAAGTATTTCTGACCATGGGATTTTACCCAGCATAGTTCTAAGTTTATCAAAGTTTGCGTTTCTGAAGTCCAACCTATAAGTCTGACTACGTATAGCTTTTCCGTTCCCTAAGACTGTAAATTCCAAAATCACATGGTTACTACTGCCAGGGTGCCCACTATTTCCTCTTCTTCAATCAATTCTTCCTTGTTGGTGAGAATCAAATCCAAGATAGCAGATCCCCTTGTTTCCTTCTTCACTTTCTGGAAAAGGAAATTGTCAGCAAGACAAGTCAGGAATCTATTTGACTTTTCATTTTTAGCAGAGTTGGACTTCGATGTCCAGGTAATTGAAATCTTCCATGATCACTGTATCCCTTCTCTTGGAGAACTTTGCAATCTGCTGTAGAAGTATCTCATCCAAGTCCTCTGCCTGACTTAGTGGTCTATAGCAGACCCCCACAATAATATAACTGTTTTTTCTTACTCCTTTTATTTTTACTTTTACAATACAAGTTTGAAACACTTGTAGAGAAATGACCGGATCAAAACTAGTTTCGAGAAAAATGTTGCAGCAGCAGTGCCAGAACTCATCTCACTGAAATAAATGTAGATGCTTCAGGCAGCAACGATGCAAAACAGTTGTGAGAACGTTAGGTAATGTAAAAGGTGAGTTTCCAATGCAATGATAGTCACAAACTGTCAGTGTAAAAACACCCAATATCTACAGACAATCTTCTCCAAGGATTTCACATTTATATTAATAAGCATTATGGACAACACAGAACCTTGTGGCAATCCACAGAAAAGGTCCCATGTTGCCAACTGTGGCTCCCTAACATCTACTCTAAACAAAGCCAAGAAGGAAAGACGTAAATCACTTCAATAAACTTAGTCAAACTGCCTGCTCTAAACATTTCACTAGTATTGAGTTATTGACTATGTTGAAGGCTGCTGAAAGATCTAATATAACACAAGGGAAGCTGAGGTTGTCTACCAATGCCATTCTGTACAAAAGTCAGACATGGTCAGATTAAAATGGGTCAAGAGAAGATACGTCTTCAAGGAAATTTGAAGTTGCTCTTTGACCACTCATCACATTCCCCAGAAAGGTCAAGTTCAATGCTCTACTGTTCTTTTTTTTAAATTAGCCACATCTTTTTATCCAAAGCTGTTCTCCCCTCCAAAAAAAAGATTTAATTGCCTCTTTTAATGGCCTATATCGCTAAGTGTTTCATAATTTTTTCCAAGATGTTTTACATAATTGAAAAAGTCTTTAAGGCTCAATGCATACAAACTCCTAAAAGATTTTGTTAATTTGCTTTATAACCTAATATGGAATCATATTAGCTGATTACCCTGTAACAATGAAACAGCCAGATCCACTAAAAGTAATAATACTATCTGCATATAGAAACTCTGGGAGCAAACCTAAGCAGGTCTACTCAGAAGTTAGCCCCATGCTATTCAGTGGGGCTTACTTCCAGGAACACAGTCTCAAGATTGCACTTTGTATGTATTAGCTGGTCTAGTCTTACTCTTAACATATCATTGCTGTTAGTTGTACTGTTTAGTATTTCTGTACTCAAAGATAACAAAAGCAAGGGTATTTGACATCCCCAAATGGTTCCCTCTGATGAAGCAAGAGACAGGAAAAGAGAGGCAACAAAAGACATAACAATGTGTCATTCATTTTAAAGCTCCGTGACTAATTTACATGGAAGACATCATTTTATTTCTAAGGTCATCTGTCTTCACTCTGTCTATTAAAATGTATATTCCCTCCTTTGGGTCAGAATTTCAGGTAGTGTGTCAAGTAATACTGGAATTGCTTGTATGATTAATTTCTACCCATTCCAGTTTATAGCCTCCTGCACTCAAGCTTAATTTCACCAATACATCCCTGGGCAAATCATTGTGAAAATAGAGAACTGAAAGTCTCAATACCAATTACACAATTGCTTAATTCTAAAATAACTGGTAATGTTTTTCTTTGATAGAAGTGCAGTGAATTGCCCTTTTTCAGTCCTTTCAAAAATCTCTCTCAATTTAACACTTCCCCTTCAAAGTTCTGTATCAATCCATTTGATTTGCAATGGTCTTAGCCCCTTTAAATTAAACTCATATTCATAATTTTTTCAAGCTATTCCTCCCTCCCAGCAGTTTGTATCTTCAAGTTATTTTTCAAATTGCTTTTCTTTTCTTCACAAATAGTTATTTGTATTCTTTCTTTAAAAACCTTTTAAAGAAAATTCTAACACAAAACTTATGTCTGTTTTCTCCTCCTACGAAGGTCCTTCATTCTGCTATATCGTACTTGACTCTTCAGAACTGATTATTGTAACAATCTGCTCTGATGCACACGTAACGTGCCATACAATCCTACTTAATGTCACCAGGGAAAACATTAAATATGGATAAACTGTTGTATTGTGCTTTTAAGACTGATTTCCACCTCTTTCAATTATTTCTTAATTCACCTGTGCATGGGTTGCAAAATAAATATAATTTACACCTTACAAAAGATTCAACACTGATGAATAAATGTGTTAATTAGACCTTCATTTATTGTTATTTAGGCCGCAATCCTGCCCTAGTTATTAATGCATCTGTCCCATGGAAGTAAATGGGGCTTAGCTACGAATAACTGATGATAGGTTTGCACTCAGTGAGCAATTAGGACAAACCTGAGACATTATTAGCTTTTGTTCTCACACATATTCAGCTCCAGGCCAATTTAATTTTCTTGAACAGGGAAGACCTTTAGTGAAAAACATTTTTATGTTCTAGCCATATTCAGAAATTTATTTGTGATGAAGCTAGTTTGGAAAAAAAAAGTGCAATTTGTTAACATACAACAAATAAATGACAGGAAAGAGGCAGACACAAATATATAGGGCTGATTACTCTCAATTTTTTTAATCCATGGAAAAATACACATAAGCATTTTATTGGAAAGTAAAATGCATGAGAATCCTTCAGACTCTTGAGTAAGGAGGGGGGGAAATCATGTTAACAACAAGAACACAAATACAAGGGAAAAACAAATAAAGCCATAAAAGATGGATCAGCTTATTCATACACATTTTCATGTCTGGCCCTCTGGAGTTTTGAAATATTTTGTAACCTAAGACTGATGGGGCAGTGCAAGCTTCATACCTCCTTTTATAATGAAGTACACAGGCTTACTTAATGAATACAGCTTTAAAACATACACCCTGCAGCATTTTGTAAGCATACAGCAAGCAGAGATATGTTCCTGGCTGCCACTGGAAATCCCTGTTCCAAACAGAATGTTGAATTCAAGGTTCTCTGAAGAGCTTAAAAAAAAAAGAAAGAAAAGAAAAGAAAAGAAAAGAAAAGAAAAGAAAAGAAAAGAAAAGAAAAGAAAAGAAAAGAAAAGAAAAGAAAGGCAAAAAGACTGGCTGCCACCATCCAGGAACTAAACAGAAAGGCATGCAGCTCAATGTATGGAGTTGGCACTGACACGCCACATCTCAAAATGATTGGTGGCAAAGGTCTCTTTAACTAACTACTGCTCTCAGGGAGACTCCACAATTCGACGCTAGGCAGAAAAAGAATATGGCAGCCTGCCTTTGCCCCTCCTAAAGTTGGACTATCTGCAAGGAAACATACGAGACTTTGGCATTTGCCCCTCCTAAAGTTGGACTATCTGCAAGGAAACATACGAGACTGGCATTTTTGCCTGATGTGGACAGTAGCTGCGACGAGCAACTGACATGGCTTTCCTTTGTATATTTTCTATTATTATGTTCTATGGTGATATATGGTGACTATTGTTGTTATATTTGGGAATTTAGTGACATTTAAATACATTTCTATTGAATGTTTGGTACATGGAGAGTTGGTTGTGTAGAAGATGATGATGATGATATTGGCTTTATATCCCGCCCTCCACTCCGAAGAGTCTCACAGCAGTTCACAATCTCCTTTACCCTTCTCCCCCACAACAGGCACCCTGTGAGGTGGGTGGGGCTGGAGAGGGCTCTCACAGCAACTGCCCTTTCAAGGACAACCTCTGCCAGAGCTATGGCTGACCCAAGACCATGCTAGCAGGTGCAAGTGGAGGAGTGGGGAATCAAACCCGGTTCTCCCAGATAAGAGTCTGCACACTTAACCACTACACCAAACCGACTGTAACCTCCTAAAGTCTAAAGCAGGGGTGTCAAACATGCAGCCCGGGGGCCAAATCTGGTCTCCAGAGGGCTCCTATCAGGCCCCCGAGCAACTGGCTGTCATCTGTTTCCTTCTCCCTTTCTTTTGCTTCCTTCTGCATAACAGCTTGCTTTGCCAGGCTCTCTCAATTGCACAACAGATCTACTGAGCCAAGCCTCTCTTCCTTCTGTTGGCTGAGGCTCCTTCCCCTCCTGATTCCCTGGGGAAGGAAGGAAAGAGCCTGAACTTCCTTTGCCCAGTTCCCTGGATTTCATGGAAGAAATACAAAGGAAGCACCCTTAAGACCGTGTGTGTTAATGCTTTAAGGTTGTTTTAAGGTTTTGGTTTTTTAAAAATATTTTTGTTTGTCTGCGTCCTTTGTAAAGTTTATATCTCTGCTACCTAATCATAAATAGGTACATACATGGTGCATCCCAACCCGACATGGCTCAGCCCAGCAAGGTCTCATTTATGTCAGATTTGGCCCGCATAACAAATGAGTTCGACACCCCTGGTCTAAAGGGCAAGGAAAGGATTTTTCAGTGTCCCAACAGCTGAGTCATCCTGGAGACCAGATATGACCAATTACAGAGCAAGTCTCCTTCTCTCCTTTTATCCCCTTTTCCTTCCATTTCTGTTACCTATTTATAACCAATTCAATAGTATTAGCTGACGAACAAAATATTATGCAGTCATTTCTTGACGCATTAGGTCCTCCTAGTTCCAGAATCCTAAGAACCAGTTTGGTTTAGTGGTTGTGTGCGCGCACTCTTATCTGGGAGAATCAGATTCCCCAGTCTTCCACATGCAGCTGCTGGAGTGACTTTGGGTCAGCCATAACTCTCTTGGGAGTTATTCTGCTCAATAGCAGTTCTTGGAGAGCTCTCTCAGCTCCAATGGCAAATCACCTCTGAATGTCTCTTGAAAACCCTATGGGGTCACCATAAGTTAACATAAGAACATAAGAGAAGCCATGTTGGATCAGGCCAACGGCCCATCAAGTCCAACCCTCTGTGTCACACAGTGGCAAAAAATGTTATATACACACATACACTGTGGCTAATAGCCACTGATGGACCTGTGCTCCATATTTTTATCTAAACCCCTCTTGAAGGTGGCTATACTTGTGGCCGCCACCACCTCCTGTGGCAGTGAATTCCACATGTTAATCACCCTTTGGGTGAAGAAGTACTTCCTTTTATCCGTTTTAACCTGTCTGCTCAGCAATTTCATCGAATGCCCACGAGTTCTTGTATTGTGAGAAAGGGAGAAAAGTACTTCTTTCTCTACTTTCTCCATTCCATGCATTATCTTGTAAACCTCTATCATGTCACCCCGCAGTCGACGTTTCTCCAAGCTAAAGAGTCCCAAGCGTTTCAACCTTTCTTCATAGGGAAAGTGCTCCAGCCCTTTAATCATTCTAGTTGCCCTTCTCTGCACCTTCTCTAATGCTATAATATCCTTTTTGAGGTGCGGCGACCAGAACTGCACACAGTACTCCAAATGAGACCACACCATTGATTTATACAGGGGCATTATGATACTGGCTGATTTGTTTTCAATTCCCTTCCTAATAATTCCCAGCATGGCGTTGGCCTTTTTTATTGCAAACGCACACTGTCTTGACACTTTCAGTGAGTTATCTATCATGACCCCAAGATCTCTCTCTTGGTCAGTCTCTGCCAGTTCACACCCCATCAACTTGTATTTGTAGCTGGGATTCTTAGCCCCAATGTGCATTACTTTGCACTTGGCCACATTGAACCGCATCTGCCACGTTGACGCCCACTCACCCAGCCTCAACAGATCCCTTTGGAGTTCCTCACAATCCTCTCTGGTTCTCACCACCCTGAACAATTTAGTGTCATCCGCAAACTTGGCCACTTCACTGCTCACTCCCAACTCTAAATCATTTATGAACAAGTTAAAGAGCATGGGACCCAGTACCGAGCCCTGCGGCACCCCACTGCTTACCGTCCTCCACTGCGAAGACTGCCCATTTATACTCACTCTCTGCTTCCTATTACTCAGCCAGTTTTTGATCCACAAGAGGACCTGTCCTTTTACTCCATGATTCTCAAGCTTTCTAAGGAGCCTTTGATGAGGAACTTTATCAAAAGCTTTCTGGAAGTCAAGGTAAACAACATCTATCGGGTCTCCTTTGTCCACATGTTTGTTCACCCCCTCAAAGAAATGCAACAGGTTAGTGAGGCAAGATCTTCCCTTGCAGAACCCATGCTGAGTCTTCCTCAATAACCCGTGTTCATCAATGTGCCTACTCATTCTGTCCTTGATAATGGTTTCTACCAACTTTCCCGGTATTGAAGTCAGACTGACTGGCCTGTAATTTCCCGGATCTCCTCTGGAACCTTTTTTAAAGATGGGGGTGACATTTGCTACCTTCCAGTCCTCAGGAACGGAGGCAGATTTCAATGAAAGATTACAGATTTTTGTTAGAAGATCCACAAGTTCAACTTTGAGTTCTTTCAGAACTCTCGGATGTATGCCATCCGGACCCGGTGACTTATTAGTTTTTAATTTGTTTATCAGTTGTGGGACCTCCTCATTTGTCACCTCAATCTGACTCAGGTCTTTCAACACCCCTTCCAAAATTAGTGGTTCTGGGGCGGGCAAAAAGTTCTCGTCTTCCACAGTGAAGACGGAGGCAAAAAATTCATTTAGCTTCTCAGCCATTTCCCTATCCTCCTTCAGTAATCCTTTTACCCCATGGTCATCCAAGGGCCCCACTGCCTCCCTGGCTGGTTCCCTACTTCTAATATATTTGAAGAAAGTTTTATTGTTGGTCTTTATGTTTTTTGCAATATGCTCCTCATAGTCCCTTTTTGCCTGCCTGATCACAGTCTTGCATTTGATTTGCCACAGCCTGTGTTCCCTTTTACTAATCTCACTTGGACTGGTTTTCCACCGCTTAAAGGAGTCCTTCTTACCTTTTACAGCTTCCATTACTTTGTTTGTTAACCACGCAGGCCTTTTCTTATGCCTGTTTGTGCCTTTCCTAACTTGTGGTATGTATTTTATCTGAGCTTCTAGGATTATAGCTCACTTCACATAGCTCACTTCACAAAGTACTTGTCACCTGCTGGGAACAAGGCAAATTACCACAGGACTTTCGCGATGCAATCATCATCACCCTATACAAGAACAAAGGGGAAAAGTCAGACTGCTCCAACTACCGGGGGATAACCCTGTTCTCCATCGCAGGCAAAATCCTTGCCAGAATACTCCTGAACAGACTGGTGCCCACCATTGCAGAAGAACTCCTCCCAGAGAGCCAGTGCGGCTTCAGAGCTAACAGGAGCACCACCGACATGGTATTTGTTATCAGGCAGCTCCAAGAGAAATGCAGGGAACAGAACAAGGCTCTGTATGTGACTTTTGTCGACCTTACCAAAGCTTTCGATACTGTTAGCAGGAAAGGCCTGTGGCAAATCTTGGAAGGTTTAGGATGTCCCCCAAGGTTCCTCAGCATGATCATCCAGCTACACGAAGACCAGCGAGGCCAAGTCAGACACTGCAATGACCTCTCGGAGCCCTTCCCAATAGGCACAGGTGTAAAGCAAGGCTGCGTTCTCGCGCCAACTCTCTTTACGATCTTCTTTAGCATGATGCTTCAAAGAGCCGCAGTAGATCTAGATGATGACGATGGTGTATACATCCGCTATCGCACCGATGGCAGCCTGTTCAACCTGAGGAGACTAAAGGCACACTCCAAGACAATGGAAAAACTCATCCGAGAGCTACTGTTTGCTGATGATGCTGCACTCGTCTTCCACTCGGTATCAGCTCTGCAGCATATGACGTCCTGCTTTGCAGAGGCTGCCAAGCTATTCGGCCTAGAAGTTAGTCTGAAGAAGACAGAAGTTCTCCACCAGCCTGCACCCCAGGAAGATTATCACCCCCCCTGCATCACTGTGGGTGAATCAGTTCTGAAGACAGTCCAGCAGTTCAGCTACCTGGGGTGCATCATCTCCTCAGATGCCAAGATCGACAAGGAGATTGACAACAGGCTGGCAAAGGCAAACTGTGCATTTGGCCGACTGCACAAAGGAGTGTGGAGCAACAAGCATCTGAAAAAAGGCACAAAGATCAATGTTTACAAAGCAGTTGTGATGACAACCCTCATCTACGGCTCCGAATCGTGGGTTTTATACCGTCATCACCTGCGACTCCTTGAGCGCTTTCATCAGCGCTGCCTTCGCACCATCCTCAACATCCACTGGAGTGACTTTGTGACCAACACTGAAGTCCTCAAGCGGGCGGAGGTTACCAGCATTGAGGCACTGCTGTTGAAGACGCAGCTGCGCTGGGCAGGGCATATTTCTAGGATGGAAAACCACCGCCTTCCCAAGATTGCCCTGTATGGCGAACTCTCCACCGGCCATCGAAATAGAGGGGCACCAAAGAAGAGGTACAAGGACTCCTTGAAGAAATCCCTTAGCACCTGTCACATCAACCATCACCAGTGGTCTGACCTAGCCTCAGATCGCAAAGCATGGAGGCACACCATCCACTAGGCTGTCTCTTCCTTTGAGAACGCACGCATAGCTGGTCTTGAGGACAAAAGGAGATTGAGGAAGAATCGCACTGCTACAGGACCAACCCTAAATCAGACTTTTCCCTGCAGCCGCTGTGGCCGGACCTGCCTGTCCCACATTGGTCTTGTCAGCCACCAGCGAGTCTGCAGCAAACGTGGACTATTGCACCCTTCTTAAATCTTCGTTCGCGAAGCCAAGCCGAGAGAGAGAGAGAGAGAGGATTATAGTTTTAAATAGCGTCCAAGCTTCCCCAAGAGTTTTGACCGTATGTACCTTTCCTTTCAGTTTCCTCCTCACATGCCTCCTCATCTCAGTGTATTTACCCCTTTTAAAGTTAAACGTGGTTGTGGCGGTCTTTTTGGACAACTCCCTATTTATACAAACGGTGAAATCAATAACATTGGCTGCAACTTGATTGTGTTTTCCACCACCAATGAATCTTGGATTTTGGGTTTAGGGGAAAAAGAAAACTAAGGGAAATCATGACAAAGATGTATAAAATTATGTATGGGTAGAGAAAGTGGTTGAAAAGGAGGGAATAGGCCGATACATGGAGAATAGGTCCACCAATGGTTACTAGCCATTGTGACCTAAGGTAACCTCCCTGTTCAGAGGGAGTAGGCCTCTGAACATCAGTGGCTAGGAGGCAATATCAGGGATAGGCCTTGGTCTTTGTGCCCTGTATATTTAGGGCAACTGGTTGCCCGTTGTGTGAAGCAGGATACTGGATGACATGGATCACTGGTCTGACCTTGCAGAGCTATTCTTACGCGAACCAGTGAATACTTTGTGTGCTCCAAGATTTCAGCTTCCTTTCCCTCAAAGCATCATCAGCCAATGACGAGTGACCTGGGTGATGCAGTAACACTTCACCATTTGGCTGGTGATGCAGTACAGGCTGGGATAGTTGAAGGGAGGGGCCACGATTAGTCAAAATAAACCAAGATGGCTTGATGTCATGTGAACTGAATCCTAAATAAACTTCTGTTAAAATAAGTCATTATATATTTGAAAAGGCCCCAATGATAATTCCATGAATAAGCTTTATTTCAGAAGATTTGTCAGTTGTAGACTAACAATAAGCTAACACAGTAGATTTCAAATTGCCTATCTTTAGGGAACTCTTTCCAAATTAATTTATCCCTTTACAATTCAATTTATCTATTAAGTAATCCCTTGGATATCACAAGACTCTGGGGCCTGTTCTAGGGTGCATAATAATTTTATACAAAATGCTGGCCAAGTCTATTAGGTTTCATCAATGAGAACTGAGAACACCAGCTTAGAACATAACAAAACACTACCCAGTGGCTTTGCATGGATAGGTAAGATTGCTAGCAGTGGGAAAAACAAAAAAAGGTGATCAAGGGCTATGGCTAAGATCTTGGCTACCACCAAAAGAATTTTAAAGAAAAACATCAGATACACGGAAGGAGGAAGGCTAATACACTTGAGCAAGTACATAACTTGACCAAGAGTGAACTGCATACAGAAACTAAGCAAAGTACACACTGTATTTTTTAAAGATCCCCTCAAAGCAGGAGGCTAGACTATAAATGACAGGTATGAATGGAATGAAGGAGTGAATGTCTGGAAGCTTTGGAAACAACACATAAAGTCATAGGTCAATGTTTCTGAGTGTAAGGTCCAAGACTTACTGCAAGAGAATAAGTGGAATGACATTACAGTTTTACAGTTATCGTTTACATCTCAACTAGCTGATTGCAGTAGTTGTCAAACAGACACAGGAGTCAAGTTTGCATTGTAAGTGAACTCCACAGCACAGAGTGAAGAGGTACTGTCACTTTATGTATTTACTGCACCAGTCTTTTGATCACAGTAAATAAAAATTACCACATCTACAAACAATTCACATCCTTAGACCAGTGCTGGATTACACCCTGTGGAAGCCCCTAGGCAGCTGAAATCTTGGGATCCCCCTTGCAAATTATCTCAGAATCTGAGTGCCTGCCCCATTGCCCATGGCCCTCACTGCAGCCTGCAGGAACCTTCTTAAAAGCCCCTTTTACTAAGCTGCAGGGGAGAGGCAGAGAAAGGCAAACTTGGCAACAATGCCAGCAGCAGCCTCACCAGGCAAAGCTGGGCAAAAAGCAGCTCAGTTGCTGGCTGCTCCTGCAGGCTGGGAGGGCTGCAAGCAGGGGGGGAAACGAGGGGGGGGAGCCAGCCCAGGGCCCTTAGAGGCATGGAGGCCCATAGGCCAGTGCCTACTTGGCCTAATTATTAATCCAGTTCTGCCTTAGGTATAAAAGAGCTGTTATTTAACTGATACGAATAGCTGAGGTACAAAGTGGGTTTTTATTTCTTCTAATGGGCTGAAGATCAATGATTGGATGCTTCAAAGTTGATATCTTAGAACTTGGAATGTGAAAACTGATGGGACATGAATATTATAAAACCAGACCTCTATGAATAGGAATTACAGAAGATCAACCATGAGCCAAAGCCACAAACTGAAGAACTGGCAATTCTGCAGTTCCACAGAAGCCCCATACTACCTGAATTATTAATGCTGGTGCTCACTGATGACAGAAAGCAAGTTTTTAAAGTGGTTATGGGATGGATACGACAAACTCTATGTGGACATGGATTTTTCCTGCATTCCATGTTCTCCAGCAGGCACTGATGCTTACTCCCTCCAAAAAATCTGATGCAAGAGTAGGAGGAGCTTCATGCAAGGCTTGCTTCATGCAAGGCTTGCTCAACTGCTCAGGAGCCACAGAGCAAAACCTCTATTTTCTCCATTGGCTGAGGCTCCCCCCCCAGTCCCCTGGAGAAGGAAGGAAAGAGCCAGAGCTTCCTTTGTCCAGTTCCCTGGATCCTATGGGAGAAATACAAAGAAAGCATCCTTAAGACCAATGAGTGCTAACGTTTTAAGCATGTTTTAAGTTTTTTAAAGTATATATTTATGTTTGTCTGTGTTCTTTATAAAATTTATATCTCTGCTACTTAATCTTAAATAGATACACACATGGCCCGGCCCGACATGGCCCGACCCCTCCAGGTCTCATTTATTTAGATCCGGCCCTCATAACAAATGAGTCCGACACCCCTGTGATAAGGCATGTGAAGGCGCTGAGGATGACATGGGACAAGAGAAAAAGAATCATATGTAACCCCTTCTTCTATCATTACCATCCAATTATTTTTGTCAAAGGAGCTCCCCACTCTATGCCCATAAAACTTCCTGAATCCCAGCTTTTAGCTTCTGAAGGGTGTCTAGGGTCTTCTGAGGGCAAAGAAGCTTCTGTGCCCTTGTGCTCAACGCTTGTAGAATAAAAGAAAAACAGGTTTGGGAGCTGCAACCATGGCATTCCCACAATCATCTGCAGTTTGGCTCTGACAGTGTTCTGTTATTTTTAAGGAACACTGTTGGTGACTTATGTTTGAATGGGAAAAAACACATAAAGAGATGTTCACAGGGAGCGCCTCACCACAATAAAAGTCCTTCCACTCAAAGATTCACATGAATGAAAGCATGAGTATTTGGGGGCAGTGTAAGACAGTTCTCTTGGACTGGCATCTGGCACAGAGTAACAGAAATTTAAATAAATATGAGGTTTTGAGAATTTCAGCAAGCATTTAAAATGATAATTCCACTGCACTAAGTGCATGAACTTCCATAAATGCCATATTTTAAAAATCCATTAAGAATAATTCATTTGAAAGGCATTATGATCTACTGGATCAGTGGTCTGTAAATGAAGAAGGATCAGCAAAAGGACTGTAATTAATCTGAAGGTGGTTTTCAAAAACTGCTTCTGCTAACAGTTCTTTGATGTCATCATTTAAAAACCCAGTAATTATATATAAGCATCTTGTCTTTTTGTATTTAATCTGAAAACCTGCATATATCAAAATTTAGATTTACAAAAATCTGCATACAGTGTGCTGCTGTGTGATTTAAAAATTATTATAGATACCTTGTTATATTTATATTCTGGTTTTCAGACAAAAGTTTATGTTGCGGTCTGCCCTGAGCCCATTTATGGGAAAGGGTGGCATATAAGCCTGCTAAATAAAATAAACAAATAAAAAAATTAAAATTTCACATCACCATTACCCATTTATTTTTAGAAATATTAAAACAGTGGGTTATTCTTAACAGAAGATGATGATATTGGATTTATATCCTTCCCATCACTCTGAATCTCAGAGTCTCAGAGCAGCTCACAATCTCCTTTATCTTCCTCCCCCACAACAGACACCCTGTGAGGTGGGTGGGGCTCAGAGGACTCTCACAGCAGCTGCTTTTTCAAGGACAACCTCTACCAGAGCTATGGCAGACCCAAGGCCAATCCAGCAGGTGCAAGTGGAGGAGTGGGGAATCAAACCCGGTTCTCCCAGAAAAGAGTCCGCACACTTAACCACTACCCCAAACTGGCTCTCATGGCACCCCAGTATGTGATCTACCAATCTATGGCCTTTCAGAACTTTGTGGGGCAAATGGGTGGAATTTGGCAATTTAGACAGTAGCTCTCTCTCTTTAACTTGTTACAGTGTTTGACAACTAGTGGAGAAGAATTCTTTCATATTGCTCACCCCAACTGGAGAATAAAAGCCCAGATCCTCAGGTCATTAAACAGAGCAGCGCACTGCAAATGGAAACCAAACCTAACATTAAGGAACTGGCCAATGCCCATCAGGGTTTTGCTGAATATATTTTAAGGCTACCTCCTGGTTGACCTCTTCTCCTTCAAGCCTTCCACCCAGCTGTAGCATAGGCCTGCTCTTTTTCCATAGTGGTTCCAGAGTAGTGGAAAACCCTCCTTAAGGAGGTGTAAAGGGCCCCTGTGTTCTCCACTTTCCATAAGAAATGCAAGACTATTTTGTTTAGATAGGCTTTTTGCAATTGGTTCCATAAAGAGGATATTAGTTTGAGGGAAAGTTATTTGGCTGTTGCTGTTTTCTTCTTGTTTGATTTTGGGTTTTGCTTATTACCTGTGGCCCAGGTAAGGGTTCTTGAGCTAGTTAGAAAGCAACATATAAATATTTCAATTAATAAATAAATTCAGAAGCACTTGATTACTTTTAGTTTTTGCCATCTTCTGGGTGTGGAGCAGGTGTCGCTGGGGTGTGTGTAGGGAGAGGTATTTGTGAATTCCCTGCATTGTGCAGGGGGCTGGACTAGGAGGTCCCCTTTAACTCTATGATTCTAGGAGGCATTTATTGGAATATTAAAGGTTAAGAGGTATTGCATTAGATTCCAATCACATGTGGAGCCTATCTTACAGTATTGATTTTTTCTACCTCACCCCTCATAGAGCTGTCCCTGAAGGTTAAGAGGACCCTCTGTGATGATAAGGTGTTAGCTCCCTACCCACCTGTCACATTTTCCAATAGCAGTGATTGAGTTGATTGGCATATGTTGTGAGTGGTCAGTAAGGCAATGCTAGCAAACAACTGTGCAGGATTATGTGTGGTTATTACTAAGGAAACCTGAGGAGGCAGAATGAGAATCTGATGTAATTTCTTATTATTTCCCATTCCCCTTCTCCTGGAGTGATTCACACTAACACCTTCTTTTCAACACACAAATCCAAGATTTTCCACCAGTGGAATGAGTTTAAGGAAATTATTTTTACTGCGTTCTACTTCCCCCAATAACTCTTTGAAATGCTGTCACCAAGAGAGAGGAGATACACTGGAACAAAATAGGTGATGCAGAAAGAAGGGAAATAAATCCAAAATTATACCTTCACTCTCATGAGATATAAATGATTTCGGTCACTGGAGCAGAGGTTTCATTTTGATAGCTTCTGCTCTTCCATGAACTTACTCTACATAAGCTTGGATCCACTACGTTACAAAAATTCTGTGCTCAAATTTTATGCTTTACTATAAGCCCGGGGTGGCCAAACTGTGGCTCTTTCAAACATATTGTGTGGTTCTCAAATCCCCACCACCAGTCAGCTGGCTTGGAGAAGACATTTGTCTCTTTAAGTCACTGTGCCAAGCCATGGCAGCCAGCAGCTTGGAGAATGCATTTAAAGTTAAAGTTGCTTTCTTTTCACCCTCCCTCCCTGGTCTCAAACATTGGACGTTCATATCTTGTGGCTTCCAAACATGTAATGTTTATTCTATGCGGCCCTTGTATTAAGCAAGTTTGGCCAACCCTACTATAAGCTTAATCCTGTTGGGTTTTGCCATCTTCTGGGCATGCTGGATTCTGGGAATGTTTGTGTGGGGAAGAAGGTATTTGTAAAGTTCCTGCACTGTGCAGGTGGTTAGACTAGATGACCCTGGATGTCCCTTCCAACTCTATAATTCTATTCTACCACTGTGGCACTGGTTCTGCTGGACTTGCAACAATGTGCTGCCTACCTTCAGTTTCTATTAAAGAGATTCTCTGATTTGACCTTAGTCCTGTTAAGTTTCCACTGCTATAGTGGCACTGGTTTTGCTGGGCATATTGCACCAGTTCTGCTGGGCTTGCAAAAATGCCTCCCACCAGTTTCTACTGCAGAGATTTTTTTAGGACTTTGATTCTATTCTGCTGAGCTTCTATTGCCCTTGTTTTTTTGTGTGGATTTTTTGGGCTGTTTCTCCCATCTATTGGAAATAATGGATGGGGGCACATTCTTTGAGGAACTGTAATTTGGACCCCGTAAATCCACTCCTCACCAAACTTGGAGAGCAGATAGATGAGATTCAGCTGGAGATCCCTGCAAGATTGGTGTCTCTAGCGTGCTAGAGGGGGATGTTCTACTGCATCACTAACCTCATGAACCAAACCAGTTTGCTTGGACCTAAAAGTTCATGATGGTTATGGCTCACAAACCGGGCATGCAACGAACCACAAACCAAAATGAACAACATTTTCCTGGTTCATGCCCATCCATAGCCACCAATCCTTTAATCAAAGCTTGTGTCCTTCCCTTTTATTGTCTTGAAAGTACTTGGGGTTTAAAGAATCAACAAGAAGAAGACTGCAGATTTATACCCCACTCTTCTCTCTGAATCAGAGACTCAGAGCGGCTTACAATCTCCTATATCTTCACCCCCCACAACAGACACCCTATGAGGTGGGTGGGACTGAGAGGGTTCTCACAGCAGCTGCTCTTTCAAGGACACTCCTGTGATAGCTGTGGCTGACCCAAGGCCATGCTAGCAGGTACAAGTGGAGGAGTGGGGAATCAAACCCGGTTCTCCAAGATAAGAGTCCACACACTCAGCCACTACACCAAACTAGCTCTCCAGGAAAGGCCAGAGTGGGGGACAGGATATTCTTCAGAAGGAATGTCACCTCAGAGCCTCACTCTCCACCCCACCCCACACTGTTACTCAATTACAATTATTTTTAATCACTGTGTATTTCCCAGTGTTGCCATTAACATGGGAAGGGGATTTACCCACAGTCTCCTGCACAGTGCTGAAATGCAGCAAATTTGGAAGCAAGGAATGTGTTCATTAAAGGGGGAGGGAAGAGTTGTGGTATATAATAGACAATCAAATAAGAATAAGATATTGGATTTATATCCCACCCTCCACTCCGAAGAGTCTCAGAGTGGCTCACAATCTTCTTTACCTTCCTCCAAGATGCAATGCTTCAAGTGTTGCATTATTCCTGAGCAATGCTATGTAAATACATGGAATTTTTTTTTTCAAATTTTGTGTTATTGCACTATTGCTCTTTAGACCTATGCACTCAAGACTTTTAAATATATTTTGAAAAAGAGAAAAGAGGGTGGGAGGGGATTCATGATGGAGGTGAGACAGCAATGCAGGGAGAAGGTGATGATAATGTGTGACTGGTGTGAAAGGGAAACAACAGCTAATACAAGATTACACAGTGCCATGTGGAATCTTCATTGCAAGTGGAAACTGAGAAAATATTTCACCAGCAAAATGAGGACACTAAATCTTTCCAGTGTAGAAGCACCCCAGGTTAAGGTTTGCTGAAGGTAGATCACCACATGCTGAGTAAGCTATAGCCTAGGATCTGCCAGAATGCTCAGGCAGGACTTATTGTGGACCTGGATGATCATAAAGCTGGTAAAAAAAACCCCACCTGTCATACATATGTATACGTCTGTACATTATATTAGATGTTGGCAGATTTGTTAAGCAGAACTTCTCATCACCAGCATTTTACAGCCACAGTAGATGACCACTGTAGTTAAATCCCTTTAAAAGGATAACTTCTGCATCAATATTTTCAAGATGTGGAAGCTGATAATATATTGCTGATGTGAATGTAGTATTTGATATTTAGATGAAGGACACTGTTCATCTAATCCCCCCCCCCCCCAATTACTCCTAATCTCTGGAAGTAATCTAGAAGAAAACCAAAGCTGAGCAGAATTTGGAAGTTATAAAGCAGAGGTAACTTTTTAAACAAAAAAAAAACTTTATAAAAATGTAATTATGTTTTGGCCCTGAATGATGGAAAAAGCACAGCATTTTCAGTCTTTGAAACACTAATTAATAGACTGCTGGTTCAAGAAAAAATGGGACATATGATTGCATGCCTGTTTTTTAAGATACCCCTCTTTGTAGAGAATAATGTTAAATTAACACCCGATAAAGATTAAACAATCAAAGCACCTGAGTATATACTACATTCATCATCAAAAGCAGCTATAGGCAAGCCAAGCTCTGACTACTGAGAATTCTGAAGTATCCCAGGAGAGAGCCAAAAAAACTGTAAAGGGTCTCAGGCAAAAGTAAGCAGAAACTGCTGGCCACTTCTCTCTAACCAATGTCAGTCTCCGCCTATCTTATCTCTCCTTAGCAGCCAGTATCTCCACCAGCCCAGGAAATCAACCACTAAAAAGCAAGTTAAGATAGGCAAGATAAGCAGCAGAATGAAGGTCCAGTGGATCCTTCTTCCCTGTGTATTTGCCAGTGACCCCCTCCAGCTTCCTCTTCTATAGAAAGCTTCCAAATTCACAACAGTCAAGAATCTGCCTTACGTGTGGCTACTGTTCAAGGGACTAGTGTGACCCAAGCTCCAGATGTGAACCTCAAATGCTGATGCAAATATTAATTACTTTGAGGGAGTCCAAGTGAAAGAATGTTAGAGTTCAGGTAACAAACATTATTTCCCCACCCCCACATAAAACACAACACCATCAACACTTCAGAGATTATTGATATTGGATTCAAATCAGAAACCCTCATACACAGGGACATCCAAGGATTCCACCCCCCACCATGAAAAGATTTTTCAGCTGTAACACCTACATGATTTGCTGAGACTCTTAGAAATCAATATCTCAGCAAAGAATTGAGGTCCAAGGGGAAATGGACAATGTACCTTTCTGTACCTTTCAGATTAATCCCTCTGCATTTAATTTGTAGGTGTTATGGAGTATGCCATCTTAAAAACAACAGATAAATGCAATACTTATGTAGCAGGCCTTCAAAGTATTTACACCGTATGTTTACTGAACTCAAATATATCTCATGAAAATTATTTGTTTTTAAAGAAGAGAAATTTAAATGTATTGGGCATATCATGATGCTTTTGTAGTGTAGGTCTCAGCATCAAAGGGACATCACCATGAAATTTTGACCAATACCCCGTTCTTGTGTTAACAGCCATGTTGCTGCATTTTGCTGCAATATCCTAGTGCTGGGAGAAGGGAAAAATTATGAGGACTATTGGAACACACCGATGTTCTATTAATACAACATATTCTTGGTAGAGATGGCAGGCATCTGGTTAAATGTTTTGCCACCCCAATGTCTGTGATGAGATGTCTATATGGGAATGGTGATGTAGGAAGGTCATAGCTGGCTGCTTCTAGGAGATGAGGCACTATAAATAAAGACCTCCTAAATACAGAGGTTAAAAATAAATGAGTTTTGCAGATGTGAGTTGGTTCAGATATCACAAAGTCCCCCTTTCCTAGCAGATCTAAACTACTTGGTTTCTTTTTAATGGAAACCATTTCTCAAACTCTCTAGAAACTGTTAGCAACTGGAACTTGCTTGACACAGATGCAGAAATTTAAAGCAATGTTTAACAAAAAAAACAAACTTCTATTAAAAGAGCCTGGTTAACAAACATTGGTAATTAAAAAAAAGAAAAAAGAAAAAAAAGAATCAAATGGAAAACTTACTTAAAACTGACATATATACTGAATAGCTACTTGCCAAATGTGAAAATTACAGATCACATGTATAATTTGTTATATGATTGTATGATTTGTATTTCTACATCATTCACCATGCAAGCATGCTTCAACAGCTTTACTAGGACATCTTGCAACAAGATGCTATTACAAACATAAGCTGCAAACATTTAACCCTGAAAAGATTCATGAAACAGCTTTACGCCTAGAGCATATGCTGCTCCTAATAAAGCATTATGAATTAGACTGATACATTATTGGAAGAAAATAACTTAAATAAGTACAGTCTTCACATAAGATTATAGTCCTTCCCCCCAAATAACTGATTGTCCAAAGCAATCTATTAATTCAAATTGTAATATTTAGATTGTTAAATATATATTTTTTCATATCAATTTTATGTCAAGGGGCCTTGCCATGAATTTTGCTGTTTTCTGTCATCTCTGTAACTGTATTGGGAATGTTTGGGGAGTTAGATTCCTCTGTGCCTTGCTTGCTTTGCTTCAGTCTGTACCTTACAAAGTAATCGTTCTGCCCTAGTGGAAAGGTTGGTGACTGGTTTTCAAGGACATGCTCTCTCTTCTTCACAGACTTTTAACATGCAGTGGGGGGCTGGGTGAGAAATGCTCATCCTTGCTTTTTGCGAGCTTTTTACCGTGAATCTTGATGGGCTCATAACGGCCCGGGAGGGGGTACAGAGATCTGGCCCCAACAGTAAAGGTCAGATCTGACACAGAGAGTCATACTGCTGTGAAATGTCTATCAATAAAACAAACCTTTTCTGAACACCAGAGATGCCTGATTATTGAGGACTGCTCAGGAGCTGACGTTTTACCCACTTCTGAGTTAACTCATAGTCTACAGCAGGCCCTTCAGGATCCAGTCCTGGAATTACCACATACGGCAAAATCCACAGATACTTGGAGGCAGGCAGTCCACTGCCTAAAGGGGTGGAATGGGATGCCAATGCATTCCTGAAAAAGTCCTGTCCCCTCTTTTGATTCCCTCCT
Source organism: Heteronotia binoei (assembly GCF_032191835.1). Lineage (NCBI taxonomy): Eukaryota > Metazoa > Chordata > Lepidosauria > Squamata > Gekkonidae > Heteronotia > Heteronotia binoei. The sequence continues at coordinate 105,304,535 of NC_083229.1, forward strand.
TCCCTCACAGTGGAAGCCTGGCCTGGACAAGTCACACAGCGATAGTTACCTCATCTGTCCAGCCTGGACATGTCACATGGCAAGTGTCCACAAATCCACTGGCCATGTTTGTTATATATTGGTTGTAAAGTAGATTAAAAATGCAGCCATATTTACCAAAACAATTTACCCTCTACCAAATGCACTTTGAAAAAAAACTTCTTTTCTTTTTTTATTACACTACCAGCGGAGATTTGAACCTGGGACTCCCAAATCATAGCCCAACCAATATAACATTCTGGCTCTTGGTCTTTATGAACCTACCTAAATGCAGAGAGTAAAGTCCACATCTGCTCTGGTGGGTCATATTTCCACAATTCAAGAGGCTAAAATTTTATTTTTTTAAAAAAAGAAAACTGGAAACCTGCTAAACCTGTAGATACTGTAGGCAAGGCTGTGATAGTCTTAGGTTGGTTACAGTTCTGATCACTTTAAATAGTTGCAGCTCTCAACAAGTTGCCATTCTCTCACTTGATACTGAAAAAACTTTGGAAATTTATTTTTGCCACAACGACTGAATTTGCTTTTCCTCATGAATTTCTGAAGTGGATTGGAATTCTTTCTTCATCTCCCAGGTCCAGGATTCTGACTAATGGTATATTTTCCACACCGTTCCTTCTTGTGAAGGGTACTTGCCCTCTTTCTCCTCTTATTTTTGCTTTAGGTTTGGAACCTCTGGTTTGTGCCATTAGATAAAATAATATTATTAATGGCTTTATCCATAACTCTTTCAAATTTAAAATTATTCTTTATGCAGATGGTCTTTTATTAGTTATTCAGAACCTCAATCTTACGTTTCTGCATTAATGAATATGATTAATATCTTTGGAGACTGGCTATTTGATTAATTGGGCAAAATCTGAGTTGATGTCATTGGGAGACAGAAACAGTATGGAAACAAAAAACAAATCTGGTTGGGATGATACAAATACATTTTTATCATGATTTAATACATAATCACAGACAGCATTGCCACATTCCTGATTAAACCAAATGAAAGTATACTCCTCCTATTTATGAACAATACAATCATGAAAATGAAAGTCCAATAGCTCATGAAATGGATGGTCTGTTCCAGAAAGGAACTTGTAGATTAATATGAAATATAGTGCACAACATGACTTCAGAAGTAAACACTTCAGGAAATAATGTCAATCCAAATACTAGTGTTACTTATAAAGGTCCCAATTACAAAATTCCAACTGGCTCACGTTAAAGCTCACATTACTCAAAGTTCAGGTGATATTAGGAGACAATATATCACAGACTATGGATATTTTCAGATGTCATTTTCTTGGATATTTTCTTGGAACACTGATTCCTAGAGATACTACACTTGATCTTAGTCAAAAGGCTGAAAAGTGATCCTAAGATCACTCTAGCAACTGCAAAATTTGTCTCTGCCCTTTAAACACTTTCATCTACAAAATAAGAAATAAGTGTCTTTTGCTGCTCAATATTTGTGAATCAATAAGCTTCTAAAGCAGGGGTGTCGAACTTATTTTTTACGAGGGCCAGATCTGACATAAATGAGACCTTGTTGGGCCGGGCCATGTCAAGCTGGGCCATGTGTGTTCCTATTTAAGATTAGGTAGCAGAGATATAAATTTTATAAAGGACACGACAAACACAAATAATTTTTTGAAAAACCTAAAACATGATTAAAGATCTGCACTCGTGGTTCTTAAAGGTGTTTTCTTTGTATCTCTTCCATGTGATCCAGGGAACTGGGCAAAGAAACCTCTGGCTCTTTCCTTCCTTCCCCAGGGGACTGGGGTGGGGAGCCCTAGTCAATAGAAGGCTTGGCTCAGTAGCTCTGCTGTGCAATTGAGAGAGCCTGGCAAAGCTAGCTCTCCTTCCCCCACTTTCTCCCCAAGGGAGGAGCTTTACTCTGTAGATCCTGTGCGATTCAACAAGCCTGGCAAAGCAAGCTGTAATGCAGAAGGAAGCAAGAGAGAGAGAGAAGGAAGCAGATGACAGCCAGTTGCTTAGGGGCCGCATGCTTGGGTATAAAGAAAAGGATTTCTAGAGACAGCATTTTTGAAGAAAAAGCCCAGCAGGAACTCATTCACATATTAGGCCACACCCCCTGATGTCATCATTGTTTCACACAATACTTTTTTGTAGAAAAAGCCCAGCAGAAACTCATTTGCATATTAAGCTACGCCCCTTGACACCAAGCCAGCCAAAACTGCATTCCTATGCATTTCTGCTAAACAAACAAACAAAAAAGCCTTGGAGATATTATGTATATAAGAAGATATTGAAGAAGAAGAAGATATTGGATTTATATCCCGCCCTCCACTCCAAAGAGTCTCAGAGCGGCTCACAATCTCCTTTACCTTCCTCCCCCACAACAGACACCGTGTGAGGTGGGTGGGGCTGGAGAGGGCTCTCACAGCAGCTGCCCTTTCAAGGACAACCTCTGCCAGAGCTATGGCTGACCCAAGGCCATGCCAGCAGGTGCAAGTGGAGGAGTGGGGAATCAAACCCAGTTCTCCCAGATAAGAGTCCGCACACTTAACCACTACACCAAACTGGCTCTCCTTTAAGTATGCTAAATTTTATATAAGTATGCTAAATTTTAACAAGCTAATTGATGATATATTTGTGGATTTGAACAGATGGGCAACTTTCAACTTGTCTCTCTGGGGCATAATAAATATACTTAAAATGAATACTATACCTAAGATTGTTTATATTTTACATACAATTCCTTTATATACTTTGCAAATCTATTAATAAAATTAATATTATTTTGGAAATTTATGTGGGGTTCCTTACCACCTTAGGATTCCATAAAAAGGATGTAATTTCAATTCAATGAAGGAGGATTTGGTTTCCCTGATCTTAGTTTACATCATTAAGCATACTTGTTAAGTTATAGTTCAGTTGTACTAATTATTGGGATTGATCCTTGCAATTGGACTGTCCATCTTGGGCTCTTTTGGAAGCCTCTTGTCTGATGCCCCTCTCTAGGTGGAATGCATAAGGATCTACTTATGCTAGAGTGGATCCCATATCTCCTGAAATTTCTACAACTAGCAAACGATGGTGTGTAATGGCATGACAATATCAATTTGATCCATTTTCACATTCTAAACGAATATTATGGGCCAATCTAGATCTAAAACTGGGAATAAACCCTTTTTGTGGAAGGCAAGGTAAATACAATTCAATGATTTTTTTTTAATCAGATTTTAAAAAAAATAAATAAGATTTCTTTGATTTAAATGGGATTTTTAAAATAACATACTTTTTTGAGGAAAAATCTATTAAAAGATAGTTTTCTATTTAAGATTAATTATAGTCTAAGGGTTATTCATTATGAAATAAGGATTAGGTTTTTAGTTAAGTATTGTGAAGCTGTATATTCATGCAATGCTTTTTTTTTTTTTTTTGGTAAATGAATCCCATTAATTAATTCACAATATCATGCTTCCCCAGAAGTTTCTGTAACATTATTTTGGGTAGTCTTTCTATCTGAAAGATATTATCACAGATGCTTGGTTTTGCAGTTCTCAAAACTGTGATTTTGTATCTGCAGAGATAACATGCCTCCTCTTCACAGCAAAAATGTTATAAAATAAACAGAGTTAAGAAACCTCTGCAAATCTATGCAAACAGAATAAAACCCTTATCTCTTCAGTGTAAATTTCAAGAAGTTCAATGGATAAGGAGGAGATCTTAACAGTTAAACGTGATGAGAGAGGGGCAAGCAGTACAAATGAAAATGAAACTTTTTGAGCAGAATACTGCAGAAATCTTGAGATCTTTGTAAGTGCATTCTCATGGAAGTGTAAGCAAATGTAAGAATATATATGCTATACAGTACTATTGTTGTACTTAAATACAATAATTTAAATTGTTATTGCTAAGGATTATTTTCATTCAATAAAGTACAGTGGGAAAAGTTGTTCAAATACGAATGATTAACCTATTAACCTGCGGTGATTTCATAATTATCTACATAACCAAAACTAACCTGCAAAATTATTATACTAAAATGAAATCTTCATCAGGGTTGTAAATATTAAGGCCAGCAAGAATTAGCCTTTATATAGAAAACTATGATTTAAACCAAATCCACCCTGGTGGAAGGCTTGGAAAGATAAGGGGATTTTTCCATTACATCAGTTGATAAATCCTGAGGATGAGCTTTTGTTATTTTCTCAACTGAGTCGAGATATGATGTCACCTTCTGCAGAATGTCAATAATTACAGTTGCAACATGTATTGTAGTCATTCTGCATGAGATCAGCACAATATTCAGTAAATAGCCAGTCCATATTTCTCAATACTCAACCAAACTCCTCTAAACTAACTATTATTGGCTGCTGCAGGTATTTCTTAGATAAACAAATAATTCTTTGGGCATGTTAGAGACAAGAGAAAGTATTTTTAAATAGACTTCTACTGTTGTCAAAATAGCTCATGTCATTAAGGGAAAGGATTTGGGATATATAGCTATAAATTGTCATAATTTGCTAAAGCAAATGCCTAGGATTAACACACAAAAGACAATCCATGGTACATGCAGGAAACAAAAAACAACTTGAGATAATATTATCCAATTATATGAATGCGGCTTGCACAGTTTTTTGCATGCAATGCCAACTATCCTGAAAAGATATATTAAAGGAGATTTCAACAAATTGAATTCCAAACATTCTAAACAAAGCAAATCAGGCTTAAAAGTAATTTGAAACAGAATAGCAATCCACTGACACATTTTGAAGTGCACTATGTAACAATGAAAGCTATATATTTAAGATTCAAGTAAATGAGCAAACCACATCAAAAGAACTGTAGGGAAAATAATAACTCTGAAAATGTAGGGAAAGGATCCTTTTTCTACTTTAATTGTGAAGTTGCAAGTATCTGCATGTAAACCACATGTCTGGGAACCTGAACAAGAACCTGTTGACCACTTGGCTATGTGTTAAGAAACTTACTTTTCTTAGTCCTAACCTGGATGTCCCAGGCAAGCTTGATCTTGTCAGATCTTGGAAACTAAGCAGGGCTGAGCCTGGCAAGTACTTGGATGTGAGACCAGGACTGAGATGCAGAGGAATACCAGGGTTGGGATGCAGAGTCAAGCAGCAAGCCACCTCACTGAACATCCTTACCTCCCAGCTCCACTAGGGATCGCCAGAAGTCAGTCATGATTTCCAGGCACGCAAGCACACATACATGCGCATGCCCAAACACACACAATAAAGAAAAACAAGAAACTTACTTTTCTTTGAGGAAATCTACTACCCTTTCGAAGTCTGCCACACAGTATTCCCTCTTCATATCCATGAGTATACTGTCAGAAGCAGTTTGGACAGGGACATGGAGAAAAGCATATACTCTTGGATGGTTGAGGATTTTTGCCATCTCCTAGAAAATAAAAGGCAACATTGGCATTTCCTTAACATTGCTTCCATGAACCAACAGGTACAAAGAGCCCATAAATGTCGCACAACCAGTGCTACAGCCCACCCATCGGACAGGACTTCTTTTTTTATTAGATAAAGTAAAAACATTTTATTAACAGCACAACACTTAAGGTAGATCCAAGTGGGCAGCCGTGTTGGTCTGAAGCAATAGAACAATGCAGTAGACAAGTTGCACCTTTAAGACCATCTAAGTTTTATTCAAAATGTAAGCTCTAAGCAGACTGAAAAGCATTACACTTTGGGATGGGGAGAGAGTCACTGACCTAGCAACACTCATAAACTAGGGTTTGAAAACAGTTCACTAGTATATAATCAGCCTAGGTCTGTCCTCAGTTGGTGGGAGCTGAGCAAGGGCTTACTTTCTGGGAGAGGACTAATAATGTGGCACTGGACATTATTGTCCAGAGTCCTTGAAAGTGAGGCTGCTGAAACAGCACTAACAAAGAAACACTCTGGGTCTAGTTTGAAGGAAGGGAGGCCTCAGCTATTACTTTGGTGTCCAGACCCCTCAGATAACATCAAGAAGAGTCTGCTTTCCCATAGAAAGCTGACTTTGGGGGCATCTACGGTAAAGATTAAATAAGGCACAACCAACAGGGCATAATTCAGTCAAAGAGATAAAAGGTAGTTGTACTGAAGATAAATCAGCACTAACTAGACGAGAGCTAGTCAAATCCTTTCACCAGTTTTAATGAAGGGATTCAGCTGGCAGACAATCCACATTTTTTCTATAAAACCAGGCAAAGTACAAGGGTCTAAAGTTAAATGTCCTAAATTGTTCACAAGACTGTAATGAGGTGAGGAAGAGAAAGCGATTGTAAGCCACTTTGAGACTGCTCTTCTTCCTCCCCTCTTCTTCCTCCCCCTTTAATTCTAGGGTGCACGCCTTATGCGACCCTCCAGCCCTTCTGCTCAATACTTGCATTTTTGTTAAATTAACCTCAAAATTGATATAATAGAAGCATAATGAAATAGAAATTTTCCTTGCTTCCATCTCTTTTCCCTTTGCTTGAAATCACATCTGCATTAACTGCAGTGAAATTAATGCACAAAACTAAAAACTGAGGTAGGCTACTGTAGACGTCCAGAATGGTTCCACATAGACTCATTAAACTTTCTATTGATTTGATTTCTCTCATGCTCACTTTAAAAAACTGCAAATAAAACATGTGATTTAAGAACTCCCTCCACAAATACTAATGATGCAAGTTGTGTTACTGCAGATTATTCAGACGATGTTGCAAAGCAAAAAATGTGTCAGGTCATCTATCAAGGCATACAAAAGATTTTATGCATTCAAGTCAAATGACAGTTTTGTAAGAGCAGAGGTGGCAGCTGGCAGAACTTTAATTACCCATCAGAATATAAATAACTAGTGCAGTGATATCTCATTTGGTTATTAATGAATGTACAAATATTAAAAGAAAACTTAGGAGACAGTTAATTATGCAAAGTATATATATGATCTACACCTTCTGCTCTGGTATCTTAAACCGACACAAGTCCTTGAGATATTTATTTTAACAAAATAATATATTTTTTTGGGGGGGGGAGGGAGACTGGGTTTTTTTGATACTGCTTAGATTTGCTGTCAAAAATTTACGCAATTAATGCTGATCTTCTCCCTGCTGCTAATCCACAAACAAAATGAGCCTCAGCTTCAAAGATTTGCCACAGGCAGATGGTATTACAAGTGTCTGATAGAGGGCTTGACACATCGAGCACAAGATTTAAGAATGGGGAAAGTATGTATTTAAATTTCTCTCTGCAACCAAATAAGAGGAATTCAAGAGAACAGTGTTTGTGGATTTTAATTGTTGCAAGACACTTTGGGAATCAATTTTAGCTGCAATATGAATATAATGGTTTACGAATTCCTCATTCTCTGAAAAACACAGAAATTGAAAACAAAGCCATTTGTCTTAGCTTATACACTACAGAAGTATGAAAGGCATTGTAGAATCTTATGTACAATGTTTGCTGACACCTCAGGCTTCATGTACCTGTACTTTGCACTGATCTTTCAGCCCCAATCTCCTTCTTCTGCAAATTGGGTGGCAACACTTCCATGCTATGCATATGAGATCATAGGAAGCATTGCTTCCTATTGGGCAATGGTGGGAAGTGCCATCAAGTCACTGATAACTTAATGGCAACCCTGGGGTTTTTTTTCAAGGCAAGAGACATTCAAAGGGGATTTGCCATTGCTTGCCTCTGCATCACAAACCTGGTATTCCTTGGAGGTCTCCCATCCAAATATTAGCCTCTCTACCAGAGACACGATTAATTATATAAGCTAGGATTCTTGGGTTCTTTGATGGGTAAGCTACTAAAGAACAAGAATGCAAGGGCAACAGTCAGGGGTTCTCTATGATCATAGTCAAAGCTTTGGGACTTCCGGGGGAGGAAAATGTTGAGCTGAGCTGCCTCTCATAACGGGAGCAGGCTGGAACTTCTGTTCGGGGTAGTGGAAGGCAAATTAATGCCTACTGCCTACTTTTCTCATTTAGAGATCAGTCCAAGATATGCACAGGAAACTTTGAGGAGATTTACCTTGGCTAAAAGGGAGTCCTGGGGGGGGGGGGTCCTTTGAGGGGTCTCCGGAGAAGAATTGCATTTTTATCATCTGCAGAAGTTCCCAGAGTCATTTATTTGACATAAGCTCGACAGAATCCTAACCTTCTTAGCCTTTGTTAAACATCTAAAACAAGACTGGTGTGGATCTGGATAATTGGAAGAAAAGGTACAGATTACTATCTTTCATTCTGGGACTATTTACAACTAAACAGAATAAATTCAGAAGGTGGGAAATGGAAATTTAGAAAGCTTGGAAGAAGAAGGGAGGAAGAGGTGAAATTTGGACTTTGTAAATTTAAAGGACAGTGCTAAAAAGTGGAAAGGAATTTATTGTTTGGTCTACTTGAGGTTTTGAAAAAAGAGCACCATCGTCACAGACCTGCAGCATATACAATCAACACAAGAAGTACATCAAGTATCGTGAGATCTCTTTACCAGTGAAAATAAGATTTGGTGGCAAGTAAAGCAGGGAGTAGCGGATGAAAAGCCTACTCTAGGACTATAATACCATTGATAAACATCGGCGGCCATTGCAAGGAGGTCAAAATTAAAATAATATTTTTTAAGTGTTAGGAACATTAAAAATTGTTAGAATTGAGATGATGACAAGAAGATAAATACTATTGGACATATTGTTTATAATGGACTTTAGAAGCCTTTAAAAGAAAAAGGGAAAAAATTTTCAGAGAGAAGTAAAAAGTCACGACCGCCATTTTGAAGGATTTAAAAATTTTAAAAATTAATATCTCGGTCTGGGAAGCTCTGAGGATGGCAAAATTAGGCTTGTTGTAAAAAGCAAGCTCTAATCTTTTTGAACCTGATAGTCAAATTTGAAATTGGTGAGATCAAAATTTTCAGTGTTTTTAAATGTCAGAACACAAGCAGACCCGTACAAGGGCTACCTCATTGGAGAAAATGCAGGATCAATTAGAGGCAATGGAGGCCAGAATGATGAAAGGCATGAAAGAGATGATAACTATATCAAAAAAAGAAATTATAGAAGAGATTTAAAAAGATATGGAAGATCTCAGAAAAGAGACAGAGGAAACATCTAAGAAGTGTAGGAGGTAGAAGGGAGAATGAAAGTACATGACTCCACCTTGTTGAAAATACAAGAAAAAGTGACAATCCATGACTGCAAATTGATGGAGACTCAGATATGTCTGAGGGGAGTACTTGAAAAGGAAGATGGTGACTTGAAAGAATATATAATAAATATAATTGCAGAATTTTTAGAGGAAGATCCTGAAGAGACTAAAAATATGTATGACTATATGTATAGAGTGAATTCACTCTATGCCAAGAAAAATAATTTACCAAGAGATGTTGTCATAAGATACATGACAAAAGAAATGGTGGGAAAGATAATGAATAAAAACGTTGAAAAGACATTGATAGTGGGAGGTAGCAGAGTAAGAATTATGAAGGAGCTGCCAAGGCAAGTGATAAATGATAGAAGAACATATAAAAAACTGACAGAAAAATTACAGGACAATGAAATGAGGTTTAGATGGATAATACCTGAATTTTGAACTTCAGGGGAAAAGAATCACAATTACAAATGCAAAGAAACTGCGTAGATTTTATGAAGAACATAAAGAATTTGCACCATGATAGATTACAAATTATTGTCTTGGAATGTAAATGTACAAAATTCACCACAATAAAAAAAGGCAATGTTTCATTGGATTAAAAAAACAAAATTATAATATAGTTTGTTTACAAGAAGTGCACATTAAACAAAAGGTTTACACATTTTTATGGAATAAACAATTGGGGTTAGAATTTTTTTCATTGGCTGAACAGAAGAAAAGGGGAGTGATTTTTTTATATATTAAACAAGAATTGGAGTCAAAATTAGTGTTTAAAGATAAAGATGGAAGATTAAAAAGACATTATACAACAATCTGATGAACTGACTTATGACCAAGTTTTGATAATGGGAGACTTTAATGGAACAATTAAGAACTCACTGGATAGGTCTGGGGGGAAAATAATAACAAAGAAGGAAAATTGCCAAAGTCTTTTTTTGAATTGGTCAAACAAAAAAATTTAGAGGACATATGGAGGAAATTTAACCCTGAAATGCGGAACTATACGTTTTTTTCAGCAGGACATAAAACTTTTTCCAGAATTGACATGTTGTGGGGCACTAAAGATTTAGGTCTTATAATAAGGAAAATAGAGATTTTACCTAAAATTGGGGCTGACCGTAAGCCAACAATGTGGATTACAAAATTGTCTAAGAAGTTGAGAAGATAGAGATTGAATGAAGATTTACTACAGAATAAAGAAATAGTGACATACCTAGAAAATGAAACTAAAGCTTGGAAGGAAACTTATTTCGTTGATACCAAAGGAAGATAGAGATGTCACGAATGTAAAAAAATACAGAACAATTTCGCTATTAAACAATGACTATAAAATATATACAAGAATCTTGGCAGAATGGCTTAAACAATATTTGATAAATTTTATAAAAGAAGTTCAAGCAGGGTTTCTTCCCAAAAGGCAAATAAGAGACAATATCAGAATTGTTGTAAATATTGTAGAATATTATGAAAGACATCCAGAAAAGGAAGTAGCGTTATTCTTTGCGGACGCAGAGAAAGCATTTGAAAATTTAAATTGGGATTTTATGTTTGCAGTAATGGAGAAAATGGAGCTGGGAGAAAGCTTTATAAGAATGATAAAAGCAATATACTGATCCACGTGCAAGTTACCTCCAACGTAAAATATTTGGGTGTGGAGATAACAATGAAGAATATATTGATCTGTTTAAAAATAATTATGATAAGCTATGGCATAAAATGGATGAAGATATGTTAAAATGGAATAAACTTAATTTGTCATTGCTGGGTAGAACAGCTGTATTTGTTTCAAGAATAATGTATTTGTTTCAAATTATTCCCATTGTGAAAGATAGTAAACAATTTGATAAATGGCGAAGAAAAATTTCAGAATTTGTGTGGGCTGGGAAGAAACCAAGTATCAAAATGAAAATTTTGACAAATGCAAAAGAAAGAGGTGGATTTCAACTACCAAATTTTAATTATATCAGGAAGCAGTTTGTTTAGCATGGATAAAAGAATGAATAACGTTGTTAAACAAAAAACTCTTAGTGCTGGAAGGTCACGGAAATAAATCTGGCTGGCACGCATATTTGTATTATGGAAAAAAGATGGACGGTTTCTCTCTCACCATTATATAAGAAATAATTTGTTAAATACATGGATGAAATATAAGAAATATGGAGATGAGAGAAGACCGTTATGGATAGTGCCAGTTGTAGTAATAAAAAAACCAGCTGAATAGGTGAAGAAAAGTGGTTGTCATATAATCAACTATTAAAAATACAAAGTGGCAAAATAGAATTGAAAACTGCTGAAGAGTTGAATAATATATATGATTGGTTTTAAATGCAACAAATATAGAGTTTGGTGGATAATGATATCAAAACTGAAGGAATAAGAAAAGAACAAACAGAAATGGAAATAGTTCTGCTTGGAGATAATGAAAAATTAGTTTCAAAAATATATAAATTACTTTTAAAATGGTCTACGGAAGATGAAGTAGTGAAATCTCAAATGATTAAATGGGCAATTAATGTAAATAAAGAAATACAGATGGAAAGTTGGGAATACTTGTGGGAGAATTCTATGAAGCTTTCGACGTGTCATAGTATTAAAGAGAACTGTTTTAAAATGATGTACAGATGGTATATGACTTTTAAAAAATTGGCAAAGATCAATAATAAGATGCCAGACAGATGCTGGAAATGTAAAAAACATGAAGGTTCTTTCTACGATAGGTGGTGGACTTGCGAAAGAGCAAAAAAGTATTGGCAGATGATTCAGCAAGAAATTTCTAAGATCTTGGGATATGAATTTAAGAAAGTTGCAGAGACTTTTCTGTTGGGATTAGAAATGGAAAAATTTCCAAAAGAAGATAGAACTGTAATTTGGTACTTGCTTTCAGCTGTTAGGACATAATATGCGCCGTTGTGGAAGCAAGAAAAAATACCAGAGAAATGGGATTGGATTGTAAAAGTAATGACATGGAGTGAAATGGACAAATTAACAAGAATATTAAGAGACTATGATTTAGAAGTTTTTAAGACAGAGTGGAAAAAGTTTAGAAGATATGTAGAAAAAGAGTGGAAAATAAAAGGACATTGGACCATTTTTGATAATGATTAAGTTTTAGAAATAAGAAGAATATAATTTTTTGTTTTAATAGTTAAGGGTACCTTTAAGTATTAGCATTTTAAGTACATAACACCGGCAGCGGTCAAGTAACGGGGGGAGGGGTGGGTAGAAAGTAATATATGGAATAGATAAAAGAAGTTATTAAAGATGTATGAAATAGATTTATTACCATATGTTACCAATAAAATTGTTTTAACCAAGATCATTAGTCAAAGCTTACTAAGTTATACTCTGGGTGATAAGGTGGTGGCAGTCAGGTCTCTTAAATCCAGTGAGAGTGTAACGAGGGTTAGTGGGTTTTACAAATTGACTGTTTGGAATGGCGGGAGGATTGCCATGACGGAAGGGTAAAATGGCACCATTCTTGGTGGAAAAATTAATACAGAAAACCTTATCAGCTCATCAAATCCCCACAGCAATACAATGGAGCTGTATCTTTGGGACTGAGGATAAGGGAGTGGTGAAAGCAAGAGAGTACAGGAAAACATCAGGGAAAGCATGCTGAATTAAAGAAATTATTGGAAGGAGAGGCTTAGAGGGATTGACCAGCAAGGGAAAGGCAGAATGATTACACAAACGGGATGGCAAGTTGTAGGATGATTCGTTTCTGGCTTTAAAAACTGGTGGAAGAAACAACAGGAAACCACACTGCTAGTGGGGAACAGGAACACTGCTATGGTTACATCTAGTGGGGGGATGGGGGAGAGGCTCATCTAAGGTTACCTAAAGAGTTCCTAGTAGAATCAAGAGGTCAGTTAGGGAAAAAAGATTAATGGCACCTTATTCTCAATACTACTTTGATACTTTGAATATTTTAAAGGACTTATTCTGCAAGTTTTTACTGCTTTCTGGATACTGTCAGTCAGTCAGTCAGTTTATTGCGGCTCTAGGCCAATCAACAACAACAACACAACTCATCAATAACAATTTCTGGATACTGGCTTTTCTTCTTTACTTTTAAATTTCTGTGACTTCCGAGTTCACAAATTCTTCCAAGAGTACATGAGGATGCAGTTTTCACACAATCACATTGCAGTCATTTTTGCTGTGTCTGCAGCTGTAACCCAGTCTTTAGGATGGGACTAATGGCAAAGACAGAGTACGCCTCTCAAGTCTTAGAAATTAAAAGATGTGACTGTGAGAAATATTCCAAATGGTTTATGAAAACCAAAATAGATCACTGGTATTAAACTTTTATTTCATGTCAGATTTTTGTAGGAGCCCTATGCAGATCAGAGGGAAAATGCCATAGCCCCAGCCCAGAAGCTTCATGTTAAAAGCAAAATTGAATCTATTAAGCAGTACAAAGTCTCCTGGTGCCATGTCACTTCATCCTGCAGATGGTGGTGATGGAGATCATAAATCTGGATGCTCCCCGTTAAGGAAAAATACTCTGCATACAGAAAACAAGCATGTCAGAAAGAAGGCTAAGCGAAATCACCATTGTGCCGGTTTACCACAGTCAGGTTTTTTGACAAGGGAGTGCTCAAACATGAGATCCTCCACCTGTGGCCCAAAAGGATGTGCACAGAAAGTCTATCTTATTTGATCTTATGAAATTGTACTCCTGGCTCTTCATTTGACGTACAGGACAAAAATCAAGAGAAGACTATAAAGGCCAAAAGGGAAAAATAAGATAGCACAGCACTTGATAGCACTGAAAGAATAAAATTGTGCTGAAGCTTGCAGCCAGCTGAAAATATGTCTCAAAGATGGCAAGTTTCTGCTAATATGAGAATATTTATGTCTTTACTGACAACCTGATTGTGTGGAATATTAACAATACTTAAAGAGTTTACTAATGGAGAGAAAGCAGATTAGCTGTTGTACTGCAATGCATTTTAAGGTGCCGTGTTAGGGCATGTTTGGGGGAGGCCATCTGCAGAGTATCAGCTTTAATGAGGCTAGGGAACAAAAATGCTGAGTTGACATGAAGAATCAAAGAGAAAGAGCAAAGAAATTCTATTGTAACTTGCAGCACTCTTGGCATTCTGCGTGCATTCAGAGGGGAAAACACACACACAAAAAACCGGCTCCTTTTCAATGGCTGGTGTATCATTGAAACATTCTGAATTAATAATGAAGATAAAACCCACAGATGGCATATGGAGGAGTCTGAACTAGACTCATTTTGACAGGTGACATGGAAGACTATGCATCTCATCATGTGAAATTAAGCATTTAAAAAGGCACTGGCAGGTGTGAACAGCCTTTTAAAAAATACAGGCTTAAGCACACACCATCACACCAAGGTGCCACACAGACAGAAAAAAATTGTGAAAATATTTAATAGGTTAACACTAATGGTGTCCAAAGCAGGAGTGAAATAGGCTGCATAGATCAACATGGTATGATAAAGTTTATTGTTTGTGGCTAAAGGCACATACAACATAATTACAAATAATCACAAATATTAAACCAAAAAGTACTAATTGAATAAAAACATTGCCTTCTTTGGATGCAACGCTAGCCTGTATTTTCTTGGCTCCTACAGCAAAAAGTGACGCTCTATAGGAAACAATTGAATCAGTATTTGAGAGAATAAAAAGCAGAACTAGCCCTAGGGACACGTTGGGTGTCTTCTGGTATGAAGTAGCAATGGAGGATGTTGTTATAGCAGGTATCCAGACAGCAAGATTTTGCAACATCATCTCATAACACTGCCTGCAAAGTAGATTGGTGGTGTCATTGCTTTCTCCAAAATCATATCAAGGCTACATGGACACAGGCACTAATGGAGCGCAAACCGAGTTCTGCTCACATCAAAGCTGCAGGGGTACCTCTGGGTAGAGCCAGGATTCTCCTTTAAAAATATTTTGGATAGATTCCAATTTTGTGATCAGACAATATTCCAATAGATTTAACACTATAATAATGCTACTTTAAATTAGTGATAAAGTGAGCCCCTTCTCTGTGCAGGTAAACATTTCATTGTTCATTGACCTTACAATGTCCAAAAGCATGGCTATATGAAACATCTGGGAACTTAAACCCACAACTACTGAGTGTGTTAGCATGTTTCTCTGCAGCATGCAATTCTACAAAATTTTAAATTTTTATTATACTTCTATAAACAGACTTCTATAAACAGACTTTAGCAACAGCGGACGCAACAAGACAGGGATCTTCTAGTAACTACAAAAGCACAGCCATTGCCCAGATTCTGGTGTTCTGATTAGCTCATAAATTCTGATCCTGGAAAATATAGCTATACGAGACAACCACCAGAAGCAATGAAACTTTCAAATGAAGCATGTAATATGTGTTTTTAGTGAAACTTAAACAAAAACAGAATCAAGGAACCCTGAATATTCAATACTCGAGATTTTCCCACAAAGTCTCTCAAAAGTCTGAGAGAATGATAGCCTCTTCAAAATAGACTTACTGAAGACAAGGGTGAAGTCTTTAATTTCTTAAGTGTTCCACTCGTGATGGTAAGGAGAGAATAAGGAACCGCGTTTAAAAGGACTCCATTAGTTAATAGGCTGCTCAATAGAAAACCGTATGAGCTTACAGGAGGAGCCATGGCTCAATGGTAGATTGCATGTCCTGGATGCAGCAGGTCTCTAGTTCAGTTCCTGGAATCTCATGTTCAAGAATTTAAGGATTTGAAAGGATCTGTGCCCAAGATTCCGGAGGGCCTTTGCTCTTGGAACAGACACAGATCTGCGCTACGTAGACTTGATATAATGCAGCTTTGTCATGTACTCGAAGCCATCGAACAACCTTGGAAACTGAACTGAAGGCAGAATGTCCCAAGAGTTACTAGCTATTTGTTACATGCAGGACTTTTTTGTAGCAGGAACTCCTTTGCATATTAGGCCACACACCCCTAATGTAGCTAAGCCTCCTGGAGCTTACAGTAGGCCCTGTAACAAGAGCCCTGTAAGCTCCTGGAGGATTGGCTACATCAGAGGGGTGTGGCCTAATAGGCAAAGGAGTTCCTGCTACAAAAAAAGCCCTGGTTACATGTATCATCACTAGTGGAGAGGAATGAACAAGTATAGGCTTCTAATATTGATAAAAGGCTGCTATTTCTTATTCGTGGAATCCATGAAGAATCATTTCTTAGAGTGAGATGTAATATGCAGGGATTACTTACAGAACCAATAAAAACTCAGAAGGGTGTAAGACAGGGTTGCCTTTTGGCCCCCATCCTATTTAACTACTATATCAGTGATATGGTGGAACATATGACTGATACTAAATTTCACCCCCCAAAGCTGGCTCTTCGCCATCTTTCAGTACTGCTATATGCAGACGATGTGGTACTGTTATCTAGAACACCTATTGGGTTGCGGAGAGCATTAGACAGCTTTGTTAAGTACTGCGAAAATGAACGGTTGGTAATAAACTTTGAAAAAACAAAAGTGATGGCATTTGGCAAAAAAGCCAAGAAGAGGTATTGGACTATGAAAGGGAAAAAAATAGAACAAGTAACAAAATTTACTTATTTGGGAATGGTAATTCAGAATACAGGTGCCTATACTGAACATTGTAATATGAGGGTGGAGAAAGCTAAGAAAACAATGTACGCTATCCTGAGATTTTTTCGCTCTAAGGGGGCCTTCTATGTTCCGGCAGCACTGAAACTGTTCCAATACAAAGAGTTAACACAATTGCTCTATGGTATTAACCTGGGCATTTCGGCTAAAAAACTGAAGGCTCTCGAGAAAGTGCAATCTAAATTTCTTCGTAACGTTTTGCAGCTTCCGCCAGGTGTGTCAAATGCCCTTTTGCGTTTAGAAACTGGGCAAATGAGAATTGAGGCCAGAATTATGTTATCTTCGGCATATCAATGGCTAAGGATCCATAAAAACAAAAAAGGCCTCTTCCCTTTAATAACTCAAGACCCCTATAGGCCAAGGTGGCTGCAATTGGTCAGAAGCAACTTAGAAAGTATAGGATTCTCACTTGAAGACCTCTTGGCGCAGAGCTATGCCAAAGCAAAAAGTATTATCAAACAAAGAATCTGCGATATAGAGAGACAAAGGGATCTAGAACAGGCCCCCTCTTTTTTAGCAGCTACTGAGACCAAATATGTTATGAGGACGGCCAAGTACTTTTTTTATTTGGAGATACCAGCCCACAGAAGAGCCTTTACGTTGGCTCGATGTGCAGCCATGCCCTCAAAGGTGCTAGAAGGGAAATATAGAAAAGTCCCGTATGAAGACCGATGCTGTCCTTGTGTTATGGGAGAGGTGGAGTCGATGACCCATATGTTTTTTCGATGCCCTTTCCACCAAGTACAGAGGGATAGGTTTGTTTCCCCGTTTGTAGTTAAACCAATGGCAGACGCGGATGAGGCATGTTTGGAGAAACTTTTGGTGGATGCAAGTCCAACTATCTCTAGACAGGTAGCCAAATTTTGCCATTATCTTGTGAAGTTCCATACTAAGAAACAAGAAACTGCATGTCTTGTATGACCTCTTGGAATTTTAGTTTATAAATGTTTTTATATACTCTGATTTAAAGGATTTATATAAATTGGAACTGACTTGAATTTTAAAATCGGTTAAATTATATTTTAGTTATCTTGGATTGTATAGGTGGGGAAATGTTCAAGTATTTTATGTTTTTTTAGAAGGGTATTTTATACTATCTTAGGTATTTTAAGAGGGTTTTATATGATGTGTCGCAGTTTTTATATTGGTCTATGACTGTAATAAAGTTCATTCAAGTATAGGCCATTCAATGACAAACAAGAAGCTAATGAGCAATGTTTGTAACTAAAAACTAGCTTTACCAAGTTAAAAAAAATAGTAAAACTAGTTTACCAAGTTAAAAAAAAATCTGAGTAAAAGCTAGGCTCAAACTCTACACAGAAACTTGGACCCACAAATTGAAACTTGATAAAATCAAAACCTATGTATTTTGTTTTTTCCACTCATAAAGCTAATTTATGCTAAAATGGAAGTATTTAGCAGGTTCAGTTTCCTATAGTACCATTAACCTCAGCTAGGCATTGCCAGCAAGGTCTCAGATCTACTTTAGATCTGAACTATTCTACCTTCATCAAGAGTTGTGCTTTAATCTATAATTCTTATTACCTCTAAACAGGAATTTGGTTCATTAGTAGTAACATGTTCTGAAAGTGCTATCTGCAATTTTTCAGTACCTCAATCCTTTTGCAAACGAATTATCTAAATTAATTGCAAGGGGCTTATTGCCTACTTAATAGCTGGACCTCTGTTATAAAGACTTCTGTTGACAAGCTCAGTCCCAGGGCAGCTTGAATATCCAATAAAATGGTCTATGGGCCATAGGGTGTACTTGATCAGAACATTCAATCTCAGATCATGGTAAGAGGAGAGGGTTGTGCCCTAAACATAGGAGAGTTGCTGAGATCTTACAAAAGAACTGAGACAAGCTTGAATGTTTGCAGACAGCTGGAAATGAATATGAACAGCAGCCCAGTGTCAGCTTGAAGTGCAACTAACCATGCAATCCTAAAATCACTTTCATGGGAGTAAGACCCATTGAATAGACCTTACTAGAATTCAGAGTAGATCTGCTTAGGATTGTTCTGTAAAAGAGTAAATAGAGGAATAAGTTGCCTGCACATTTGTTACTTTTCAGGGGGAAATGTCAGTCTCAGATGGGCTCATGTTGCCCCCCCCCCACTCTGGGATGAAAATTGCAAATGAATCACGTTGTACGTTGTTTATTCGAGCATGACAGTTCTAATGAACCAATCTGTTTCCAAAAAGAATGGCATCTTTTAGAATCAGACATTCAATGAAGGACATAAATAGAGGTGTCGTCCATTTTACTTATTCCTTTCCTCTGGTAGCAAGGTCAAAAGGAGTGTAGATGTACATGTGACCTGTTTTATGTTGAAATTTTTCTCCAGGTATTAATGAATGAATAGTACCCTGCTCAAGCACAGGTTCTATATTTCAAACACGAGCATGATGGTTATTTTATTTCATAAAGCACAGTACTGTTTACCCAATGATGATAACGTGATTTTGCAAGATTCCATGAGACCTTGGTCAGCATTCTCCATTTGAGGAGTATTTTAAGTCCCCTCTTAATTTTTTTTGTTAGTGATTTTGGGATTTTTGCGGTAACCTGCTGATTTATTCTTATTAATCCATTGATTGATTGATTTAGGATACTTCTATGCTACATATTCAGAGATGCTTGCAGTTAAATCTACGTAACTATATAAAACACAAGTCATTATCTTAGGTTTTCAGAAAGATCCTCTGTATTGGTACATAGCCCCATTGTGAGCATTTTTAAAAAATAAATCTGCACTCTAGGGCCATTGTTCAGAATAAGATACTGAGAAAGCAACCAGGCACTCTATTCACACTAGAAACCACAGCCACAGACTTATCAAATAGTTGTTTTATGGCCACAGGGCTAAGTGTGGGGAAGGGAAAAGGAGTGCGTGTTCCTCCCATTAGGTTTCCCGGTGGTGATAAAAGGACTTGGTAGCTAGGTACTGAGCACGGAGGCAGCTGCCTCCTCAGGGCCCTTTGCCTACACTCCCGCTGGGTCAAGTTTAAGGGGTTGCCGGTACTTGCCTGGTGAATCTTTTATTTTTTCCTGGCACCAATACTTTCTCCCCTCCCATTTTTTGGGTGGTAGTCTTTTTTTTCTTAGCAGATGGTCCCCCCTCATGTGGTTCATCTGCTGAGCCCTTAGCGAGGGTTTCAGGATTCCCTGTCTTGCTCTGGGTCCTGCTTTATTTTGGTGATTAAGTGGACACTGATTACCTTTGGGGTGTGTGGTCACAATTTTTCATTTTCTGGTGACCATCCCCCTTGGCTTGTTTTATCCCACACATCTCATATGCTTGTTTGGGTTATGTGTTCAGTTTTTCTTTCACTTCCTGGTGCCATTACCTGGTGCCGTTAGGACCACAAAGAAGTCTCATAATTATTTCCACCTTTCTTACCACCACTTGATAGTTTTGAGCAAATCCATTGCCACCTATGCTTGCCATATCCTGTTACCTCTAATTGGAATTAAAAAGTGTCTCTTTTGTGTAAGGACCCAGAAATCTTAAGGAGACAGTCACATGACACACATGAAGCTGCCTTTTACGGAATCCGATCTCTGGTCCATCAAGGTTTGTATTGTCTATTCTGACGGGAAGCAGCTCTTTAAGATCTCAGGCAGAGGTATTTCACATCAGCTACTGCCCAGTTCTTTAAACTGGGGATACTGGGGAATTGAACCTGGCACCTTCTGGATGGAAAGCAGATGCTTTACTATTGAGACATGGACTCTTCCCATAAAAATAGTCATTACTCATATGATTTCTCTAACTCATCTGGTCCCCTTGGTACAAGGTTTTGAGGTTTTTCAAAACTGCGCTAGCCCAAATAGACATCAGTGGCCTCTACAAGTCTTAGCTCAGGTTGCTAGCATTACTATTTGGACTAGGAGAAAACGGGCAGGCCAGCTTTCAAATGCAAAACTTTTACCAATCTATTAATTTTATCAATAAGGCAAGAAGCTTGAAATAAAGAAGACAAAATATCATGTAATTAAACCATTTTATGTTACTGCATCTAATAATGAACTAGGTGGGCTTTGCCAGTAGGCAGTGAAATGGGCCTCTCACAGAAACGATGTTTACCAGTTTTGTCACAAAATGCTAATTTGTATCCCCCTCTCCCAAAAAAGTGGGGGTGGCTGAGAACCCGCCTGACAAAGTTAAAGCAAGATTACTGTTCCCTGGAAGGTCAGATGCTGAAGCTGAAGCTCAAATACTTTGGACACCAAATGAGAAGGGAGCACTCACTGGAGAAGATCCTGATGCTGGGAAGGACAGAAGGCAAAAGAAGAAGGGGATGGCAAAAGATGAGATGGCTAGACAGCGTTACTGATGTAACAAACACAAATTTGAGCAGACTTCAGAGGATGGTGGAAGACAGGAGGGCCTGGCGTGACTTGTCCATGGGGTCACAAAAAGTCAGACTCAACTGTGCGATTGAACAACAACAAACTGTCCTCTAGAAACTAGTGCCCAAGGCAAACAAAAATTACATCTGTGCTACTGGGAAAGAAGACAGAGAATTAGCCTGTTTAAGCCGCTGATAGTTAATCCTGAAGAGGAGATTATTGTTCACAGATGTGGTCCAAGCAGCACACTTGCCTAAAGACTTGCCTAAGTGATTTTCACCATCTGCTGAAATAGCACCAGAATGTTAATTTTAGTAATTTTAGAATCTTAAATTAAACTGTTAAACTAGCTATTGTTTTAAAATATTTATTGTATAATTACTGTATTGATGTTGTTAGCCGCCCTGAGCCTGCTTTGGCGGGGAGGGCGGGATATAAATAAAATGTTGATTGATTGATTGACATAAAACCCTCCCCCTATGCCATTCCTTTGAAAGTAAGAGTCTTGGGTGGTGTTATGAAGACTGGAGGAGATATGCTCTATCTGATCCATGTCAATCACTATAGCACGGACTTCCTGTACTAGGAAGCAATCAGAGCACTTAGAAACAACCCAGAAATGGTGTGCAGAAATAGGATCAAGAGACACACATATTGGATTAGGTCCAATCAGTTCTTCCATGGTGACCAAAGGAGGAGGAGATATTTTTGACCACCCAAAATGCTATGTTAGGGATCACAGGACTTGACTGGGCAAGAGTCATCTGGGGATGTTTTTCTTTCAGTTTGTAAAGCACTGACTGAGGTCACATCAGGGCAAATATTTCACTATCATTTAAATGTATAACACACTCAAACTTTTTTGAAATACTTGCTCCAGACTTACAGACTTCTAATTTAAAACATACAGTCTGTACTGCTAGCATCCTGCTGCTACTGTCTGACACAGAATTAAATTACCATGCTAAGTAAATCTGATCAGCACCTTCTAGCAGCACTACCCCCCCCCACACCCTAAAGAAAACAAAACAAAACCCTATCAAAATTTCTTGGAAGGCATTCATAATTGCATAAAGCTAAAGTAAAACCTCCCAACAGTTAGGGGTGTCCCAACAGTTAGCCAGTGGTTCGGGGGACGGATAGGAGCCCTCCAGGGGCCTGATTCATCCCCCAAACTGCATGTTCAACACCCCTGTCCTAACTGTCCCAAGCTACAATGTTTATCTATGATAAAGTCAATATGTGCTTCGGCTACTACAAGTCTTAAGGAGACAAAGAGTAGTTCACAGTCACCTGGCTACTGTATGTATATCTGTGAGGAAGGGATGATAGCTTTATATTGCCAGTACAGGAGAAGAAGCAAACTTGGCAGCAGAAGCGGATGTCGGCAATACAAAATATTTCTTTGTGTATAATATGAAACAATCACCTGTTTATGCTTGGGGTTCATTGGAAAAGATCCTATATTACCCATAAATTAGCACTTCAATATCATATCTTAAAGATTTACATTCATAGTTCATATCTTAAAGATACATGTTAACAGTTGCAGGCTTATGTTCTCGCATTTTTCTTGGCAAATAAGATAATTAACGGCCACCTTCCCCTTCTTTCATAAATGTTACGAGTTAAAACAATTTTATTTGGTAACATATGGTAACAAATTATATTTCTTGCATCATTAATAACTTCTTTTATCTATCCCATATATTACTTTCTACCTACCCCTCCCCCCGTTACTTGACCCCCGCCAGTGTTATTTACTTAAAGTACTAATGTTTAAAGGTACCCTTAACTAATAAAAACAAAAATTAATATTCTTCTTTTTTCTAAGACGTAATCATTATCAAAAATTGTCCAATGTCCTTTTATTTTCCACTCTTTTTCTACATATCTTCTGAACTTTTTCCACTCCATCTTATAAAAACTTCTAAATCATAGTCTCTTAAAATTCTTGTTAATTTGTCAATTTCACTCCATGTCATAACTTTTACAATCCAATCCCATTTCTCTGGTATTTTTTCTTGCTTCCACAACTGAGCATATAATGTCGTAGCAGCTGAAAGCAAGTACCAAATTATAGTTCTATCTCCTTTTGGAAATGTTTCCATTTGTAATCCCAACAGAAAAGTCTCTGCAACTTTCTTAAATTCATATCCCAAGATCCTAGAAATTTCTTGTTGAATCATCTGCCAATACTTTTTTGCTCTTTCACAAGTACACCACATATGTAGAAAGAACCTTCATGTTTTTTTACATTTTCAACATCTGTCTGGCATCTTATTATTCATCTTTGCCTATTTCTTAGGAGTCATATACCATCCATACATCATTTTAAAACAGTTTTTAATACTATGATACATCGAAAGCTTCATAGAGTTCTTCCACAAATATTCCCAAGTTTCCATCTGTATTTTTTTATTTACATTAATTGCCCACTTAATCATTTGAAATTTCACTACTTCATCTTCTGTAGACCATTTTAAAAGTAATTTATATAATTTTGAAATTAATTTTTCGTTGTATCCAAGCAGAACTTTTTCCATTTCTGTTTGCTCTTTTCTTATTCCTTCAGTTTTAATGTCATTCTCCACCAGGCTCTTTATTTGTTGCATTTGAAACCAATCATATTTATTACTCAGCTCTTCAGCAGTTTTCAATTATATTTTGCCACTTTGTATTTTTAATAGTTGATTATATGACAACCACTTTTCTTCACCCGTCTCAGCTGTCATTTTTATCACTTCTGCTGGCACTATCCATAACGGTTTTCTCTCATCTCCATATTTCTTATATTTCATCCATGTATTTAGCAAGCTGTTTCTTATATAATGGTGAGAGAAAAAGCTGTCTATCTTTTCCCCCTCATAATACATATAAACGTGCCAGCCAAATTTATTTCCATGACCTTCCAACGCTAAGAGTTTTTTGTTTAACAACATTATCCATTCTTTTATCCATACTAAGCAAATTGCTTCATGATATAATTTTAAGTCTGGTAATTGAAATCCACCTCTCTCTTTTGCATCTGTTAAAATTTTCATTTTAATTCTTGGTTTCTTCCCCGCCCACACAAACTCTGAAATTTTTCTTTGCCATCTATTAAATTGTTTACTGTCTTTCACAATCGGAATAGTTTGAAACAAATACATTATTCTTGGTAGAATATTCATTTTAATTGCGGCTATTCTACCCAACAGCGACAAATTAAGTTTATTCCACTTTAACATATCTTCATCCATTTTACGCCATAGCTTCTCATAATTATTTTTGAAGAAATCAATATTCTTCATTGTTATCTCCACATCCAAATATTTTACCTTGGAGTAACTTCACAGCCCAGTAGCCACTGCAATTCTTGTTGCTTATTTATTTGCATATTTTTACATAGAAGTTTTGATTTTTCTTTGTTAATACAAAGTCCCGCCAACTCCCCATATTCTTGTATTTTGGCTAACAACAAAGGGGTGACTTGTATGGGGTTTTCATATAAACATTATATCATCTGCAAATGCTCTGTATTTGTAAGTAAATCCTTTTACTTTTAATCCTTCTATTTCTTTATCTTTTTAAATTTGCATCAGTAATATTTCAAGAGTCATTATAAGCAACAGTGGGAAAAGTGGACAACCTTGTCTTGTACCTTTATCTTGTCTTGTACCTAATTATCATGTCTTCTGTAAGATCAGCATTTATACATAACCTTGCATGTTATTCAGTACATATTGCTTTTATCTTTCTTATAAAGCTTTCTCCCAGCTCCATTTTCTCCATTACTGCAAACATAAAATCCCAATTTAAATTGTCAAATGCTTTCTCTGCATCCGCAAAGAATAATGCTACTTCCTTTTCTGGATGTCTTTCATAATATTCTACAATATTTACAACAATTCTGATATTGTCCCTTATTTGCCTTTTGGGAAGAAACCCCGCTTGATCTTCCTTTATAAAGTTTATCAAATATTGTTTAAACTGTTCTGCCAAGATTCTTGTATATATTTTATAGTCATTATTTAATAATGAAATTGGTCTATAATTTTTTATGTTCGTAACATCTCTATCTTCCTTTGGAATCAACGAAATAACAGCTTCCTTCCACGTATTTGGTATTTTCCCTTTTGCTCTTATCATATTCATCAATTTCTGAAGTTTTGGGATTAATTCCTCTTTGAGGGTTTTAAAAAATCTAGCTGTATATTCATCTGGCCCAGGTGCTTTTCCATTTTCCATTGCATTAATTGCTGCTTCAATTTCTATTTTTTCAATTGGATCGTTCAAAACTTTTTGCATATTTTCTGCTAAGGGTGCTATTTTTACCTTTTGTAAGTACTCATCCATCTTTTCTTTCCTTATTTTAACACCTTTAAATAACTTGGCATAATACTTAAAGAATTCTCTTTTTATTCCTTCTTGATCTACCACCTCTCTTCCATCCACCACAATTTTATTAATAATTTTACTTTCTCTCTTTTTCTTCAGTTGCCAGGCCAAATATTTTCCAGGTTTGTTTGCTCCCTCGAAAGATTTCTGCTGCAATCTTTTTAGATTCCATTCCAGTTCTTTATTTAACAAATGTCTCATTTGCGTTTGTAGTATTGTAATCTCCCTTATAATTTTCTTTTTCCCTGGCCTTTTTCTCAGTTCCCCTTCTTTTTACTTTATTTCATTTTGAATGTCCAACATCTCTTTTGCCCTCTTATCTTTGTTATTCAATGTAATCAATATTCATCTCATTACTGCTTTATAAGCATCCCAGACCGTCTGAAATTCTACATCCTCTTTATCGTTTATTTGGAAGAAAGCTTAAGTTTCATTTTCTAGAGATGTCACTATATCTTTATTCTGTAGTAAATCTTCATGCAATCTCCATCTTCTCAACTTCTTAGACAATTTTGTAATCCACATTATTGGGTTATGGTCAGCCACAATTTTAGGTAAAATCTCTATTTTCTTTATTATAAGGCCTAAGTCTTTAGTGCCCCACAACATGTCAATTCTGGAAAAAGTTTTATGTCTTGCTGAAAAAAAGGTATAGTCCCGCACTTCAGGATTAAATTTCCTCCATATATCCTCCAAATTTTCTTGTTTGGCCAATTCAAGAAAAGACTTTGGCAATTTTCCTTATTATTTTTTTTTACCCCCAGACCTATCCATTGAGTTCTTAATTGTACCATTAAAGTCCCCCATTATCAAAACTTGGTCATAAGTCAGTTCATCAAATTGTTGTATAATGTCTTTTTAAAAAAGCATCCTTTGCTCCATTTGGTGCATACAGTCCCAATAATAACGGGGTTTTTTTTTGCATTTAATATTATTTCTACCGCTACAAATCTTCCATCTTTATCTTTAAACACTAATATCGGCTCCAATTCTTGTTTAATATAGAAAATCACTCCCCTTTTCTTCTGTTCAGCTAATGAATAAAATTCTAGTCCCAGTTGTTTATTCCATAAAAATTTGTAATCCTTTTGTTTGATATACACTTCTTGTAAACAAACTATATTACAATTTTGCTTTTTAATCCAATGAAACGTTGCCTTTCTTTTTTGTGGTGAATGTAATCCATCATGGTGCAAATTCTTTATGTTCTTTATAAAACCTACGCAGTTCCTGTGTGCTTGTAATTGTAATCCTTTTTCCTTGCATCTCAAAGCTCACACCTTCAGGTATTATCCATCTATACCTCATTTCATTGTCACGTAGTTTTTCTGTAAATTTTTTGTATGCTTTTCTGTCATTTATCACTTGTCTCAGCAATTCTTTCATGATTCTTACTCTGCTGCCTCTCACTATCAATGTCTTTTCAAAATTTTTATTCAAGATTTCCCCACCATTTCTTTTGTCATATTATCTTATAACCACATCTCTTGGTAGATTATTTTTCTTGGCATATAGTGAGTTCACTCTATACATATAGTCATACATGCTTCTAGTTCCTTCAGGATCTTCCTCCAAAAATTCTGCAATTATTCTTATTATATATCCTTTCATATCAGTCTCTTCATCCTCAGGTACTCCTCTCAGATGTATCTGAGTTTCCATCAATTTGCAGTCATGAACTGCCACCTTTTCTTGCATTTTTAGCAAGGTGGAATCATGTACTTTCACTCTCTCTTCTACCTCTTGCACTTTCTTTGATGTTACCACAGTCTCATTTCTGAGATCTTCTTTCCTTAGCTCTTCAATGTCTTTTCTAATTTCTTTTTTAGAAGCAGTTATCATGTCTCTCACCCCTTTCATAATCCTGGCTTCCATTGCTTCTAATTGCTCTTGCATTTTCTCCATTGAGGCAGTCCGTGCACGGGTTAATTTATGCTCTGACATTTTAAAAAAACACCGAAAATTTTGACCTCTCCAAATTAAATTTAAACTATCAGACTCGCCCTTTTCAATAAGCCTAATTTCGCCGTCCTCAGAGCCTCCTGGGCTCAGATATTAATTTTTAAAGTTTTTATTTCTTCCAAAATAGCGGTCACAACTTTCTGCTTCCCTTCAAAAAAATTTTCCTTCAAAAGGCTTCTAAAATAATTATCAGCGATAACGTCCAATAGTATTTAACCTTATAATTATCACCTCTGTCAGCTTCACCAATTTTTAATGTCACGAACACTTAAAAACCTTTGTTTAAATATTGACCTCCTAACAATGGCCGCCGATGTTTTTCTATGATATTATAGTCCTAGAGTAGGCTAACTGCTTCAATGATTTCCCTTTTCCATCCGACACTTCCTGCTTTTCTTGCCACCAAATCCCGTTTTCACTGGTAAAAAGATCTTGCGATGTCTGATGTATTTCCTGTGTTGACTGTGAAGCTGCAAATCTGTGATGATGCGGCTTTTTCACAAAAACCGCAAGTAGACAAACAATAAATTCCTTTCCACTTTTTAGCACTGTCCTTTAAATTTACAAAGTTCAAATTTCACCCCTTCTCCCCTTCTTCTTCCAAGCTTTCTGAATCTCTATTTCCCACCTTCTGATTTTATTTTGTTTAACTTTAAATAGTCCCGAAATGAAGATAGTCATCAGTACCTTTTTCTGCAGTTATCCAGATCCAACACCGGTCTTGTATAGCTTTAGATGTTTAGCAGTCTCAAAGAAGGTTAGGATCCTGTCGAGCTTATGTCAAATAAATGACTCTGGGAACTTCTGCAGATGATGAATATGCAACTCGTCTCCGGAGACCCCTCAAAGGAGCCCCCCCCCCCGGGACTCTCTTTTAGCCAAGGTAAATCTCCTCAGATTTTCCTGTGCACATCTTGGACTGATCTCTGAATGAGAAAAGTAGGCAGTAGGCATTAAATTGCCCTCCACTACCCCAAACAGTAGCCCCAGCCTGCTCCCCTTCTGAGAAGCAATTCAGCTTGGCATTTTCCAACCTTGGAAGTCTCTCCCTTCTTTCATAAATATTAGTCATGAAATACCAACAATTATAACCACATTGAATGACAGTTATAGCTGCTAGTCTTTATTTCACGCAGGATGTAAATGTGGCATGCTTAATCCTTTTATCTATGTCACATGTACAGTTTTCCTTTTGAACCTACCTCCAGATGCTCCAAAATATAGGGCGGATTTGTCATGCCAAGCCTTAGCATGGATCCCTCAGGGATCACTTCAACCAGTTTCCACAAGAGAGTAGGGAGGTCTGTGCCAATGTCTCTTCCATAAGCCCCTGTGTCTTCGCTGGTCAGCCATATTTCGCATACCCCTTCTGTCAATAAGAGAGAGAGAAAGAGAGAAAGGGAGATAATTAATGAATCTGCTTTTGAGCTGGTGGTTTTATCACACAGCTGTTCACTTTTTGAAAATGCCGTATTGCATAAGCCCAGCCATTATGCAGGCAGACTGAGTCTTCAACTGCAGAGAAAGACAGGCATATCCCTTGGGTAGTAGTGGGTTACCAAGTTCATTTTATGAGCACCAGAGTGCTACAACAATGCTGTAAATTATTGCTGTAGAGTGATTAACATTCACAGCCAGTGACTAATGCAAGACGCCTTTTTAATACAACTCAGACAGGAGCAAGAGACTGTGCTCCCATCTCTCAGGCTATCCAGCTTATTAAACTCTATGAGCAATGCTGCTCAAGCAAGTAGTAATAGAGTCATGGTAAAACTGTTAATGGTTAGCAGACTAATTGCCTAGTTAACGGTCTGTAAAAAGACCAAGTAAGTGAGGGCTCCAGCAAGTCAACTGCTGACTATACCAACTGTCATTTACAGCAAAGCCACTGTTGCCATTTGTGGCCTGTAAAATGGTATTAACAAGGATATATATATTTAAAAATGGCACACTTAGAGAGACAATCAATGCAGCATGGAGGAATGGTCCCACTGAGCAATTAATACTTGAGAATCAGTAAGGCTGCAGAAAGTGGTAATAGTAACATTTCATTTGCAATTTAAAAGAATATGGGCCTCAAATATGCAAAGTTGGTAACATCTTCCTTTTTCAAGGAACAAACTTGGAGACTCCACCAATCTATGTCTGTAAACAGAAGACTCAGACAGCATTCTAGCAGTCTCCTCCCCTTGAAAATATAAGGAAAATGGGATAGAGAGGGAATTTCATTTGTGTCTACCTTGAAATACAGATTATCTTAATACCAACCGAAACAAAGTCTGAATACACGGAAATGCATTTGCTCAAAACCACAAAACCATTACTTTGTGTAATTTCCCATTCATTATGTCTCAAAAAAAGTAATTTTGCCAACTTCTTTTGGTTATGAAACTCAGCTAAATACCACATACATTGGCTGCAAAATAAATAAAACAGTACAAAATTCACTTGCTTTAATACCCTAATTCTTCTACAGGGAATGAATAGTCAAATAGTGAAATATTAGCATTATGCAACTGCAGTGTAAGGATTTGAAAAAGCATACAAGAGAGAGACAGACAGACAGAAATTTTCAAGGGTTTCTAGCCACACTGGCATATGAAAAGAACCATCACGTAATATGTTATCGTCAGCCATGCAGTTTTCAGCATAACAAACTGCATTAAAATCATATTTCCTTGTCTGTTGAAACACTGAGAAAAAAACCTAATTTGTTCCACATGTTGTAAGAATCATCATTTTATAATTTTATACAATTATTCACATTATTTTAGCACTTAGTTTGTTTATATTAGATGGCCCTGCATAGTCTGTGAACTCCAAGCAAAATACAGTTTGCCAGCCATGCACAATGTTTGCCTACCCCTTTGAGTCCCAAAAAAGCAACAAGAACAGAACTTCTGCCAAGTTCCTAGTAAGCTCTGTGCCTGGGCATGGCCATGGTTGTGAGGAAGGGAAGAAATTCAGACCATCTGAACCAGATGTATGAGACCTGGGCTGAGCATCTGTCCCTTTCCATATTGCAATTATCTGGAGCCTGGATTTGGCAGAAAAACCCTTAGGACAACAGCTGCTCATCTGTCCCAAGGGTGCCCAGGTCTACTTACCCGGCCAGGGTGGGGTGGCTGAGAAGGAATCTTCCAGGAGTGGGGAAGGGGGGAAACATTGCTGCATGTGACATCATCAGTATGATGTCATCATTTCCATGTGATGTCATCACACCAATGAAGTTGACATGGGAGATGGCTTTTTGGCGGTGGGGCTTTCTCTACTGCCCAGCCAGCTGGCTGCAAGTTGGAGCCCCTGAAATCAGGGGAAACCCCACCCAGAGTGGGGGTCTGACAACCCTATCTGGTGTCCTATTAGAACGGAAGATTCTATTCACTTACCGTGAAGTCTTCCTTCTCTGTGGTCCCGGAGTGGTCCAGTCCTCATTCGTGGGATCTCAGCTCCTCCTCTTCCATTGCAGGGCTTAACAAACTTGACCCGAAGGGGAGGTGCTGGATCCTCAGCAGTCAGTTCTTCTGCCAGCTATCCTACCTCCCTAATAACAACTCCAAGAACAATAGGAGAGAACATCTCTGGGGAAACAAAACCGTCCCCTCCCTCCAGAGCTTATCCTGAACCCTTCCACAAGGGGCTCTAGCGAGGGACCCAGTAACCAATACAGTGTCCACCTCCAACTCCGAAGTCTCCAGACAAAGCCCATACCCCCTCACACAACTGGGTGGGTAGGACTGGACCACTCCGGGACCACAGAGAAGGAAGACTTCACGGTAAGTGAATAGAATCTTCCGTTCTCCAGGGGTCCCAGGAGTGGGCCAGTCCTCATTCGTGGGACATAAAAAAGCCGAGTCCCTGGGCGGGCACATCAGCTTTGTCCTGAGACCACGTGTTGGAGCACCTTCCTACCGAACGCAGCCTCGGCCGAGGCCGCCTTATCGATCCTATAGTGCTTAGTAAAGGAGTGAACTGACTTCCAGGTCGCTGCCTTACACACTACCTCCAAAGAAGGAAAAGCCCTATAGGCTGCTGACGTGGCAGTTCCTCTGAGGGAATGAGCTGTCACCCCTGTCGGGGGCTCCAAACCTCTTGCCTTGTAAGCCTCACAGATGCACCCCCTAATCCACCTACTAATGGTGGAGGCTGACACCTTGCGACCATTGTTTGAAACCCTAAAGGAAACAAACAAAGAGTCGGACTGACGAAACCCCTTGGTTAATGCCACCTTAAAGGTCAGCAACTTGAGACTACATGATGCCACGGGTTCAAAAGGCTTGCCGCAAAGCGCTTTTAGTACCGTGTTCAGATTCCATGAAGGAAACTAGGGACACCCCCTTCAGGAACCTCCTGATATGCGGGTGTGTGGAGATAGACCTGCCCTTCCTATACCCTCTGACCGCTGCTATGGCGGCCACTTGCCTCCGCAGTGTACTAGTGCTAAGGCCTTTTTCTAGCCCCTCCTGCAGAAAGGATAGTACAACGGAAACTGAGGCATGCAACGGGTCCTCCCCCTTATTCGCACACCAGATACGAAAAACCTGCCAGGTAACATTATAGCTGCTGTTAGTGGAGCTCTTCCTTGAGGACAACATGGTGTCT
Source organism: Heteronotia binoei (assembly GCF_032191835.1). NCBI lineage: Eukaryota > Metazoa > Chordata > Lepidosauria > Squamata > Gekkonidae > Heteronotia > Heteronotia binoei. The sequence goes on from NC_083229.1 coordinate 105,336,609, forward strand.
ACCACCTTATCTGAATAACCCAGACTAATCAACTGTTGCCGCTCAATCTCCAGGCAGTGAGCTGCAGCATTTCCGGTCGTGGATGATGCAGTTTGCCTTGAACTAGAAGATTCCCTCTCAACGGAATTCGCCACGGCTCCAGTACTGACAGACTTTGAAGGTCCTGGAACCAGGCTCTCCTGGGCCAAAAGGGGGCCACTGCAATCACCTCCGCTTTCTGCTCCCGAACCCTCTGCAGAAATCTCTGGATGATCTGGAACGGGGGAAAGGCGTATAACAGCTTTCTCGGCCAGTCTGAGTTCAGAGCGTCGACAGCCGCCGCCCCTCTGCTTCTTGTTCTTGAAAAATACTGCGGCACCTGGTGATTGTCGTCCGAGGCGAAGAGATCCACTTCCGGGGTCCTGAATCTTTGGCAGATCTCTTGAAACGACTCGCGATGAAGAGCCCATTCCGACTGGTCCAAGGATTGCCGACTCAGCCAGTCTGCTACTACATTGTCCCTTCCTGCCACATGGATGGCTCTGATGGATCGAAGATGGGCTTCCGCCCATCTGAACAGGACCTGAGCTTCGTCCTGAAGTTTTCGGTATCTGGTGCCTCCCTGACGATTCACATAGGCCTTTGCCGTCATATTGTCTGTTTGGACCACGACATGAGCTCCTGTTAACTTTTGTCTCCACTGAAGCAAGGCTAGACGTATGGCTCTCAACTCCAGAAGATTTATGCTTTTCTTGGCCTCTTGGACGGTCCACTGACCCTGTGTCACCGCTCCAGTCGTGTGCGCTCCCCAGCCAAAAAGGCTGGCATCTGTGGTCAACACCACCCTCTTGGGTTCCCGCAATTCCTGACCCCAGGAAAAGTGGTCGGGCGCCTGCCACCATCCGAGATCCTTCAACAGGCCAGGTGGTAATGTCAGTGAAATCGGACTTTTGGAACCTATTTGCTTCTGGAAGGGCAACAGGAATTTCTGGAGTGGCCTCGTGTGGAACCGTGCCCACTGAACTATGTCCTGACACGACACCAACATCCCCAACAACTTTGCCAGTAACATCAGCTTGACCCGCTTCCGTTGCTGGACTTCCAAAATCAGCTGCGAGATCTTTGACTGTCTTTCTGGCATCAGAAAAACCCTGTCCAGACTGGAGATGATCTGAACCCCCAAGTGTGTCAGAGACTGGGACAGCTGAAGCCAGCTCTTCTGAACATTTATTATGAATCCGTGCAATCTGAGGGTCCTTATGGTCAACTCTAGGTCCAGTTTCGTCTGCTCCTCCGACGGGGCCTTGACCAGAATGTCATCCAGATACGGAAACAGGGAAACCCCCTGTAGCCGGAGGACCGCCACGAGGGTGACTAATACTTTTGTGAACACTCTGGGCGAGGACTTTAAGCCAAAAGGCAGAGCTCTGTACTGGTAATGACGCCCGTCGTAGGAGAAGCGAAGAAACCTGCAGTGCCCCTTGGCTATAGGGATATGAAGGTAGGCCTCCGACAGATCTATGGAGGCCATGAAGTCTCCCCTTTGAACAGCTAGCAGTATGGACCTCAGAGTCTCCATTCGAAACTTCCTTGTAACGACTGACTTGTTTACCCACTTCAGGTCCAGAATCGCCCGAACATCTCTGTTCTTTTTGGGCACTACAAAGAAGACGGAATAAACACCTTGAAACTTCTCCAGCACCGGTACCGATTTGATGGCTCTTATCTGAACTAGATGATCGATGGCCCTTAGTAGTGTACGATGTTTCTCGAGAGATTGAGCTCTCTGTACCTCCAGGAACCGATGACGTGGAGGAGAAGAAAATTCTAGGGAGTAACCGTTGGTAACTGTGTCCAAAACCCATCTGTCCAAAATCGTTTGATGCCACACATGGGAGAATCTTTGAAGCCGTCCCCCTATCCGATCGTGGTCCATTGGGACCGCCCAGTCATGCTGAGGTGGACTTCTTCTGTCCCTTAATTGGTTGACTTTGTTTTCCTCCAAAGGAAGGTCTGCCATCTCTGACCTTTGGTTGCCACTTCGCCCTGTATTGTTTGAAGGAGGTTTGTCTTGAATCTCTCCTATTTCCACGAAAGGACTGGGACCTCTGCCTCGTCCTGTTCTCACATCTCTTGGAGGGCAGGACTTTTTTCTTATTTCTGTCCTCTATGAGATATCTGTCTAGACCTTCCCCGAAGAGCGAGGCCCCTTTAAAGGGAACTGCAGCCACTTTTGCTCTGGCTGAGGGATCAGCATCCCAATTACGGAGCCAGGTATTCCGCCTAGCTGTAACGCTAGAGGCCATAGCCCTAGCAGAGAGTTGAACTGCTTCGAGGGTCGAATCTGATGCAAAGGCAGTGGCTAGCGTAATTTTCTTAAGTGAGTCCTTAACATCCCTAGGCAGATCCTCTCTCTTAGCTAGGTCGGAAAGCCACATGTACGAAGCCCTACAGAAGAGAGACGTGGTAGCTGACACTTTTAGAGCACTGGCGGAGGCTTCAAAATCGCGACGTAAGGCCTGCTCTATGCGCATCCCATCCGCATCCATCGGTAGAATGGAATTAGAAGCCAAGCTGTTGACCGGGTCATCAACTACTGGCAACTTAAGCCTCTTGGTCGCCTCTGGGATGAAGGAGAAAAACCTAGAGAAGTTTGACGACACCGTCTTAGGCTTGGCTGGATGTTCCCACTCAGATCTAATTATTGAGAAAAACCCAGAGGGCAACGGGACCTGTAGTGGTTTTGAACCTGACTTGGGTATAATATCCTCCATTGCAACAGGAAACTCAGCATCCTCCTCATCCTTGGATTTTGGAGTATACTGTATCTGCAATTTCCTAATCACTTTTGGCAGTAGGCGTGGATACACGTCTGCTGGAAACAGTTTGGAATGAGTAGAGGCCAGCCCCTCCTCTTCCTCAGAGAGTTCTCCTGAGTCAGGTGACGAAGAGCCCTCAGACAAGTCAGAATCCTCTTCTTCTTGATCAGAGGGAGCTGAATGCAATTCTAACCTACTGCGCTTGGGAGGCCTGGAGGAAACCCCTTCCTTTTCCTTATCTACCTCTCTATGTTTCTGTTTGGCTGCCCTCTTAAGTGACGAGGTTGGGGTGGCCACAGAGGCAGCTTGAACCTCTTTTTTGACCAGCTCTTGGATCCAAGAAAGAAGATTAGACTTAGCTTCATCTGCTGAAAGATCAGCCTGATGCACTTCTGTCCCCTCTTCCTGTGCTGGTGAATCAGCCAGCTCCAACTCGCATGTGCCCTCCTCCAGCATTGCTCCCATAGGAAATCTAGTGGGGGCGGCCATCTTAGAGTGAATGGCCCTATAAGACACAAGTAGTATAAGTAAAATGGCTTCCATTCCCGCCAAAAAACCTCCCCACCCCCTCACCAGCTCCTGACTGGTTTTTTAAAAACACCCTTTCTCTTTTCAGGGACCCCTTCCAGCCGAGGTCACCCCTCCTGGATGCAGGGCAAACAGGGAAGCCGGAGGGAAGAAGGGAATGAGGGGAGGGGATGGGGGGGCGCTGAATAGTGACATCTGATCCCAGCTTCCTTTACAGCCCTGTGGGCACCGACAAGAGGGGCTCTGGGAGTCTACAGATCTCCTCTCCCCCTGGAAATCCCCTAAGGGTTCCCCCCCCTTCCCATAGAGCTTACCGCTGCTTCTGGGAACCACCGCGCCGTCGCACTGTCCACGGCGCTTCGGGAGGGCAACGTGAAGCACACGAGTCCTCTCCCTTTTTCCCTGGCCTCAGCTGGTCTTCCCTTTGACTTGCTGCCCTGCAGGCCCCCGGGGTTGCCGGTGTGCCTTTGCTGGGAGCGGCTGGGAGAGACTATCCACAGCCCCGTGCGTCCGTCGGGCTAGGAAGAGGCCGGGAAGAGCAATTAGGCGCGAACACGTGCCTCGACAGAGAGGCTACTGCGGTGCGTCGTTCAAGCGTGGGAGGGATTTTTCCCTCCCCGCTTTCCCTGAGGAGAAAAAACAGCGGCTCGTCCTAATCTCCCTGCTGGGTGATTTCTGCCACTGACTCCAGGTATTCTTCTTTTTCTTTCTTTCTTTCTTTCTTTCTTTCTTTCTTTCTTTCTTTCTTTCTTTCTTTCTTTCTTTCTTTCTTTCTTTCTTTTCTTTTTTATTATCTCGGGTCAAAGAGCCTCAAGGGGGCTCTAAAGCACGTCCTGCTTGGATTGCAGGGCTAACAAAACTGACTGCTGAGGATCCAGCACCTCCCCTTCGGGTCAAGTTTGTTAAGCCCTGCAATGGAAGAGGAGGAGCTGAGATCCCACGAATGAGGACTGGCCCACTCCTGGGACCACTGGAGAAGTAGGTCTTTATTTGTGTTTACTACATACTTAATTTTGTGACCTGATTTGGGTTCCCAGAATGGGGGCAAAGATTAAATAAATTCAACAACAATAAAGAATAAATAGAGTTTGGTTTCCTTCACAAATTGTGTAGGAGTAAGACAGAGATATGCACAAGAGCATATCTGAACATACAAACCATGTACAGCTTTAAAAATAACTAAATAGTATTAGTATTTTTAAAAAATGTACTATGTGTGTTATAAAAACCAGTCAATTTGTTTTAAAAATCCCCCCACCATTTCAATCAATAATCAAATGTTCGCCAAAGGGTGGGGGGGAGCCAATTAAGAAAAACAGAAAAGAAATTCATATGAACAGGACATTAGCCATTATTTTCCAGTTCATCAAAACAATGTGCAGTCTTCTAAAAGGAAAAAAAAATACTGTAATCTCAATTTATAATTTTTCCATCCAAATGGTTCCACATTTTTGCCCCAGAAGAGGGCGGCTGGAATGTTGCCTTGCTGTTGCCAGAGGAGAGTAAAGAAACAGACACTATGAATAGGAATGGAAACAACGTTCACATGGAGAGCAACAGCCTTCCTGAAAATCTGCATAGTTGGAGATCATTAGCCCCCTGGCGGGCTGAAAATTAAATCCAGTAAAGAGGAAGCAGCTGTAACAGTAAATTAGCAACAACAGGAATAGCTGTCTTCGCTGCTGTACCAGACGGGCATTAGAGAACAGAGAACACTGATTATTCAAGCAGGCAAAAATGCTTATTTCTAAACAGACTATGCTTACCCCACCTTTGTCCATGTCCAAAAATGTTTTAGTCTCATATCTTGGGTATCTATAAGCAAGGCGGGTGTCAGCACACCCTGACCTGGGGCAGCTGCCAGTGCCGATGGCTTCTGGCAGGGCTCACTGCTATCAACTGTTCCTTCAATTATTTGCTAGCACTCCACCATGAGATCCCAGCTACATACACTGCACAGGGTCACTGGGGAAACTATTCTAAGCAGAGGCAGTCAGAGAGCTCACAAGCACACAGGAGGACATACAGGCACAAGGGAGGGAAAGAGGGCACGTTTGGCAGCCTGGAAGTGGGTGGGTGTGGGCTGGGAACTCTCTGACAGGGCCCCTCTCAAAACTAAAACTAGCCCTGTCTATAAATAACATGAGGCTCTGTAAATTCTCTTTACATTGCAGATTCTAACAAGAAATATGTGAGAAGATTTAAATGAAGGTTAATTTTATTGCATCCAAGGACAAGCAGAAATCATCATAGATAATAATTCCCCTATGGTGGTGGCCAAAACAGAGTGTTCCCATTGGTTGATTGGGTGCTTTCAACAAACCACTGGCCCATCATGCGTCAGTCACCACCTCTGGGTTTCCACTGGCTGACTCCCCTGTCCTCCACCTACTGCAGGCCTGGGAACACTGAACAAATCACCAAAACAGTCTTCCTCAGACTTTATAGAACCTTGCTGCTCAATCCTATGCGAAATATGAATATAAAGTCAATGGATTCTGTAAAGGACTGAGTTGTTAGACTAAAAACAAACAAAAAGCAGAAAAGACAAAAGTTCCTTGGCTGCTACAGATAACGGTCTCATTTTTCTTCCCATGATCAATCAAGTTACAGATCTCTTCACTTTCTGGGATTTTTCTTAGCCATATTAGGAGACTTGAAATCAGAGTGCACATTCTATTGTAGTGAACACCGCAATGTGAGTGGTTTCAGAATACAAAAGCCTATTGTATGAATTTAGACACTACCTTACACAATTTCACACAGGTATTTTTACTAGCTAACGGGGGTGGTCTGCAATGACAAGGTTCCACAGACAGCCCTGCAACTAAATTCCAAGCAAACTAAAATTTCACAAGCTATAGGTCTTTCTTTTCTTCTCCTTAATAACATTGTACAGAAACAATAGTGAACATTTCTTTAGGAGCAATTAACCCAGAAAAAATGGACTGATGTGTGTACCTCATCATTAACATACAGAATAAAATGAAAACAAAGCTGTGCAGATTTTTTTTAAAATGTTGCTTTGGCAGCCGCTGACATCTATACTGTGTTACTAGAGTTAAGCTAAGCTGTGGTAATCATTTTGTGGTTGGCTCCACATCCTACACCAGTCATTTTGTGGCAGCCATTTTGATGCTGCACCCACCATGTTGTGTCAGAATTCCAAATGTGAAGCATTTACCCTTCCTTTCCTTTTCTACCCTAGAAACTCATAAATATATAATTTTAAGCAGCAGAAAGTTTCTAGATATTCTGTTTGGAACCAAGAATTAAAAGGACTGATGCATAATTTAGCCACACACAATGTAATTTTCAGGTCACTATCTTTGAGTAAGAAGATAAACGTTTCCGAAGAGTAGGGAGGTAAATGGTTGTTTAATGGGGCATAATATAGTGAGAGTCACAAACATTGGACGCTCGAGCAAAATGTGGAAAGGTGTATCGATCATTTGCAGGCCAGAAGTGCAGATTCTGTTAGAATATACTTTGCCAGCAAACTTGCCCTGTGAAAACATGGAAGGAATGATATTCAACCTAGCAAACAAGAATGCCCTACAAAACCGTGGAACTGAGAGATAACAGAAATAAGAGGGCAGTACATTTGAAGGGGGGGAGGGGAATGCCATAAAACAAAGAGGAACAAACACTCAGTTCCACTGCCTCTCACTAAGGTACTGCAGTGGTCAATCTCCAAGACATGTTTTCTAATCAAGGAAAGAGAAACACGCTTTCTCCAGGGCAATATATTTTGGAGGGTCATACCAATTAATAATAGTTTATCACCCACCATTTTCAGCCATGTAGATTTAAAAGCTGCCTTCAGAGAACAAAGTTTTTATCCTCAGCTTAAAAGCAAAGAGCCACGCTCCAGCTTCTAATGAGTTCTGTCCAAATTCTACCCACAAGGCAATGTTGGAAACACAGTGGGAGATGTTCATTCGTTTTCTCAGAAACTGGGATTGTAGAGTGTCAATTTTCTCTGTAACTGTGTTTATCCAAATTGCAGATCCAAAGAGAACAAAAGGAACAACCACAGCTCCAGGTCCATATCTGTCCCCTTTGGAATAAAAGAAATTTCTGATAGCTTCAGAGCACATTTTGCCTTATTAAATGCAACTTTAAAGTAGGATTTCCAGAAAACTAAATGCCTAGCTAAGAATTTCCAAATGTGCCCACAGGCTCAAAAAGGTTGAGAACCCCTAACCTTCAGTCTCAGAAGAAGGTGGGCTATAAATCAAGTAAATAAACAATGGCAGATATAAGAAGAGTAGGTGGCAGGTAAAATATGTTATTTGCTTCCGTTAACAATGAGGGGTTTTCTCCCCTTTCACTGATCATATTTTCAGTTTATTATTTATTTGTAAGTACATATTCTCTCATCGTTCATAAACCTACAACACTAGTACAATATTTCACTGGATCAGCATCTGTATGAAATCTTACTTCATCATGAGCAGTGAGCCACCAAAAATTGTTGGTGCGTTTAATTTTGCTCTTTGTTAACCTTAGTCCTGCAAGACAGATCTAGGATGTATACATTGTACTGGAATATTAAACCATCTGCAACACAAGCTGTAATCTCACACAGGCTGTATACTTAGGAACACAGTGTGGAACAGAGTTTTTGTTGTTGTTGTTGTTGTTATTTTTTACCTACCATGGAAAATTCTGCCAGACTGCCAAATGGTTGATTCCCACCCCCCAACTCATTTTGTATGTGAACTTCCTGAGTGTTCATTTCTGACCTATCATTACTTTGCAGGCCACATCCCTGAGGCAACTGCTGAGTTCCTATTATCCACTCCTAGTCCCATTGCTGTACTTATGCATAAACAACCTCATTTCCACCTATGAAATGTTGCAGGATATGTACTTTTGGAAGTCTGCATTTACTATAAATAAGGCTTGTCTGTGTGCTGGAAGTCAGCAGCCAGGACTTACTGGGTGGGACCAGTTGACGTGAACAGTATGCAGATGACACCCAGCTCTATCTATTGACGGGGTGGGGGGGGGGCAGCCCAGCTGCGCCCTGGAAGATCTGGACCTAGCATTGCAAGCCGTAGTGAAATGGCTCAGGCAGAGTCAACTGAAATTGAATCCAACGAAGACAGAGGTCCTGTGCTTGAGTTGTGGCAGCCTGGGTAGGGAGATCCCTTTGCTGGCCTTTGATGGGACACCATTAGCTTAGGGGTGGTTCTGGAGCCTTTTCTGACAATGGAGGCCCAGGTAGCAGCCACTGCCAAATCCGCATTTTACCATCTTGGGCGGATAAGGCAGTTGGTTCCGTACCTTGAGCGCAACGACTTAGCAACAGTGATCCATGCAACGGTCACCTTGAGAATAGACTACTGTAACACCCTCTACAAGGGGCTGCCCCGATTCAATTCGGAGGCTGCAGCTGGTGCAAAATGTGTCAGCCAGGTTGTTAACGGAGCTACCTGTATGGGAACACATTCAACCTGTGCTGGAAATGTTGCACTGGCTACCTGTGGCGTTCCGGATTTGTTTCAAGGTGCTGGTTATAACCATTAAAACCCTGTATGGCCTGGGACCTGTCTATCTTCAGGACCGCCTTTTTCTATATGTACCCCAGAGATCACTACGTTCGGGGTCTTAAGATCACCGGACCAAAAGAAGCTCGATTATCCATCGCCAGAGCCAGAGTGTTCTCGGTAATAGCCCCCGCTCTGTGGAATGCCCTCCCCAAAAACATTAGGGCCCTGCGGAACCTGCCAGTTCCACAGGGCCTGTAAGACTGAATTGTTTGAACTTGCTTTCAATAGCTAACAGGAGGTGGCTACTATTCCACAACAATGGCAATCTCACTGAACTCTAAGAACCGAAAATAAAAAACATTGGAATGATCAGAATATCAATGCACATCTTGAGCGTAATGATTGTAAAATGTATGGAAATGATTTTATTGCATATCTTGTTTTAAATTTTTGTAAGCCGTTGTTAACTGTTGTAAGCCGCCCTGAGCACATTAGGGGAGGGTGGGATATAAATTTGATAAAATAAATTAAGAAAACTTTGTGGGCCTTTGTGATTCTCGGGCCTACAAGGAAGTTCTGCAGAGAGGACCATCTGCCACTCTGAGAAGACCTGTGTGAATCTGCTGATGGGCTACTGGAGAGAGCTAAAAGGGCTTGCTCTGGTGGCTTGCTGGAACTGCCAGGGGGAGTCTAGTGGGGGTGACTGTCATGAAGACCCACAGAAACCATGGTGAGGGAAACCATGAAAGTGGAATTGGTCAGTGCAGACCAGCACCAGGCAGCTTTGGATAACTTTGGGCAGCCTCAGCCTTGCTGGCTACCATGAGGTCGTGGGCACTCTGTTAGCTCTTGGATCGGCTTTGCTGGGCAGGATTGCAGCCTTGACTGGCTTTGGGACAGCCTGCGTTGCCTCAGTGTCATTTGGCACTGACAGGCCCTGATTGCTGACCATTTGATTCCAGCCTCTGAATGGTGCCTGGGCGTTCTTCCCCACCCAATACTGTGAGTCTCCTATCACCTCCCTTCCCTGCACGTCTGGCTCAGTCAACCCTGTCTGGCCCAGGGAGAGAGGAGTGGATGGCCAGTGGACTGGGTAACAGCCATGGGAGACTCAAGGAGGAGGAGAGGAGGTTGAATTTATACCCTGCTCGTCACTACTCAAAGGAGTCTCAGAAAGGCTTACAATCTCCTTTTCCTTCCCCTCCCCACAACAGACACCCTGTGAGCAATACTTCCTCGATCTGCAGAGTCTTGTGAGACTGTTCACAGGGAATGGACAGTATAAAAATCAAATTTAAAATAAATACAGACAGACTTCTTCCCCAGAGCATAATGCAAATGTTCAGAACTATAGTGGCCATAAAGATCTTGGGAAATCCATCATTCAGTTCTTGAGATGGATTCCTGAGTTGGCAACTTACCAACTCAATATGTCAAACGCACATTAAGTCATATTTACAGACAAACATGTTACTTTAAAAACAAACTGTCCCTATGATGTCTGTGTTATCTGAAGTAACCGTGAGTCCTTCCCCTTTTAGGAACATATGGTACATTGTAACTTAATAAATAGGTAATTGAACACTGCAAGAATGTGGTCATGGAGCATGGGATTTTTATCCCCTCTGTATCAATTAATTGATGCTTGCTATTAGTAGAGTTTTGTAAACACATTGCTATTGAACACATTATCAAAGCACACAATTGATAATGCACACAATTTGTGAAATTGAAGCTGCAGAGCCTAACCAGAGGTGTTAAACTCATTTGGTTTGAAGGCCTGATCTGACATAAATGTAACTTTGTCAGGACAGGCCATGTGTGCCATAAAATGTAACGGCAGGTACCAGAAATATAAACTTTATAAAGGATCCAGGGCAAGCCCACTTAACAATATTATTTTTTACTCTAAGAACAAAACTGATTCATGGGAATGAAAACTGATTTATGAGGGAATCCACAAAAGTTTCAATAAATGTATTTAATCAGATGCAAGACTAGGTTTTTTCCTAAGGGATAACATAAAGCGGGGAGAAGCTTACATTTCCATACAAATTAATAACTTTTGTAAACATAGCACTTTCAGGAGATGAGTCATCTTCCATGAAAACGTATAAGGTAGTTTTTCAGCACTCTCTTATCTCCAGCCTCTGTAGCTAAGCATGGCTACAATCTGTCTCTCGTTCTTTGTTTCTTCTCTTTCCTCATCTTACCTCTGAGAATCTCGAGGCGGCATACCAAATTTCTCCCTCCACCACCACATCCCCATCTCCATTATATGAACATATGAAGCTGCCTTATACTGAATCAGACCCTTGGTCCATCAAAGTCAGCATTGTCTTCTCAGACTGGCAGTGGCCCTCCAGGGTCTCAAGCTGAGGTTTTTCACACCATTTTGCCTGGACCCCTTTTTGGAGATGCCGAGGATTGAACCTGGGACCTTCTGCTTACCAAGCAGATGCTCTACCACTGAGCGACTGTCCCTCCCCTATCAATCCCTTGTGGTAGTCCAAGCTGAGCAACCTGCCCTAAATAACCCGGGGGGGGGGGGGGTGTCCTGAAACTGGCTCTCCCAGATCCCTCCATTGCCAGTTCTCGTCCCTCCTGCATTTCCTATAGAAGCAGAGGGACTGAGGGACAGACCTGACAGATAAGCTGTTTTTGAAACCTCCAAGAGGTACTTTTTGTCCTCTCATGATCCCTTTTTTTCCCATGGGCTGAGAAGAGGTGTGGAGGAGAGGGGAGGTTGCCGTCCCCCCTCCTCCTCAGCACACACTCTGCCTCTCCGTTTCACAACTGAACAGAAGTGTGGAGGTGACAGCGCTGCCCCTTTTTCCCTTCGCTCCTTCACTTGCTTTCCCCACAGAGCAGCATGCACAAGTTGCCTCCTAATCATTATGCCAGACTGCCCCCTTCTCTCTCCCCTGCCAGCTTCCGTCCTTTTGCTGGCAAACCGCAGCTATGTGTGTCCACTCTCGCCAACCCCCCTCAAAATCACCATTTGGTGTGGAGGTGGCAGTGCCGGCCACTCAATTCTGCCCATGCATCTCGTGGCTTTGCCAATCCTTGCTGAGCTATGGTCAGAGGAAGCAGGAGGGGAGGAAATACCACATCTCTTCTTTCTCTGCTTCTGCTGCCATTCCCATATATTATTTTACCACAGGTCCACAGTTCTGCTCTCTAGCAACTTCCTTTCTATTTCTTGACAGCTTCTACACCTCACCACATGCTCCCACTAACCCGTTCCCTCCTGACCCCAGCAGCCTCCTGCCTTCCCTGCCTCATGGGTCTGATAAGAGCCCTAGATGGGCCAGTTCTGTCCCCCACCCCTAGGCTAAACAATACCAAAAAGCATTCGTTCTGGCCTTTCCTTTTCTTTCACCAACTTATTCTTACCAGTAATTGTCTGAATGCTCTGCAGTTCCTTTCCTGGCAGAGAACTTGACTTGGCAGCCTGCCATGCTGCCCAGAACACAGAAATCTCCCTACCATACAGCACACATTTTAAAGAAGACTATTTGCCAAGGTTATGTCTAATTTTAAAGGCTTTTTTTTGTCAAAAATTGCTTGCAGTCTCAAGGACAATTAATTTGAAGTCACCATTTTCAGTCATGTCCTCAGAATTCATTAGTGGTTGAACAGGAGGGTTTAAAAAAAAGCTAGATACCAAAAGCAAGCCTTATGAAATAAAATGCAACTTGTAGGAACTTACTGTTAAAACTAATCTTGCTCAGCCGAATTCTTTGGTTTTCAATTAACTGCATGTATCTAAGCTAAAGTGAAATCATTAAAGAAACTTCTATCTTATGTATTAAGCAAAAAAAATTGGCAAAGACCTTGAAACTCGTAGTTTTCCAAAAGCAGAAGCTCGCCGTTAAAGTTGTGATCTAACATGAAAGAGACTGCAGGCTCATTGGACGGATGAAAGGACAGAACAGGGGTGGTTGTTTTTTTGAGGGGGTGTTCAATTTTTCACTGCCTCCTCTTTATGTATTAATTTGTCTCATACAATTTGTTAGAACCAAAATCCCCATACATCAGAAGGAGAACAAATTTGTGATCACACACCTCTAAATGATCACATTAATTCAATACAATAAGGATTATTGCTTCACATGCATATGTAGGGTAGTATGCACAGCATACTTCTCTGGTTTGGATCCTGATCCATATTTCTTTCCTTTGGAATCTACTGTTTGGTACTGTGTCTTATTATTCACACCAAGGTTGTTGTTTTTTTAAAATAGTCTAGATGTACTGAGTTTTTTCTTCTTCCTCAATTATGTCATGAACCTTAACCCCTCTTATAGGCATGATCATTCTGGGTTGAAATGAGATGGACAGACTGACCCAGGCCACTCCACCCAACTGGTACGTAGAATCGTGAACTGCAGATCCAGAACAACTAACTTTTGTTTTGAGTATTTCACTTTGCATTGGGGGGGTGGGGGGAGAACATGAATAAGGAAATGGTGGGATTTTTATACTAAGAAACTGTGATCCTTGTAAGAGTGAGACTTTTGTTAGTAGCAGGGCAAAAATCTGTCAGAGGACAGAGAAGTAATACCAAGTAATAAAAGTAGGGTAGTAGATGAACCTCTCAAGCAAGGCACCAAAATAAGGACAGAGGAAGCTGAGAGAGAAAGGGGAGAGTGGGGGGCTGGCCAAGAGAAAGGAAGACAAATCAAATGCAGATGATAGGCCTGGATTAGAATATTAAGAAAATTATTTACCTGACAAGGAATTACATTTTTAAAAAAATACCCTACCTTAACTCATGCTGAAAATATTGGCTAAAAGTATTAGAAGTCAGACAACATATGAACATAGTTTATTATTTATTAATTGGAAATTAGCAATAAAAGGACATTTTAAATATAGGACATAGCACTTTTTTTTTTGAATCACACAATATATATTTTTTCATTTCTGCAGCAGATAGGCCTGTATGATCATGAAATGCTAAATGGAGCATAACCAGCTCCTTTCTCCTCACAATGCACAGCTTTGTGTCTGCTTATAAAAGAGGTTATTCTACCCCTATAGGGACTTCTGCTTTTGCGGCCTAGCAGAGTGAAAGCTAACAGCCCTGACTCACAGTTTGCAGTTACAGAGCTGCAGCAGGGGGCAAAGGGGAGGGGGGAACAGTTATGGCTTTCTTGATCACTGAAAACAGTATGATGGCTACACTTTACTAAAAAAAGAGCAGACCTTAAAGGAAACCAAGAGAGACAGACATGTCTTTGCTGTTGTTTTAACCAGTATATAGATCATTATGGGTATGCTCTTCTTCTTTTAAAAAAGGGCTCAGTGATGTCATATGTCATGATGATTGATTGTGTTCTTTGGCCACTCTAAAGCTACAGGGAAAGCTGAGCAGTGGATGAGAAAACACATCTGTGTTTTCAAATGGGGTGTAGATGGAGGGAAGGGGTTTTTTAATTGCTCTTTAGCCATTTATGTGCCACCATCTACAGGTAAGTTAAGAATGCCATCATAGTGCCATAGGCAATTTGACAAATTCCTCTTCTGGATCATAAATACTCATTAGTAAGCATTGTTGTTAACAGTGGCCAAATATATTGGCGTAAAAATATTAGGTTTTGAAATCCTCTAATATCTATGTAAATAAGGTCACCGTTATTCCTCACAGATGATGTTTTAGGATTAAAATCCAGTATGCTCATTATTAGTGGCAGATGGCTCGATATGTGGGACATGGAGTTCTCCATCTCAGCTAGGGTTGCCAAGTTCCCCCCTCGCCACTGGCAGGGAATGGGGGTGGGTCGAGTTGCCAGATCCAGGTTGGGAAACTCCTGCAGATTTGGAAGTGGAACCTGGGGAAGGCAGGGACCTCAGTGGGGTACAATGCCACAGAGCCCACCCTTCAAAGCTTCCATTTTCTCCAAAGAAACTGTTGTCTGGAGATGAGCTGTAATTCCAAGGGATCCCTAGGTCCCAGCTGGAAGCTGTAATCTCCACTCTCAGCTCTTGGTCACCCTGTCTGGCTCCTGTTTTCTGGTGCAGCCCACCTGCCACTGCAAGTCTTGGTGTTCCCTTCCCCTCAGGAGCTGGTCTCAGTGTTGGCCCAGCTGGTAACCCAGCAACAAAGTTCAGTCTAGGCTCAGTGAGCATTTCTCGTGGGTCCTGGTTTGAAAAAGTGCTGCAGATCCTGGCCAGAGTTTCCTGCTGCTGCTGCCCCCACCTGTTGGCTCATGGCTTCCACTGATGAATGTCAGGTCTTGCTGGAGGAGCCTACAAGAGTTCTTCCCTAAAACAGCTATACTGGAGGAGCAAACTGTCATAATCTCTCTGCCACTACCTGAAAAAGAGGCAACAGCAGATTAGGCAGCAAAACTGAAGAAAGGCCTTTACGGGTGAAGACCAGTCTATGCTGACATCTTGATCTTAGAAGCAGGACAAGATAACACCCCCACATGACATTAAAAAAATAGAAATCTCTTCAGAACTAGCCCTTTGCATTTCAATTTTTGTTTTAAAAACTGCATTGTCAAATCTCACTATTCTGCCACCTTTCCATTTTAGACAAAATATCACAAGAGCCTTTCCATTTTAAACAAAATATCTGGTATGATCTTTGAAACACTCTACTTAAGGGAGTCCAAATAAAGCTACTTTGGAACTAGGGTTTCCAGCTCTGGGTTGGGAAATACCTGGAGAGTTTGGGGGTAGAGCCTGAGGAGGGAGAGGTTTGGGGATGGGAGGGACTTTAATGGGGAATAATACCATAGAGTCCAAAGTGGCCATTTGCTCCAGGTGAACTGATCTCTGCCCCCTGGAGATCAGCTGTAATAACAGGAGATCTCCAGCCACTACCTGGAGCTTGGCAACCTTATTTTGGAACTTTTCCTAGGGTATTGCTTCTGCTTATTTATTGAATCTGCCTGGTTGTTGTTTCCCTTATTGCAAGGATGGCAGATGCTTCACTTTCATTTGACAAACACTCTCAGATCTGAACAAATGCTAGTGCCAGGGTAATGCCCAGTTGTAAGCCAAAGAAAGTGCCAGCATAACCACAGAAATAGGCATCCTTTGAGCATAACACTTAAAGCAGTACTCTAATGTAAGAGAGTCCATATAAAATTTTGTTGTATAGTAAGAGATTCTCCTCTTGCAGGTCTAGGATTGGATGTCCCTTCCTTTTCTTGGAGACTGGGAAGACTACAATATAGCCCGTATTCTTAGGTTAGACAAAAGGCAATTCACACTGGAAAGTGTGGAATTACTATGCCTAACTTTGGTATGGGCACTTAAGGTACCAGATGAGTCTGATATAACCTCCTTTCTACTGTGATTTTGTTTTGTAAGTGTCTTGGAATCCAGGTTTATGTTATCTGTGCAAGTAGAATAATGATGCACCTCATAAAACTTTAGACTGTGAGAGCTGTTTACCAACAGTAAATTATAACAGTGAAGCACTCAGAGGAAGATATGGTGTTGATCATTTAAAGAACCTTTAATCAGATTATCAGGTACTTACTCAATATTGCTAGTAGAAATACAAAACAGAGTTAGATAATGTAGTACTGGTATATCTAAAATATCAGACACAAGGGGTCACATTTTTAAGAATTACAGGAAATATTAATGGATTCTACACACATTGCAGGATGTAGGAAAGATTAAACTATTTAGTGCTAAATAAGCATTGGAAGCAATTTAAATAACTTGTTTTTATGGAAACAGATATAATGGCTTTTCACATTTTTGTAATAGCAAACAGATTACCATTAGAAACATTTAACGTGAACACAGACTTTTGTTTTGTTCCAAAATGGAAATAAATCAATTAATGATGGGGGGGGGGGAGTTGTCTGACCAGATGCAGGAACAGTCATGGCTGAACTAGTCTTTTTAGTGACCCTTGATGTTCATTTGTAAATGTATTCTATTGACCCTTAGGCCAACCCCACCACCCCTGTTCAAGTATTATTTCTAGTCTTACAGTCTGTCTAGGGAAAATAGAAGGATTAAAAACGGCTGGAGAAAGCACTTGTAGGACTGAATTAATGTGCAGAAGACCAATTTAAGAACAAGTTTATTATACTCTTTGCATATTGCTTGGCAGCTTTTCAGTAAAACTTTTCAAGTGATTTACAGTCCTAACATATTATTTCAAAAGTTGTCTCAT
Source organism: Heteronotia binoei (assembly GCF_032191835.1). Taxonomy (NCBI): domain Eukaryota; kingdom Metazoa; phylum Chordata; class Lepidosauria; order Squamata; family Gekkonidae; genus Heteronotia; species Heteronotia binoei. The sequence continues at coordinate 105,353,585 of NC_083229.1, forward strand.
AACAATGCATGCATAGATGAAGATGCCTTATTATACTGTGTCAGATCACTGGCCTATCAAAGTCTTCAGGGTCTAATCTGATTTGGAACAGCTTGCTAGGATCTCAGGTAAAGGTCTTTCACAGGATCCCCCTCACAGACTGAGGTCTTGGCAGCCCTACAGTTGGTGCTCTAAAGAGGATATTGTTAGCTGTCTTGAGTCCTATTTATGGAGAGCCACATCATACAAAAATCATAAATAGATATAGGCTATGTGAAAGTGAGTAGCCCAAGTTCAGTTAAGTGAGCATTCATTACTAACTGGAATTTGAACTCAGGTCTCCTGGATCCTGTTCTACCAACCATCCACATTACCATTAAATGGGACACAATGAGAATCTATTATTGTCGTTCAGTCGCACAGTCGAGTCCGACTCTTTGCAACCCCATGGACAAAGTCACACCAGACCCTCCTGTCTTCCACTATCCTCCGAAGTCTGCTCAAATTCGTGTTAGTTACATCAGTAACACTATCCAGCCATCTCATCTTTTGCCGTCCCCTTTTTATTTTGCCTTTTTTCTTTCCCAGCATCAGGATATTCTCCAGGGAGTGCTCCCTTCTCATTTGGTGGCCAAAGTATTTGAGCTTCAGCTTCAGCATCTGACCTTCCAGGGAACAGTAAGGGTTGATTTCCCTTAGGACTGACTGATTTGATCTTCTTGCAGTCCAAGGGACTCTCTCAAGATTCTTCTCCAGCACCACATCTCAACAGCATCTATTCTTCTGTGCTTGGCCTTCCTTATGGTCCAGCTCTCACAGCCATACATTACTACTGGGAAGAAGAATCTACATAACCCCAAATCTTGAAACTTTTACTTATGACTGAGTCCCATAATTTTAATAGTATCTATTTCTAAATCAGTAAGGATAAGATCCCAGTGATTTTTGGTATGTAACAAAACACAAAGTTTTGCCAAGTCAGGCCTGGAAAAAAAGTATACAGTGAGAAAGGGACTGTGTCTGTGAAACTATGCCCCAAACAGTTAAATGTGGTTTGATGTCTCAGATGATAGATCCCCTTCACTTACTTCGTTACCATGGCAAACTTCCATTATAATAGCTACAACACAATTCTCTTCTCAGCTTTATTAAAAGCAAAAAGAAAGAAAAATGAGGTATGCTAAACTTATTCTTTATCTCTCAAAACTTCTGTAGAAAGAAAGGTTCTCATTGACAATTACTGAAGGTATTAATTACTCTTCAGGGAATTGGAAAAAATAGCTTAAGAAGTCTTGAATTGTATCAAGTCCAACCTCATCCTGTTTAAAACAAGACATAATTAAATACACACAAAAGAGGAAAGAGAAAAAAGGGGGGGCAGTTTTGTCTTTGATCATCAAACTGGTTCCTGGGCAAAAATGTACTTTATGTGAGGAAAGAAACAATGAAAAACAGAAAGAGGGAGAAATATAGCACGAAAGAAGACTTAAAAGTTGGGGGGATATGCAAAGAGCTAAAATTCAGGTAGGAAATTTTCCTGTTATTTTTTACTAATAATACAGTCAACATCTTGGTAAACATCTCAGGGTTTGCTAATTCAGACTTCTCTTTTTTCCAATGAACTCTTAATCGGGTGCATCTAAAATGCAACAAAGCAATAGTTGGCATCTAACTATGTAAGAGTAGAGAGTAGTATCTGATGAACTGTGCGTGCGCACAAAAGCTTATCCCCAGAATTAAACTTTGTTGGCCTTAAAGGTGCCACTGGATTCCAATTTTGTTCTGTGTTTCTTGTAGTTCCTTGAGGTCCACATGGGAGAATGGTAACTAATAAACGTTTTAAACAAACAAACCTGCTGCTGATCAAATGATTGCAGAAAGCAAGGCACCTTAAACTGTATTCTCACCTAACTTGAACTATTTTTCTCACCTCCCAAACTACACAACAAGGAAGATGGTATCTTTTGGCCAAAGTAAGTTACTTCGGAATTTAGGATGAATATATTTTATTTATTTAGATACTCTGAATGCTGGCTCTCCAGCCTGCTCAAGGCAACTCACAACAATTAAACAAGATCAAGCAAACAGGCAATAAAAACAATTATTTGCAATAAAAACGTATCAATAAAACAATTCAAGTCAATAACATACATATATCAAACCTGGTCAATAGCAAACATGGCATGGCCCTTAGATTACTGAAACTGTCAGCAGCAACCTCAAGATAAGGCGTGCAGCCTCAACACCTAAGTAGTGATGAGTCCATGTTACTGCTTTGCCCTGCTTTATAGCTTCTGTCAGTGAATTCTATAAATTGGATTTTGAGTTTAATCAGGCTACTAAGTGGAAATAAAATGTACTTTCAAAAAATCAGAACAAAAGAATAGTCAGATCAGATGCATGCATACTTCAGCTGTTATCACGTACCATGCTGTTCGCAGAAACTGAAATCATTCAGTTTAATCATGCATTATTAGAGTTCTTTATTCATCACTGTAAGCAAACCTACAGCATGAAAGAACTGAAACATAGATCTTTAAGTAAAAAACATTTCACAGGGAAGTTTTTTCTACAGGGCTTAGATAGCTTCACTAGAAATATTACAGGAAGGGAAGGCGCACAGCCTATCAACTGTGGAATGCCATCTAACACACCGGAGAACATGATCTGCCTTTTACCTTGTGTTGAAGTTCTAATCTGGAATTTGTTACGGAACAATTTGCTGATTTCTGCTTCATAATGTGATATACATTTAATGAAAGGTAGCATCTCCTAAACTTGACCTGTCCAAAAATCAAGTCGGCACATAAACAAAGTAGAAATATGATCCTCTTCTGAAGACGGCTCTTGGCAAGAACGATGTGCTAGGAAGCAGATAAATCCTCACGCTATCCGCTCTGACTGGCAGCGCCTCTCCAGAGTACCAAGATGAGAAAGGTCATTCCCCATATCTAAAGTCCTTTGGAGATGCTGGGGATTGAACCTGCATAGGTAAAACATGTACTCTGCCACTAAGTTATGACCTATTGTCTGCATGGGAAGTTTTGTCATAAGCAACAGGCAACAGAAATAAATGAGAGAACTAATTGCATTTAATGGACTACATCACTGACTTGCAGATACAAAATTAGTACTCAGTTTCTGGGTGCAACCAGTGACTGTTATTTCTGAGGCAACCCCCCCCCCCAAAAAAAATGATATGTTCTTTCTTCACAGAATTAAGTGATAATTTAAACAATCATCTACAGCATCCTTAAAACCTATAGCCTATATACATATAAAATATACAAATTTAAAATCACAACTTTAGAGAGGAAACTCTGAAAGTTTACTTTCCTTCCACGGAGACACTGAACACGCTGACCTGGAGGATACATCAGGCAACCAACAAAGAAGTACACTGAAGACTCAAGAGATCATTACATTTCTGCTGTACTGGATTTTACCAACAGTATTTCAGATATTAAAAACTGGAAGAGGCTCAAGTTTGTTTGTTTGTTTTTTTTAAGAACCCCTATTAAGTTAGAGTGGAACTACATGTTATGTGTAATTCCATGTTATGTGTACGCCAGGAATTTTGTTCCTGGAGTAATTTTTCCACTTTCCAATCATTGTGGCCAGGGCTTTTTTTGTGGCAGGAACTCCTTTGCATATTAGGCCACACACGCCTGATGTAGCCAATCCTCCTGGAGCTTACAAGGCTTTTATACAGGGCCTACTGTAAGCTCTTGAAGGACTGGCTACATTAGGGGTGTGTGGCCTAATATGCAAAGCAGTTCCTGCTACAAAAAAAGCCCTGCTCATAAAGCCCCACAAAATCCTGTTCTTGGAGAAGTGAGAACCCCCATGGACAAGGGGGGCCATTCAGGATTCTGCGGAAGTGAGAGAGACAGAAAAACTATGCTTCCTGAGAGGAAATCCTTGCACCTACAGAAACGTTAGCCTGAATCCAACCCACTGTTTATTAAAAAAAATTTTTTTTAATGAGATACAAAGAGGTCTGTGCCTTCCTGGTAACTTTTCCTCTGTTCCTTTCTCTACAGTACAACTTCGGAGAGCATTCCCCAAATACAAATATAAAAAAGAAATGGTAGAAAAGATAAAGAAACAGAGGAACAGGGCTTTGGGTGCAGAAGAGTATATCATTTATGTTACTTAGAATGAAGATGTATCTTGAACCACCCCCCCCCCCCCCCAGATTTTGAAACTCTTGCACATTTTGGTGGTGAGGGGTGCCTCTCCATCTCCATGTATAGCTCCTTCACATGTGGTCAACTCAGTCACTTCGCTTAGCCATGTGTTTACGGGAGGAGTTCTAACTTTCAATGCCTGCAGCACTAGCTGTGAGACATTTCTATACCACTTTTATTTCTTTTTTTTCTGCTGGGCCCCAAGCAACCTATTGTTTTGAAACCACACACTGCAAGGTACTCCTGGAATAATAATCGTTCTGAAATCAAAGGCGAGTCTATATCTACACAAGGCAGACTACACATGCCCGAGCTATCAGATAATAAGCATTTTTATCTGGAGGTTTCCTGTGATACATTTAAACTTCATTCAGCAGCTCTCTACATGGCTGCCCTTACAGTGACCTCAAGCCTAGTTTTGATTAATCTCTGTTTTCCTGCCAGCAAAATAAATAAATAAATAAATAAATTAAGGTCATATGATATCTATTTACTGACTTAGATTTTTTTTTTCAATGCTTAACATTTATGCACATGATTCAGGCCTTGATCACCAAGAACTCTTGGGAAGGTAGATTAAAGTAAGCTCAAATGATGAAAGTAATGCAAAGCTATACTCTTCCTTTTCAATTCGCTTCTGGAAATGTGATCTGCTATGATGGCATCCTTGTTAATATTCCACCTTAAAAAAAAAAACCCTTCTTCTGAGCTTGTAGTAGAGGCTATTAAGCTATTCAGCATTACACTATAGAATATTTTTTTTTGTGATCTCCATTTATAATTCAATAATGTCTACAATTAAGTTTTACATGACTTTTCCTTTGGTAGACACACACAAGAAAAGGTTAATGGCAAATTCCCTGGACTTTTAGCTTTGACACATACTCAGGAAACATCTGTGCAGGACATAAGAATGTAACATATGAGCAGCTGGGATGGATCAGGCCGATGGTCCATCTACTCAAGCATCCTGTTTCATAGTGTGGTCAAAAAAAATGCCCCCAGAAGGCCGACAGGCAGGGCAGATAGCCAAAAGTCTCCTCCTGAAGCTACACCTTAGGCACTGGTGTTTATAAGAGGCACAATTTCATTAAGTCACAGGGTTAGATCCAGTGCAAAATTTCCACTTGAACTAGAGCTCTTGCAAATAATCCATTCAGTTTCTCTGCAGTCTCCTTTTCTTCATGTAGCAGTCCTTTCAATCCCTTGTCATCCTAGATTAGGAGCAGACTGGTAGGCAAAAATGGCCCTGAAAAAGCCCTCCCCCCACCGATCCCCTCTCCAAGGAAAGAGCAGGACATACAACTTATTCAGGCTGCCCTGAGTAAGGCAAGCCTTGCTTCAATAGGGGCTGGGCGGGACCCCTCCAGCTGATTAGCCTTCCCAGTTTCCTGCATATAAATATGAGGGAGTGAGAGCGATAACCTGGTCCCCCTTCACACCTGATACCTTGTACCACTAACGAGTCACATGACACCAGGGAGGGAAAACGGCTACTTGGGCCCCATTTGAACATTATCACTTAGGGGTGTACTAACTTTTGCTGCCAGCAGTTTAGATATTAATGGCTGTGTGTTGCATAATTTTGAGGGGACAGAACATTTATACTTATACAAGTTGTAGACTCACTACTTTACATTGTAGCCAAGTGTCATTTCTTCATTGTTGTCACATGAAAAGATATACTTAAATATTTACAAAATGTAAGGGGCTGTACTCACTTCTGTGACATACTGAGACAGTGTGCGTGTGTGTGTGTATACGGTGTATATATATATATATATAGAAAGAGAGAGAGAGAGAGAACCTGTGTTGTATCTTGTTCCTCTAAAATGGGGAAAGACTTCCATTTTCAAAAGGAAACCTTCATTGTTAAACCAGAATTGTTCAATATGAAGTTAGGGGTTACATTACCTAGGAAAACCCTGCGCTGGTGTCATCGATTGGAGATTGCAAAGCCTGCACAAGACAAACATTCTGTCTTTATAAAGTGTTGTGTGAGCATGTGCGTGTGTGAACCCACTGAAGAATGACAAAATGGCATATGGACTGTGGTCCAAATATGTTTTGGGTGCACATTCGGCTTAATTTATACACTAACATAGCTTAGTGTATAAGAGACAAACAACTGAAAAACTGCATGAGATTAAAGCCCATGTAAAATTACAGTTCACTGTGAAAAGAATGCAAAAGCCTATGCTATCTAAAAATGGGTTACTAAATCTAAGTGTAAACTGGAAGATGTGTTGTGTATTGGTTTGGCATTCTTACAAGATTTTGGCAAAGATTCACTCATTGAAACATTGTCAGTCCTGTATAAACTCAGGATAATCTTTAAAAAAAAATCCAGTCTTTCTACAAACATTTTTACTTTTGAAAAACCACGAAGCATCTCAGTAACTGAACAGCATGTGACTTCACATGAAAAAAATTCTGAAAAGTGCTCAAGGTTCTATAACGCTATTTACTTATTTCATAATCCGGGTTCCATACAATAGCCACCCCACTAAATGTTTGCTCAAATTATCTGGCTGGCTGGTCGGCTCTAATTCTGATTTGTAACTTGGTAACCAGCAGCCTTCTGCTGACCTGTAGCATCCTGAGCACAAATTAGCCGTGCTGCTGACCACCCGCAGAGCATCTTCTGGTATTCGTATTTGACCTGGGATTAAGGCACCCATTTAAGACCCCCCGTTTTGTGTGCTTCTGTGAGAAAGACACACAGACGCTTCCAATTGGCACCAGGCAGCTGGATATTTAGCTCAACTTAAACTACACAACATAGCAGGAGGATGTATTTGGCATTGTGAGAGCTCTCAAGCACTTCTTCACAAACCTTAACATACTGTAAGCAACAGCTTTCTGCAGTCCATACCAGTTTGGTGAACTCCAGTAGGTACAACATTACATTGGCCTACAGTGTATTCATTATAGCCAAACAATTGTACCAGGAATAGAAACACCCTCAGCACAACTCAGACAGCAAAGATATAACTGACAACGTGACTGTGATAGCAGAGGAAGAAGATCAGCTACTATTTGATAAATGGCGCTTGTAGAAGCATGAGTATGTTTTCTCCCCATTGCACTGTGGGCTTTTACAGGAGATTTGTGCTCCTATAGCATGGGTGGAAGAAGCACATACAAGAAGGTTGTGATCAGGAGCTTTTTTCTGCGCAGGAACGCAGTTCTAGCTGGCTTGGTGTCAGGGTGTGTGGTCTAATAGGCAAATGAGTTGCTACCTGGCTTTTTTTTCTACCAAAAAAAGAAGAAGCCCTGGTTGTGATCACAGAGCTCTTCTCTCTCTCTCTCTCTTTTTGCTCTGTGTCAGTGAGTGTTTTCCATGCGAGGGCATCAGTGAGCAACACTGTGATTCATGGGTGGCATCAACTTCGCTCCAAAAGTATAGAAATACCTAGCAGTGTTACTACATTATCTCTGCTTTCTAACAGTATTGTTTCGCTTTCCTGAGTCGTTCAGTGTTCTGATGGGCATTTGTGTGGGAGTACAGTTCCCTCAGTGAGACTCTCAGAGACAGGTGAAATGTAAAAAAAAGCAAATAAATGTATCCTCCTTTTGCTGCACAGGATGTTTCAGTCTACTTTACAGCAACATCAGCTTCTGCCCCATGCAGTGGGACCCATTGACTTGCCCTGCTCATTTACTAGCTTTTGAAAGATTTATGTGGTCTAATGGAGTCATGTTTACAACATTTAAATGGCAATCTGTCAAGTGTAGCTACTGTTAAAGAATGAAATGCAAAGACAGCAGACGCTAGGCATTTACGTAAGAGTTACAACAGCACTGGGGCAAATGGGGATTTTGAATTTCCATGATAAGTTTTAGAAGTGGGACATATCAGTTACATCATTTCCAAAGTCCTCTTGAATAACAACAAACAAAAAGTTCACCCTTCAACATACTAACCGAGAGCTGCAACAGCATCACAACATGCAGCACGTTGAGGCAATAATCTGATGTGCAAGGGAAGCTAGGACTCTGTTCTGAAGAAGGGAAGTGATGTGTGTCATGAATGTGCGCCAATCCCCAGCTGGGAAAAACAAAGAGGGGAAAAGACACGGAAGGTTGAAGACTGAGAGAAAACCGTGGCTGACCCAAGGTCATTTCAGCAGAAATCTGGGGCTTGGTGGTGGGTGTGCTTTTTGTGGTAATGGCATGAAACTTCTCCTTAAATTAGAGAAAAGTGGGGTGTAAAAACTACTCTAATTCGTCACTTGGGTACAAACACAACTCCCATCTGGCAACTCTTGATGCCTCTGAGGTAACTGTCCTGTGTCTTTTTCCTGAACCCTCTAATTTCTAATTAACCAAGTGAACAATAAGGGAAACTAGGTCAGGAAATGGGGAAGTGTTTGTATGGCAAAGACACCTGTTCTTAAATGAGAGAGTTATCTATGACTCCAACTTCTGCAGTGATGGGAAGAAGCAAGCCCTCAACTCTTGGTGATGCTATCAGATGATCATAAAACAGAACAGAAATAGTAGGCCACTACTTACACACTCTTGACCATGAAATATTTGCTAATGTCTGTTTATTGCAAATTGTATCTTAACTGAAATAAATTTATTTCCCATTAATAATAGATAAAATATTGAGTGACAATCAATACAGCTACATGGAAAAATCTTTAGATTTGAACTTCTTCAAGACCTTACACCTACTTTACGCCTTAAAGAAAAAAAATCACTTGTATTTCCAGCATCCTCCAGTTCCAGGCACTTAAACAGGAAAACACTAAAAATAAGTTCAAACTTAACTTACTAGATCTTATTCCCCTCCCCATTCTACTGTAGAAAAATAGTGGTTGGATTTCTTTTCTCCTCACCAGTTTGTGCACATTCTTTTTTTCGGATTGGTGTAGTTTCTTCAATAGGTTATGCATTCATTCTGCTTAGTATCACCCAGCCAGCTTGATGTATAGGAAATAAACTGGGAGAAAGAATACATGCAGTCATAATTGCTTATGGCACAAGAGACTAAGCTGGGATTTAATTAATTGATCTCAGCAAGGATATAGATGGCAAAATTTTGAAGAAGAAAAAAACAGTCAGTGTTTTCCACAGAAGAATGAAAGATTAAATGTTGGAATAGTATAGTAGTTTGAAGTTAACATGAGCCTTGAGATTTAAGGAAGGCAGAAATAAGTATATAAACAGAATGGAGGGAATGCACAGATCCTTCCAATATTGGGAAAAGAGAAGAAGACTGTAGATTTATACCTCACCTTTCTCTCTGAATCAGAGAGGCTTACAATCAGCAGGGAATCAAACCCGGTTCTCCCAGATAAGAGTCCATACACTTAACCACTACACCAAACTGGCTCTCTGAGAGAAAAGGGAAGACTGATGGTCTTCTGAGTGAACTTAAGGATGTCCGACATATCGCTTGTGATAAGGTATGACAATTATTGCAAGATGACTGTTTTGTATATTTAAGAGAGGAATAGCTTGCCGTAGAAACAATGCTTCAAGCACACCAGTTTGTCCCAGAGAAGGTTCTCTCTCTCCTGGCAAGATAACTTTTTGGATGACAGTTTGACATACAATTTGTCTGTGGGTGAAATCATTCTGATGATTGGAATTAGATTGTCAAAAGAAACTCTTCTTAATGACCAGTGTTCCCTCTAAACTGAGTTAGGGTGAACTAGCTCACAGTTTTTTAGTCTCCGGCTCACACTTTTTTGTCATAGCTCAGGAGAGATGGTCCCAGAGCAAACTAATTTATCCAGTAACCAAATCGTTTACTCACAATTTCACAGCTTAGAGGGAGCATTGTTAATGACCTTATTCCAAAAGCAGAGGACCCCATCAACGGGCAAATCGGCTCTGGATTCAGTGCTAACTAGACTATGCTTCTCTCCAGTTCTTGCTGATACAAGCACATCCATATGCCACAGTTCTAATTAATATGCTTTTCCAAAGGCCTTGTCCTGATATCGCTATCACCACCTACAGAATGACATTAAAAGCAGTAATATCTGTATTCCCCCAACACCCCCAAGCTTTGCTAACATTAGCTGGTTTTGAGTTAGCTTAGCTTTCCCACTGAATATTCATGCACTGCAAAAATTCATTGCTCTAACTAAGTAGCAAGCCACATTGCTTCATGCTCTCTATCTGTATAAGCTAATGCAAAATAGGGGATTTAAGACAGTTAAGAATTTGTAATAGTGTTGCAAAGTATAGCCTTCATGAATGGCATCATTTAAATCAGCGATGGTACTTTGATTTAAATCACATAAATCAGCTATACTGTGCATAAAACTACAGTTCAAACACTTTTATTTTATAATATATGGGGTGACAGATGTTGCCCTCATGTCCATTTCAGATCGCTCTCATGTCCATTTCATCTACAGAGGAACTTGTGCTTGAAGAGTGTTGGTGGGAATCACAGCTGACTTATGATGACACTGCAGGGTTTTCAAAGCAAGAGGCCTTGAGAGGTGGTTTGCCATGGCCTGCTTCTGCATCATCATGACCCTGGTATTCTTTGGAGGTCTCCTATCCAAATACTTGCCCTACTTAGCTTCTGAAGTCTGTTGAGATCAGGCTAGCCTGGCCTATATCCAGCATAAAAGCATTTGGATGCAACATCTTAAAGAAAACAAAATTAATGCCATAGAAGTGTGGCTGAGAAGTAAAGTCCACAACTGTGGCACCATCATAGGACAGACCCTACTTGTGGTTAAAATGTAGAACACATAAGACATGCTTTAATAAAAGGGGACATACAAAATTACTTTAAAGCAAACAAGCTTCCTCACTCCATCTTCAGTTTGGCTAAGAAAACTAAAGATGAAGCAATGCAATAAGCCTCAAGTGAGACTCAGGTGGACTACAGATGACCTGAGAGGCTGCAATTAAGCTTGAAACACGCACAGAGTTGGTTTCTGGGTTCCTGCACAGTCCTCCCAACTCCCTCTTCCACCAATAGACAGAATGTGAGTGAACTCTCCCCAGCACAATCATGCTGAAATCTAACAGGTGGTTGGATCCAGCCAGCTTTTCCACTTGGGGAGCCAATATGGTGTAGTGGTTTAGAGTGGCAGATTCCAATCTGGAGAACAGGGTTTGATTCCCCACTCCTCCTCCACATGAAAACAGCTGGGTGACCGTGGGCCAGTCACAGTTCTCTCAGAACTCTCTCAGCCCCACTTACCTCACAAGGTGCCTGCTGTGGGAAGAGGAAGGGAATGTGATTGGAAGCCACTTGGAGACTCCTTAAGGCAGAGAAAAGTGGGTTTAAAAACCTACTCTTCTTGTTGTGAAAAACAGAAGAGAGGGTCCCCCTTTGATCACCAAATAAACCTTGTGCTGTGGATCATGGGACTTGCATGGACCTGCAGGGATGTGGTGAAGGAGTTCAGTGAGATTTGGGTAAAACAACTGGCTATAACCTCCCCAGCGTTTTGGTGAACTAGAGCCTTGGGACGCATTCAATCAAGCTCCACAGGCTAGATGAAAGAAAGCAGGAGCAAGGGGCACGTTCACGAGTACAGCAACAAACTGTGACCCAGTTCATTTTACTTGATGCTCTGCCATTTTACCTGATGTACCACTGGAGTTCTGCCTCTCAGGAAGCAGATTTATAACAGCCAATTCTGAGTGCTTTGATTAAAAACAATCCATGCCAATACCCAAGAGATGGAGAGCATGCCTTAAGTCAACAGGGTTGCAGAATGTCTACAGCAAGATTATGAATGTGACAAAAAAGCAGGTCCAAACTAATCAACTGTAAGGAAAGTATTCCTAGCCAATGTCACCTTGGACTGTGGCTACTTCCTTTGCCATCTTTCAGACACAAGTTAACACTGAAATGTAAAGAGCTTTCCTTTTACTACAACAACATAAAATAAGTTTCACCCTACTAGCATGATTTTAGATGAAAGAAAATAGGAACGGGGTAATTATATATATTTACCTTGACAAATAGAAAGCAATCTGTGATTAGAGCATAGCAATTAGGTACAAAATGCTTCCCATGGATTTAATTACCCATCACTCTACAAGTTTCTTAATTACTTCTGTCTCACTGCATCAGTAAAAATTTTAGCCTGAGGCAGCCAGTCATTTATTTACAAAGCTTGAAAATTTGGAAGTGAATATATTATGTCACCAGTGGAACAACAATTGGGTGCCCATGTTCAGCCTTTCATAGAATAATGAAACCACTTACAATTGCTGCTGGAATGGGTCTTTCTCCAAGAAATCTTGAGTAACCAATTTTGGAAAATTACATTCATAAAAAGTGGTTGTACTGGTTAAAAAAAACAACAATCAAGGTGTTCAGATACAATGGTTTGTTTTAACTGTGATTAGTTTGTGAAGTCAGGATTCAACTCGCAGACAAGCATTCAAATCCTGGTTTACTTTAGCAAATTCCAGTTTTATCACCTCTGCTTTTTCTCCTGCCTCCCCTGTAGAGACCCAGCTGGTGTCCCAACAAGCACAGGGGTGCCAGCCTCCAGGTGGGACCTGGAGATCCCTTGGAATCACACCTCACTTCCAGACTACAGAGATCAGTTTCCCTGGAGAAAATGGATGCTTCAGAGGGTGGATTGTATGGCGTTGTATCTCACTGAGGCCCCTGTGCTCCCAGGCCCCATCCCCAAATCTCCAGGATTTTCTCATGTTGGATTTGGCAAACCTATCCACCCATCCCCTGAGGCGGGACAGGGCAGAACTGGAAACCCTAAAGCATCACCAAAAGTTTATTTACAAACTTTTAAGGAGCAAGCCAAGATGTCCATGTTTGAACGTAATATAAAACTAAAGATAAGACTAATTTTTAACAACAAATCAGACAGTTTGACATACGTTGACTTGTCATACTTAACAGAGTGCCCCATGTTCCATAGCAACTTTTAACTATAACTCTGTATGATGTCTGAACCCAACCAAAGATCCCTGTGGCACATTAAAGAGTTTTATTCTAGCGAAAGCTCATATCACAACAATGTGTTAATTCTTAGGATGCCCTAGCACTCTGCCATTTTCACCTCTTTGGAATCTGGTTAATTTTTGGACTGGGAAAATAGCTAAAAGATACATTTACTACATAACATGTATAGAATCTAAGTGAGACACTTCAAAACTCTTTAAAATTACAAGAGTGAGAATGGCCTATAATTTCATACATCAGTGGTGTGCAATCTGGGCTGCTTTAAAGGAATCTAACCCACAGCCTCTTTGGGAGCAGGAGAATTGCTGAATTCAACAGCGCTATCCAAGAAAGGCAAGTATTAAGATGACATGGAATGCCTTGAACTGCCTGAAATAATCTCAGCCTCCTTAGATGAGATAAACCGAAATTCATCCAGGCAATGACGGCTGGCTGAATTCAATGTGAGTTCTGGTATAGAACTTACATTTTCTAACTAATCAGAACAGAAATATTTTTATTCACAAGCAGATATTATTTGATTCACAAAGCAACTAAGTTGCACCAGTTAATGGCAGTTAGATAAATTCACCTAATGGCTGACATAATATGGAAATTATTTAAAATTAATCTAATTAATATAGAGCATTTAAGAAGTTCAGTAAGTCTTTCTGGATTTTATATGCAAATGTATGTATATTTATTAAGCTGGGAATGTGTTTCTGAATTTATAGGTAATACGTTTTATGTTGTGCTGGTCAATGACTGTTCAATAAATATCGATTGACTGATTGCACCATAATACTGATTTTGTACAGGGATCAAAAGTAACCACTACTTCAAACTGTCCAAGTCAGTTGGATGAGGTTGGCTGAATGACTGTTGCATCTCTCTTTTAAAACATTTTTGGTAACATCCAGCTGAATTAACTTATGTATCACTTGGTTGGTCCCAATAAAAGGTATTATGTGGATTGTGTTCTGTTGCCTTCTGTCTCTGTCAGCTCTGACTCCCTTCGACTATGTTGTTACAGCTAGTAGGTTATTAGAACAGGAAATCAGAACAGGAATGCTGAAGCACACAGACAGGAGACATCATTACAACTATGCATTTCCAGCTCCTGGTGACTGCACTTCAGTTTTCAGCAAGGCAAGTGTGAAAATGCAGTGCTACAAGAGGAGGAAATACCATGTCATCTTTCTCCACTACTAAAAGATGAATCAGAAAAAGTATAAACCCAAATTCCTGCTTGTACTGGTTTCACAAGCCCTTGACCACTGGCAGGATAATTTTGTGATCTCCAAATCAAGATAATCATGACAGCATTGTCTGGGTAAAATTAACAGCAGTCTAGCACTGCTAGACATCTTGGGAATCAGTGAACTAAAATGGACGGGAATGGGTGAATTTAACTCAGAGTATCATTACATCTATCATTGTAGCAAAGAGTCCCGTAGAAGAAATGGTGTGGCCTTTATAGTTAATAAGAGAGTGAGGAAGGCAGTAATGGGATATGATCTTAAAAAATGACAGAATGATCTCGGTCCGTATCCAAGGCAAACCATTCAATATCACAGTAATCCAAGTCTATGCCCCAACCACTGATGCAGAAGAGGCTGAAGTAGACCAGTTCTATGAAGATCAACAACACCTTCTAGAATTAACACCAAAAAAAGATGTCCTCCTCATCATAGGGGACTGGAATGCCAAGTAGGAAGTCAAAAGGTGACCGGAACAACTGACAAGTTTGGCCTTGAAGAACAAAATGAAGCCGGGCAAAGGCTAATAGAGTTTTGTCAAGAGAACAAGCTGGTCATAGTGAACACCTCTTCCAACAACCTAAAAGGCAACTCTACACGTGGACATCACCTGATGGGCAATACAGATTATACAATCTGCAGTCAAAGATGGAGAAGCTCCTTACAGTTAGCAAACACAAGACCTGGAGCTGACTGCGGCTCAGATCATGAGCTACTCATCGCAAAATTCAGGCTTCAACTGAAGAAAACTAGGGAAGCCATTAGGCCATTCAGGTTTGACCTTGATCACATCCCTTATGAATATACAGTGGATGTGAAGAATAGGTTTAAGGAACTAGAGTTGACAGAGTGCCTGAAGAACTATGGACAGAGGTTCGTGACATTGTACAGAAGGCAGCAATCAGCACCATCCCAAAGAAAAAGAAATGCAAGAAAGCAAAGTGGCTGTCTGATGAGGCTTTACAAATAGCTGAGGAAAGAAGGAAAGCGAAAGGCAAAGGTGGAAAGGAAAGATTCACAATGCAAAGCAATAGAGTAAAATAATAGAATGGGAAGGACAAGAGATCTATTCAAGAAAATTGGAGAAATCAAGGGAACATTTCGTGCAAAGATGGCCACGATAAAGGACAAAAATGGTAGGGACCAAACAGAAGCAGAAGAGATCAGGAAGAGGTGGCAAGAATACACAAAAGAATTATACAAGAAGGATCTCAATGTCCCAGACAACCATGACAATGAAATCGATGACCTTGAGCCAGACATCCTGGAGTATGAAGTCAAATGGGCTTTAGAAAACATTACTAACAACAAAGCGAGCAGAGATGATGGTATCCCAGTTGAGCTATTCAAAGTAATAAAAAATGATACTGTTAAAGTGATGCACACATTATGTCAACAAATTTGGAAAACACAACAGTGGCCAAAGGATTGGGAAAGATCGGTTTATATTCCAATCCCAAAGAAGGGTAATGCCAAAGAATGTTCAAACTATCGCACCATTGCACTCATTTCACATGCCAGCAAGGTCATGTTAAAGATCCTACAAGCTAGGCTTCAGCAGTATGTCGATCGGGAACTACCAGAAGTTCAAGCTGGGTTTTGGAGAGGGAGAGGAACTAGAGATCAAATTGCCAACATTCGATGGATTATGGAGAAAGCATGGGAGTATCAGAAAAAGTCTATTTCTGCTTAATTGACTATGCTAAAGCCTTTGATTGTGTGGATCACAACAACCTGTGGCAAGTCCTTAAAGAGATGGGAGTACCCGACCACCTCACATGTCTCCTGAGAAACCTGTATAAGGGTCAAGAAGCAACTGTCAGAACAGGAAATGGAACAACTGATTGGTTTAGAATAGGAAAAGGAGTTCGACAAGGATGTATATTGTCACCCTGCTTATATAATTTATTTGCAGAGTACATCATGCGGAATGCTGGCGTGGATGATGCACAAGCCGGAATTAAGATTGCCGGGAAAAACAACAACAACCTCAGATATGCAGATGACACTACTCTAATGACAGAAAGTGAAGAGGACCTAAAGAACCTCTTGCTGAGGGTGAAAGAAGAGAGCACAAAAGTAGGCTTGAAACTCAACATCAAAAAAACTAAGATCATGGCATCTGGCCCCATCACACCTTGGCAAATAGAAGGGGAAGACATAGAAGTAGTGACAGACTTCACATTTCTGGAATCCAAGATCACTGCAGATGTAGCCATGAAATTAAAAGACGTTTGCTCCTTGGGAGGACAGCTATGGCGAACCTGGGCAGTATAATAAAAAGTAGATACATCACCCTGCCAACAAAAGTCCGTATAGTCAAAGCGATGGCATTCCTAGTAGTAATGTATGGCTGTGAGAGCTGGACCACAAGGAAGCGCAGAAGAATAGATGCTTTTGAGATGTGGTGCTGGAGAAGACTCTGAGAGTCCCTTGGAATGCAAGAAGATCAAATCAGTCAGTCCTAAGGGAAATCAACCCAGGCTGTTCTCTGGAAGGTGAAGCTGAAGCTGAAGCTCAAATACTATGGCCACCAAACGTGAAGGGAGCACTCCCTGGAGAAGATCCTGATGCTGGGAAAGACAGAAGGCAGAAGAAGAAGGGGACGGCAAAAGATGAGATGGCTGGACAGAGTTACTGATGTAACAAACATGAATTTGGGCAGACTTCGGAGGATGGTGGAAGACAGGAGGGCCTGGTTGCAAAGAGTCGGACTCAACTGTGCGACTGAACAACAACAAAAGCACTGCTAGAAAGTGCAGTCAGAAATAGTCATACATTTTCCCCAGACTGGTAGAAAACTTTGATTTCATTACTACATTTTATTCACAAACTTTTGTGTCTCAGAACTAGGTGTTTTGTTGTTGCTGCTGATATAGCTCTGCATCCTGAACGCTCACAGACTACACCAAAATACACATGTTCTCTCCTTCAAACAGGCACATGCATCCTCACGGCCTGGCACAGGCACGTCCTCTTCAATGCACAGAGGCTTGCAAACAGTATTCCTATCCTGGACTGATTCATTATCTCTGTCCTAATGAGGAAGTGCAAGTATGCAAGTTCCCTCTGTACTGGCAAACCTGAAGACAGCTGACTCCCTCCATTCAGCAATGATAGGCAGAAACTATGGAGATATGGTTACCAACCTCCAGGTGGAGCACGTGCTCTCGACTACAGAAATAATTTTGCCTGGAGAAAATGGCAGCGTCACAAGGAGATTGTGCGGTATCACGTCCCTGCTGAGTTCCCTCCCCACTCCAAACTCCACCCCTCCCAGTCTCTGACCCCCAACCTTCAGGAATTTTCCCAACTGGCAGCCCTAGATGGAGAAGGTGAAAGGCCGTGCTACACACTAGGCACACATCAGGCTTGACAGAAGCACTTTCCCATTTAAAGCCAACTCACCTTGCTTACACAATAGATCCCAATCTTGTCAGATATTAGAAGCTAAGCAGGTTTAGTGCTTGAATGGGAGAGCATCAAGGAAGACTCTGCAGAGGAAGGCAATGGGAAACTACCTCTGCTTTTTACTTGCCATCAAAGTCCCTTGGCTGGGGTTGCCGTAAATTGGATGCGACTTAATGGCACCTCACACACACAATTGACAACCAATGTGGTGAGCTCCTACTCCAACAACAAAAACAACAGTTCTCATGCTGAAGTCACTACCACCCACCACAAAACCTCTTTTTGGCTGGGAACAGATGACCCTATTTCACTGCCCCTGAAGCAGTATGACTAAGAAAAGGTGGGATAAGCAAATTATAAGAGGCCATGGAGGAACTGCATAAGAAATAGAACAAAATAGGAGTCAATTGCACCTTTAAGACCGACTTAGTTTTATTCAGAACGTAAGCTTTCGTGTGCATGCAAACTTCTTCAGTCCAAGAGCTTCCTCGTCTGAAGAAGTGTGCAGGCACATGAAAGCTTATGTTCTGAATAAAACTAAGTTGGTCTTAAAGGTGCAATTGACTCCTATTTTGTTCTACTACTTCAGACCAACACGGTTGCCTATTTAGATCTATCTGCTTAAGAAATGCTTTGTGTCTGACAACTTCTGTTCCTCAAAACTTTCTTTGTGAGTGCATTTTCAAAACACGTTTTTTTTTTTTTTAACTTGCATGTGGGTTGAACAGCACAGTTACTCCTGCTGTCCAGCACAGCCATAGGGTTTGCATGGGGAAGAAACAAAAGTTGCATGCTTCTTAGTAATTTGGGGCATTGTAGTTTGGAACACAGTGGTTACATAAACAGCACATTACAAAGTGGAGCTAACATTGGTCTCTTATGCAGAGTCTCTGCACCCACAAGAATGGCCTTTGCTATTCCAAGGTATATTCAGTTAACCCTTGGTTTCCCACTGACATTGCTTACTTCCTGATCAGAAGGGACAGTCACTTTTAGTCGGCAGTCTAGGGACATACAATTCTGCTCCACAAAACACACCTCCCAACTGGACTAATACCAAGAGCTTCCTTTTCTACTTAGCTTGCACTGGTTAAAAATCAATGAGTAAAGCAATCATAATGTGGAAGAATTTCAGGTCTTCTACATTATTAATAAGCAATGCAACTGAAAATGTTTTTGTTCACCTGTCTCCGCTACAATTTTCAAACGATTTTGAAATGAAAAGTGCTGAAGCATGAAGACTGCAGGCAGTCATTGCTTGGTTGAAATCACAGGGCTGGGAATTGGTGGAATCCCTGCCTCCTTTGGCACAGTGAACTTTCCTTGAAAGCAGACTACAAATTCACAGGGGTCCCCAGCCTTCAATCAAGAAAAGGCTTCAGATGACCCCCATCTGCCATTTTAATGTATTCCGCCCAAAGACTTCCATAAATATTTAATGCAAGAAAGGGACTGTTTAAACACAATGAATAGCTCGTGAAATTAAAGTTGGCTGATGGATTACACCATATAATACATTGTAAACAACACTGGAGAATGCATAGGCAATACACATGGCCTTCCCTTTAAGATGGAGCAAAATCTTCAACTTTTTAACACCCTAGACCCACCATTAGAGCTAGCCTCAACACACAAACCACTTAAATTTTTCAACACATATATGCCTGACTTTCTCTCTGGTTTCCTTCTTTTTTCTGTCTTTCTGATCTTACTCCTGTTCTGTCTTTTTTTCCTATTTCCCCCCAACTTCTCTCCTGCTGACAGAAACCCTCCTCCCCATGACAATTACAGACAATTACATGGCCACTTGTGCAAGCCCCATGAATCTGAATGCTTGAAGCACCACCACTGTATTATAAAGAACTATCAGGAACCCTTAAGGACTCACACAGAGGCATTTCATTTTCCCTACTCCACTATTTCCTCTTTCTCTTCTTGGAAAGTACTCACAAGCTCTCCCTTTTCCTGATCCTTCTCCCCTTCCTACCAGCTGCCAACCTACCTTCATCTGCCCCTCTTTCAGCTCCCCATCCAGCAGCCTCCACCTTGGAAAACTAGCATAGCTGTGTGATACCAGCTGCTGGGCCAGACCATGTATATATAGAAGGGAACATTCAAGGACTTGTGAAGGGACATATTACTTTCCCCAGTATCCCTCTCTTTGTATTATTCCCCTTCTCCTAACAATCCACATATCCTCTCCCTGTCTCGTTCTCTCCTTCTCAGCCATTTACCAACCTACCTTTTTTCTGCCTTCCATCTTCAGCTATATTTATTATTTGTTCATTTAGACTCAATCTTTCTCCATTGAAGGGACCAAACTTCATTCTCTTCTCCACCTTTTTATCCTCACAGCAACCCAGTGAGGTTGGGCTGAAAATATGTAATTGGAACAACATCACAAAGCAAGCTTTCATGGCAGACTGATTATTTCAACCAGGGTCCCCCAGACCTGGCTCTGAAGCTCTAACCTTTACACCACACTGGCTTTCATTAGGTGGCTGCTTTTGAACCATAGTAAGCAGCTAAGCCTAGATGAGCCATGCTAATCGGGTGATATGAAGTTACCCAGCGATTGCTACCAAACCTGGCTCTGATAAGTCCTTCCTCAAAGGTTAAAACAGCCCTAGAGAGGGCCTGCCCCTCCCCTGACATTTACTGACAGAAACCAAGCCTAGAATGTTGTGGTTGCCTAGCAACTGCCACTGAGGGCTTCCTTTATAATTTTGGGATTTTAAAAAACTGCTCCTTGGGATTCAGATTTTTCTGCAATCCTGGAATGTTTTTCAGGTTTGTAGAAAGATCTGTCTTGTCCATCTGCGGTTCCAATCACCGGATTTAAGTATCCTCAAATTTGGCCAACTCGACTATTTGAATATGTGATTATCATGTTGGGTTTTTATTGGTGGTTAATGGATTTTATGTTGTTTTGTGTTTTTATTATGTTATACTTTGTAAGCTGCCTCAAGCAAGTTCTTCAGAAAAGTAGTATAGAAATTTTCCAAATAGGTTCTCATGAGATTCTCATAGGCCTCCCCTCCCTGATTTATTCTCAAAGCAACCCTGTGATAAAAATGTCAGAATAAAAGTATGTAAAAGACTGACCAGCCCATCAACTTGAATGGACTTTGAGTGGTGTAAATCTTCTTAAGATGGCACTGCCACTGAGCTTCATGGGAGAGTGGGAATTTTAATTGCTTTTCCCAGTTCAACACTGTATTGAGATACATACCTTAATATATATAATATAGATTTGTTTTACATATAAACATATATTGACAATTCATTCATAAGACACTTTCCATTGCTATCTTAGTGAAAAAGCTTGTTATCTGACGGTGAACACATTCCATGTATAAGAGCAATTACTTCCAATTTTTAAACAAATGCAACCAGCATTCCCTGCCAAGCTTTACAGAGACTAAGTAAATTGGTTTTATGTTAAGTAAACAAAGTGGCTAGACTATGACAGCAAGATAAATGAGTGAGCTACTTGAGCAGAATCTTGTGATGTTCCCCAAAGAATTTTTTAAATAGTTACATAAATATACAGGTTCCTAAAATCTAGCAAGCAGATTTTTCTTTATTTAAATTCACACATTTGCAGTTTATTGCCACAAATAATTGCAGTCCCAAACATCATGCTCAAAGTTTCAAAATTCAACATATTAATACAAAGTCCCCAGTGGGTAAATTAAGCATCAGAATAAGATACTCCGCCTCCAATGATAAGAGAGCGGGCCATCAGAGATGCAACTTTCTTCTCTCCTCACATTTTAAATGCGACCCATTTCCAAAGGAATAATTTCATATATTTGATATGCAGTACAGAAAAATCAACTTATGAATCTGTTTTTTTGTGAAAGCAAGCCTCAACAATACCAACACTAAACAAAGTTTACAATACGTCATGCTCCCCACCCACCCCGCCCATAGTATTACTTACTTTCTCACTAAGTCAGCCATACTTCCTGTTATTCGTTTAAGTTCCCACAACCCAGGACAAAGAGCATACTATAAAGCGGAAAAAAAGGAATTTCTTGGGCACTGCAAGCCAGCAGTATTTCACTGGCTATGGTTTGGATGCCCCTGTGTTAGCCCAAGATCTGTTCTCTTGGAGACTTATCTATATAAAGGTAGAACATGCCATTCAGGCGCAGCCACTTTACATATACTGGGTTGATCCAACACAAAATTTACATTTGTACTAGGGTTCTTGAATAGGTGGAAATGGAAAAAAGAAGACCACAGTAGGTGATTGCACTAAGTTAAATGTATTGCATCCCCATGTGTATTTCTGCTTGTGAAAGATCTTGTGCAATCAATTTCTGGGCACTATAATACACACAGAGGAAAATGCTAGGTCAGGGGTCCCCAACAAAGTGCCCTTGGATGCAGTGGGCAGTGGCCACCATTTTGTGGTTGGCTCTGCCTCCCATGGCAGCCATTTTATTGCTGCATCCACCACATTGTGACAGTATTCCAAAGGTGCTCACAAGCTCAAAAAGGTTAGGGACCCCTGTGCTAGGTATCACACGAGACCTTGCACAAGTAGAACTACACTAAGTGTGTTTATGATTCTGCCTGCACAAAGTGGATATAAGCCATTATATTCACCAGGAGACAAAATGACTCTGAATATAGGTGATCCTCCTTAAAAAAAAGGTTATACACAATATTCTTTAATGACTGTGCAAACCTGTAACTTATAAGCAAATGTAAAGTGAACCACTTTTTTGCCTGACAGCACACCTGAAAAAAATCCTGGTCTCCCTTTTAGGTAAATGCAGTACATGAATTTGTCTTGTACACAGACAGAAAGAGGATCATATAAATTTAGTATTGTCTGACTGGATGCAAGCTGTCTGTGATTTCAGAAAGAGATTTTTTTCTCTACCGCTTGCAGTCTGAAAGCCTGAACTGACTGAATGGGAGAAGCCAAGAACTGAACCTGGAACATTCTGCATGAAAAGCATGTGCATGAGCTATGGGTCTTCTTGATCCTTCTATGCAGAAGAAATGTATACAATCCACATTCCTTTAAAGATTACCACTTAAAAGTACACAAAGGACCAAAGAGAAGTCTTTAATCTGGCACATGGTATAAGAGGGAGGAATGAAAAAGATAAGGTGGAGGAATGAAAAAGATAAGATGGGAGATGAAATTACATCAGGTGCTATCAGGCTAGTAGTGCACCTTTACATACTATTTTACTGACAGTCGAGATCCAGGGTAGCAATTCTCAGTGACCCAAGGCAGTCCACAAATGACAGAAATAAACAGGAATCCTGTATGCATTTGGACAAGAGTTATGAGTTTGGAAAGACAACTACCAAAAAAACCCCCACCCTTCCAGGTATGATTATGTATAAAGATCCTTAGGAAATCAACTGTTTTGATTTCTGATTTTGCAACATGTGTGAACTTTTCCACCCTGGCAGGTTTTCTAACAGTCAAAAGTTATTGACATCTCTGGGTTAGTTAGCATTTGTTAGTTATAGTTGCAAAGGAACCAAAACTTGAATTCCTAGTTCACTCCAAGATTAGGCCAGCAGGTAAAGCAAATTAGTTATGCTGGGGTGGGAGAATCATTTGCAACTTTTTTCCATTAAAGAAAGGAAAGGAACTAGTAGGCTCACAGTACAATCTCTTCTAAGGACACTGAAGTCCACAGAGTTCAAAAGTAACTCTCCCCTAAAGCTGCTCTTATGCCACCGCCTTCAGTAGACTTAAGAGTCAAACCAGACGTGACTGCATCCTTGTGGCTGCACGAGGACATTGCCAATGCTTGAAAGACATTTAAAAATGTCCCAAGGGACCAGGCCTGAAGCACAGCAGATGAGGCGCTTTTGCCCCACTGCAGCTTATCAAGTGCAGAAACAGTCACAAACCAGCACCGCAGCTGACCCAGCATGTGGTAAGGTATTGGGGGGGGGGAGGGAAATACGAGTGCCATACTGCAGGCCCAATCAGGAGCAGGCACTCATAACATCTTTAAGTGACTTTACAATAGTTTAAGCACCCATGAGGATGCCACCACATCTAGTCTGGCCCCCAGACCTCTGCTTAGGACTTCACTGAAGAAGTGGGATAAGGAAGACCAGGAGGAATCAGCAGAGATGTGACTGTTTCATGCTTCAAAAGGCACCTGCTGCACTAAATCTGTTTTCACCGTTGGATGTCAGATGCCCTCCTTGTTGCACAAGGCCACTTCACTTGCTCCATGAAGTCTAGATCTTTGGAGATGCTGCTTAAGTAACAAAAATAAGTCTTGATCTCCTTTGATTGCTGGCAAGTGAGAACACTAAAGGGGTCATTCTTTGCTTTAGGGAGGTGAGGGAATTAAAATATTGGACAGCAGTCGCTCTGTTTGCATCAGAGCAAGGTTAAGAGCTCAGGGAGGCACTTTAGTTTTGCATCAGACTACTCTGAATAAGAAATGGCATTTTGAACACTGGCTGGTGGTTTTGAATCACACGTCCTGGTGCAAACCAAATTATCTAATAAAGCTCTTGAAGTAATTATGCTGCCCGATAGACTCCCTATATTCCTTACATGTTCTTTTTATTCAAGAGGGATTTTGCGAAACTGGGAACCAAAACATTGCAGAAAAACTGATCAGCCAGACACACGAATCCTTTCTTTCCCTGCATTATTCTAAATGAAATGAGCAAAGACCTAATTCAGGTTGCCACGTTCATGTTCTTCATTTTCTTAATGTAGATCTAGTGGCAATGCTAATGGTTGCTGGCCTCCAGGTGGTCCCTGGAGATCTCCTGGGATTTCAATTGATCTCCAGATGACAGAGATCTGTTCCCCTGAAGAAAATTGCTTCTTTGGAGGGGCAGACTCTACGGCATTATACCCTGTTGGAGTCCCTCCCCTCCTCAGTCCCCACCCTCTCCAAGCTCTAACCCCAAATCTCCAGAAATCTCCTCTAGCTGCATTACTTCAGTAGTGGAGCCGTGTAAGGACAGGGAGTAGGTGGGCTCAGTGTCCACTGATCTTCAACAACAGTTGTCTTTTCAAGAAGCTCATAATAGCATGCAAAGGGATAGTGTTTGAAATGTGACCACTACTCTTCTCTTCCACTCACCTGGCTCTCATTTATCATTAGTACCAGTGATACCACTAGTTGTCCTTTGGGTCATTCAAATGCTCAAGCTGGTGCCCAGTAGTTAAGAGCAGTGCAAGTCGTAGTGAAATGCTGTAGTACAAGAGTGGCCAATGGTAGCTCTCCAGCTGTTTTTTGCCTACAACTCCCATGAGCCCCAGTCATTGGCTGGCTGGGGCTGATGGGAGTTGTAGGCAAAAAATATCTGGAGAGCTACCATTGGCCACCCTTGCTGTAGTGAAATGGCACAGGCAACGCAGATTGAAGCTGAACCCAGCAAAGACAGAGGTCCTATGCCTAAGTTTATTTATCTATTGCACTTGTATCCCACCTCCCCAAACAGGCTCAGAGCGGCGGCCTAGATAGAGAGATCCTTCTACCGGCCTTTGATGGGGCACCGTCGCTGGTAATGGAGGCCCAGGTAGCAGCCACTGCCAAATCCGCATTTTATCATCTTAGGCAGATGAGGCAGTGGGCTTCATACTTAGAGCGCAACGACTTGGCAACAGTGATCCATGTGATGATCATCTCGAGAATCGACTACTGTAATGCCCTCTACATGGGGCTGCCCTTGACTCAAATTTGGAGGCTACAATTGGTGCAGAACGCAACAGCCAGGTTGTTAATGGAGCTATCTGTAAGGGTGCACATTCAACCTCTGCTGGAAACACTGCACTGGTTGGCTGTGGCATTCCGGATTCGCTTCAAGGTGCGGCTCATAATCTTTAAAGCCCTATGTGGCCTGGGACCTGCCTACCTTCGGGACCACCTCTCCCCATATATGCCCTAGAGAGCACTGCCCAAGATGATAAAACTTTTGAGAGTCATTTCTCTGAAATGTCTTCAAGTAGAAACACCTGGAAAAGATTAAAGACTATACCACTGAAGATGGTAATGTCTTTGTAAGGGCTTTGAGATCAAAGGTACAGGTCCCTTTATGCAAGTCAAAACTGGTTTGTTTTTTAATGGTTTCCATTTAAAATCTGAGCAGTCACATCCTTTG
This sequence comes from Heteronotia binoei, assembly GCF_032191835.1. NCBI lineage: Eukaryota > Metazoa > Chordata > Lepidosauria > Squamata > Gekkonidae > Heteronotia > Heteronotia binoei. The sequence continues at coordinate 105,379,447 of NC_083229.1, forward strand.
GTAAATATAAGAACCAGTGAACTAGTGCAAGTCGCTCCTCTTTTCAACAAGATACACCAAGCACTTAAACACATTGTCTTGAAGAAATGCTTCAAACATTTCTCTTGTTCTAAGAAAAACCATGGTATGCACATATAAATACACCCCCACGGCCCATTTAGAAACCGCTCACTTTATGCCACAACCACTCACTTTATGCCACAACCAACAGTTACAAATCAGACACTGGAGCATGCAGTGCTGCAAAACACATCTGATAAATGTACAGCCTTTGAGAATGAAACACTTCTCAAAACTCACATTCAAATGTAATGCTTAATAATATCGTAGCCTTGAGGTCAACAACTCAGTTTGCAACCTTTTAAGAAGCCATGCAGCATCTATTTACTTGGAGTCAATGAGTTGCATCCTACCTTTCCACTCGGTTCACTTCAGATTCAGAGGAGCCTTTCTCCAGCAGATGAAGCTCTCCCTGCATTTAAAGACCTTGTTTCTTCCTCCAGAATACAGTGCTGCATTCAGCTAAGCGGCATGGTAGGATAAGGCTGGCTAAAGTGAAATTGCTACAAAATGTGGCATTCATTCTAAGTGGGCTTAAAATGTGAGGGTTTTTTTTTTAAAAAACTGCAAACACCCTCAATTTTGTTAGTTTTTTACAATACAATAAATACCACAGTGTGTATTAATGCTTTTCATAAAGGTTCCCAGAGCATACATGTGATCTCCAAAATTTATGCAACAGTCCTACAAATAAAGCCGTGATTGCTCCTCTATTACACGGGAATGAGTCAGTACGGTGAAGTGGTTAGAATGTCAGGAGAGCAAGGAAGGACTGAGGTTCAAATTCTCAGACCTCACTTGGCCCAGTTACACACACTCAGCATAACCAATCCCATTACTATAATCTTCATCACTAGGGTTAGTGAAGAGTAGGTCAACACTTGGTCTTCTCCTTTTGTCCATATGGCAACTGTAATACAAAGCTGAGAGAGTGTGGGAGCGCTCTCTGCCTACCCCTTAATTCCATAAACAAGCTGACTGTGGGAAACGTGTGACAGGATACTGATAGTGCAATCCTATATAATGAAATCAATGGGCTCAGATTGCACTGTAAATTGCTTCCAAGTAAGCAACTTAATAGGAGTATACCTCATTGATAGTTATTCTGAACAATACTATTTACTATTTATTTTATGCAGAAAATTTGTACACTGCAGTCATGAGACCAGATCATGGCAGTTCACAAAATAATTAAAAGCCATCATAAAATTGTCAACCTAAATTATTAGGCAGTCTAAAATGATGCCCACGAGATAGCCATTAGGCTAGAAGCAGAACACAGACACTACTAAAAGTGAATTCAATGCTTCAATTAGAGAAGGGAACTGTTCGGGCCTGATGTCAAAAGGAAAGTTATGTAGACATCACGCAAGCTGGAAAGGAAAGGGGATGCGGATGCCACCACTGAGAAGGCACTGTCTCTGGTCACCACCCATTTCGCTTCTGTTTTTTGCAAGGCACAGAGTGCAGGGCTTGGAAGGAGGAAAACAACTGTCAGCCCAGACAGTGTGGAAGGAGACGGTCCTGCAAATATTCTGTCACACATGTCTATAATCTTTTTTCCCCCCCGTTTCTAATCTTGTGAGGTTTTTTAGCAGATACAGGAACTACTAAATTCAAAGGCAAATCAAATACTGGTTATGTCCTATGATTAGCTAGAAGAAGGTATAATTCTCTGTTCTACTAAAGCAAAGTTAAAACTGAAGGTATCAAATTTTATTTTGCACCCAGTATTATGCTTGAAAGATCCTATTAGCAGGCTATGTCTGCTAAAAGTCCAAGCAGCTAATCTTTTTGTTTTTCAAAGAGATTTAATTTAAACAGCATTTGTGGTCTACGGTTCGAGACAGTTTTTAAAAGTAGGCAGTGCACACAGAACGACATATTTGAGTTTATGCTTCCCTTTCTTATAGGATAACATTATTCAATTGCCAACAGCTGTTTCTACTTACCTGAAGTGCAGCAGGTGCAGAACAAAAGAATCAAACCCTTTCACCTGCTGCCTCAAATTCTGCCCAGGTAACTCCGAAGAAGTTTTCTTTGTATGCCTGTCACCACAACAGATGTTCAGTGGAAGTCAAGGTAGCCACACCTATGTATCTTTGCCTTGATCTTTGACTTTCTTAGCCAAACTGATTCCAGTAACTGAGCTATACAACAATAACAACTTGCTCAACAAAATATACCCAATATGTTCAGAGAGAAATGCAACAAATCAGTAAAAAGATATTCCTTTCTTGCCATCACGATACTGACAAAAACAAGTAAATTTTCTTTCAACCCATTTTTATAGCAGGACACTTAACCCATATTAATTTATTTACAGCTGAGAAGGAGGGCAGGGTTGCATTAATGCTTACCGTAGTTCTCATGCCCCTTTTTACATGCCCAGGGAAATGCTGATTGCCACTTTGGGATCAGGAAGCAATTTTTCTCCAGGCCAGGGATCCTGGAGGTTTTTTGCCATCTTCTGGGCATGGAACAGGGGTCACTGAGGCTGTGGAGGGGGGGAGGTATTTGTGAATTACCTGCACTGTGCAGGGGGTTGGACTAGATGATCCTGAAGGTCCCTTCCAACTCTGTTTCTGTGATTCTATATACAAGACCAGTTTGTGCAATGGAGCTATCTTTGAAAGTTGAACTTTGGTTCGTAGGACTTTGTAAGTGCATGTATATATGGGTTTCACCTCAATATATTGTTTCAAATACCATGGGGTCCCTGATTTCTTAGGAAGTACATTTATTTTAATTGCAATTCTGTGCCTGTGGGATATTGCCTCTGAAAGTCTACCAACACTCACCTATGTCGCTGTTGCGGTATTATGATTTTAAGAATCCAAGGTGTTCTCAATGACCCAGAACAGCTGAGATGGTGGCAGAGTTTCTATAGGGTCTGGGGGTGAGTACTCAGATTCTTTAGGGAATCATCATAGTCTTACCATGAAGATCCTCTCTAAACCAGAGTTCTAACCACATATATATGTAACGCCAATAATAACATTTAATCACACCGCTCCTTTCCGGGAATCCACCACAACTCAATATACACAGGGCCAGCCCTAGACTGTCTGGCACCCTAGGCAAGGCTAACTTCTGCCCCCCCCCCCCAGCACTGATAACATCACTGAGTCACATGGGGAGACACCCAATTTGGCACCACCAGAAGGCCTGTGCCCTAAGCAGTTACCTAGTTTGCCTAGTGACAGGGATAGCCCTGAATATATACTTGTCAACAGATGGCTTCCAGGACAGTAAAGAGAAAACTGAGGAACATCTTGCCAGTTGTAGAACACCTCAGTTGGGTTTTTATCTCCTTCCTGCCTGAAGGTATAAAGGCTAGATGGGTCCAGAGATGCAAATCTTGGATGTGAGATCAAAGATTCTGGGCTCTTGGTTTTTAACCTACAGCTTACAGCCTAGGAGCCTATGATACCCAGCCTGGTGAATCAGGACCCACCCAAGATAGACGGTGGGCGTTTTCGCACTGACCTTAATCGGCAGCGACGCCCCTCTTCACCGTGCAGGATCTGCGCAGATTTCGCACCAATTGCCATGGAGCACCCGGAAGAGCTGCGGCTTTTGCGGCGCAAACGGAAACTGGTTTTTGGCGGTTTCCATTTGCGCCGCAAAAGCCGCGGGACTTTGCGGCTCTTCCGGCTGCTCCGTGGCAATTGGTGCGAAATCCGCGCAGATCCTGCGTGGTGAAGAGGGGCGTCGCTGCCGATTAAGGTCAGTGCGAAAATGCCCATTGTTTTAATCTATTTGAGTTGATTATTTCATGTATATTTTTAATGTGGTTTAGGGATTTCTGTAAGCTGCTTTGGATCTCCAGAGCAAGGATAAGCACAAACTGAACCATGAACCAAAATTGTGTCTCCCCCCCCCCCCCCCCATGCTCTGTCCAAGAACCTCTATGAGGTTTAAATGCATTCAAAATGCATCTTTAGGCAGGGCCAACATGACTGAGCTCTGAGAGTGAGGCCTTTATAGGTCCCTTTGGAGCTCTCTTTTGGAGCTCAGTAAAGTCGGGCAAGCTAACTTGACTGAGCTCTGAGAGTGGGTGTGGCTTGTAAATGGGCTCTGAAGGTCTATAAATGCCTTCAGAGCCCACTCTCAGAGCTCAGGAGAGCTCCAAAGGTCTATAAAGGGCTGGCTCAATCCACAGGTGGGCTCTGCAGGCATTTAAATGTCTTTAGCACTCAATTCTTGCCCACAAATTCACAAACTGGTTCATGGAATGGACCAGTTCACAGTTTGTGAAAAACCCCAGACCTTGAACCTCCACAAACTGCTTTCCTCCCCCCCCCCAATTTGTGTCCACCTCTACTCCAAAGGAAAAAAACAGCATAATAATCTCATAATAGATGGATAAACAAATACAGTGTGTAATACTTAGGTGTATGTTCACTACCCAAGATTCTATGTCATACATCCAAGAGTTCCTACATGGTATGTATTATACAACTTTATTTCTATTCATTATTTATTTAAAATATTTATTAGCTGCCTTTCTACCTTGTGGCACTCAAGATGGCTGACATTTTAAATAAAACAAAAGTTATAAAAGACAGCAGATTAAAATCTCAATTAGGAAGGTTGATAAATAATTACTAAATCAGTTAAAAGTGGTCCCATATAAAACTGTCTTCAGCTACCTCCTGAAGATGAAGGGGCCGGGTGCACCTCCCTAAGGATATTGTTCATAATTGTGGGGCTGCCACTGAAAAGGCCCTCTCAAATGTGCCCAACAGATGAGCTTCTTTGATTGGTGGGATCTTAATTACTGGGCAAGGATGTATGGGAAAAAATGATCATTCAGATACTTTAGTTCCAACCTATGTGTGGCTTTAAAGGGCAAAATCAGCACTTGAATTGGGCTCAGAAGTGGGTCTGTAGCCAATGTAATTTAAATACACTTATACTGGGGAATAAATTTCACTGGCATCAACTGACTTACAGCTGTAGGAGGACCGGCTGACAAAGTGAATTGAATGACTGTTAGAACCAGAAAAAATATCAAAACTGGATCACACTACTTAATTTATTATGTAATTGTATTACATAATAAATTATAATACATAATACATAATGTATTATGTAATTAATATGTAATTTATTATGTAATTGATTATATTTAAAACTGTTTACATTGTTTTACTTGAATCATGGAATTCCATGTCTGTGAGCCGCCCTGAGCCCGCCTTTGGCGGGGGAGGGCGGGATACAAAAATAAATTTATTATTATTATTATTACATATCTAGAAATGAGCACAAACACCTCATGGAGTAAAATATATTTTCTCAGCCCTGCAGCCAGTTTTCTCTTTGCGGTTTGCAGTTAAAGAGAGAGACAGGGAACTTAAAAGCAAATTAGCAGAACACATTCTCTTGTGATTGTGAACTCCTCTCCCCTGCTGGAGTTTTGGTGTGAGGTGGATAGAGGGCTCTGAGCCATACTGTCTCTCTGCTCATGCTGTGCAGAGGGGTTTAGCTAGTGGGTTCCTTGGCTGAGGACCCACATTTTATACCCTCCCAACCCTCCTGATTGTGTACCAACCCCTCTGTGCCATGAGGGTGAAAGTGAGTGTGAAAGGGGCTCACTCTGGGGGAAAGAAGTCCTCCACAACCACCCCATCCCTGAGCACCAAACCCATCCTTCCAGCCCACCGGAACCTGCTCCTAGAAAGGAATCACCAGAAGTCTCAGAGCCTCCTTTCACTGATCTGTTTTATTCTATTTCCTCCTCTGAGATCTGTGTGTGTTAGTTTAGCTTCCTGGGGTGCAGTTCTGTTTGCTAGTTAAAATTGTACACTGCATGAGCTCCTTTGTCCTGAAACTAGTTGCTCCCATCTCTGTATCTTACTGCTCACAAACGTATTTTGTTGTGAACACACCTGTCTCTGCTGTGTGAACTTAAGAGCAGTAACCTGAGTGAGCACTCTGTTCCTGATTTGCAAGCAAAACAGTGTGGTGTGTGTGTCCCATTTTATCTTCAGAATTCTGTAAGGATAATTAAGTTAACAGAGAACAGCAGAAGTGCTTCATGGGTGATCATGGATTTAGACTGAGATCTCCTGAGTCTAAACACCACTGTACTACTGCACCACACTGGCAGCCCTCGAAATAATGCTGTTAGTGTACAGCAAGAAGTGAGGAACTATGATACAGAACCACTGAAATTTATTATGACAAAATTAAAATTTCTTATATGAATTATATAATTTAAGAGGAAGGCTGGAGGAAACTTGAGCCCTCTATAAATTATGTCAAGGTGGGGTTTTTGTTAACCATTCAATAAAAAGAAACTAAGCAAATGTTACAGAGATTATTTTTATATGCACGCTATACACTGCTGAAATGCTTAAACATGCCTGAGATGTTAAATGAAGACGAGCGGAACAAATTCCAAATAGCATTGCTGCCCTCTTCTGGGCTCTACTCTCCCATCCCCCATGCCTCTGATTACTTATTCCATTAAGGTATGGAGTTCCATACAAGTCACTTAGAGAAATATACTCAAAATTACTGAGGAAAGCTAGATTTTCTGGAAACTTGTGTGGCCTAAACAAATGCAGGATTCGTTAAGAGCTGTAACACGTTAATAGTCAAATGTATTATTTAATAACAGCAATTGTTACCAAAAAAACCACACTGATAAATGCAGACAGTTGCTAATTATAAAACAATCAGGGAAGCATCTGGAATAAATCAGAAAAGTCACTCCAAGAACAATCTTCTTTTCCTTTTCCCCATGCTGATGAACACTCCAGGTGCTCTTAAGGAGAAAATTCTGATCAACTATCACCTCAAGGTCTAGAAATGTGTGTAATCATCTGTGTAATTCCACAACTGTTTCACACATACAAAAACATGCTGAAATATTTTAGGTTATCAAATCTATTTGCAAAGAACTATAATGAAAGGCAGAGAATAAGCAAAGCAGGCTAACAAAAACCAGTCCTCTCCACTCCTAGAGCCACCAACAGTTCATTAGTAAATCCACAAATAAAATGTTTGATACAAGTTCATACACTGTTCAAAACCTTTGGTCTGTGCTGTTTTCATGACACACTGAGTCTTCTCTTTTCCTCTCCCACCCACAACTTGCCTCCCACTGATTTGGCAAGCATATCTTAACCTTTCAACTTTTCACCAACAAAATTTAAAGCTTACAAAACAGTAAGCTTGCACAAAAAAGAAAAGAAAAGTCTTTAAACTTCTGCTACATAAGATAGACATAATAATTCTTTTTTTTTTTTCCCCAGGGGGAAAAGATCACTTTTCTGCTTATGAGGTCCTGTTAAGTACAAATGTTACGATCTGGAAAGATCTTGTATTTTCTTTCTAATTACCAAAATTTAGTAGTTGGTGGGAAACTGGAAAAAAAAACCTTCCTATGAAATATTTTATCTCAGAATTAAAACTGAACTATTTTTAAAACCAGTGCTTTAAAATATTGTTCTGGCTGAAGCAGATTGTACCAGCTGTAGCTTCTCAACAGTGGTAGCCCCATGTACATCGCACTGCAGTAATCTAACCTAGATGTTTCCAGGGCATGCTCTATAGTGGTGAGTTCTTCCTATCTAAGCTGGCTTACCAGTCAAATCTGGTGAAAGGTGCCCCAGTAGGGCAAGCTGGCCCAGGACAGAACACAGCAGGATGTAAAACATTTTTTAAAAATTATAAATAGTTAAAAATGATTAAAACAGCATAACTTAGCAGATTTGTACACATGGTTTCTAGTCGGTGGCAGGCCCATAGCCTTGGGGGTGGGGCTGTGGGGGGCCTGCCCCCAACTTTCAGGCAGGATCCCCTGACTTCCAGGGGGCCCTCTAGGAAGCCGCTTGGTTGTAAATCTTTTTATTTATTTATATTTGCCGTGGCTGAGCCGATGAAGCGTCAGCAGCAGCAGCTAAAGCTGGGAGAGCTGAGCAGGGCATAGTGCACTGCAGCAACAAAAGCAGCAGGTGGAGAGGAAGGAGGTGGAGGAAGCCGTGTGGAATGGGCCAGGGAGGGGGGGAAGGATGGAGCTGCTGGCTGCAAAGTGCTGGGGTGGGGGAGAGGGAGGTGGAAGGAGACCCCCCTGCTTGAACACAAGGTACAGTCCCTTCTTGACGCCAAAGTTTTAAGGCTGGCTACCTTGACTTGGCCACTTTCAGAGCCTCAGGTTTTTGCCCCTACTCCAGAAGGCTTCTGAGAAGTAGCAAACTTTGCAATGGATGGGAAAAGGTGCCCCTGACTTTTTAAAATGCCCCCTAACTTTTAAAATCCTCGCCATGCCCCTGTGGTTGGTTAAGATTGTATATATTTGCCAGGATATATAGTAGGTGTTCTGAAAACTTGAGCATACCCACTGGAATTTATTCCCTTTGAATGGCAGACTCCAATCTTGTATTATAAATGGCTTTTAAAACCCTTTTTAATTTCAAAAAAAGATCTGTCATCAGTTGGGTGAAGCTGTCCAGAGAAATTCATGGTTTCAAACAGGGCTTTTTTGTAGCAAGAACTCCTTTGCATATTAGGCCACACACCCCTGATGTAGCCAGTCCTCCTGGAGCTTACATTAGGCCCTGTGCTAAGAGCCCTGTAAGCTCCTAGAGCAGGGTTTCCCAAACTTTTCTTTCCTGTGGCCCGGTTATTTTTACACTTCTCCTTTGTGGCCCACTAAAATTTGGGGGTGGAACCAAGAGACTTTGGGGTGGAGCTGGAGGACAGGAATTATGTCATTTCCTGCGGTGTCAAGGGCCAATGTCATTTCCTGCGGTGTCACTTCCGGGGCACAATGAACCAAAACTCCACCTTTTCCTGTGATGTCACTTCCAAGGCACTCCCCCAAACCTGCCTCTTCTTCTGAAGTAACTTTATTTTCAGAAAAAAATCTCTGAAACTCATGCTGAGCAAAAATGGAGGTGGAAAGTGGGTGGTCCTCTCTTTCCACTCCCACACCTGTCTGTTTGTAATTTCTTCTCCAGCTTGCAAGCACTTCTAATGCCCATATTCAATTGCCTGCACCACCTACACACCCCTTCCTCAACAGCACTGCCCAGTGTATGCAGTTGGGAGTGCTGTTGCCATTGCCATCAGGAATGACAGCACTGTGTATCACCAACACTGGGCCCTGGCAGCTGCTCTACCTCAAAATATGCTGAAACATTTAGTAGGTCCTTCCTTCAGCTGCTAGTACTGGAACCCTTCCTCAAGCTATAACCAAGCTTGCTTGGTTTCAAGAAAATCTTTCGACAGCTATTTTTCATACTTTTCTCTGGCTGAAACACTGGGAAATTGCTGCGAAAGGTAGCAGAGAATTGTACTGCAATTAATGAAATAATTTTAAGTTATATGAAGTTCAAACAAGCTTTTCTGTAGTTATCCCAAAAAGGATATTATGAGGGGCTGCAGCTTTTTACTGGCTGTGTTTCCCATGCCTTTAAAAGCAACCTGTTGTGCAGATATTTAGCCAGTGAACTTCTTCCATCCTTTTAAATATCTACAGGAGGAGTTTAATTTTGGTGTCAGACAGCTGTTAAAAGCAGGACCAGTAAAATGGTGCCAAGTTCATAGGACCATCACTTCCGGTGCTGTTGAGATATACTGCAGTAATCTCCAATAATCTCTTTCTTCCCCACACCTCTCACTCACTCACACAGAAATCTCATAGAAAGGCCAGCTGGCCACAACTGGGGGTGCAACTTTTCATTGGCAGAGCTCCTATGTCTGCAACAACAGTATGATGAACAGAAAAATTTCATCCAAAAATGGAAGGAAGGAAGGAAGGAAGGAAGGAAGGAAGGAAGGAAGGAAGGAAAGAAAGAAAGAAAGAAAGAAAGAAAGAAAGAAAGAAAGAAAGAAAGAAAGAAAGAAAGAAAGAAAGAAAGAAAGAAAGAAAGAAAGAAAGAAAGAAAGAAAGAAAGAAAGTCAGAGAACCCCAGCCAGCAACAATTCTGCCCAGAGGTCGTTTGGTAAAAAAACATAGCTACTGGAATGCCCACTCTCCGCCCCTGCCAGCTGAAAAAAACACACACATCCTTCTTTGCTGCCCAGCCCTCCTGGGGAAATCTCCCCAAAAGAGCATACTGCAAGGCACATGAAAGCTCATATCTTGTCCAGTTCTGCAAGGCTTGCAAGGCAGCTTTATTTCAACTTGCTTTTAATTGATACTTGATAGCTACATATGAGGCTACTCAAGAAGACTGAAGTTATTGGAATATACCATTAGCACCAAATTGTTTTAATGTTTTAATCGTTATACTGTTTAAGGTTTTAATTAGTTAATGCTTAATATTTGTAAATGTTTTTATTGTTGTAAGCCACCCTGAGCCTGCTTTGGTGGGGAGGGCGGGATATAAATCCAATAAAATAAATAAATACCTTGAAGAACACTTCACGGATCTAAAGTCCCAGCGGACTCCAGCTTTTCTCTTAAACACTAGGAGGGGGAGAGAAGGAAGGAGAGGCATCCAGCTCCTCTCTGCACAACACAGAGACGGGGGAAGGAAGGAAGCCAAACAGAGCTCAGGCTTTGCAGCCTGTGTCAGTCTTCAAGGCTAGCTTTTCTCTGCACAACAGAGAGATGGGGGAATGAAGGAAGCAGAGCAGAGGTCATGTTTTGCTGGGGGCGGGGCTAGCTTTGGCATTTCTTGTGACCCGGTAGTGAGGCTTCCATGGCCTGGTACCGGTCACGACCCTGCAAATGGGAAACACTGTCCTAGAGGATTGGTTACATCAGGGGTGTGTGACCTAATATGCAAAAAAAGCCCTGCTTTCAAATTTCTTGGATGGATGGTACTATGTGATTTTTTTATTCAGGCTGCTATGTATAAGCTCCGCAAATAAAACCTTTCATTTAATATTGCTATTGAATTCCCAAACAGCCCCAAACCAAAATATTCCTACATACGTTACGGTGCAGTATCTTACAATTCCACATATGATGCTAAGTATGTTTCTAAATATTATTTGAATAAAATTAACGCATTTGCATTTTTGAATTTCACAAACATTCCAAACAATTTAAGTTATAAATGATGGGTTAGATCCCATAAATTCATTCTGCTAATGGTGGCATTGTCCTCTAGCAAAAGTGTCTTCCCTGGATGTAAGGGGCACTGACCCTCACATCGGGAGAAGGCTGTTTGCAATGGAGAAAAGTGCTACAGCTAGCGTAACAGAGGCTTCACCTGGTGCAAGGACCTTTCTGCCAAAGGAACTGCCTCGTCTGCCCTAGAAATCCCACACAGTTATACCAACACTGTACAAACCAACACATTAAAGACATAAAAGTTAGAATACATTTTAAAAAAATATTACATGTATTTAACTCCCCCCCCCCACATTGTTCTCCCCAAAAATTTAACAAAAACATTCCGCAGCTTTGAGGTTTACTCAACGTTTCAAGAACAATTTCAAAAAATAAACTGATAGCTATTTCTTGAATTATGGTTTGTGCTGATCCATCTAGAACAGGGGTGTTGAACTCATTTGTTATAAGGGCCAGATCTGACATAAATGAGACCTTGTCGGGCCGTGCCATGCCATGCCATGTGTGTACCTATTTAAGATTAGGTAGCAGAGATATAAACTTTTTAAAGGATACAGACAGACTAGACTACAGATTTTTTTAAGAAAAAAAAATCTTAAAACATGCTTTAAAACATTAGCACTCGTTGGTCTTAAAGGTGCTTGTTTTGTATTTCTCCCATGGGATCCAGGAAACTGGGCAAAGGAAGTTCTGGCTCTTTCCCTCCCTCTCCAGGGGACCAGAGGGGGAGGAGCCTCAATGAATGGAGAAAGTTGAGGTTCTGCTCAGCAGCTCCTGTGCAATTGAGTAAGCCTTGCAAAGCAAGCTGAGATGCAGAAGGAAGCAAGAGAGAGGGGAAAAGAAGCAGACAAGAGCCAGTTGCTCAGGGGCCTGATCGCCCCCAGGCTGCATGTTTGACACCCCTGAACTAGGCAATTCTCAGAAAAAAGAATTTAGCCCCTAAAAGTTCTGTAATGTCACTTGGAAACCACCTTTTCTTTGAATAGGGATAAAAATATTGGAAACATTACGTGAAATAGTCCAGTCTCGATACTGGGGAATTAACTAGGGAGACGGGGAAGACCAAGATGGTACAGAGATCGCACACCTTTGTCTGCCAAGATCCAGTTCAGTAAGAAGACCCCAGATTTTACAAAAAATATGATGGATTACAATCACACAGAAGCAATCAAAAATACACACATTCAAGAACTAAGAAAATAAGGAATGAAAATAGTGATTTTAGGGATTAATTATGGGGTAATATCACCTGTCTGGATCTGCATATGTTTGTGTTAAAAAAGTTGGAGAGAGAGAGAGAGAGAGGGATGCTCATGACCAGCATGTCATATCCAACTCTCCATGTAACAAAACTCAATGAAAATGTATTTGAATTGCTCTAATAATCCCAATGATACAAAAAATCATCATATATCACCATATAACTCTTGGCCTGTCTTTTTTGGGGTCTCTGGTTCAGATAAAGAAATGGAAACCCCATTACTGTTGGGGTGCTCCTATGAGTTAGGCAGCCCTTTTTAGCTACAGTATTGAATTTTACTTTCAACATTTTATTCCATGCATGGCAACCGAGTTATGCAAGAGATATCGTCATTGAGATGTTGACTATATGAAGTGTATAGTTTCAAAGGTCATCTTAAACTATACTTACTATCTCTTTATGTTACCGGCTGAAATGCGTATAGCAAAAAATCACTAAAAATCTAAAATGAAACCCTAAAGACAAACAAGGATTAAGAAAAATGATTGAACTTTGTCCCCAAACGGATTTGTTCTGCCATTGTCTGAGCTACTAATTCCAAAATAATCTTCTTTTAAAAAGAAACTCAGGTAACATTTACTAAGAATTCTAGTAAAACACTTCGCATCAGTTTCCACAGCTAGGCAACAGAACAATGGACTGATTCTGGAAGGGAATGCTTTATCAGATGATCAGTCAAGGACAGTAGAAATGAAATTCTCCTGGGCCACAATTTGCTTCTGAAAGAGTACATCAATGCTGCTTTTGCTTCCATTTACACCATGTTCCTTCTACATTTGGCAGGAACTTCCAAGATGGACTACTGCAACATACAATGCATGAGAGTAACTTGTAGCGATGGGCACAGACCTGAACACCAAACAAAATCTGGCCTGGACTTTACCTTGTTCAAGGTTCGGACAGTTCAGTTCAAAAGTCACATGTTTGGATCGGGAAGTCTCTAAACTTTCTGCCCGATTCGGAACCTCTTATGCACTCTTGGCAAAGAAACTCCACCCATGGAGTTTTGCACTGAAAAGTGGGAATGGGTGGGATATTTCCAGCCATCGAGGGACCAATAGTGACAGTCTGAAGCTGACAGGCATCGATCTGACTTCCTCCGGATGGGGAGGGGAATGTATATACTCACTTGAGGCGCATTCCTGTCCCCTGTTTGCATCTGGTTTTTGCAAGTCTTGTTCTCCTTGCGCGTGAAAGAATATCTTTTGGTGGACTGGGGGGGAGGGGGAATTACTAGGGTGGGCGGAGAAGCCTGTTGAATCTCCTGGCCTCTATACAAACTGTCAGAGTAAAAGCATCACCTCTCTTTTTTCTCCTTTCCTTGCATTCAGAGCTACATTTCTATCCACCCCACCCCCTGCTGCCTTTTTCTTTTCTGTGAGGAGTGGGAAACATGGATAGATTTTTTCTTTTAAAACATGTTTTTGATTTGATTTGGGGGTGGACTGTTCACTTCTGTGGGTTCTGAAAACCTCCCTTTCTCTGCATGCTGGCTCCTTTCTGCTCCTCCAAAAAGCACCTTGTTTCTTCCTGCATTGCTTGAGCTGCCTGGGGGTTTCCTCTCTCCTCTCCTACTCAGGCACCCAAACTATCTACAGATTTCTGGGGGGCTTGGTTAACTGCCCTCTTCCCTGGCTGTGGGGTACCCTTTCTGCTCCTCCAAAAAAGCATCCTTTCTCCTCTGCCACATATTCCCACACATTCCCTTAGCTAGTTCACCAGTACCCCCTCCCACAGCTGTGCAGTGAGTTTTACTAAAAGAACCCAGGCTAGGTTGTCCCTGTCACCTTCCCAGGTAGGATGGAAGGCTTGGCCCCAATCAGTTATCATGTCGCCAGGGCTAGGTGGCTGGGCACAGGACAACTCTCCCCAAAACAGTTTCCTGGAGACACCTTGCTTGGTGGTCTGCTACTTGGATCCCCCCAAATCTGACATGCAAGTAACATGTGGGCCATGTGGAGGGTCACCCCAGGGAGGAATTGTGTGCGTTGAAGGCCTCTAGCTCACCCAGGTCAGTTTTTGTCACTCCTGAACCGGCAGAAGTGACATCCCTTTGAAAAACATTGCACTGAATGACCTTTTTTAGGGGTCTGTAACTCAGCCCCTCAAAGTCCAATGTGGACCAAACTTGGTGGGTATATTGAAGAGAGTGATCTGGCGACAACCTGCTATTTTGGAGCCTTGAAGCCCTGTGTGGGGTGTTTAAAAAACCGGACCAGTTCACAAACTGGTTCGCAAACCAAGCTGTGGTTCAGTTAGCGAACTGGTCCGGGAACCAGTCCAGTTCTGTTCGTGAACTGAACCAGTATTTTCTGGTCTTTTTTTCTGCCCATCCCTAGTTGGGATTCTGAAGTCAATGCAAAATGTTGCTGTATGCTTATTGGTTAGCATTGTGTATTTTAAGATTCTGAAAAAAGCTGTCTTAGCTACCCAATTATATTTGACTGAATTCAAGTTGCTTGTTCTTATTTGAGCAATCTGGGAGCCACATACTTAAAGGAACACTGATCCATGCACAAAACCATATAATTAGCTTGGGTCTTCATATCAGTTCTTGGTGGAGCCCTTTAGTCAAGGTGGATAGATTACTCTGGTGCTCTCCTAGGCTTTTTCTGTGATGGCAATGAAGCTTTGGAAATTTCTGTCTGAAGAGAGGTGCAGGGAAGGCAAAGCACAGAAAACAGCATCACTCTGCTTTCTGTTGGATGTGCCTTTCTTCAAATTTTGTACAAGAAGGCAAAAACTTGCATATCCTGCTATCAGCCAAACCAGCACTGGAGCAAAGCAACATGAGCCAGCACAGCTCATGGCTGTTAAGAGTAAGGCTGCCAACTTACAGGTAGGACCAGGAGATTTTCTAGAATTACAGTTGATTTCAGACAACATATATTAGTTGGCCTGGAGAAAATGGCTGCTTTTGGGGATAGACTGTAGGACATTATACCCTGAAGTCCCTCCTCTCCCCACAATCCTGGCCTCCCTGGGATCTACCCCACATCTCCAGGAATTTCCCAGCCAGGCGTTGGCAGCGGGCTCTTACCAGAGGATATGGACAGGATCCTGGCTGCATTGAAGCCTACCACTTGCCCCCTGGATCCCTGCCCATCCTGGCCGGTGAAAGCCAGTCAGGATGGTATCAGGGATTCTCTGGGTGATATTAACAACTTGTCCCTTTCAACAGGGACCTTCCCAGAGAAACTGAAGGAGGCAGTGGTTTGTCTGCTTTTGAAAAAAAACATAATTAGACCCTGGGGTCTTGGCCAACTACCGCCCAGTTTCGAATTTACCGTTTCTTGGTAAGGTAGTTGAGAAAGCAGTGGCAGAGCAGTTACAGGTTTTCCTGGATGAGACTTCCGCCTTAGACCCATTCCAGTCTGGCTTTCGCCCGGGCCATAGGACGGAGACTGCCCTAGTCGCTCTCACAGATGATTTAAGATGGCATCTGGATCAAGGCGGGTCAGCGCTGCTGATACTTCTTGATCTGTCAGCAGCATTTGACACAGTCAAGTATGACCTTATGACCCACCGCCTTGCCATCGCTGGAGTTCGGGGGGCGGCCTCACAATAGTTTTCCATCTTTCTCCAGGGGTGAGGACAAAGGGTGGTGCTTGGCGAGCAGACTTCCTTGCGGCATCCACTTGTTTGTGGAATGCCGCAGGGAGCCATTCTCTCGCCAATATTATTTAACATCTATATGTGCCCCCTTGCCCAGATTGCCTGAAGTTTTGGGCTGGGTTGCCACCAATACACTGATGATGTCTGTTGATGGGTGGCTGGCCAGTCGCCGCCCCTGATCAGTTGTCCAAGGCATTGGGAGCCATGGCTGGGTGGTTACAACAGAGCCGGCTGAAGCTGAATCTAGCTAAGTCGGGGTGGGGTGGGTATGGGCATCGAGCTCCCAGCTTTGGATGGTACCACACTGGCGTCAGCCCAAAAGATGAGGAGCTTGGGAGTGACCTTGGATGCCTCCCTTTCCATGGAGGCCCAGATCACAATGGTTGCCAGGTCTGACTTTTGTTATCTTTGGCAGATCAAGCGGCTAGCACCATATCTATCCCCCCAGGAGCTGGCTACAGTGATCCATGCAATGGTCACTTCCAGACTAGACTACTGTAACTCGTTGTATGCTGGCTTACCCTTGAGGCTGATCTGGAAACTGCAGCGGGTGCAGAATGTGGCACCTTGCCTGCTGACTGCACCACCTATATAGGTGGGCATTCGGCCAGCGCTCCGCAGACTGCACTGGCTGCCCATTGAGTACCGGATCCACTTCAAGGTTCTAGTGCTAACATTTAATGCCTTACGCGGCCTGGGACCAACATACCTGCGGGACCGTCTCTTTCCATATATGTCCAGGAGGTCATTACGTTTGGCATCCCAGCATCTGTTGGCCATCCCCGGCCCAAGAGACGCCCACCTCGCCTCAACTAGAGCCAGGGCTTTTTCGGTTCTGGCCCCAACCTGGTGGAATCAGCTCCCTATTGAAATCTGGGCCCTACTGGTGCTGTTCCACCAGGCTTTTAGCTGAGGCCGCGGGCATCTATTCTTGATCTGGTTGGCCTCCCCGGCCAGCACTGTCATCTGTGATAGGAATTAGAATAAAAACTGCCATCCCTATGAGATATCATTATGTGAGATAGCTAGGCTGGGTTATATGTGATGTCATGGTAATCTGAGTACTGTTCAGTTGTCTGTTTTAAAATGTTTTTATTGTATTTTATTGTTTTATTATGTGTTGTACTCCGCCCTGAGCCCTACGGGGAATGGGCGGAATAGAAATTTACTAAAACAAACAAACAAACAAATAAATAACCTTCAGCTAGAGTCAACAGAATGCAGCCTCCTGACAAGGTTCTTGTTTTCAATCAAACTTTCACTATCAGAATACTCATTAGCCAGTGGAAGAGTGAGAAAGTTTATCCTCCATGTTGAATGATGCCAGTGTTTGGCTTTGGAAGTCCAGTTTGTGCCTGATGTACAGCAGTGATTCTCCATTGAGAATGTTTGACAGAGAAGCAAGAAACACCACCGGGATCTTGTTTGGAACTGTGGAGTATTGCTTTTGGAATTTGCAATATGGACTATTGCTAATTGGATGTTTTTGGACACTCTTTGTGATTCAGGACTTTTGGCTTTAAGGCAATACTTCTTATGTATGAATATGGAATTCTGATATATTATGTATATGCTTTATAGGGTGTTAATATACTATATATTTGGCATTTAGTGTAATATAGTTTGACATACATAGTATTTTGTTCTGAGGTGGCTTTGTTTGGTACTGTGTGCTGGCCTGTTTTGTACTGTGTGCCTTGGTTGTTTACTTTGGAGAAAATAAAACAACCTTTCATTTTCTTCGTAATTTCTCTTCCTCTTTTTCACACTTTTCTTTTTCATTTTGCTCTCTTCCTTTCATGATGTGCCTTCATTTCTTTCCCATCTTCCAGTCCCTCCCCTCCTTTATTTGTCAGTCTTGATCTCAACTCCTTTTCATGCCTGATTGGTAACTCAGACCATGCTTAATAGTAGTATAGCAGCAAACCCTTGTTCATGTAGTGGGAGTGGGTGGGTGGATAGTTAATATTTCCCCACTATCTATCAAATTTGTAAACGGGCGCCTCCCCCCTCCTTCGCATACATGTTAATGTAATGTTAATCTTTTTTAGATGGAACGGAAGTTTGAACTCCTCCTCCTTTAATTAGATCTAATCACTTTAAACACTGTTCAGGCAGTGAGTTGTTGTAGTGGTGGGACAATAAGTTTATAAGAATATAAATCAGCAAAATCAATCCCAGTTATCCCAGTACTTCTCCACCAGTACTACTATAAAATCAATTTGCATCTGCAGTTGTGCTAGGTAAAGGTACAAGGGTAAACTTCAATAGAGCTTTTACTGATTTACTTTCTAATGATAATTGTGATATGAAATTTTTTACAGCCCATCTTCATCCGATGTAAGAAGTATGGTCTATATTGGTTCACACATGTATGGTTGTATAAATATAAAATTACAAAATTAGATGCATGCTTTGGATCAAGGTCATATGATGGGGGGGAGGTGGAATCTTTGTTCGGGGACCCATGGTGGCTCTCAGCAGACCTGGATTATTTCACTTGGTAGCACTAAATGGTATTTTAAAAATTCTAATCTTGCTCTAACAAATATTTTATTTGTGTGTTGACTAGAACACTATTTGGATTTTCTTAATACTTTGTGATATCATCCACACTGACTTCCTAAAGTAGAGCTAGAAGTCAATCCAGTAGAACTAGTATCGTGCAGTATCCACAAGTCTGTGTCAGGAAGTACTCGGGGCAAATCTTTCCTGAGCCATGAACACATTACATGCGCCTAGGCGAGCCACTAACTTTAATACCGCCTCTATGGTAGGCTAGTTTTGCTTATCCATACTGTGATCCGTAGCACTTATTCTCAGCAACACTAAGAAATCAAAGGAAATAATCCACAGATGAACAGTTATAGATGGTCTCTATAAATTCAGGCAATATAATCAAACATGTTCCCTGTGACATTCCACTTGTATATAAATGCCAACATCTGCCAACAATATCCATAACATAGTTTATTTGCTAGGCAAGAGCATAAAATAGCAAAAACCAATATTAAAATGTAAGATACTTAGAAAGCAGTAGTAGAGACTCCACAATATCCTTAAACACTCTAACCAATGTCAAAATCAATATGTACCAACAAAAAATTCAAAGGGAAAATCCAGAATGAAGCTAACAAATTAGAATTCAGTGGAATTTGTATTCAAGAAATCCTGGGAATTCCAAGCTTTACAAACTTGTTTAATGATGGCTCTTTTCTGTGGAACGTAATTTTCTCTAAAATAACAGTTGACACCTTGTGGTGGTTCTTGCTCATTTTGCCCCACTTTATGGAAACAGTTTTAGAAGTACAGGGAGGCACAATAGATGAGGTGCAGGAAAGTAGCATGCTTGATGAAGGAAACTCAGCGTAGAAGCCCTGAAATAAGATAGCTGTCAAGTAACATGTTAGCCTATCCACAAGAGTCAAGGAGAGTAGCCTGATGGGATTCCAAAATGGGCTCTTGGGTTTCAGGATGGATTGAAGACTGTAGCCTAATTTGCTTTGACAGTAAGTATTTTAACAGCTGGAACTGTATCCCAAAAGAGAGTTTCAAATCCACAGTGATACTCAGCACTATTATTGAGCCTGCAATTTATTGTTTTTCTTTTCCATCTGAACGCTGCATGATGCACTTTTCGGAAGTAACCAAATGGAAAATTACCTTAATGCTAACCAACCTTTTTGTGGTTATATTTTTCCTTGTGTATTGTCTTAACAATCACTAACTCACTTAGCTTTGTAGAGCAGCCAATAATCAAAACTCAGCAGCTGAACCATAAATACACAAGTAGTTTGTCAACTTTCACATATATTGTTTGAAATCCATTTAGATGTAGGCTATTTTAACACTTATTTGGTTTTTAATTTGGCTTTAATGACTCCAAGCTAAAAGTAGATACACAAACAGATATAAATTCATTTTAAGATACATTCTGAATAGGGTTGCCAAGTCCAATTCAAGAAATATCTGGGGACTTTGGGGGTGGAACCAGGAGACTTTGGGGGTGGAGCTAGGAGACATTAGGGGTGGAGCCAAGATCAAGGCTGTGACAAGCATAATTGAACTCCAAAGGGAGTTCTGGCCATCAGATTTAAAGGGATGGCACACCTTTTCAATTCCTTCCTTCCACAGGAAATAACGAAGGATAGGGGCACCTTCTTTTGGGGCTCATAGAATTGGACCTCCTGGTCCAATCTTTTTGAAACTTGGGGGGTATTTGGGAAAGAGGCACTAGATGCTATACTAAAAATGTGGTGCCTCTACCCCAAAAAACAGCCCCCCCCCCCAGAGCCCCAGATACCCGCAGATCAATTCTCCATGATTTTCTATGGGAATAAATCTCCATAGGGAATAACAGAGTTCCCAGCAGACATTTCCCTCCCCGCTTTCTGATGACCCTGAAGCGGGGGAGGGCCTCCAAACCAGGGGATCCCCTGCCCCCACCTGGGGATTGGCAACCCTAATTCTGAAGGAAATTAGGTCCATTTCAGACATTGCAACCATATGTACTGTGAACCCACCAATAAGAGGACATGGTACCTGCCAAGCTCTGGTACACGCAGTTGCAGTTTCATGTGACTGCACATAGCCAGGATCAGAGCAGGCAACATGTCCTCCAGTATCAGGATTGTCAGCCTCCAGGTGGGGCCTGGAGATCTCCCACTTTTACAACTGATCTCTCCCAGATCCACCCTCAAAGCCTCCTGGTATTTTCCAACACAGACCTGGAAACCCTGCCAATACATGTGGTTGAAATGTCTGAATTGAACTTTAGAGATAAGTGGGGGAAAAGCAATTCCTTTGAAATGTCATGCATGAATGTGATTGTTGCTGATGGCATCTATATACTATACTGTTAGGGACTACTAAGTACCTAAATCTGCTGATTGGGGCTACATGAACAGTGAACGGATTTTTCAGGAAATTTGAGGGACTCCTAAGGTTTGCATAAAAATCCAAAATGTTTAGATTTCCCTCAAAGTAAAGTTAAAAAAAACGTTGCCTGCAGCAGCTGCAGCAGAGCCCCTGAGCCTTCCTGCAACTGACACCAAGAGCCACTTTAGGCCCAGATATGGTAGTGGATGCCGAAAGCTGGCCCAGGCCCAGTCACAGTAGACACCGAGAGCTGTGCAGAGCCTGGCCATGGGAGACATCTGGAGCTCAAAGCAGCCCCCAGACACCGCCACAGCTAGGCCCTGATGTGAGTGGGGAGAGTAATGTGGGGAATGGTATTCTCCCCCATGAGTTTCATGCTCCCTTTGTATTACCACTGAACTATTTTAAAATTATTATTTCTTTCAAACAATAGACTGCCAAAAAGAGGTAGTGATTAGGAATCCGGCAGATCACAGTGCACAAGTGTCCTCTTCTATGCCATATCCTATTCTTGAAAGAGGTGCCACTTTGCATGAATTCCCCGAGGAATACGCAGTGTATTGCAGATGAGAAGTCTGAACGTTTCTTAAAGGTATCTGGGAAAGACTAAGCTGATAAATGGCAAGCATTTCACTCGGATTATTTCACTTTGTAGAGGGGAATTAACAAGAGTTTATTATATATTATATGTTTTAAATTTTGGAAATTTAAACCACCCTGAGCCACAAGGGAAAGACAGAGTGTATGTATATTTAATAAAACCAATACATAAATTATGGGAATTTGGATAACTTTTGTTAAAAAGTTTCTTTTAAGGTTTCCAGCTACATTTCTGGACAGGGCTCTGTAATAACACTACAGGTCTAAATAAGAGTACAGCAGTTCCAGCTATCCTCTTACTTTTACACATATCAGAGATTATACGCCACTGCCCACAATGGTGCAAAACTGAAAGCAGGAACACTTCCACAACACTGCTATTTTCATGCCCTAAATAATCCTGGTGAAGCCCTCTAGCTTCAATATTATACACAGAAGGCTCTATCTGTTGCATACATTTAATATGCTAGAGACTGCACAGTCCTAATTTAAAATTTAAAAGAAAACTACAACAGTTCTGTTGTTTAAAGATATATTAGAAAATGTAGCTCTCAAGCTATAGTTTATCAACAGTTCAAAATAAACCAGTGTGCGTTACGGCAGAAAACACTTCTACATGGTATCTTAGTGTTCATGAGCATGTATTTATATGCTTGTAGAAAAGATGGATCTATTATCACCACTACACAGACATTAAGGGATTCAGGGACATGGGGAAGACAGCCAAGTCTGGAAGAATGGCAACTTCAGCAACACATAATAGAAACATTTCAATAAAGTATCCTACAAAAGGCTAAAGGGTGGGGGTGGGAGGACAACTAATCTCCAGGGGATGGGGATCAGAAAATCTTAACTGTCTCTGGTGAATTATTTTCAGAAGGGATTGAACTCAGGCTGTTCCATCAAACTCAAGGGTATTTTCACCACATCTCCCTCCATTTCCACCTCTCCACCTTCATGCAGCCATGAATTCTGAAATTATCACATTTGCATTGGAAAAAAAAACCATACCATTTATTCCCAAATGCAACAGGTAAATCTAGAGCCTGCAGATTGCCCTGGAGGAGAGGGTCTTTTCTTTAAATCCATTTAAGTCTCTGCTTCGATTTTTGACTGTGTATATTGCAAAGGAATTAAGGAACTAATCTCTTGAGAGCGCTGATGAAAGCAAAAACAAAACTAGTACAAATCTTTTGTTTGTTTGTTTGTTTTTCTTCCTATGCTTTATTAATACATTCAGTTTCAGGAGTGGGGAGTAGAATGTGTTGAAAATGTTGCTATACTAGTCAGATTAACCAAATGGCATCTTTGCATGAAAGATTCTGCCAACACATTTGATGAGTTAGGGTCAAAAATACCTCTAAAGTATTAAGTCACAAGGACGAGATTTTTGTGTACATTAAAATCCCAGGGGACTTCATTAAGAACAGGCGTACCTAGTGCTGCCAACATGACTGAATATTATTCGACAGGAAGGTTCCAATGGTCTTCACTGGGAACATGCATTGCAGCATTTACAAGCCCTGCCAGACGGAGACCCTGAGAGCGTTTCTCTGTCTTTAAGAAATACCCATATATAAAACTCCACCAGGTGCAGCTTCGTTTGTGACTGCCAAACTGCAATTGGAAAAAACACACCTGGTGAAATTCTCTCTCCCCTCCCCCCCCCATGCAGCTCTTAAAGGTACAGGTGTCTTCTGAATGTGGCCATCCTAGCAACTCTCTCAGTTTCTGTTAGGGTGCAACAGAGAGGGTCAAAGACATCTTAGAATGGGCTTGAGGAGACAGAGAAATACAAAGACAATAAAGAAAGTGGTGCAGTCCCTTGTGCGCAACCCTGAGCAGTTTCAGGACAATGCGAAAGCTCCAGGAAACCAGCTAATAATGGGATAATTACCTTAAATGTGCACTTGTGTATCACTGCACTTTAGTCACTGCTATGCACACCAATTACAAGCATCAATTCCTTTCAGTTTCATGCACTTTTGCAGTTGTCCTGCACAGAACTGTGACAAAAGGATACTTTCCCTGCATCTAAAACAAGGCACATGCTGGAAGAGATGTGGGGGGAGACAGCAGCAGGCAAATTATTTGTCACCCTCCGAGGTGCCAAATGGGGTTGATGAAGATGACATCACCCACATTTTGCCAGTGACAATGGCACTAACAAGAGTGTATAATCAACAAACCACACAGCCCAGACGAGCAGTGGCAGGTGCAACACCCCCCCACCGCCTTTCTGCTACAAGTCAGTCAACGGTCGCTTCAAGCACGGAACTATTCCTTTTATTACGATGTTAGGCAGAAGTTGGCTTCCAGAAGGCACCGCAGCTGCTGCCGCCACTTCTACAGATGCTTTCATTAATTTTATCAAGGACATACTGAAATAAGTGCTTATTCAGCACAATGGCCACTTGGAAGCAGCTGGAGGCATAAAACAAACTATTTGGGACTCTAACTAAACCTCAGCATATAGATTAAGACATATTGGGGGGGGGGGGTGATGAAATATATTTAAAAAGCTGGAACCCAAGCCTGGCAAATTCAAGGTTACAACAAAAATGTTCCCTTGCAGAAAAGCTCGGGGGATGGGGAGGGGAGACCACTTTTTCATATTTGCTCCAATATATGGTACCTAGGAAATGGTATGATTTTAAAAACACACAACCCTAACCTAGCCCCTTATCAGAATAAGCAGGCATTAAACGATGAGTGTCCGAAGAGCCCCAACAATTATACATATAAAAGTATGTCACTCTATCAAAGTAACATAATTTACCTCTAGTTAAGAAACAAACAAAGTATCTTCTTAAAAGATTGTATAATCCCTCCAAACATCTGATCCTGATCATTAAACCATTACTCTTGGATGTGTTTTTGTTTAACTTTTGGTATTGTGTAAGAGTTTCCAAAATCTGTATACTACATGTATAAATTCAAGTGGGTAGACCTGTTGGTCTGAAGTAGCAGAGCAAAGTTTGAGTCCAGCGGCACCCTTTAAAACCAATAAAGTTTTATTCAAAGTAGGAGCTTTCATGCATATGCACACTTCTTCAGATACAATGAAATGGAATTTACCAGTCCATACATATAGGTAGAGGGCGAGCAGTAAATTAGCGTGCAACATAACAAAGATATTTAACAAATTCAGGAATAACAAGCTTAGTGTATACAGTTACCATATGGTTGGGTACAATTCTGGAGGGGAAAGATATAGTAAATTAAATAAATATGTTTAAATTGCTGTATCCTTAATTGTGGAATCCTGAGAGTAATTAACTGAGACCCTGACATTACGCTCCATCCATCTCCTCCCACATGAGGTTCTTTTCAAACACAATGGATCCATCTTGAGCCCTGATGGTGAGTCTTGGGATTGAGGGGACCTCAATCTGAAAATAGTTGACTTGGACTCTTGAGTCCAAGGGGAGTCAGCTTGTTGGGGTCGAGGTGCGGAGGATCTAAGACCTCAAGTCAATGATGAGTCTCAGCACCATGGAGATGTAAATTACTGACTCTGTGGCGAGATCAAACTATGCTGACATGATGGGCTGGATTGCAGCAGGAGTGCTTGGCCTTTTTCGGCAGCAGGACTGGAATTGCAGTTCTGATGCCAAGGGTTTCGGTGCTGAAATCACAGAATGGGTCCTCAAACCCTTCTTTGGTTGGGCCATTTTCCCCCGCCAGGGTCTGGGGCACCCAGGTTTTTCTCCCATAATAAAGCCTTGCAACTCTACTTTCACAGGCTTTAGGGATAAGGCATCAGCAGGCTGAGCATATGACTGCATTGTGGCCTTCTCTCAAGCACAGGTGATAGGGGCTATGATCATTATTTTGGGCCAATTTCTATGCACTCCCCACATTTCTTTAAAAAAAGCCATCCTGCCAATTTGTATGTCTAAGTATTTGGCTACCTTCATGAAAAACCTCAGTGGACTGAGGCCCTGTGAAGCCCCATGAAGCAGTTGTTGGAAGTACATCTCCTCATTGTGGCAAGAAGAGAACTGAGGGAGGAATGCTCACCCAGCCTCTACCATGTGATCACCTCTTGAAAACCTGCTTTGCATATATTTTGGGAGACTTCTAGACCTTTCCCAGTTAAGCTATATAGCTCTGCACTTCAACAGGCTTCTAGAGGAACTATAGAAGACACACCAGGCATGCACTCAAAAGTCATGAAAAGCTGCGACTTGTGTGTGCAGCAACTCTGCATAGACTCTTGAAACTCACTGTGCTCTATGCATAAATCCTGTTTTGTTTGCTTTTTCCTGCCTCTCGATCAGAGAGGTCATCCTCTTCCTCATGAGGCAGCTTGCAAGGGGCGGTGTTGCTTAAACTAGCATTTCTTAATTCAGACATCATGATAACACCACAGCTATAGCCTGCAGTTAAACCAACTAATTCAAAATCCTGGTTTGGTGCTAACAAACATCTGCATTTAGACAACATCGTTAGCTGGGCTTAATCGAACAATAGCTTACCATGGTATCTGATGCGGCCAAGAGTCATCACAACACCACGAAATCTTAGGAGTCAGAGCCACCACATAGATCATTGCCTTTGTTGTGGGAAGCGCTTCTATGATACTTGGCGCTGTGTTCTATAAAAGCTTTCGGGAAGGTGGAGTCTCTGGTGTTTTGCAGCTAGCAACATTCTAACAAATTACTTTAGATATTTTAATATTTGACCAGTCATAATGACCAAATATTTGTCTGTCAAGCAAACCAACCTTACACTTCAGGCACAGCCATAACTGCATAATACAAATTATATGATACAGTAACACACAAGCGCTAGTCTACAGGGGGAAAAAACACCTGAAGCAGTCAGAGCTCCAAAAATTGCCAGTTATCTAGATCTGTCACTGTTACACTTTAGAGGTGTTAATTCAGAGAATGCAAGTCCACTAATGTATATGCAAAAATGGGGGGTGGGGGCGAGAGTAGTACATCCTAACTGGTTCTGGAAGGTTTAGTTCAAGTTTCATATTCAATGTAGCTTGCAATGGGAAACTGGTGCATACATATGACAGTAACAGAGAAAGAAGGAAACTATAGCAATCTTTAATCTACAGTCACAGAATCTGGTGTGTGTGGAAGGGTGGAACTAGAAACCTGCAACATCTTCACTGTGCATACTGTGCTAACAGTATACATGTACTGGCATATGTGTGTTTACGACATCAAGTTGTAAAGTTGGAACCAGCTGTGCTGTGTAAGCATTTTGTTCTATGCTACAGTGAAGACATTTTTAGAACCATCTGCTTTCAATAATTAGAGAATATTTAAAAAGCAAAGAAAGATTATATTTTTGTGCCACTTTATTCATTTTGAAACTGAATAATGAACCAACTGAACACACTTAATTGAAAGACAACTGCTATTCACAGAGAGCTTAATAGACCAGATGTGGTATTATTTTAAAAATATATCTCTTACCAGTATTGGTGAGAGACTGGAAAATGCATGGAATCTTTTTGGGGTGGATAACTTGGGTTCATTCTTTTCCCAGTTCTCAATCTGTGACAGCCAACATGCTTTTGGCTGAGAGCAATATAGATGCTTGAGGTGCTTGAGAGCTTAGAGCTCTTATTGCCCATTTCAAAAGAAATCCCGCCAGAGTACTAACTGGATCTTCCTGGCAGCATCCTTCTGGTTGGTGAATTCTGTTTCAATTCAATGTATCTGAAGAAGTGTTCATGCACACAAAAGCTTATACCCAGAATAAAACAGTTGGTCTTAAAGGTGCCACAGGACTCAAACTTTGTTCTAGGAAAAACTCAGTAGTGTTTACTTTTTGAGCAACTTCACAACTTTGTTTGGTCTTCATATAGCACTCAATGGAATTAAGAACCTATTTCCAGTGCTGTAATGTAGAAACACCTCTGTTATGGGCGATTAGATAGATAGATAGATAGATAGATAGATAGATAGATAGATAGATAGATAGATAGATAGATAGATAGATAGATAGACAGACAGACAGACAGACAGACAGACAGATTGTCATTGTTCTCAACAAAAAGAGAGCAACGAAATGAGGTGCTCTCCCACAAACATACCAACACATCAAACACACATATTCATAAACCATTTAAATACATCTAAAACCATTTAAACCATTAAAACCATTTAAATACATCTAAAACAGATAATCATTCATAAAACCATTAAAACCATTTAAATACATCTAAAACAAATAATCCTTCATAACCCTGCATTTAACCTAACCACAGCACTTGGATAGAAACTGTCCTTAAATCTGTTTGTCCTAGCCTTCAACACTCTATATCGTCTACCTGACGGTAAGATCTCAAATAGCAAATGGCCCAGATGTGAAGGGTCCCTTAGGATCATTTGTATCTTCCTTTTACACCCCATATTATACAGATCCACCAATGAGGGGAGAGAACATCCACAAATCTTTTGTGCTCTTCTCGTCACTCTTTGGAGCACCCTTCTCTCTGCTTCCGTGCAGCTCCCAAACCACACGCAGAGGCAATAAGATAAAATGCTCTCAATGGAACTACGATAAAAGGCAACCAGCAGACTCCCTGACAGTTGTAGTGATCTTAAGAGTCTTAAGTAGTATAGTCGTTGCTGGGCCTTTTTCTCTAGAGCTAAAGTATTTGCCCCCCATGTTAGATCCTGTTTCATGGTAATTCCCAGAAAATTCCATTCTGTCACCTGTTCTACCATAACACCATCAATAAACAACGGCTGGATGTCCAAACTACTGTGCTGCAAACTGTGCTGCACTATATCCTGGGACTGAAATAGAATTGGTCAGCATTTTGAGGGGAATTTGGAGCTGCTGAGGGAGGGGAACCAGGAAAATCATTCTCTGTAGGGGTAAATCCTTGCACCTGTGAAACCACCTAGTCTTGAGCCAAGCCATGGGAGAAGTGGATCAATCACACGGCTGGAGAATACAAGACACCAAGACTGCACACAAAGGCCGAATGCAAAGAGGTGACATCTGGTCTTGTGGATCTTAATGGTTTGTAGATGTTGGTATCCAGCTGCTATTTGTTTTATGTCCATGCTGTGTTGCCAGTTCCTTTTCTATGGCAGCATGTTCTAGCTAGAATATACAATCTTTCATTATTTATATTATTTATAATAATATAAATAATTTATATTTATATAACTATATAGCTATATTTATATATTCATTAGTTATATTTTTAGCTTTTAAAAGCTTCCCTCTGCTTGAAAAACTTATATTTTCCAGCATATCTTGGGGTCAGAAACCTCCCTCCTGCTTGGTCCCAAAGTGCAGCTTTCATATTCAGCACCAAATCTACAGTATGTTTTGCCTCACCCTGCCAGGCTCATTAGTTTCACTTACTGGAAGTCAGTGTTATTTTTTATTTGCTGCCAAGATGCATAGCTATTTAGAAAACATTGGTAAACTCTGGGCACCCATTCCATACATTAAAATGCACAAGACTGCTAAGTAACGATGGACTACTCACAATCTATTTATCAAACCATTCCAAGTCATTTCCCTGCAAGCTTTCCAGCAAGAATTGTTGTGGAAACTTAATTAAGCAGCTGGAATGCTAGTTCCATCCATTTTTCCCCCTCACTGCGTAACATAGGGGGAAGCAGAATTAGATAGATGAGCAGGTCTCAGAAACAAACTGCATAGCTCAATATCACATGTAGTCTACATAGTATTCCAGCAAATAAGGTTTGCTTTCTGTAACTAGAGATCTACCTTTCTGATTGCAGCTGGACTGCATGGATATATTCTTCTAACATCCATCTACTATATGGCAACTTGAAGAGATCAAGCTACTTAAATGCAGCATTTTAACCCACATGCAGCCTGGCTTGTTCAGTTTTAAACTTCCAGCATCAACTATGAAAGAAATGTCATATTGGACTATATTGGAGAAATCCCATTTTGAGAGTGTTTGAGTAATCAGAGTATTTTGTATCCATAAGTGGATGCTACATTTCAATTGTACGGACACTATGGAACACTGTGGGCTCACTGAGTCACATGTCTGAAAGAAAGGCAGACATATGTCCTTTTTTCAGACTTTCCTAGTAATCAGAGTGCTTTTGCTATGGATCTATCAAATATATGGATGCTACCAATTTCAAAACCCCATGAGGAAGTTAGACATTTAATATATTTTATAGAGCAATACAGTAGTTCTATATTACATATTCAATACAGTTGAATATTGCCCTCTTAATTAAAATATCTAAGATGGTTACTAATAAAACATCACAAGCCAACAAAATGGACTGCCATATAATGGATATAAATAACAGTAAAATAGGAGGGATTAGTAGCAGAATTAAAATAATTAAAAACTTTTAAAAAATAGCAACAAGGAAGACCCATTATAACTTTATTTGAAGCAAAGAGGTTGAAAAGAACAGCATAACAGTTTGAGAACAACTAATAAAATACAGATACTGACCAATTTAAAACCAGGCAACTAAAATCTAGTACTGAAGGACATGAGACTCAGTGGCAACTGGAAAAATACTGGAAGAGTACTCCATGGGGGAGGTGTAACTGTGGAAAATGCCTTGCCCTTCGGGGCCTCTCATCTGATCTTTGAAGGATTACAGAAGCGCAGGGTCTCTGTGAAGATGGTTACCGTCAGGCACACATGGGAGCAGGCAATCTTTACTTCACTCTTTTGGATGGTCTTAAGTTCAGGATTACAAGCCCCCAAAACTACATCCACTAATGCAATGATGCATAATTTCCACAGGTGAATTCTTACAAGCCAACCTACAGCGAAATTGGCCTGCCCTGTTTTGCAACTCTGTCTTGGAAACATGTTGAGAAAGTTTTCAAATATTATGCTCAAAAATGGTTTTTATAAATATGAAGATAATACGCGAGTCAATAATACACTGATCCCGGCCATGTCAATGCCTGTGAGCATCAACTCTTCTGGAGGCCAAACCTAGCAAGTTGTGCCAACATCAAACAAAAGATGTCCAGGACCACACAAGCAAGAATAGCGATCTGGTGCACTGCAGAATGCTAGAATGTACCTTGAAAATTAAGAGTAGTTTAAGAGTAGAGTTTAAGAGTAGTTCCAGTTTAAGTGTAGCGTTTTAGTATACAGATTTTTAGGTTGGAATCACTTGACCTTTCTATGAGGTGATAGAATTTCTTGCTCCCACTCTTGCTGCAGCCCAAAATGGTGCCTCAAAATGCTACTCCTGTGTGGGAAGGGATCTATGGAAATGTTCCAGTGCATCTGAGCCTTTGTCCCAGAAGGCAAACAGTAATGCTGCATTAAATAAAATAATAATTTCCTGGATTCCTAAAATACTTCCCTTCCTTGTGGTGGTTCTTCTTTAAACAAAATACATTCCCACAGGCTAAGTATAATTTTCAGACAGCTTTCTCCTTGTGGTGTCCTCTCTCAGGTTTATCCACATGACAACAGGCCTTCTTAGTGGTAGGACCAGTCCTCTGGAATTGCTTAACAGAGTAGGTATGGAAACCACCTTCACTGGCTACAGGGGGCATTGAGACTGCTATGGCATTTAGGAAAGATTAATTCTAATCTTTGTGTTTTTAATTTTTGTTTTCACTTTGTTAAAGGGCTTATGTTTTAGTGTCTCTGCAACTTGTTGCCTTGTTAGCTGCCACAAGTCCAAAGACAGACAGTGGAATAGAAATGTTTTAAATAAATAAATACTGCAGGGTATGCTGAATCAGAATATAGGTAAGAAACTTCAAGATGTTCAAAACATTATACATGCACACTTATGCAATCTAGCGATATTCCTATTTCCACTGTTTCTTGTGACTTACTAAACTGTATAGAAGTGACGTAACTGCAGAAGACAGAGAGAGTCTTAACTGGAATACAACAGACCACTATTTATTTACATATTTTTGCCCTGCCTTTCCAGCTATGGCCATATGAGACCTAGCTTCTTTTTATATAAAGCTATTTTGTCTTCTGGATTCTTGTCAGGTTTGAAACACATATTAGCACTCAAGCATTATTTTTCATATTTATTTTTAATAGTTTCCTCCCCGGAAGTGCTGACTGAGATGCCAGTCTTTTTTTTTAATCAACCTTTTGTAAATATTTAAAATACCTATTCATTAACAGTTGCACATTTATTCAGCACTGCTGTTCTGCTTATGAACTGAAATGAGCTTTTATGGCCCTTCTTCTCCACCCCAGCTGGGTTGGCTGAGCTGGAGAGAGCCTGCTGCTTAGATTCAGTCTGTCAAAATTCAAATTATGCTCCAACTGAGACCTAATCAAAGGCATCTGACCCAGCTTGCAAATAAACCAGGGATAGGAGTGGGTTTATTTATTTCTTTTACCTGGGGCACAAGGTCTGCAAATAAAAGCAAAGAAAGAACAGATTACAAACACAAGTTAAATTAAAAGCAGCTACAATAGTTCCCTTTTGACAATGCTGGAGCACTCCACAATGGTGATGAGAATCACAATTTGTAAAACTCGGGTTTACAACATTCATTTTAAATTAAAATGTAAACTTCTTTGAATGCAAGAGCATAACAGAAAACATAGCACACATTTTAAGCAATCAAAGTATGTATGTGAGTGTTTTAAAATAAATGCTCTCTCATACATGAGCATGCAAAGAAAAAAAAATCCTGAACAAATTACCGTAGTGTTTATGCCACATTCATCACAGATGCTTTACATTACTATAACATAATTGTG
The DNA here is from genome assembly GCF_032191835.1 of Heteronotia binoei. Classification (NCBI taxonomy): domain Eukaryota; kingdom Metazoa; phylum Chordata; class Lepidosauria; order Squamata; family Gekkonidae; genus Heteronotia; species Heteronotia binoei. The sequence goes on from NC_083229.1 coordinate 105,411,595, forward strand.
AATTATTTTGAATGTATTCATATCCACCCCACTGTGAAAATTTTCTACTATGTACCGTATTTTTCGTTCCATAAGACGCACCTGAGCATAAGACGCACCTAGTTTTTAGAGCTGTTTGTGTGAATTTAGAGGCATTTGTGTGAATTTTTTGCAGTATTCGCTCCTTAAGACACACACACTTTTCCCTCCACTTTTTTGGGGGGGAAAAGTGAGTCTTATGGTGCAAAAAATACGGTATTTTTGTCTACAACAAGGCTAGAAGGGGTTTTTTGAGGGGGGAGGTTGCAGCTGACTTATGGCAACTCTGTGAGGTTTTAAAGGCAAGAGATGTTCAGAAGTTGTCCACCTCTATGTAGTGACCTTGGCATTCCTTGTTGGCAGGGCTTTTTTTGTAGAAAAGGCCCTGCTGTAACTCATTTGCATATTAGCCCACACCCCTTGACATTACCATTGTTTTGCCCAGGGTTTTTGTAGAAAAAGCCCAGAAGGAACTCATTTGCATATTAAGCCACACACCCCTGACACCAAGCCCCGAAACTGCGTTCCTGTGCGTTGCTGCTCAGAAAAAAAAAAGCCCTGCTTGTTGGTATCCCATCCAAATACTTGCCAGGGCCAACCCTGCTTAACTTCTGAGATCCAACAAAATTGGACTAGCCCCCCCTTAAACCAGCAATAACTCAGATATATTTAAATTACAATTATCCTGCAACATCCATCTTCATCTGTTTTGACTCTTTTGCACTGGGAAATGGCACTGGGATCCGCGAAATGGCAGAAATATTTATTAAGATAGATGTTAAAACCATGAATCATTACAACCTCTAGCGCTCCCAAATCCCATGTCCCCAAAATCTTGCAATGCCATATGCACACCATACAAAATCAATTCTACCAATTATGCAAATCAGGTGCACTAAATCAGCATAGCTAATTTCTGTATATTCTTTTGACATGTACATCATCTCTGATCCTACTGAATTCTGGAGCTAGTAAAAGAAGAGGCAATTGATGGTGCTTCAGAGATGTAAAAGCCCCTAAACCAACCTGTTGCTGGTACAAAATTACACATATAAGGAACAATCAATACGAAGACCTGAAGGAAAATATACAGCTGAGTGAGTATACAATGAACAAAAACAGTCTGATATACATAAAAAAAAGAAATGTAAAGGAAAGATGATAATCTTAATCTCAGCTTCTATAAAACCACAGCTAGTACGTGTGGGCTATGAAACATTTTTTCTCCTTTTAAAATATGTGTGCAAAGACTGCCCACTGCCACACTACTGAGAGTGAGATTTCACAGGTAAAAACAGATTTTCTTTTCTCCACCGGTACCAAGAGGGAATAGTCCTAATTTCTTGGATATTGAAAAACAATGCATGACTGGGGCCGAATAAATTGGGCTATGATATGACCATCTGTTGCAGAATCCATCTGCTGAAGGTAACATTGGCAAAAAAAAAAAAAACCCAAACATTGCTCAGTGACAGAGGCTTAATTGCTGCTCTGCAGATTATTTCAACTGAAGGACAACTTCTGTAAACCATGGAGGTAGCAAGCCCTTCTGAATTATCCATATCTGGATATGCCTTGCTTTGTTTAAGAAATCAAGATGGCTCTATTACTGGAGAAATCAATTTCTCTTGTGAGATGCTGCCGCCAAAGTCACCAGCAGTGCTTATTGCAAGTGCTGATCTTGAGGAAGGGGAATGGCTATTCTCCTAGTGTCAAATGGGGTGAATGAGCGCCATTATGCTCAGGCTGAGAAGCACCGCCAGACAGCACATAAGTGCCAAGTGTTGAAGCTTCTCAGGGGCAAAAGAACTGCCAAGTGCCAACCTTCCATTTAGGTCTGAATTCAGACACAGAGAAAGGAGATATTCATGGCTATCCCTACAGTTCTGCTCCCATATGCTGGATCAACAACTAGTATCAATGCAATGTATTACTAAGGTCTTAGTCAAGAACTACTAGAAGTCCTGGTTTTGTTCCTCATGGCAGGACCGTTACCATTCTCCATTAGGAGGTTATTTAGGTGCAGAACAATGACTACTGCAAGAAAATGTATTTTCTGAAGGTTCCAATCTGATCCAGCTCCTCAGGATTGTTTTTGGTTCCTGCTGATCTTGTACTACAATAATCTTGATCCAGGATATGTCTTACAGCTCTGCTGCTCCTGTTACCTAGCCTTCCCAGCCCTCCAGCTTCTCTTGTTCCTAGCTTGTGTCAAAGCTATTTCTGCTGCCTGTTCGCTCATTTCCAAATTCCAGAGCACCCTAAGTCAATTCTCCCAAGATATATCTCCTAGCTATTGGCTATGTCAGCTACAGCAAAATAGTTTAACCCACTGACCTATTTGCATTAATTCATTTACTCACTATAACCAGTTAGATGGCTTCTCAATAGGAACTGATCCTCACAATATTGTAGTTCACTGCTGACAAAGGCAACCTCCATCCGTTCCATCACTGACCCGCGAATATACAATGTCTTGTGTAGCATTACTGCAGAGGATGCCAGTGCCAGATTGGTACTCTGCATTTGGTACCAACATACTCACTGGAAGCTGGCCTAACACTTGATCAACTACTGTTTTCATCTTCTGATCAAATATTCGGTTTGTTTATATTAACTCATTTGCTATTTGTCAGGTAACTAATATCTGAGCATCTGGCCATCGAAATAGAGGGGCACCAAAGAAGAGGTACAAGGACTCCTTGAAGAAATCCCTTGGCACCTGTCGCATCAACCATCACCAGTGGTCTGACCTAGCCTCAGATTGCAAAGCATGGAGGCACACCATCCACCAGGCTGTCTCTTCCTTTGAGAACGCACGCATAGCTGGTCTTGAGGACAAAAGGAGATTGAGGAAGAAAAACAGGTTTCCTACCTGTAACTGATGATCTTCGAGTGGTCATCTGTGCAGTCACACTGATGGGAGTAAGGCGCCTGCGCCGATCTCGATCGGTAAACTTAAAAGCTGCGGATTTCCGCGCCGACGTCCCAGTGCGCATGCCCAGGAGCCCCCACCACGCATGCTCACTGAGACGGGCACGGACATCCCGCCAGTTCCTTCTGACCGCCACGTCAGCCCAGTGATGGACCGGTCGCAGCGGGGAAGGAGGGCGGGGAGTGTGACTGCACAGATGACCACTCGAAGATCATCAGTTACAGGTAGGAAACCTGTTTATCTTCTTCGTGGTCTCTGTGCATCACACTGATGGGAGACTAGCAAGCCAAGACCTTACCTGGAGGCGGGTGCCACGGTCCATCAGCAGGAAGCAGACTCTAACACCGCTCGGCCCAGCGCCGCTTCGCGACGGGTTCGTAGGTCCAACGCGTAGTGGCGTACGAAGGTATGTCCAGAGGACCAGGTTGCAGCCCTGCAAATGTCCTGTAGTGGGACGCCTCGCATGAAGGCCGCTGAAGTCGCCATCACTCGGGTGGAATGGGCCTTGATGGGCCCAGGTAAGGGCCTCTTGCGCAGCAGATAACAGAGCTTAATAGTCTCCGTTATCCATTTGGACAGCCTCTGGGCCGATATTTTATGCCCCAGGGAAGGCTGGACGTAGGACACGAAAAGCCTAGGGTCTTTCCGGAAAGGCCTGATGCGGTGCAGGTAGAAGGCTAGTGCCCTCTTTACATCCAGGGCGTGCAGTCTGCGCTCGTCCTCATTAGACGGGTTGGGAAAAAAGACTGGAAGGCACGTCTCCAGGTCCAGGTGAAAAGCTGACACTACCTTCGGGAGGAAGGTGATATCAGGTCGAAGACGAACTCCCTCCTCAGAGAAACATAAGTAGGGGGGATCGCAGCGCAAGGCTGCCAGCTCCCCTACCCATCGAGCCGAGGTTATGGCTACCAGAAACGCCGTTTTCCAGGCTAGCAGTTGAAGGGAACACGTAGCCATGGGCTCGAAAGGTCTCCCCGAGAGGGCTTGTAGAACCAGAGACAGTTCCCAGGCGGGCGCCAGACGTTTAACAGCCGGATACAGTCTGATAGCCCCTCTGAGGAAGCGCTTAGTGTCCGGATGGGCAAATACCGTACGCCCATCTACTTGCGAGTGGTGAGCAGAAATGGCCGCAAGGTACACGCGAACAGAGGATACCGAGAGCCCCTTGTCCAGTAAGGATAGTAGGAAGTCGAAGACGATCGGCAGGCCCGCCGTCACAGGGTCACCCGTACGGGAGGAGGAGAAACGGACGAACACTCCCCATTTATAGGAGTACGCTCTACGAGTGGAGGGTTTCCTGCTATTCAGCATCACAAACTGGGCCCTTTCCGACCATGACCTTACTGGAGCCGCCAAGCCGTCAACTTCAGTTGCAGTATGTCGTGGTGCACCACCTGCCCCCCGTGCAGTAGCAGCAAGTCCGGAGCCTGCGGGAAGTGGTGATACATCCCGCCGGTCAGGCGAAGGAGCAGGGGGAACCAGTGCTGTCTGGGCCACCAGGGAGTTACAAGGATGCCCTTTGGCCGCTCCCGGATGACTTTCTGGATCACCCTGGTGATCAGAGGCAGCGGGGGAAAGAGATAAACCTTGTGCCTCGTCCAGGGCACAAGGAGGCCGTCCCCGAGGGACAGCGGGTCCACCCCGCCCCTGCAACAGAAGAGAGGACACCTCCTGTTCGCCCTCGTGGCAAACACGTCGAGCTCCGGGGACCCCCACGCCAGGAAGACAGGGCGCAGAAAGGTCCAATTGAGCTCCCACTCGTGCCCGGCGGCGCCCCCCCGACTGAGGAAGTCCGCCTGGGTGTTCAGGTTCCCAGGAAGATGGGTGGCGACCAGTGAAGCCCCTAGGGCGATGCACATGTCCCACAGAGCTACGGCTAGGCCACAGAGTCGGCGGGAAACCGTGCCGCCCTGTCAGTTGACGTACGCCATAGCCGTCGTATTGTCCGTAAGAACTGCCACCGTTCTGTTCCGCAGGAACTTGTGAAAGGATCTCACCGCATGAAAGATCGCCAAAAGCTCCAGGAAGTTGATGTGGTTGCCAGCCTGGGATAAGGCCCATCGGTCCCCCACACAGAGTCCTTTCATATGCACCCCCCAGCCCCACAGGGAGGCGTCCGTGGTAATGGTGAGGGTCGGAGGTTCCTTGTGGAAAGGAGCCCCTTCTAATAGATGGGCCTTCCGCGTCCACCAGTCGAGGGAATGCAAGATCTCTGGGGGAAGCGTCAGGCGGCGTTCTGGCGAGTCCCTCCCGGTTTTGAAATGAGCCAGAAACCACAGTTGAAGAGGCCTCATGCGAAGCCTCGCGAAGACCAACACCGCTGTGGTGGCGGCCATAAGGCCTAGTAGTCGCTGAAACTGGCGAGCGGTGGCGACAGGGCACTCCTGGAGAGTCCTCACCGCCCGAATGATGTCCTCCGCCCGGTCCAGTGGGAGAAATGCCCTGCAGACCCTGGAGTCCAGAACGGCACCGATAAACTGAACCCTCTGTGAGGGTTGAAGACGGGATTTCTTGTGGTTCACCTGCAGGCCCAGGTTCTGCAGCAACGTGAGGGTAGTGGTGATGTGACACAGCAGAGTCTCTCGAGACGGAGCGACTAGCAGCCAGTCGTCGATATACGGAAACAGGGTGATGCCCTGAAGCCGTAGAAACGCTGCAATCACGACCATAGTCTTTGTAAAGACCCTGGGGGCCGTAGAGAGGCCAAACGGGAGGGCCCGATACTGGAAGTGGTCCGAGCCGATAGAAAAACGAAGGAATTTTCGGTGGAAGGGATGAATAGACACATGAAAGTAGGCGTCCTTCAGATCCAGTGTGGCCATCCAATCCCCTTGGTTTAGGAGGGGGAGGATGTTCGGCAAAGATGTCATCCGAAACTTGAGGTAGCTTATGAACAAATTTAGGGCCCGGAGGTCCATGATGGGCCGCAAGCCACCATCCCGTTTGGGCACTATAAAGTATCGGGAATAGAAGCCTAGGCGGTTCTGGTCTGAAGGTACGCGCTCGATCGCATCCTTCTGAAGGAGGGATGCGACCTCCTCTCTCAACGTGTCCGTAGGGGTGGTGGAGACGAACGTCGGTGTGGTAGGGCGTTGACAAAACTCGATGATATAGCCTCTTCGAACGATGCCGAGGACCCATTTGTCTGTCGTAATGGTCTCCCAAGCCTCCAAATATGGGAAGAGGTGGGTAGGGTACAAGGAGGGGGAAGGGAGGAGGGCCGGGAGGCAGTCAAAGGCCCTGCTTGGGTTGCTTGGAACCCTTCTGCCTAGAAGACTGTCCAGCCGGAGGAGAGTACTTTGGCTTGGGCGTGTATTGCTGTTTTGAGTATGGGGAGGCAGACTTGGGGCGCCATGGTTGGTCAGGCGACTTGGGAAACGGTTTTCGGTTCCAAGGCTTTGGTGTCTGTCGTTTGGACTGAGGTCGTGCCGCGGAGACACCCAGGTTCCTCGATGTTTTGATGCTCTTATCTATTTCCTGCAACACCGAGTCGGTGGTTGCACTAAACAAACCAGAGCCATCGAACGGCAAGTCCTCTATATAGGCCTGGGTATCATGTTGGAGGGCCGTGGACCTAAGCCAGGAATGGCGACGTAGGGCAATAGCAGTTGTAAGTGTTTTCGCGCAAGTGTCGCCCGAGTGTTTAGAGGAGTTCAGTTGTTGCTTTGCTAGCAACATACCCTCTTTCTGCAATCTACGGAGGGCAGTCTTGGTCTGTTCCGGAAGGCTGGGAAGAAGTGTAGACACCTGGTCCCAGAGACCATATTGGTAACGGCTCATACAGGCTGCGTAGTTGGCGATTTTGAAGCCCAGCGATCCTGTAGAATACAGCCTCCTGCCTATGGAGTCCAATTTCTTCCCCTCCTTATCGGGAGGAGTGGAATGCGTCTTCTTGGCGCGTGAAGATGAAGAAACAACAATGGAGTTAGGACGAGGGTGGTTGTGCAAGAACTCCGCACCAGCTTCCTGGATTCGGTACATATGGTCCAGGCGTCTAGACGACACAGGCGTCGAAATGGGTTTGTCCCATGAAGTCTTGGCAGTATGCATCATGACATTGGTCAAAGGCAGCGCCACCGCGGTGGAAGTGTCCCTCTGGACGATATCGAAGACCGTGTCGGTAATGATCGGTTCGGGTTGCACAGTGGTGAGTGACAGTGAGTGCGCCATGCGCTTTACCAAGTCCCCGTATGATTTTAAGTCCTCCGAGGGGGAGATTGGCTGCTCCTCGAAGGTCTTCGGTGAAGGGGAGGGTTGTCTCGGCGAGGAGGTATCTTGTTCATCAGCCGATGAATCATGCGACCTAGATGATCGCGCAGGTGACTCCGAACGATCCGAGAGATGCGGGTCGGGCGGCGACACCGGGGTCTTTGATTTCGGCTTTTCTGCTGGGGCTCGATGCCGAACTGGTGGTGTGGTGTCCTCGACGTCGGGAGCCTTCGACACCGACGCGGAGGCTGGGCGACGTGGGGGACGGTACGACGTCCGAGACCGGTAGGAAGCATCGGAAGATTGGTCCCAGTCAGGTTGACGAGGAGGGAGCCACGGGAAAGAAGGTTGCATGGGGTAAGCCCCATATAAATATTGCCACTGTCTCTGGTCCCATGGGACCTGGGCAGGGTCTCGGCGTCGAGGCGATCGGCTCCTAGGCGAACGGTCCTTAAGGTCTTCCTCTCGGTCCCGAGGGGGTGGACTGCGGGGAGCTCGAGGGCGAGGCCGAAACGGCGGTTCGATGTCGGGACGCTGGCCGGGCTCGATCTCCTGGTCGGAGTCGGAGGAAATGACGAGCTCCGTCGACATCGAGGTGATTGGTCGAATCGGTGAGGCAAGCAGCTTCAGCGGCGGTATAATCGGAGCCGTCGGGTCCTGCGGAGAGGTGGGAGCAATGAGGGACGAAGATTTAGGCTTCGGCTTATCCAGCCTTTTAGCCTTTTTCTTCTTCTCGCTCGCCATGCCCGTATCCTCTTTAGGCCGCTTAGCTGGCATAGAGGAGTCCGACAGAGGGGCCGAGGCAGTGCATTTCACGTGCCGTTCGGCGTCGGAAGGCGGGCGCTCGGCATCGACCACCGACGATGGCGATGTCGATGGCGGGTCGGTAACGACAGGCTGGTCTGCCTTCTCCGCCGATGAACAAACCGGAGACAGAGTTTGTTCCATGAGGGCCGCCGCAAGTCTCGCTGCTCGGTTCTTCCGGGTCTGTCTAGAGAATTTTGCACAGTGTGTGCAAGAGTCGGGGCGATGCCGTTCTCCCAAGCACAGGAGGCAGAGTGAGTGCCCGTCAGGTGGGGCTATCTTGCTCCCGCACTTGGAGCACCGCCGAAAAAATCCCCACCGCCTTTCCATACGCCAGAAAGGCGGGAAGACGGGGGAAAGGGGGGGGGGAAGGAAGCAAAAATAAAGCGCTCCGCCCGAACGCCCCCCAAAATATCAACAACTAACGCTAACTAAGAGCTAAACTAACAACTATAAAAACTAAACTACAGCTAACTATACTAATTTCAAAGAAAGGGAAAGTTCACCGACCGAAGCAAGTAGATCGACTGATCAGCGCGGCGGTCAGAAGAGAACTGGCGGGATGTCCGTGCCCGTCTCAGTGAGCATGCGTGGTGGGGGCTCCTGGGCATGTGCACTGGGACGTCGGCGCGGAAATCCGCAGCTTTTAAGTTTACCGATCGAGATCGGCGCAGGCGCCTTACTCCCATCAGTGTGATGCACAGAGACCACGAAGAAGATCTGCACTGCTACAGCACCAACCCCAAATCAGACTTTTCCCTGCAGCCACTGTGGCCGGATCTGCCTGTCCCGCATTGGTCTTGTCAGCCACCAGTGAGCCTGCAGCAGACGTGGACTACTGCACCCTTCTTAAATCTTCGTTTGCGAAGTCAAGCCGAGAGAGAGAGAGAGAGAGAGAGAGAGAGAGAGAGAGAATATCTGAGCAAACAAAACATCCAGCATACAATCAATACATATACCCTTCCTCTCAACCAATAGCCAGTTAATGAACAGAAGGAAAGCAATTTGATAACACTATTGGCTTGTGTTTAACCGAATGGTGGTAGTAGAAACAGCCGAGCATACATAATTTACAATGAGATTAGAGGTTTTCCACACACAGAACAAGTATTTACAAATCTCATAATACAAAGGAGGGAATGAAAAAGAAAAAAAGGAGTGGAAAAACCCTCATCAGGCAAAACCAAACCCACATGAAACAGCCTTTTATTTTCAAGATCAACCTCCAGCCCTCCAGAAGAAAAACTGTCGAAAGTGCAATGTAGCAACACCTCGCCTCCTTTCCCCCCTCAAAAGCTACACTTAAAGAACTAACCCAGGTTAATCTACCTGATAAAGATTTCAGCCACACTATAAACACTTTCAACCTCTTGCAATCAGACTATGCCAGCTAAGCAGAAAAAGCATTTTATAAACACAACAGCACTTAAACAACAATCCTCAATTTTCTGACCACACAGTGGATCTATGGCAACTGTACACACATGCACAGAAAAGTTACCATAAACAGAAAACAAGTATGTTTTTTTTTCCTGGAAAGGTTGTATAAAGGTTACCCGAAGTATGCTATGACTCCTTTTTATACGAATCTTATTTTTTTTAAAAAGGTTGTTTTTCATACTTCAGTTTATGCTGCACAGTACTCGTCATGGATCTCTAGATAAATAATACTCTAAGAACAGTAAACAATTTTTTTTTTAACCTCAAAGTGCCATTAAGAAATACCTGGGGGGGGGGAGTGCCAATGGAAGTAGTTGTTCATGCTGTCCCTTGTAGCTTTAAAAAAAACTCAAACCCTCAGCACTTCTATATTAACAGAGCAAGCAGCTAAGACCTGAAATGTGTCGGCCACAAAAGGCAGCAACAAAACAAATTTATCTTAATAGAACAAATTCCTCTTCACTTGAGTGTTTTACATCTTTAAAGGCCATATGAGAAAAGAGAAAACAAAAGCTCTCTGAATGTTTACTGACACGTGTAATTAAGCAGTACATCCAAGTTACATATGGACTTCTATCTAGCTACCATTTGTACCGTTCTTGTGTTGTTTAACTACCATTTTATATTTTCTCTCTAAGTCTGGGAGCTGCTTATGACTTCCCAAAACTACCTCTAAGTCTATGTGTTTGTACTGGTGTCATGCTACATGGCAATAGATATTTGCAGTCCTGCAGTTGGGGGCTGCTGCCAAAATACAGCGGGGCTGCTGCCAAAAGAAGCAGGAAGAAGAATCTGCCCTCGAGTTGTAATTGATTCATGGCAGTCCCATCCATGGGGCATTCCATGCAAGAGATGGGCAGAGGTGGCTCGCCATTTCCTTGCTCCATGTAGCAGCCCCGATCTTCCTCAATGGTCTCCCCTCCGAATGCTAACTGTGGCCAACCCCTGCTTAGCTCCCAAACTCTGAAAAGTTTGGCCTAAGGTGGGCTATTCAGTCAACTAAAAGAAGCAGGGAGAAGGCTTACTTTGTTCTCCTTCAGTGAAGCTGTCCATGTTGTCCATGGGGTCCCCCAACCAAGTCTGCCAATTTTTGCACTCAACATCACGTTTTTGAGGAACACAGGCAGCTGCTGGTGGGAGATGGGAAGCATCTGCTTCCACAAGGCTCTTAAATGAATGCTGCAGAGATTCTGGGCCCATATAAGAACCTGCATATTAAACTATTTCCAAAATGGAGGTGGAACTATGTTCCAGGAGCTGTTCAAGTATTTAACCTAAAAGCCATTCCTATCATCTTTAAAGATTAGCCATACAGTTTGTCTCGGTAAATGAAAACGCTGACCGTCTTCTTTTATATTTTCCACAAAAATTATTAAACATTCCTTGCTATGTGGCCGGTGTGGCTTTCTGTTCAGAACTGGGCTATCCTTACCTTGAGGCAAGGGCACGGTTACAAGTAGACATAGGCACAAATGATCCACCAAACGCAATTTGTGTGTGAATCGGGCTGATTTGTGATTTGCTCCAAACTGGTTAGGCCCTTGTTAATTCGTTTCATTTTTCCAGACAGCCTGGCACTGATCTGATCAATTCCTAGAAATACTGGTGGTGGATTTCTGGGAGCCCTAAGAACATCCATAGTTAGTTGTTGTGAGAGCTGAAGCTGAGCTTTCCTGGGGGCACCTGTTTTGAGGGACTATTAACTCAGACATTTCAAATCCAATTTTTACCAAACTTGGACAGGCAAGTGGAGGAGAGCCTGCTGAAGACTCGTGGTAATTTTTACACCTCCCGTACCAAATGAGACTAAGATTAGTGAATACGCAACATACAAAAACATCTCTTTCACATTGTTATTCAGTTATAAAAAAAAAAAAAATGATGGCCTGTCTTCAGCATACCAAATCAAGATTTTAAGAACTATCAGTAAGTTTGGATATTAGCTAAAACATATAATTACTTCCATGTCTTCAGAAAAAGTATCATTTGGACTGTGGACAAACTTAGTTGTATAAAATCTACATGTCATCAAAACACCATCACTCCTCTCTGAATACACATTTTTGTGGACCTCAAACCCTCCCCTACACCGGATAACTGTCAAAGTGTGCATATCAAGTTGTGAATAATAATGAAGGCTTCTGTCTTTTCCTGTAATCACAACAATACAGAAAGAACATCTGCTACACCTTAAAAGCAAGTTACAGTAGAATGTTTGTATTACAAGCATATGACCTACAATTCTCTGCCCACCCAACGCTAGAAACTTTAAAGGCCATGACTTAATTGCACCTTCTGTTCTTACAAAAGGAATCATGCATAGCATCGTATACCCTCATGGACCACTAGGATCTCAGAGAGTAGATGACTCTATAGGGCCATAATTCAAGGGGCTCTGACTCAAGTTCCAATCAATCTTACTCCTTGACTAGAAGGGGATTTTGTGCTAGAGATAGCAAGAAATTTCCTAACTGGCTGATAACTTTTAGCCCAAGGTCAGCCAAACAGGGGTTTGAGCGGGCCTTGGAAAAACTTTCACAATTAAAACTAAAGAAGACGAGTGTCACGCAAAACCTGAACAGCTGGTCTTCAACTGAAAGCTGCAATGTGCTATTATTGACTGTGGGTGTATACTGGCATCCCTCTCTCTTGTGAAATCTTTTGCACTGGAAACTATAGTACAAACTACACCAATTTTATATAAAAAACAACAGAAATAGGACTGTATGCCCCTGCTCCCGCTTAGCCAAGTAGACTTCCTTGGGCTGAGTGACTGGATTAGCCTTTTTTCTGACTAGACCTTTCAGGAGATCTGGATGACTGTGAGTGGTTGCTTTACAAGTTTCTACACTTTGAAAAAGGGAGACCCTTGATTCTCTTCCCATACCCCCAAAGTTACTAATTATCTTCCCATATTTCAAAAGTGGAGATTTTCTGCCACCAAAACTAGGGTATGATTTTGTATCTCCATCTGTTCTTATAAAAGGAACCCCACACGCAGTTTGAGAAGTGCTAAGCAAGAGTCAGTTAGGAGTAAAGGTTATGAAGTGGACTATCACTTCATACAACTTGCTTACTATATGGAGTAACATTCCCAGAGTTACAAAGTTGCTGCCATGTTACAACTGGCTTTAAGTGGCAAGAGAGGGCTACACTTATTAAACAAAGACAACAAATGTAAGAAAACAAAACAATATTATTTCTATTTAATCAAAACCATATCCTTGCATTGGCCAAGAACAGACAAACTCCCTTTTTGTTGACCTTCCTTCCATTATGTTTAACAACATGCCACTTCAAGTCTCAGGGGATTCCAGCATAAGACAGTGAAACAATGTCCATGATACAGAGACTGTTTAAAAAGCTTAGCCATTAAAAAAGCAAAACAAAACAAAACACATGTAAAACTAAACAGCCTCAAATTGAAGGAGAAAAAAAGCAAGGGGGGGGAACAAACATTAAACAATGGTAAAGCATAAAATAGCAGTATTTCAAAGCAAAAAAATAAAAAGTTAGAGACAAATGCTTCACTGTCATCATGAAACTGTCTCACTGTATTAACCTGGGAACCTGTCTCAGTGTATTAACCTATTAAGTGGGAATGAAAGTCAAAACTGTGTCTGAATTCTTCTCCATTAAAAGTTGCGGAGGGGGGGGGGGAGAATCCCACAAAGCAAAGGACATATTCCTGAAGTTAGTTAGTTAGTTTTTATTCTTATATCCCGCCCTCCCCCTCCAAAGGCGGGCTCAGGGCGGCCCACAGACATGGCGTGCCATGATTTAGTTAAAACAAATAAACAATGATTTAAGTACGGTTCAATTACATAAATTAGTTAAAATAAATAAAACAGGTGCTATATCTACTGTCAATCACAGTTATACATACTGTCATACAGTCAGTTTCAGTTGTGCATAAGATGGTTAAGGTTACAACAGTTTAATCAATTTGGTCTGGTCCTGATTTAAATGCGAGCTGGAAGAGAAAGGTTTTGCAAGCCCTGCGGAACTGATTCAAGTCCCGCAGGGCTCGCACCATCTCTGGGAGTTGGTTCCACCAACGAGGTGCCATTGCTGAAAAGGCTTGCTCCCGAGTTGTCTTCAGTCTAGCCTCTCTTGGCCCAGGGATTTGTAAGAGGTTTTGGGAGCTAGATTTTAGTGCTCTCCGGGGAATATATAGGGAGAGGCGGTCCCTGAGGTAGGCAGGTCCTCGACCATATAGGGCTTTAAAGGTAATAACCAGCACCTTATAGCGAAAACGGTAGACGACCGGCAGCCAATGCAGATCCCGCAGCACAGGCCGCACGTGTTCCCATCTAGGTAGTCCCACTAACAGCCTGGCCTGAAGTTACCTGACTTCTGAAATTAAACATTCCAGCTCTCTCAGACTCTACTACTGCTAGACCCTAAGCTTGCCTCACACAATTTTACCGGTACAATTAATTTTGTTGGCAGATATGTAGTAAGTCATCCTGTTCAACTTACATGTTTCAACACAAGGCTACCCTGAATTAATACAACATATTCTGATTCTGTACATCATGCATGAAGAAAGGTATTGCAGTAAAAGTAATGAGATTTTACACCTTATAGGTATTAAATTACAAGCCACTGACCATTTCCAGTTTATATGAGAGGCCTGCTGTCAATTTGCCTTATTCTGATCTTACGCTTAGCTACAATGTCAAAGAAAATCCATGGCCACCAACTTACCGGAGGCTGCTCTATGACTGTAGGGCTAGGAGGATGCCAGCTGGGAGAGATCACGTGTTTGCTGCAGCTGAGTAATGCTGGTGTGGGTGGGCTGGCTCCCTGAATGACCAGCCATTCACTGGCCATGTGTAAGCTGGCCGAGGCTGGGCTTGGGGCTGACTGGGAAATGAACATCAGCTTGACCCCCCACCCCAATTATTATAGAGCCAGCCTGCCATTCTCTCAGCCCTGCATTTACACTTTCCTCAAGAGGTCGAAAACTGCTCAAAAAGGGCTTGGAAGGAAGACATTGCCCTAAACAAGGTGGACTCTGCTAAGAAAAAAGTGTGCAAAGCCATAGTTCACTTTGTGGAAACAGTTGGTGGCTTAGCTATTCACCACGCAGGCACTGAGTTTAACCTATCAGCCTTTTACAGAGATGATGGGGTTCATTTGTCCTTTTAGGATCAGGACATATAGTTGCACAATGTGCGGGACACTCTGCATTGTTGGTTGCAGCTTTAGGAGCATTGGCAGGAGCAGGGTGGTGCCTGCCCAGTTCTTGTGGCAGTCAGGCATTAGGCTGGATTCATTTGGGAGAAGGATGTGCCTGTGTGCTTGCTTCCCCTGGTGGGTGGGAACCCTCTTAAGAGTGAGGCTGAACCTCATAATGGCATGGCCACCTCAGGAGCGTTTGCTTAGCTCCGCTCCCAGGTGGGAAGGGTTCCATGCAGAGGCTCGTGCCTTTGTGTATTTGAGGTTTCACCAGCAGACAGGATGAGTATGGTGTTCACTGGCCAACAGACAGATCGCCTGATGTGTCAGATCTTGCCCTATGCTGTGCCAATGCTCCATTTTGCTGTAATCAATAAAGCTGTGACTTGTTTTACTCCAACATGGTACTCTATGGCTGCGATCACACACACTCAATAATGCACTTTCAACCCACTTTCAGTGCACTTTCCAACTGGATTTTACTGTGTGATCTGACAAAATTATTCCTGGCAAATAGATTCCTACAAGTTTCTAGAAAAGCTGGATATCATACTGAAACCAGTCAACACAATCACTGCCAGGAATATTGATTTTTAAAAACCTACCTTGAAAAGACTGTTTAGCTCTATCTACCAGCTCTTGAATAGGATAACTTGCTAGATCTCCTCTGGCATGTTTGGTTTTACAATACGTACACGCATTCAGGCACCTGGATAAAAACAAAAAACAATACATTTTAGTGAACTGAATTTAAAATACACTAACTCTATTAAAATCTATCTATATACTACATTCTCAATTTAACATACTTGATGCAGTTTACAAGTCATTAAAAACATAAAAAATACCCAAACCTACAGTACGAACAACTTAATATTATACTCACAGTCACTAAGCAGCAATAAACATAGATAATTATATCAAAGTTAAAGTTACTGTAAAGTGCTCTATCTGGGGTTCCCTTTGAAAAACAATCTTGAAAATTGAGCTGGTCCAAAATGCAGTGGCTAGGCTATTATCAGAGGTTGGTTACAGGGAATATATCACCCCCGTGCTAAAAGATCTGTTTTCAGCCACAGTTCAAATTGCTGGTTTTAATAAAGCCACAAATGGCTTGGGGTCAGAGTACCTAAGGGACCAGCTCCTCCCATACTATCCAGTCCACCAATTAAGATCTGACTCACAGCCTGTGTGGAGATCGATGGGAACTAGAGATAGGGCATTTTCTGTGTTTGCACCTCACATTTGGAACATTTCCCTCATTGAAATTTGTCTCACACCTGTTTTACTGTCTTTCAGGCCCTAGGACAAATGTAGCTCAGGCTTTCAACTGGGGTTTTTATTATTTCAGCTTTTCAGCAGCCTGAGGTCTGCTTTGGGGGCAGTTTTATACTGTATATTGTTAACATTATTTTAACTGAAAACCACCTCAAGCAGGACTCTGATAAGGTGGGCATAGAAATCTGCCAAATAAATAAATCTTATCCAGACAGAACAGCAAAAAACAAAATCTCAGCAAAAGCAGCAATAATTTGTTACCCAGATAAAATAGCAGCTGAATCACTGAAAAACAAACAAACAAACAAACTTGACACAGGGCAAAAAAGAAAAGGAAAAAACTCAGCAGATTTGACAATATACCTAGGTGTATCTTCACTCTTTATAATTGCCTAGGCTTCAGTAAAATATTCCATGCGTAAAATGTTCCATGTTTTCTGTTCCTCAGTTGGTCTCTATTTTCCTTTTGCAAGCAAATTCAAGATTTTGCCATTATTAGCATATAATCTTCTTCTTCCTTCTTGGAGTCTTTTCATATACCAATCCATAGAAGATGACATCAAAATTCTAATCCTGGTATATATCTATTAATTCACATCCCTTCATTTTAAGCAACAGTGTCATCACAAGATACTTCTAAAAGACTGCGGGATTTATAAAAAGTACAGAGATTTCAATATATAATGCTGGCAGCCATTTACTAAGCACTCTCATATATTCTACATTAAGAAAATATGTTCATAAATGGCACCAGGTTTCCTTGTATATTATACAACTAAATCTATAGGAACAAATCTGCCATGCGATCAAGTAAACAACAGCCCTTTCCTGACAAACAAATTTGACTTCCGACCTCTCTAAAGCCAAGTTCAATCAAGTGATATATTGCCTCTCAAAAATGATTCATGCAATATTTGTCAGTGTTGAAATCTTCATTAATCCTTTTGCTACTAAGCCATTTTTCCTGGTTATGGAATATACTTAATTACATATAAAACACAGCAGAAATAACACAAGCAATTAATTTGAATTTTTTAAAATCATGGCTTATCTTTAAGATTTTTTAAGTTAATCAGTCATCCAACTTGAATTGTAATTAATCAATTTTAAATGCTGCATACTCAAACTTGAATAGACACAGTGAATAGCAGAAATATAACAGAAAACACAGTCTAAACAAAGCCCCCATTAGATTTCCCAGTGTCTGTATACCTGTGGCTACTGAAGGCATGTCTTACTCTAGAAAGCATTCAGATTCATATGTTGTATAGCACTCATGAGAAAAAGAGTTCCATAGTTTTGGAGCAGAAACTGAGAATTCTAAGGCTATATTCGTTGCTGACAAATATTTGGTATAGTTCTGATGGCACAATGGAGAGAGAGAATACCCAAGCAATTAGGGTTCTATAGGTTTATGTTTATGGAAGAGCCCCGTGGCACAGAGTGGTAAAGCTGCAGTACTGCAGTCTGAACTCTCTGCTCACGACCTGAGTTCGATCCCGGCAGAAGCTGGGTTCAGGTAGCCGGCTCAGGTTGACACAGCCTTCCATCCTTCCGAGGTACCCAGCTTGCTAGGGGGAAAGTGTAGATGACTAGGGAAGGCAAATAGCAAACCACCCCGTAAAAAGTCTGCCGTGAAAACGTTGTGAAAGCAACGTCACCCCGGAGTCGGAAACGACTGCTGCTTGCACAGGAGACTACCTTTACCTTTTAGGTTTATGTCAGCACCAGTTACAGTGCTCCTTCCCCCCCACCCCCGCAACGTCTTCTATCTTCTGAAAAGACCATATCTAGGGTCGCAAACTTTACATGGAGGAACAGACATGCAAGGGTGGGGGGTGGAGTGAGAAAGGTAGGGCTTTTATTGAGCAAGAATGCACAGGAACACAGCTCCAGCTGGCTTGGTGTCAAGGGGTGTGGAATAATATGCAAATGAGCCCCTGCTGGGCTTTTTCTACCAAAAAAAGGTAAAAGGGTGAAATAACTTCTCCTTCCTTTTCCAGAAATGCAGCTCCTCTGAGAAAAGGGATTGATTTTATCTCCTTGACCTTGCTTCAGCATGGATTCTGCAGCCTCAGGAATGATCTTTCCAGGTACTGGGAGGGGCTATAGGATCAGAGGATCACAGAAAAACTCTGTGTACCTTCTCTACATGGATGCTTAGATACATTTCATTTGCTGTTTCAGAACAAGAGAAAAAAAATCTACAATCAAAAATATAAAAAGAACAATTAAATCTACAGTACAATTCAAGCTGCAATAATACAGTATTAGAATTAGCTTTCATTTTGTAACTTTCAGATTTTTAATTTATTATTCTTATTTTACATAACTCGTACCTTGCCTGTCTGCCTTTACGATGGCTATTAATTTACAGGTATGCCAGCCTCCCCACAAATTGCAGCTCATCTCTGGACAACAGACATGAGTTCCACTGGAAAAAATGGATGCTTTATAGGGTGGATCTATAGCATTGCACCCCATTGAGGTCCGGTTCTCCCCAGGTTCCACCCCCAAATCTCCAGGAGTTTCCCAACCTAGTCTGGCAACCCTGTCCCCTCTGTCTCCTGCTGGTGGAAGACATAGAAGGGGAAAGATGCATCTTCCTGGAGACAGAGTTCCAGAGTTTTGCTGTCTGCTAATAAGAAGGCCCTCTCCCATTCTGCCACTGGCCTTCTCTCAGAAGACAGAGGCACTGAAAGTAGTACTTCCAAAGATGAACATAGCGACCATGTAGGTTCATAAGGGAGTAGGAGATCTTTCAGGCAGGTTTGCCCCAAAGCATACATTACTTTAAAGGTCAGCAACAGCACCTTGAATTGTGCCCAGAAGCAAACTGGGAGCCAGTATAGATGGGCCAAGACTGGAGCAATGTGATCCCTATGATGTACTCAAGTCAATAAGGACAGCCCCACATACAGCACATTGCAGTAATCTAATCTAGACTAAACAGTATACACATCACAGGAAAGACCACAGCTGACTAACAGGTTGAAGCTGGTAAAAAGGTGCTCTTGGCTACCTCTGCCACTTGCTTATCCAGCAGTAGGACCCCCAGACTAGGAACCTGTTCCAGTGCAATTCTATCCAGAACAGGTGACATCTTAAATCCTGGATCAGATTTTCTGGTCTCCAGTAGTATTTCTATCTTATCAAGATTATGCTTTAGTTTATTATCCTGCAGATACTCCAAAACTGTTTCCAGGCACGGATCCAGGGTTTCTACAGGCTCCCTGGGATCAGCCAGAAGTGCAAGATAGAGCTGAGTGTTATCTGCATATTGGTGATAACCCAGCCCAAATATCTGGATGACCTCACCAGAGATGAAGTTTTCCTTTCGTTTATGTGACAATAGCTATGTTAGTTTAACATAGCAGAACAAAACAGAAGTCTACATTAAATACTAACAATGTTTATTGAGCTTTTGATATGAGCTTTTGTGAGATAGAGCTCAATTCTTCAGATGCTGTTTGTTGTATCTCACAGAAGCTCATAGTGAAATAAATACTGTTAGTCTTTAATGAGCCACTGAACTTCAGATAAGTGCATGTGGTTGCAGATACTATTTGTCTCTAAAACTGGAACATGTTTCTTTTTTGTTGTGGGACGAATTAATGGATGCAAGTATGTGGTTTGATGTACCCAGTGATACATTTTTAAATCAAGATCAACTTCTACAGAATGTGAAATTGTAAAAAAACATTTTGAAAAGAAATAAATGCGATTAGGAAATTATTTATTTATTTATTTTATTCACTTTTCATTTATATCCTGCCCATTCCAAACGGACTCAGGGCGGCTAACAATCATATAAAAACCAACATCTCAATTTCAAATATAAAACAATAAGACAGTCAATTATAATTTAAAACAATTTAAAACAAAGTATTGGTGCTATACAGAGTATACAATTTATCTGTTGGTGGTCCTTCTGGTGGAGTTGCCTAGTAGAGCAGAGATCTTATGGCCTCGGGGAGTGCATTCCACAGCATCGGTGCTGCCACTGAGAAGGCCCTGGCCCATGTAATGCCCCAGTCTGGCCTCCCTTGGTCTGGGGATGGACAATAGATTTTTAGTTCCTGAATGCAGTGCTCTCTGGGGAACATATGGGGAAAGGCGGACCCTTAGATAGACAGATCCTCAGCCATATAGGGCTTTAAAGGTCAATACCAAAACTTTGAAATGAACTCAGAACACAATTGGCAACCAGTGCAGCTCTTTCAGCACTGGTTGAATGTGCTCCCATCTCGGGAGTGCCATTAACAACCGTGCTGCAGCATTCTGCACTAGCTGTAGTCTCCAAGTCAGAGTCAAGGGCAGCTGCATGTAGAGGGCATTACAGTAGTCTATTCTCGAGGTGACCATAGCATGGATCACCATTGCTAAGTCGCAGTGCTCCAGAAAAGGGGCCAACTGTCATACCCACTGCAGATGGAAAAAGGCGGACTTGACAGTGGTTGCTACCTGGGCCTCCATAGACAAGGAGGCCTCCAGAGCACTCCCAGGCTTTTGACCTTCAGGGCCAAAATCAGTGGCACCCCATCAAAAGCTGGCAAGGAGATCTCCCTTCCCGGGCCACTGCGGCTCAGATAGAGAACCTCCGTCTTCGTCGGATTCAACTTCAGTCAGCCTGAGCCAAGATGTCACAACTTGTAATGCCACGTCTAAGTTGTTTGGAACGCAGCCAGATTGGCCACCCATCAATAGATAGAGCTGGGTGTCATCGCATATTGGTGACACCCCAGCCCATACCTCCTGACAATCTGGGCAAGTGTTCGAAATAATGGTTCAATGTTTTAAAATGTTTGCATTTTATTAATGTTTGTTTATAACATTAAAAAACCTATAATTTGCTAATGAAAAGTACGAGAGAAGGATGCTAGAAAAATATCGAATAGAAAAATATTAGAGAGGTGAAAGTTAGGTCATATCCATGAAGAGGTGGCGTATTTTCTGCATCGATTCAAATCTTATGCTAATTAAAATTTAATTCAGATGCTGGGTTAGGAATGGTTGCAAGTTTGTGTTAACCAAAGTTGACACTGCTGTAAATTATCACTAGAAGAAAAATGAGTGGTTATGGCAAGGGAGCGTATAATCCCATGGTTTAATCCTGACCCTTTAACTCTGGTTAAAGCCAATGTCAGTGAGCTGCATCTGTACAAGCTCTGTGGACATAAGAATTGAAATCCATTCACCCATAAGCAACCAGTGGAAAGTTTTGGTGAAACGATCAATTTTCAAAGCAAACAAGAACACAGCATGCTGTTTCAAATAATCCATATTGGTTTAATATAACTGGTTGATGATTAATGATGACTGTGTGGTGGAACTGAAGAATTTCTTCGAGACAGTAAAATCAAGAAGATATTTATTAAATAGTATAAACAGGATTAACAAAGCTAGGTTATAGTGTAATTGTGTAAATTTTTTAAAAATCACATATGAATACATCTATTTAAAGCATCTTCCGGGCAGACAGAACTGGAAAACTATTTTCATCCCAGCCCTTACTCACTGCAGGAATCCCAGTAAAAAGGCTGTTATATTTATAAGTATATAAACTTAGTATTTATAAGTATATAAAATTTATAAGTATATAAATATACTTGGACACCATCGACAGATAATTGTTCATGGTACATCTTCTTAATAAACCCCTCCAAAATTCAGCTTCCCAGTGAATGGAAACTGTACACAAAACCTCCTGAAATTTTCACTCAGTGTATTAAAGTTGTTAAATGTTGAGCAACTAAAAAGCAAGACCACAGACTTCACTCAGTGCAGAGGCAGAATGGCAAAGAGTATCAACTAGCATTTTTTTAAAGTCTTGCACTGAATTCTGCAGAATTCTAAACACATTATATGTAACTGATGAAGATGTTGATGCAAATGATATATCCATAAGCTACATGCCCTGACCTCATCGGATCTCAGAAGCTAAGTAGGGTTGGGTCTGGTTAGTATTTGGATGAAAGGTCACCAAGGAAGTCCAGGATTGCAATGCAGAGCAAGACAGTGATAAGCCACTTCTGAACGTCTCTTGCCTTGAAAACCCCATGGGGTCACCATAAGTCAGCTGTCACTTGATGGTTAAAAAAAAAGATAAGCCATATCTAGGAGCTAGAAGAATAATATTTCTATGTGAGAATAAAAGACTTGCTTGAAATTCAAGTACATTGCTGCATCTTAAAAAGTATCTTTGGATATTTAAAAGGTAAAGGATATGACATGTCTATGAAACGATACCACAAAGGATACCACAAAGCACATGTGTAGATGAAGAAAAGCAAAGTTATAGCTAAAGCCAAGATTACATACTCAGCATGTCTAACACCACCTTTGCCCATGTTGTAAAATGAGCAGAATATGAAGAGATGTGCCTCACAGTTGGAAGCCAGAACTAGTATGACAGAACAGGGAAAAAGACTTCCCCAAAGTATGGCTCTCATCTGGATGAGAGAATGAAAACAGACATTCATACTGACAGCAAAAAGATAAAGTGCTTTTTAGAAAAGAGTAATCAAAGAGCTCAAGTTTTATAAGCCAATTACATCCCTCGGAGTGCATTTAAGTGCTCACTTTTATCCATCTCTGCTTGTAGAAGCCAACACTATGCAACAGATAAGGAAAAGAAATTGGTTCATTTTTTAACCCAACTGGAAGTAATATGCAATCACACAACTATGTTTTTAGTCAGTGCATAGGGGCTAATGTTTTGCTGACTGCCATGGGCTTAAACCAGTTATGCGACAGACAGCACTCCCAGGCAACAACGTAATCCCGATATAACAGAGCTATAAATGCACTGCTGCCAATTCAAAAAGAAAAGTCATCCATCAGTCCAGGTTTGCTGGAAAATTGCACCCCCTCCCAGGGAGAACACCACAGCAAGACGTGAGTCCCCAGTCACTGGACAGAGAATGAACATACTCAGAGAAGCTTCTCCTAGCCATACAGAAATGAAATGTGGCCCTAAAAATACCAGCATGGGAACACTAGCCTGTTCCCTCCCGAGGTGTAAAGTGCCTTTTTACAACACACCTCTTTAAGATTCGAAAACTGACAAACTGATCCTCATCCTGTAATTTTTCTCTATCCCTTCCTATGGAACTAGAGCTAGTGTCTTATTGCAATTAATATAGAGTGCTTAGTAGATTTTATTTACAGCAAAAGCCAACATCTTAAACAAAAGGGATAAACTATACATATCCATAAGAACTACCTGTAAAACATGATAAAAGTATTATAATATTATTAAAATTGAAAAATATAAAGAAATGACCATTAAAACAAATGTATTCCGGCATTTCAGGCCTAAAGGCGAACCAACCAAATGTAGCTATTTTAAGTGTAACTGCAGGATATTTGTCCTCCAGAAGTTCTTTAAGTTGGCATATTTTTTGACTGCTAGAGTGCTTAGTAAATTTTGGCAGTCTAGAAAGCCTATTAATTTGGGTAGTCATCACCATGATTTCACTGTAGTCTTGTCTGTATACTATAAGGTTCTCCTCAATAGCATTCACCAAACCCAACAATGCTAAGAAATGAAAATTCTGTGAATTTTCGCTCTGCAAAGCAGCAGGGGACATAATCTTTTGTAAAGTATTCCACATGGGAGTCTCTAACTCCCATGCTGACTCTACCTCCTAAAATAATAGGTACAGTTTCTTGCAGGCTGCCTGTTCAAGGAGAGTGGGGAAAAAAATAAAAAATAAAATAACTGTGATATATTTATGAAAAATGAATTCAATTTTTCAAGTGTTTCATAAATATGAATACATTTCTGTGAAGTCACAGAAATTCTGTGGATTCACATGGACATAATTATCACTCAACAATATTTAACAAGCAATAGTCCAATAACATTATGCTCTTCTCTACTGCAAGAGACTGCCTGGTCCTCTTCAATTCAAACGTCATCCAATGCAACTAAAGTGGAACAGTCAATAGGACGTTCTTTGTGTCTTCATGACTTTCTTATTCTTGTATTCAAGTAGCATAAGGAGTCACAATTCCGCAGACAGTTCCTTGGCTGCATGCTCTCTCTCAAAGGCATGAGAGAGAACATGCAGCCAAGGAATGGAATAGGATAAGATTTTGCAGAGTCTACATATATTCTGTTCTGAGGAAGTCTACTGAAACAGGTGTTTGAACTGTCTGCAGAATCATGACTCCTTATGCTACTTTGGCTGCCTAAATCACAACGTTATTTTGAGTACTGAGTACTGCAAGAAATTGCATGGCAAAAAGAGAGAACAGGACTTGGACATAAGAGACTTATAATCTAAGTCCCATGCTGTCAACAAACTTTGAAGATGTCATTCAACAAACATGCATTTTCTACTCATTTGTATAGTGAAAAATGACCTGAGTGTCATGGAGACAGTTTAAATGCTGTGACCACAATAGGTCTTGGGATTCTGTAGTATCTACTATTTAAAGCAGGGGTGTCAAACATGCAGTTCAGAGGCCGAATCAGGCCCGTGGTGGGCTCCTATCAGGCCCCTGAGCAATTGACTGTCATCTGCTTCCTTCTCCCTATATCTTGCTTCCTTCTGCATTACAGCTTGCTTTGCAAGACTTGCTCAATTGCACAGAAGCTACAGATCAAAGCCTCTATTTTCTCCATTGGCTGAGGCTCCTCCCTTGGAGAGGAAGGGGGGAGGAATAGCTTGCTTTGCCAGGCTCTCTCAATTGCACAGCAGAGCTACTGAGTCAAGCCTCTCTTCCTTCTCTTCAATGAGACTCCTTCCCCCACCCCCCAGTCCCCTGGGGAAGGAAGCAAAGAGTCAGAGTTTCCTTTGTCCAGTTCCCTGGATCCCATGGGAGAAATACAAAGAAAGCATCTTTAAGACCAATGAGTGCTAATGTTATAAGCATGTTTTAAGTTTTTAAAAAAATATATCTGTGTTTGTGTTCTTTATAAAATTTTTATCTCTGCTACTGAATCTTAAATACGTACACACACGGCCTGGCCCAACATGGCTCGGCCCAGCCCAACAAGGTCTCATTTATGTCAGATTCATCCCTCATAACAAATGAGTTCAACACCCCTGATTTAAAGCAAGTAAGTCTAAAAGAAGCCCTACTCCATTTATTGGCATTATACACTAAGAAGTATACAGGGCATAAGGAGCGCTTAATACAATTAACGCAAATCTCGCCCTTTTGAAGCCAGATACAAAAAAATTGCCACTATTTTAATAGTTACGGTGTTTTTCGAGGAAAGGAGAAAAAGGGACTTATAGTTATCAGATTGGCCTATTAAATCCATTAACAACTGATCTAAATACTTAACATGAATGTCAGAGTAATAATCACAATACAAAAGAACATGCTCAATACTTTCTATTTCCTTTCTTCCACATTCACATAGCCTCTGCATGTAAGGGATCTTCAGAAACATTCTGGAGTCAAAATACATACTATAAACAACAAATAGGAAGCCATTTTAATGCACAAAATGCCTTATAACAAATTCATAGAACTGCCAGCTTGTGGAGTCTTAGTCCCCAAAGACCTTCTGCAGTAAATTCTGTTCTGCCCTTTGTATATGGAGCCCACAAACAAATTCATTGGAGAAATTTTAAAAGGCCTAGCTCCCCCTCACATACAATGATGGAAAACTATCCCTCCTTCTTTGTGATGTGGATGCATATGTCTCCTATAGAGCAGTACAGTTCGCTCTGGCAGCTAAGAAAGTTCGGGCTCAATGTGAGACTCCTTCACCAATACACAAAGAAGGTACTAATCTGTTCTAATAAATGTTCACGTGTTTTTAAACATTATAGCTTTGCTGTATGCTGTTCTTTGTTCATGTTTTGTATCTGCTCAAATGTGATAGTCGTCAGTCACCTGCAATAAACACTTTTGAATTTGAACCATATGTAACATCCATCAAGACGATGCATCTATTCAGAAACATTATTAGGTGCTCCCAGAGCTGAGTAACACTTAAAAATATACATTAGGACCACCTTGATAGCCACTCAATGATTCACAGGATCTAAATACTGCGAGATATACTGCAACAGCATGTGCTCAATCATGAGACTGCTTGAACTCAAGCACTCAGATCGAGAAAAACAGCCACACACTAGCCTAATATCTTAAAACATGTTAGGTCATGTCAACAGACAGATATGTTTGCACAAGTGCTAGAACAGGAGAGCATAAATTATCGATCCTTTAAATCAATTGAATTTTAGTTGTCTAATTGAGAATAATCATCATGTTTATGAAAGTATGCCTAGGGGGGGAACCAAGCAGGCTGTTTCTTGTGTGATTTGCCGATAATTGTGAAAGGTCATGACGCGCTGGAGTCTGCCATTGGGTTGTGCATGTCTGTCTTGCTCTCAGTGCGAGGGCTCACAGAGACAAAACACAGACTGCACAGAATTAGTTTTAATTATTTTGTTTTACTACTATGACTAAATCCACTAAAAACACCATAAAATATTGAACACTCCCTAGAATACTTAGACAGGCCACAAATTCCTGTGGAGTACTAAATCAACAAGGATTTGGATAGGGCACCAAGCTCCTGTCTTTACAATTACCTTCACTAGCTATTTTCCTCTTAAAAGAATACCTTACACTTTTCTGATATTGCTTAAAGAAGCAGTGAAAGGCATACCGTGGGGGATGGGGCTGAGATTTTAAACTACAATAATGCACAGTAGAATTAAAGTATTAATTACAGAAATATTTCATTCCAGTATCAACAGAACATGTTTACTCATGCTTTTAAAATGTGCAATTTTGGTTAAGCACACATGTGTATGGCATACTGTCATATCTTGCACATATGTTGCAAATTGTAAAATCTTGACTCAGACAGATGTCCTTATACAAAGGAAAATGGCTAAGTGGCCCTAGAATGTAAATCTCTGGCAAACAAGAGTGGCATGTTTAATAGAGCACTGTAAATTCATGGTAATAATATTAATAATAGTTTCCACATAAAAGTTTCCATGAGATTAGTAGGGTATGCACTTCACCACAGGCTGTAGTTCAGAGTAAGAGATCTAACTTTGGACTGGTTATGTCTGAATTGGGTCAATCATCAAACTATGATTTGACAAATGGGAGACTAGCATGGACTAGCATGCTGCCCCAGTGTGGAATCCTTGCCCTCTCCATTCCAAGATGCATTAGAAGACAGGAAAAAGTACTTAACACAGTTCTGCTTACACAATCAGCTGAACTATGGCTGAACCAACCTACAGCAGTTTAATATAATACTTAATGAAATACAAATTTGCATATTGAGCAATAGAATGTACAAACAGTGGTTCACATTTTGGTTTTAACCTTGTATTAGAAGAAATGAATTTTACTATGTCATACAGACATATACAGAAAATATAGTGTGGATACAATCACTTTTATAGGTTTGCTAGGTCCCCCTTGGCCATTAGAAAAGGATGGGAAGGTAGGATTGCCAGAATCAAGCTGAGAAACTCCTGGAGATTTGGGAAATGGGGGAGACAGGGACCTCAGTGGGGTATTGTCATAGAATCCACCCTCCAAAGTATCCACTTTCTCCAGGAGGAATTGATCTCTGTACTCTGGAGATGAGCTGTAATTCCAAGGTATCCTCAAGTCCCATGTGGAGATTGAAAACCATAAGTAGGCAGCAAGCAGCAATAATAGTATTTCAGGAAGAATCCTATGAAAATTTCTGCGTATGCAAGATCTCTCTTGCATAAACAGAAAATTTCCATAGGATCCTTCCCCATGGTTTGAGAACCACAGTTTGCCACAACATCCCAAATCAAGCAAACAATGATTATCACAGGATGACCATCCAATCATGGCTTATGAATGCACCAAATCTTGGTTTCATTCCTTCTTAGGAATGAAGAGGCTATGTTAGTGGAAACATCATCTTCCCGATTCAGCCACTTCAGCAAACAACAGTTCTCTTAAATCATGGGAGGAAAGAGGACTCTAGTGCAGGTTTAATTATACACATTCCACTGGTTTATAGCAGAGCTGTGCACAAAAACTCCCACACAATTTGTTTCAGTATAAGTTTTGTTCCAACAGTTTTGCCACCCATTGCTTCAATCCCATCTTCTGCATATTATCAGAACCATTTCCATTATGCTGAATCTGCACAATGTCACTTTTCTTTAGCAGTCATACACATTACTAACTTTGTTATTCCTTTTAGCAGGAGCTAAATATAAATACTTTACAATCCCATTGCAACAGCCATCCCATACCCAAAATTGTTTTTCAAGTAGCCTATATCAAATTTCTGGAGATATATATAGATAAAATGGCAAATATATGAAATGCTGTTTTTTTAAATGAAGGGGCAGCATTAAAAATTCCAACAGGATAAAGTACATAAATAGGGAAAATGTAATGGTTAGTTCTGGGACAGTGAAGGACACAACCCAATGTAATGAAATGTAACTAGCATGCCAGTCTGGATAACCTTCGGTTACCTGCACACAATGAATACTCTATCAGCAAATCAAAGCCCCTCAAATTCTGTTTTCCTTTCACATATTCCTATCATTCCCTGGATGTTCCTTTCTCATCTATTCTGTCTGACTAAAGAAATACATAGATCAGTGGTTCTCAATCTTTAATTATCTACACCTATCTCTTCAAAGTACCCAATTTCATCATCCAAATCACTTTATTTATTGTTTTATATTTATATGCCACTTTTCTGACTGACCATAGCACCTCAGTGCCCAAGAAATAATGGCCTACAGGTCACAGACAATTATATTTCTTTACAGCAAGTGGACAGCAAAGATGCCAGGGAGAAAAGAGCAGGTCAACTGCCTGAGAGGACATGAGGTGACAAAGAAGTAAAAATTTAAGACATAAAGTAGCATTCCAGACAAGACAACTGTAAGTACATTTATGACATTCAACGAAACAATTGTGTCTGAAGGCCTGCCCACCCCCTGAAGTTAGGTTTAGTATTATAGGCTATTTGTCACTTTTTAAAGGGTTGGGGCAGTGAACAGGACTTTTTTTTTGTCACCTAAGCACCTCTTCTGAGTTTTTTGTCTTCAGTGTGAGCTGAACAGCTAAGAAGAACTCTTCTTTGCTTGCTGCCCAAAGCCACTACAAGTAGGAAGAAGAGGCTGCCTAAAATCTTGAATATGCCCCGAAGACCTGTAAATCAGCCCACTGGGTGGAGGAGAAGAAACATTGCCATAGACCCTTTTCACACTATAAGTTATACAATACTCTGGAGAAAGTAAAATTTGGCTCATTTTGTGCAGGAATTAATTTAATGGTCTTTTCACATTTGCTAATGCTAGAAGTTGCCATGTTTCTGCATAGCAAACCAAGAAGCTCTGGAAGATTAATACCTCCTGAACCAGTCATATAGAAAACTCAGCTGAAAAGTAGACTGCTGCCTGTGATAAGAGCTGTTGTTTCCATTTCCTAAATGGCTTCTGGGACAGAGCCTTTTAGAGTGGTTAAATCTCAAAGGAAACATTTGGCTACAGTAAATACTGTAACATATAACAGGTTGTTGAAATAAAAGGTATTGTTTGAAGACTGGTCAAAACATCCGGAAGCAAGGGGTTAAGAGTTCTCTTCAAGCACGCAGAAGGTAGCAAGTTTAAATTTAGACAGTGAAATACAGTTATCAGACTTGCTTTTTTAAAAAGGAATAAAAAAGAAAGAAAAAGAATTTCAGCATCCTGTGTGGGAAAAGAACTTCTGAATTGTGTGAACAGAATAATGGGGAAATAAACAGCACAGTTATAAAAAATGCAGAAATTATTCCTTGTAAAGAAGCTATAAACAGTTGTGTCTGTCCAAGAATCAATATATCTCATTCTCAATGTGGTCCCCATCTATGGAAACTTAAATCTGAATGTGGGGGTAGTGGACAGACAAGTCCAATCCTTCTAGAAATCTGAGAAAATGTCCAGAAAAGTTTGAAATTTCAGCATTCATTAGGGTTGCCAAGTCCAATTCAAGAAATATCTGGGGACTTTGGGGTGGAGCCAGGAGACTTTGGGGGTGGAGCCAGGAGACATTGGGGGCGGAGCCAGGAACAAGGGTGTGACAAGCATAATTGAACTCCAAGGGAGTTCTGACCATCACATTTAAAGGGACAGCACACCTTTTTAAATGCCTTCCTTCCATAGTAAATAATGAAGGACAGGGGCACCTTCTTTTGGGGCTCATAGAATTGGACCCCCTGGTCCAATCATTTTGAAACTTGGGAGTACTTTGGGGAGAGGCACTAGATACTATACTGAAAATTTGGTGCGTCTACCTCAAAAAACAGCTCCCCCAGAACCCCCCAAAACCTCCAGATTAATTCCCCATTATACCCTATGAGAATCGATCACATAGGAAAAAATGAAGTGCTCTGCAGACGTTTCCCTCCTCCCATTTCTGGCGACTGAAGCGAGGGATTGGCCTCTTCACAGAAACACAGACACACCATCCCAAGTGGAAGCCTTTCAATCGGAGACTGAAGCCTCCGGAGGTAGAAACGCACATGGTCCTCTGGGGGCAGGGCTTCCCCCAGCCGGCCAGCTGACTGGGGGTGGGAAGTAGTCTGGGAAAGCAGAAGAACCCCTGCTGGGACCTGGGGATTGGCAAGTTACCTCTAAAATCCACAACTGAAATCAAAATTTGATTTCAAAAGGGGGAACTTTATAAAAATGAAGGGAATGGCTATAAAGAAGCTGAAAGGGGAGCACAAGAGAGTTAAATCCCTAAAGGATGTTTGGCAGCTATTTAAAGCCACACTAATTGAAGTCCAGATGGAATGCAACCCCCAGGTTAGGAAAGGCACTGCCAAGTCTAAAAGAAGACCTGCATGAGTAACAATGCAAGTCAAGGAAGGTATAAAAAGTAAAGAAGCTTCTTTTTAAATGTGGAAGTCTGTTCCAATGGATTGAACAGAAGGGACCCCAGGCTCTGCCAAAATATTAAAGCTTTAATAGCCAGACCCCTGAGTCTGCACAAAGACAGACCCAGCCCTGAACTACTTCAAATAGCAAAGTATTCTATTAATGATGTTAACCTATGTTCCCCTTTTCGGTCTTAAAAATCAAACAGACTAACAATATTTTCTTATCTAATTTTACTCACAAGTATCCTATCAAGTCTTTCTCTTCACTTCACAGATATGCATCTGAAATTTAAAGTTAGTCAGCCAGTCCACAACTCAGCTAAAGCCTGAATACAAACCAAAGCCTAACAATAACATGAATTAGAACTGCATTCAACAGCTATTTACCGGAGGGAGGGGGTGTTGTAGCAGGAATTACTATGCATATTAGGCCACACCTCCCTGATATAGCCAATCCTCTAATCCTCTTCGAGGATTGGCTACATCAGGGGTGTGTAGCCTAATATGCAATGGAGTTCCTGCTACGAAAAAAGCCCTGACTATTTATATTTATCTCACTGATTTAGAGAATTATCTGTTTGTACATTACAGTGCTCTCAATGTTCAATTGATCAAAGCAGCGCCAGGTTCTTTTAAAAGGGCATTTGTACCCTTTATTTTCAATTGTGCTTTCAGAAATTAAAAAGTCCAAAAAACTGATACAGCTGGACTTCAGTGAGGCAATGAGTGGAAGATTTCTTGAGAATCACTTAGAAGTCATTTCCAAATAAAGTTCTTCCAAGGAAAGGCAATAAAGGTCCTACAAGGTCCTACAACTGATAGACAAATTAAAAACTAATAAGTCACCGGGTCCGGATGGCATACATCCGAGAGTTCTGAAAGAACTCAAAGTTGAACTTGTGGATCTTCTAACAAAAATCTGTAATCTTTCATTGAAATCTGCCTCTGTTCCTGAGGACTGGAAGGTAGCAAATGTCACCCCCATCTTTAAAAAGGGTTCCAGAGGAGATCCAGGAAATTACAGGCCAGTCAGTCTGACTTCAATACCGGGAAAGTTGGTAGAAACCATTATCAAGGACAGAATGAGTAGGCACATTGATGAACACGGGTTATTGAGGAAGACTCAGCATGGGTTCTGTAAGGGAAGATCTTGCCTCTCTAACCTGTTACATTTCTTTGAGGGGGTAAACAAACTTGTGGACAAAGGAGACCCGATAGATGTTGTTTACCTTGACTTCCAGAAAGCTTTTGATAAAGTTCCTCATCAAAGGCTCCTTAGAAAGCTTGAGAGTCATGGAGTAAAAGGACAGGTCCTCTTGTGGATCAAAAACTGGCTGAGTAATAGGAAGCAGAGAGTGAGTATAAATGGGAAGTCTTCGCAGTGGAGGACGGTAAGCAGTGGGGTGCCGCAGGGCTCGGTACTGGGTCCCATGCTCTTTAACTTGTTCATAAATGATTTAGAGTTGGGAGTGAGCAGTGAAGTGGCCAAATTTGCGGATGACACTAAATTGTTCAGGGTGGTGAGAACCAGAGAGGATTGTGAGGAACTCCAAAGGGATCTGTTGAGGCTGGGTGAGTGGGCGTCAACGTGGCAGATGCGGTTCAATGTGGCCAAGTGCAAAGTAATGCACATTGGGGCCAAGAATCCCAGCTACAAATACAAGTTGATGGGGTGTGAACTGGCAGAGACTGACCAAGAGAGAGATCTTGGGGTCGTGGTAGATAATTCACTGAAAATGTCAAGGCAGTGTGCGTTTGCAATAAAAAAGGCCAACGCCATGCTGGGAATTATTAGGAAGGGAATTGAAAACAAATCAGCCAGTATCATAATGCCCCTGTATAAATCGATGGTGTGGTCTCATTTGGAGTACTGTGTGCAGTTCTGGTCGCCGCACCTCAAAAAGGATATTATAGCATTGGAGAATGTTCAGAAAAGGGCAACTAGAATGATTAAAGGGCTGGAACACCTTCCCTATGAAGAAAGGTTGAAACGCTTAGGGCTCTTTAGCTTGGAGAAACGTCGACTGAGGGGTGACATGATAGAGGTTTACAAGATAATGCATGGGATGGAGAAAGTAGAGAAAGAAGTACTTTTCTCCCTTTCTCACAATACGAGAACTCGTGGGCATTTGATGAAATTGCTGAGCAGATAGGTTAAAACGGATAAAAGGAAGTACTTCTTCACCCAAAGGGTGATTAACATGTGGAATTCACTGCCACAGGAGGTGGTGGCGGCCACAAGCATGGCCACCTTCAAGAGGGGGTTAGATAAAAATATGGAGCAGAGGTCCATCAGTGGCTATTAGCCACAGTGTGTATGTGTGTGTGTGTGTGTGTGTGTATGTGTATATATATATATTTGGCCGCTGTGTGACACAGAATGTTGGACTGGATGGGCCATTGGCCTGATCTAACATGGCTTCTCTTATGTTCTTATGTTCTTAAAGACCTTCAACTGCTGGTGAAATAAATGTCCACATATTTGACCATCTTGAGAATTAATTGATGAGTTATTCAACTCATGTGGATATTTAAATTATGATACTGGTTGCATGAACAGAGAAGACAGCTCTTTCTACAAACCTGAAAATGACCCAGGTTTACAGGAAAGCCAGAAATGTAAAATAAAATGCATTGGGGAGTTAACCCTACAAATATTAGAAGCAGTGCCTATAGCTTTAAGAAATGAATGGCTTCCTTGACCATTGCTAGCACAGTATTGCCAACCTTCAAACCTCAGTTTCTGCCAATAAAACACAGTAGGAGGGTGGTAGCAAGCTGCCTGGTGCATGCTGCCAGGCCTGGCCCAATAACACTTCCCTCAAAAGCCAAAGCAGTCCTTGAAAGAATACGGGGGCTTTCAGGGAAGGAAAAGAAGAGGGGAAAATGAGATGCCCCCTGCAAGTTCTTGCAGTTCCCCCACCTAAACTGCACTCTCCATTTTTTTGTGTGTTTCTGATTTCCCCTACTTTTACTCTTGTTAAGAAATACTTCTGGTTTTCTAACAGTTGCACATTTTTATCTCTTCTTTCTGACAATAATTTCATAATGACCAAGAACTGGTATGATTGTCTTCAAGTAACTTGGCCCAGTTGTAAATTGCTTCTTGTTAAAGCATTAACTCCTTACGGACACAGGTGGAAGTATTAACATTAGCTCATCTGTTGGGGCATACCGCTATCCATATAGCATATCCTGTGGCCAATTTCCATGTAAGGTAACTTCTCCTACCTAAAACCTGGCAACTTTATCAATCTCAAAAAAGTTGCTCTATGCTGGATGGAACCAATTTATCTATCTTCGTGGATTTACCTGCAACTTAATTAAGATGACAGTTTTCCAGGCTTGGGAGCCCATTTTCAGAAAAGCCAAGTCAAGGACTATGGTCCAGATTGGAACCAAGAAATGATTACAGCTACAGCTGAGGCATTTTTGTTGTTTTAAGATACCATTGAGGAAAACAGAACACTGGCATTTATTGTGAGGGTTCTTTCTGCTCTAAGGTATCTTGTCATGGCTGATTTCCATCTGTCCATTAAGAAGGCAGAACAAACATTCAAATTTCCTGGGTCCAGGGCAGGAGTCACCCATAGAACTTCAGAAGCAGTAGCTACATTAGAAATACCTAACTTTCACTCCTGGAAGCATGTCACCATTGCTGCATGACTCGGTGAGGGAGGGGGAGGCATTTTAAAAAAAACCCTTCCCTATCTGGAGTTGCGCCGCCTTAGCAGCACACCTCCACAACTCAATGAAAAGCAGATTGCTGTTCCTTCACTCCTAGAGCATGTTGCCATTACTCTCCACAAACCTCAATTTTCCTGGTTCATGCCCTTTCTTGGTTACCATTGCTTCCATGTGAATCTCTTAAATATTGCAGCTGCTTTTGAAGCTTTTATCATTCTTCTAAAAGTAGTGTGTGGTTTTGAGAGAGAGGGGCTGCTGCAGTTCCTCTATGGAATACCGTTCTCCTCAGTCTTCTATCTGGCACCTCATTTTTGTGGCACAGGCCAAATCTTCTCTGAGTCATCCAGGCCTTCAGAGGAATTGCTTAGAGCTGGCTCATCAGGATTTTTATTGGGGTTAAGACCTTTAGAACTGTCTTAACCTTTCAAACTGCCATATGATCAATTTTTTTAATGTGTTGACTTTTAAGATTTACTGCTGTGGTTATAAGGCTAGATTTTTTTAGACAGTCTTTGTGTTGGTTATTCACAGGATCCAACCCACTGAGCCTTCTGATGACGGTGGTTTTCACAGATGACACTCAAGTTATAACTTGTATAAAAGTTTGAACCCGGTGCCATATTAAAGACCAACAAAGTTTTATTCTGGGTGAAAGCTTTTGAAGACGCTGAAGTGTGCACGCACATGATAGCTTACCCCAGGAATAAAACTACATGGGTCTTAAATGTGCCAGTGGACTCAAATTTTGTTTTGTTGTTTCAGACCAACATGGCTACCTACCTGTATCTATTTTGTACATGTTGTATTTTTTTTTTATAGTAGCAGTACTTACCCTTTTACTTAAAAATACAAATTGCTAAATTTGCAAACCCAGGTGTCAGGGCTACAATCAGATACAAATTATCATGTCACCTCCTCGGTGGCAAAATTCACTGGCCCAATAATCAAATAATACTAAGGTTTTTTAAAACAGTTTTTGGTTCCAACTTTTGCTTAAGGTGATAGCTATTTGAGTAGTACTAGATAGGCAGGCAGGCAGATGATAGGCAGGCAGATAGATAGATGATGGATGGATGGATGGAACCAGCACTCCCACCTCCATTCGTTCCTTTTAGAAAATTCACTTCCATAATATCTATATTTTGTACTATGCTATTTTCAGTACTAATCAATGCTACAGCTATACTGAGCCATCAGAAAAGTACAGGTGCCACCTTGTGATGACGGTTAAATGAAATGCACTTAGTGCTTGAAGACTATTCAACAGTCTCATTAATGTGTATTATACACCTGAGAGACTCTATTTACTTCAGTAAATTCATCTATTGAGCCCATAATGAAAATCTTTGGCTTAACTTCTTGATATTAGTGAAAATGGATTCTGTTTTCATAAAGTTCACCAGTAGTTCCATTTCTGCGCCTCACCTTTTCATTCTTTTTATATACTGCCTTCTGCCACCTTTAAATCAAATCAATATAGAGGAACAGCTATTTACTCTCTAAACTATGGGAAGTGCAAGAGCAGATCAAACCCAATTTAATTTGCAAAGAGCAGGATCTGTGCCAACATATGAGGAGAGTTTATACAAGAAAGAAGAAAAACAGACTGGCAAGGGCTGGGGAAAGCAGATGACTAAGCAAACTCTTTTGTAAACACACTCCTCTCATTGCACTGTTGGTCTAATAGAAACTCTACGTTGTTTAGCAATGTTACCTTGCTCCAAGATAACTGAGGCTTTAAAGGGAAGATATAATAGGCATGACTCACACACAAACTCCTCAAACATAAAAACACTAGACATTTATCTCTTAAAAACAATAAAGACACCAAGTCTGGCTCCGATTTGCAGAGCAAAAAGATCACGGGACTGCCAAGCATATTCGGGGAATTTAAAAATAAACGGTAGACATGATGAATGCTGCCGTCAGGGCTTGACCTAAGGTGAAATCTTCTTCCTCCCCCAACCTTTTCATCATCTGCAAATTGCCTTTAGAGCCAAGCCAATATATATATATTTTAAAATCTGTGGAGTTTGGGAAGTAAATATTTTGTATGCTGCATAATGTTCCAGTGTGTGTAGGTTTTGTATTCGTTATCTACATACAATGAAAAGATCACACATGAGGGTTTATAAGCAATGCCAGTGTACAGACAGATGATGATGATATTGGATTCATACCCTGCCCTTCTCTCTGAATCAGAGTCTAAGAGCGGCTTACATTCTCCTTTATCTTTTCCCCCACAGCAGACACCCTGTGAGGTAGATGGGGCTGAGAGAGCTCTCCCAGAAGCTGCCCTTTCAAGGACAGCCTTCCGAGAGCTATGACTGACCCAAGGCCATTCCAGCAGCTGCAAGTGGAGGAGTGGAGAATCAAACCTGGTTCTCCCAGATAAGAGTCTGTGCACTTAACCAGTACACCAATCTGGCTCTCTAATACAGGATCTCAAATACATGGATGATGGGCATGGTAATTGTGCAGAACCAGAATGACCCCTTTTTCCTACACATACAATTTTTTGGGACTTGTCTGCCCTGGACTGTAGATGATATCATTAAGACACTTCACATCAGCCGTCAGAGATTCAGTACATCAAAACGACAGAAAAAGCAGGGGGTTTTGACAGTAGTATTCCTTTCTGCCACTTTCCAGGTTACCTATATGAAGCTGGGTTTTTCAAAGGAAAAAATATGCATAAAACAAGGATGTAGGGCAGCTAAGTGGAACTTGATCTAAAACTGGAGAACTATCCTTTTGATTGATCTCATAGGTTACATCCAGAAAATAATGCGATGACCACAGAGGAAGTTGATGATCTTTTACTAGATGGTCAGAGGATTGCCCAGCATGGCCATCCTTCCAGATGCATAATATGGTAATGATGTGATTTCTCCATCCCCACCTGCTTACCAATAGCCATTTTATTTTCTAGAGTGGTGGTGGTGGAAAGTGTCATCATCCCAGCTGATTTATGGTGACTCCGCAGGGTTTTCAAAGCAAGAGACATTCACAGCAGGTTCGCCTTTGTTTGCTTCTGCAGAGCAACCCCTGCCATGCTGGCTGGGGCTGATGGGAGTTGTAGGCAGAAAACATCTGAAGAGCTACCGTTGGCCACCCCTGCTCTACAGGATTTGCAAAAAGATGCAGCAACCCTGCCTGCCTGGAGGAGGAACCACCCCTCCAAAACGTCCAGACTGCCTCATCAAAGGACCACTGGAGAATTTAAGAATTCTGACTTGCCAGCTATCCCTTCAATCTTGTTTACTAATCTGGAATATAGTTCCAGCAGTGTTGCTAATTAACTTCTTGGAACAATAATAATGCTTGGTTCTTGCACCAGTACTTTTCATACAATGCAAGAACAAAAGTTGTGTAGGAAATACACGAGGTGTAGCAAGAGTTTTACGAACAGTTTTATTGAAGGAATGACAACTAGTTCTAGAACAAAATCAGTGTGCTTGAGCAAATCAGGCAAACTTCTAATGACATGTAGGTCTGTTTCTGTGATTATCAAGACATTGTGCTCTCTCTAACAGAAAGTGTTACAAGCATGTTTGTATTAAGTTCAATCACATGCAAACCCAGTGGCTTAAATCAGAATGTCAGCCAAAGAAGGCAAACCATAGAAATTATCTTGAGCAGGCAGAAGGGAGGGGAAACCAAATGAGTAAACAGCCTTTCCTTAAACTGATCTGTCAGCACTTACTTTCTATACTTTAAAGTCCTGTTTCTTGCTAACAAAGAGGGTCTTCTTCTGGAAAAATGAAGGTCAATTATGATGCAGCTTTTTACGTCAGCAGGAAGATTTTCTCTATGAGTTTCATTCCAATTTACCAAATGGTTCCAACATACAAAAAAAATGCCTTAACATAAGATAAAGTTGTAAATATTAAGGCTGCAAAACCAGTGCACACTTAGAAAGGAACTGGCACCAGCGACTGTAGAGGGTCCTTATTTCTGAACAAATATGTATCAGATCAGGCCGAAAAGATATTAACGGCTGCTTCCTTTGTGACACTGGGTAGAAAAAATACTCCTGATCTAAAATTCTATGAAAATTCAAATTTATAAGACAAATTTAAGACAAGCTTCACAACAAGATGGACATTTGAACCTGGGTCTCTCAAATCCTACTCTGAAACTCTAACCACTACACCACATTGCTGTTGAATAGTAGGAAGCAGACAGGCCTAGTTAAGTCATGCAAGTTGGTTGGTAACTTGTCATCCAGAGGGTGCTTCCAGGCCTAGGGTTCCCAGTCTCTAGGTGGTACCTGGAAACATCTCAGGATTACAACTGAACTCTAGAAAACAGGAATCTGTCGCTCTGGAGAAAATGACTGCTTTGGAGGGTGGACTCTATGGCATTATTTTTGGCTGAGACCTCTCCCCTCCCAAAATCCTGAGCACCGCAGACTCTACCCCAAAATTCCCAACCTGGAGCTGGCAACCTGGCCCCAATGACTTTTTCCTCAAAGGTCAGAATAGGGCTGGAAAGGGCCCTTCCTTTGCCTTTTTATTCACAGAAACTGAAGCCTGGAATATTGTGGTTGCATAGCAACAGTCACTGAGGGAATCTGTTATTTAAAGCTACAGGTGCTCTTTTTATTATTATCAGATTTTTAAAGCTGTTTGTGTGTGTGCGTGTTTCAGATTTTTCTGCAAACCTTGCGCCCTTTTCAGATTTGTAGAAAGATCTGTCTTGTCCAGGAGTGTCAAACATGAGGTCCAAGGATCAGGCCTTGGAGGGATCCTAACAGGCCCTCAAACAACTGGCTGTCATTCCTTTCTCCTTCTCTCTTTCTTCCTTCTGTATCACAGCTTGCTTTGCCAGGCTTGCTCAATCACACAGGAGCTAGGGAGCAAAGCCTCTATTTTCTCCATTGGCTGAGGCTTCTTTCCTGGCAAAGGCAAGATCTCCCTCACCCCCCCCCCTTCCTCTCCAGGGAAGAAGCCTCAGCCACACAGGCCTCTCTTTCTTTCTCAGGCCTCTCTGAGGTTGCTCAGAGCAAGAATTGTCAGTTATCAGAGACTATTAAATAAACAAAATATTGCAAGAGTGCTTATGTTTCAAGTGTGTTTTATTTCAAGATTTAAAAAATATTTAATTGCGCTTGTCTGTGTCCTTTATAAAGTTTACTTCACTACCTGGCATTACATTTTATGACACACATGGCCCGGCCCGACAAGGTCTCAATTATGTCAGATCCAGCCCTCCTAATAAATGAGTTTTTAACACCCCTGGTCTTGTCCATTCACAGCTCCAGTCACTGGATTTAAGTATCCAAAGATATCACGACTTTGCCATCGGCTGAAGCATCCTTGAAAACTGCAGGGGTGAATGACTGTTGCTTCAGTTTGCTTGGGCTCTTACCATACCTCAGGTTCTACTGCACCTGGTATTGGTGGCACAGAAGCACTAAATTTATGTGAATGAACTGGACTAACTTGCAATATTAGTAAAATGCCACAGGTAGTGGAGCTACACACAGCAAGTGCAATATCTGATTCTGAAACTTTCATGCAACACAACTACAGATTGGAAAATCAGGCCACAGTGTTCATTCATGTTAAATATTGTTTTAATAAGAAAATTAATAGCTCTTGGTCTTGAAACCTGCCTTGTACTAAAACACTTGCCTAGCTCCCGTGGTAAACAATAGTCTCTAGGTGGCCAGCTGTGATCCAACTGCTTAGTTCTTTCTAATTAGAAG
The DNA here is from genome assembly GCF_032191835.1 of Heteronotia binoei. Taxonomy (NCBI): domain Eukaryota; kingdom Metazoa; phylum Chordata; class Lepidosauria; order Squamata; family Gekkonidae; genus Heteronotia; species Heteronotia binoei. The sequence goes on from NC_083229.1 coordinate 105,451,723, forward strand.
AAGAAATGGAGCATGGAGATATTAAAAACTAGGCCCACAGTATTTTCCCTACAGGGAAACACAACAAGGTGCTGTGGCTATTGAGTCCTGATATCGGAGAGTGTGTGCACTCATGTGAGAAAAGAGAATGAAGTGATCAGAACACAGAAATAGATGAAAGCCTCAATTTTTCTTACACAGCCACCCAACCAGCAACTATGTGACCATGCAAAGTCTCTGAGCAGTACTCTTCTGTGTGCAGAATTCCCCCTCTTAACCTGTTTTACAGCATTAAGAACATTATGCCATTCTGCAGCACCTTTAAGATCAACCAAGTTTTATTCAAGGTATTCTATTGCTTCAAACCAACATGGCTACCTAACCTGGGACTATGATGCCATTCTGTGACCTATACTCATTTGGGCAGTCACAATGTCCTGTGAAGTACAACTGGGCTCTTATGATATTAATACACAAAAGGCTGTAATCGTCATCTTTCATGTCATAAAATGTTAAAGAACTTTGACATACCATATGGAAAATAGGATACAAAATGCTTCTATCCTCAAATCAGTCTGTTCTCATAAGTAGGGATGAGCACACGCCACAAAAAAAATGGGGTTCGGTTTGTGGACAAACCACAAACAGAACCACGAACCCTAAGAACCCAGACAGCTAGCATACGAATTTGAACTGGGTTCATCAGGTTCATGCCCGAACTAGTTGATCCATGGGGGAGGCATGCTCCCATGACTGTTGTTTTGGGCTCTGAACAACTGAGCCTCGGAAACAGGCTGCCCCTGTGGCTCAGCTGTTTAAGGAACTGGTTCCCCAAGAAGGCCCCTTTAAACAACTGAGCAGTGTAGAATGGTTTGCTCCACACAGTTCAGCTATTTAAAGGTGCCTTCTTGAGCAGCCAGCACTGCCCAAAAAAGCCCCTTTAAACAGATGAGCCACAGGTGCAGGTTGCCCCATGGCTCAACAGTTTCCGATCTTTCGGCAGCTTTCAGGGGGAGAAAGTAAGGGTTTAAACTCCTACTATTTGCTGCCCATGAACCTCCACAAAATGCTTTAAAAATTTGTGACGATTCATGGCCAGCCTGCAGTTCTCAAAGTTCAGTTTGCAAAGCATGAACTGGCCCAAATTTGTCATGAACAAAAGTTCATGAGCCAGTTCATGCCCATCCAGACTTGTAAGGTGTGACATTCTTAACATTAGGGACAGCAGTTCTGTGTGAAGTTGTATCTGGAAGTTTATGAAACTCAGCATGCTCAGTGGTTAGGACTTCAGTCATTTACTACACAGGCATGCATGCAAATCAGCCACTTATCTATAGAGTCAATAATAAAAATGCTACTACAGATTTCCTATATTCATGAAGATACTTTTTTCTTCAGATCTCTATCCGGTTAATTGCTAAACTCGCTGTCATATTTCAAAGCAGCTACATGACTGAGAAACAGAACTGTACCGAAATATATCTTACACAAGTCTATGCATTTGGAATCAATCTCTTGAGGAAGCGATACAAGCATACTCAGTATCTTCTTTCTTAAGGAAGCATCAAAATCATCATAATTAAATAAAAAGGTACATGATAACAGTGCCCTTATCGTCTCTGCGCCCTTTACAAGAAATCTGGATGATTGAGGACAGTAGCTTTCATGATTTTGCACTGTCTTTATTGGATCTGACTGCAAAATGGAGCAACCATAGAATGGCACCTGCCTCATACACTGGTAAAACCCAACATCTATTACTGTAATCTTTGTTACAATTTTCCAGTAGGACCCTAACTACTCTGTTTGGGAAGAGAGAGAGATACAAGCTAATTCAAGGCATGTGTAGAAGCAGACACAAAGACAGCATTCATGACATCCAATCAAATTTATATGCTCTCACACACACAACACAACCCAATCCATTTTTGTTCGATGACTATGCAGAAGTCATTTTTGAGAACAGCAATTATTTTCAGACTCTCTGATGATTGTGTTTAATATCCAAGGTTAGATACAAATTTCTGAATGTTGAAGCATCATATAAGCATGTATAAATGCTGTAAAACTGCAATGCAGCCTCTCCAAATGTCTCAGTATTTAGAACTTAAGTCTCAGTAGTTTCTAATCTGTATAACGGAAGGTAACATAAATAAGGAAAGGTATTTTGGTAGATAATAAAACCACCATCATGCAGAGGAACAGCTAAGATGACATTCTTAAGAAAACACATGGGCTGACTAGAGGAAGCCACATACAGAGTGCAAGATATGGTGGTGGGGAAATGTCAATGGCTTTTTGTCTGCCAGGTTGTCACATTTTCCTGCCCAGTGTTCCGTGCTATGTCTCCATCTGCTGAATTGATTTGTGCCATCTTAAACGGGTTTGTCCAAGTATGAAATTTAAAAGAGGATAAAATCTAGTACATAGTTATTTTTCTAGCCTAGTTAAATAACATGGCTACAATTGGATACCCTGCATGTATTCATGTTAACCACTGCAAGTTCCAGCACAGACTTTTATCCTTTGGTTAATGGTGTTCTAAGTCAAATTAACCAATAGTTAAAAGACTAGAGTGAGAAGATGGTAGGGTGTGGACTGGCTCACTACTTCAAATCTTCTTGAGCTATCGGATCTGCAGGCAACTTTCCTTTCCTTTGAGTCATCTGGAGTTCTGTACTGTGCAGGCTGACGAGGAAGGGCTTGATATTCCTGTAGTCCTAACATCTTGGGGAAAGGTTGCAATAGGTGTCTTTTCAGTCCTAACTATAATTCCATGCCTAACAGTGAAAGCAAGTGAAGACTACTGTTTATAAAGCAGAGCAGCAGAGCAATGAATGAAAGGGCAGAACTATCCATACAGTATGTAATGGGGAATGTGAATGCACCAAAAGGTGGAACAGGTGGTTCTATTTACTTTGCATAAAATGCTGCTTTGATTATGATGGTGTGAGGCATATCCTGTGCTGTCAACACAATGTCTTAGTTGCTCTGAGCTAGGAGGGGGTATATAAAACTAAGTGCACATGTAACAGCATCTACATCTGTTGTTGTTTAGTCGCACAGTCGAGTCCGCCTCTTTGTGACCCCATGGACCAAGTCATGCCAGGCCCACCTGTCCTCCGAAGTCCACTCAAATTCATGTTAGTTACGTCAGGACCATCAGTAATCTACATCTGACATCAGTTCAAACATACCCAATGACGGAGAGGTTCATAAATCAAATAACTTTTTTAAAAATCCAGTTACTTAGATTCTAAAACCTGTGGTTATGTAGCTGGAAAAGTAATTGGAAAAATACTGTGTGTCAGACACCCAATTTAAATAGTCTAATTAGGAAATCACATCTTTGATGTATTCCAGTAACACATACCAGAAGGAAACCTCAGGCAAAATCAGACATTGTTATGTTTTCTGCAGTAAACAATTATTTCTCTCTCTGTCTCTCTGTTGCTATATCACTGTGGTTTCCCATAACATTTAAGTACAAGGAATTTTTTTACTAACATGGCAAGACGTAACAAGGCTGTTTACCTTCCCCCCCTCCCCATCTCCCTTAGGAAGATGCATCCACACTACTTATACAGCCTGCTCTGTGCATATCTCTAACAATTATGGAAAGAGTTTACATATCTTACATGAAGTAAGTCCATGCGATAAAGGCAGAAAAATTGCAAAGTCTTCCTAAATTATCTTTATTGCCTCTCCCTGGCGAAACCCACAAATTACCACATCAGAATAAAAAGCAGGATTCCGGCACATCTAAAGCGAAGCAAAATTGTTGAGAGTTTGGAGACTCAAGACCACAAGGAAAGATTCACAAGCTCTGGACTGATCCCTTTACCAAGGAACACTGCCAAGTGCAAATATGTTGTCTAGAGCAGACATAGATCAAATCTATAGGAGTAAATCTACAAAGGTTGCGAAGTCACTGCTAGGTTGGTGCCAGGAAATGAGCTAGGCAAACAGGAGAGCAAAAGGCCTTTTATTGAACCAGCTGTTACCCTAATAAAAAAATGATACCACATGCTACATTTGTCTTAAACAAAAACAAGGAAGTGTGCAGTTCAGAGGGCTCTTGCATGAGTAACTCATCTTACAGTATTTTGATCACATGGCACAGTATATGTGGTAGATAACATTGCTCCGCAGCCCCATTTTCTGCAGCCCCAATTTTACCCAGCAAAATATAAGTTTTTATAGACAGCCATAAAAATGTATTTACTTTTCTCACTGTTTCAAAACAGGTTTGTACTGTATTTGAAAATGCTTTTAGGCTTTCATAAACGAGACGTGCTCCGGAAAAATTATAATGTTTTTTAGGATGACAGCAACTTGTTGAATTTTATCAATACTTTCTTCCTATCTAAGTAGAAAAGTGTCCCCCACATTCTATGTTATGAAAAGTCACTTCACTGCGGTTCCTCCAGCAACAGAATGGATACGTGAATGGGTTGTTTAAAAACCAGGACAGAACACATTAAACCCATGTTCAAAATATCTACCACAACGTAGAAGATGCTGTTAGTGGCAAATTAAACCATATATAGATAAGTTCATTTTTTTTAAATGGTGAATTGTAAATAATTAATTTGTTTAAAAGCAGTAACACAACTGAACAGCACTAGTTTTATCCATGCCCCCCCCAATTGCTCTTTATGGTATGACCTGAAGCATTTCTGTTATTAAGAATGGGCAAAAATGAAATTGAATTTCTAGGCAGTATTGAATATTTTATGTCAGTTTGAATGATGCTTACCCTGTATTGATGGAAATTATTTCTATCAGTGGGTTCTTTCTAATCTTGGGCAAATCCAATCGAGCTCCCCCCAGCCGTTTTCCATTATCCTTTTTCTGACCCAGCAATCTCACAGAGTGACCTTGAAATGAAAAAATATGGCACCATTATACACAAATTGTATTTATTTTAATATATTCCACACAAAATATTTTGCATATTATTAAACAAAGATGAACTAAACAGTCTGCCGCTAAACACTTGCCTGGTACAGGAAAAACTGACAAACTTCAAAATGAACTAAATATTTGTTAGCTCCATTAATCGTATCTTGAAGCCTATTAAGAGACTTTTAGAAAAAATCTGCTCAGCAATTAAGGGCCAGTTTGGTATAGTGGTTAAGAGTGTGGACTCTTATCTGGGAGAACCGGGTTTGATTCCCCACTCCTCCACTTGCACCTGCTGGCATGGCCTTGGGTCCGCCATAGCTCTGGCAGAGGTTGTCCTTGAAAGGGCAGCTGCTGGGAGAGCCCTCTCCAGCCCCACCCACCTCACAGGGTGTCTGTTGTGCGGGAGGAAGGTAAAGGAGATTGTGAGCCGCTCTGAGACTCTTCGGAGTGGAGGGCGGGATATAAATCCAATATCTTCTTCTTCTTCTTAAAGTAGAAATAGCTAGTGTGGGACAGTGCCCAGAGTATCGGACTAGGATCTGGGTGACCTGAGTTTGAGTCCCCACTCTACCAAAGCAGCTTGCTAGGTAACCTTGGGGAAATCACACACTCTTAGCCTAACCTACCTCACAGGGTTGTAATGAGGAGAAAATGGAGAGAAGACTGACGTAAGCAGCTTTCGGTCCCCCTTGGGGAGAAAGGAGGGGTGTCAATAAATAAATAAATGTCTATTCGCCATACCACCCTGAACACACCCGATCGCATCTGATCTTGGAAACTAAACAGGATAATCATAAATGTCTATTCATCTGGAGGTTTTAAAGCAGAGGGCAGTATACAATGCTGTGGCCAGTTCTCACAAACAGGTGAAAAAGATTCAGAGGAAAGTGAAATTTCTACAATTCACTTAAAATAAAAGGCAATAAAATCCATTTATTTAAAAAATGATATATTGCCTCTCTAGAGACCTGCTCAAGGTGGTTTACAAATAAGGTTATAAAACAAAGACATTAGACCACAACCACTAAAAAAACCCCTAGATACAATTAAATCAAGCCAGGGCACAAAAACAGCATAAAATAAACACTGAACACCCTAAACTGATGCATATAAGATTGTGCCCTAAACAATATGTTCAGGGCACAACCTTATATGCAGATGAAGTTTTACCTGATGCTACCACCACAGCAAACTTTTTTTCATGCAAGGGCACTAAGCTTTGAATGGCTGCGGTTCTACTGATGGCGCCCCTATCGTTTCATTAAGTCGCAAGTTATAGAAACATTCTGTATTAGGTGGCCAGGCAGCAGAAGGCCAATCCCCCTCCCCCTCCCATTTAAAGACCCCTGCCTGAGGTTGCGCTGCCTTTTTCATCTGTCTGGGTCCCAGGTGGTTGGGGGCAGTGTGGTGCCTCTGCCTTGTTATGCGGTTCGGTTGCTAGCATCATCTGAGGATTCTGAGGCCCAGTGGTTGGGGACCCCTGCTTTAGGCGACCTGGCTTGCGGCCTAAACATCAGTACTTTGGTGCCCAGACACTGATAAGCCAGCAATAAAGGTCTTCCAGCACAGGAGTCCTAAAGGCTGTAGTGTTTATCTGTTGTCATAGATGATGTGTTAAACTGCATCTCTATGAAGCAGTTGGGAGTTGTAGGCAAAAAACATCCGGAGAGCTACCGTTGGCCACTCCTGACATATACAATATTAAAGGCAGGGCTTTTTTTGTAGCAGGAAGATGATATTGGATTTATATCCCACTCTATACTCTGAATCTCAAGAGTCTCAGAGCAGTCCCAAGCTCCTTTGCCTACACCCCACAACAGACACCCTGTGAGGTGGGTGGGGCTGAAAGGGCTCTTGCAACAGCTGCCCTTTCAAGGACAACTCCTACAAGAGCTATGGCTGACCCAAGGCCATTCCAGCAGCTGCAAGTGGAGGAATGGGGGATCAAACCTGGTTCTCACCGGATAAGAGTCCACACACTTAACCACTAAACCAAACTGGCCTCCTAAAGTTTATAGTATGCCCTGTACTAAGAGCCCTGTAAGCTCTTGGAGGACTGGCGACATCAAGTGATGTGGCCTAATATGCAAAGGAGTTCCTGCTACAAAAAAGCCCTGATTAAAGGCATGTATCATGAATTTTAAAGGTTGTAAAATAAAACTCTAAGAACATCATTTCATTAATAGGTAACACAGGTGTAATAAAGCACTTGATCTAATAACATATGTCAAGAGTTCTACCATTTCTAGAGTTAACCTGCTATTTTCATACCAGCACATGCCAAGAATTCCATTATATCCTGCTGCAATTTCAGTAATATATGGGCTATGCTAATAGGATTCGCTAAATTATTCATTTTCAATGGCTTTTACTAATAATGGCAATATCACCAGCTGATCAGATAACTAGTTATTTTCCAGTGCCATCATTCATTAGTGCTTCATGGATCTAACATGTATTATGCTTGTTAATTAAAGAAAATCAATGCAGCATAATATGCACCAAAATGAAAATGAATATTGTTTGACTTCTCATAAATACTAATGTAAAAATATGAATCATATATTAGCCAAGGTTAAATAAAAACCTTAAAGACAATTGCATTTAAAAATACAGTTGCCACAATTGCAAGAAATATATGATTTTAAGACAACTGACCAACAGCTTTCAGCCTATCAAAATCTACACTAAAACTGTGACTTTTAACAAATCTGTTTTGAAAATTAGGAAACATGAATATATTAAAGGTGAAAAATTCTGAAATCATCTCCTTGTGGCTATTATAGGAGCACAGTCCTTCACTCATTTCAACACAAATTGAATAAATGAATTCTATCTTACGATTTTAGCAGTTTATCCTCCTGGTAGAGCCTGAAATTCCCCTTCCCACATTCCATAGCACAACTAGAAATTTCCCCCATCCCTTTTTAAAATTAGTTAAGCTGAAGACAATCTTTAGATTAAACTTAATGAATTCCGTCTTTGTTTTTGTAAGGTTTCCAGTCTCCAGGTGGGACCTGGAGGTCTCTCCCAAAATCATAGCCTTTTCCCCAGTACATTGAGGCAAGCGCCTCTGGAGGAAATGTTATGTGTTTGTCAAGGTGAATTAACCAGAATTTGATTTCTAGGATTTTGTCATTGTTTTGCTAAGTTTGCTCATCTTTTCTTTCAATATAGATGTGCAGGGAATCTGGACTTGCAAATCAAGTCTAATGCATGCTCAGTAGTTCTAAGAGTTGTTGATAAGCCTGTTAAGAACTGTTTTATGTATGTGTAACCATTATGTCGCTTTTCAGAATTCTTGTTTTGTTAAGTTTTGTTGAAATCTATGCTCACATGTGAGACCCCCATACCAAGAAGTTTTAGCTGAACTAGCCCAGAGAAAAACTGGATTCAGTGGGACCTGATCAGCTCACTAATGTCCAGGTTTTTAATTTCTCTGATCTAGCTCACCTATTATTTTGGGTATGATCCCTCTCATATAAAGCTAGCTAGCATTGTTCTATTGAGGCCTAAGCTATAGCAAAGGTTTTCTTTTGTCCCTCCTTTGCGGGACTATTCTCATTATATGGGGGACGCCCCAACTCTGGTCATTTATCTGGAGCTACAACCTTGTGCACAATGTTTTATTTTAAGTTTTATGTTGCAACAAAGTATATTTGGGGTTGTGTTTTCTGAATTATGTATATTCTTTTCCTTCCTTGACAAGGAAAAAGCCTCCTAAAGTCCTGAATGCTTAGTGTAATAGGTAAACCTGCCCAATGCAGGCCCCTAACATGACATATGTAAGCTTGTGACGTAAAAGCTCACTGGTCACCATACCCTGGACAGGAGGTCACTTTACTAATAGCTTTTTAAGACTCCTTTCTTCATGGTTGAATGTATGCATTTTTGATCTGCTTTCACTGCTCCCTACAATGGTACAGAATCATCTTCCATGTTGTCATGTGTGAATGTTTTTGGGTCCTTTTTTTTGTTCTTTCTCCAAAATCCACTGTTGCTCTATGGACCATATGTGAAACAGGCAGAAAAGCACCATTGCCAATTCCATGCTGGGTTACAAGAAGAATTCCTTTTTGGCAACAATAAAGACAGATTTCACTGGGTGCCAGGGGGAGTGGGAATGACTGCCGCCAGGCGCTCTTTATTTTGCCCTCCACTAGGACTTTCACATACCTAATAGGTACATGGAAGAAGATCCTCTTCAAACCCCAGTATAAGAAGCTTATCAAGGGGAGGAGAATAAGAAAAGAAGACTCAAGGTTAAGATAGGGAATGGGAAAACAAATGTATTATGAATTCACTTGTAACCATGAATTCTAATGTAATTGTGTGCTTCTCTAACCAACTGATATCATAATTGTTTGTTTTACCAATCAACTCTGGCTTAAATAGCAGCAATGATTTTATGAATTCACCCTTTTATATCAATGATTGTAACCTTGTGTTTTTAATGTATGCGAAACAATGTTGCCAATGTGTTACCTCCAAATCGTAGTGTTTGAGGAAGTTTCCTTTGGCCTATTGGAATACTGTATTTTTCCAAATTGATTTTTGAGTAGTTTTAGATTAGTGGCTCCACCTTTGCAGGTAGAAGGTACACCCCGGTCAATACTTGGCTCTCCGTGGACACGTTGCCTGTCAAAAGTTCAGCTATGGATTTGTGCTTGTTGTGTTATTCAAGACCTTGTCTCCAGTTGGTGACATAGGTCTTGAGGGGGGGAATTGTAAGGAAAAGCCCTCTACTTTTCATACATATGGACATCGTGATCACTAGTATGGTTGCCAGGGTGCCTGGAGTTTTCACTCGCACACATCTGTTCTAGGAAGTGGACTTTGCCCAGAGTTTCTAAGGCTTATGTGGATACTATAAGCCTCAGCTTTGCAGCAGCATTCTACAACTCTGGATGGGTGTTAGCCAGAACTACAGATGAGCTTCCAGCTGCTCCTTGTGTGCCCAGTCTTGGCCGCTGCAGTGGAAGGAGCCATGCCATGTTTCCAGCCTGTTTCCATGAACCAAAGGCTAACACCACCAGAATCCATGTTGTTTTCCTGACTCCATATCCAACAGCTGCTTCAACTCCTGCATAAGGTAATCAAGCTTATCCAGGCATGGATCCTGCCAGACCACTCAAGCCTTTGTCTAACGAAACCCAGGACAAAGACTGGTGCCAAGAAGAAGACTGAAGAAGAGGAAGACCATCTTCAGCCAGAGCCAAGTTCCATTGTAAACCGGGTGTTACCTAGGCCAGCATTTGATTCTCTATTGTCACCCTTTTAGATAAGTCCATTTAGTCTTAAGTATTCCCCACCCAGTAATCACTTCTATTCTTCTTCCCACCTGTCACTTTGGAGCCTTCCCTGGTCCGTTTCAATCTGAAAGTTATCTCAGGTATCCAGGATCCAGGCAAGTCCATTGGTCAAGAGCAAGCACCCAATTAGGTGCCACCGATGAACTTTCTATTGGCTACTGCAGTAGTCCAGCCCTTATGGTCACTGCAGAGCCTCCCCTTTCTCCTCCCTCATACCTCCCAGCCCCTGAGGGTCTAAGGTAGTCTATTTAACCTCTGACCCAACTCCACTCATGTGTGCATCTAACAGTACCCCAGTTCCGCTGTCTAGATCCATCCCCAATTCTGGCCACAGTTTTGGGTCCATTTCCCCCGTCCTCTTTTGTCGCCACTAGAGCCTTCTTGAAGACTACGATAGGTAAATATCACCCTGTTTGTCTACCCATGTGTTCCTCTATCTCTCTCTCTATAATTCCTAGGACTGTATGTATGATTGTATGAGCATTTTATCTTGTATGGAAGTCTATATTTTTTCCAATAAATTATAATTGGTTTTACTAAATTAGAGTCCCCATTATTTAAGTATTACTCTCTGGTTGGTTAATCTTGTATACATTGGGAAAACGATCCCTAGTGAGCCAGGTGCCCACCTGACTAATTCCCCAACCTCATTTTGAGGGCATTTTGGCTTACAAGGCACAATCACCTGATATTCTAAGCACATTTTTTTCAACGCAGTGCTTCCCCCCATTTAAAGACTCCCATGGGAGGTAGGGATGAAGCGTGGGCACGGGGGCAGCCTGGGGCAGAAAAACCCCCAGTGCCCCCCATTGGTCTGTGGAAAAATTTTCTTCCACGAAATCGGTCACTGGTGCCAAAAAGGTTGGGCGCCACTGGCCTAAGGGACCCATTCCTTCCATACCATCCAAAGTTTTGCTTCTCCCTGCTCCCACCTGCACAGATGAAGCCGATACCAACCACAGAGAACTTTTCCAACTAAGGTAATTCACTTCCAGAATGTACTTATTGAGGCTCAGAGGGCCTTCACTTTACTATCTGAAAATTACCAGCTACCTCCCTCCCCCCCTGTTTAAAACCAAGTTTTCAGTTGAAGTGCTCTGTCTTTTTTCTAAATGGTATGCTTCTGGCTGAAGACTTGTTTTTTGGATATCTTTTTAAGACTACTAAAAGTAATGTTATGCTTCTTTTACAGCTTGTTCTAATATTGATCACTATTGTGCTGTTTTAATGCTGTTATTGCAATTTTTAAACTTACGGAGCTTCCTTGAACAGGTCTCTAGGGAAGCAGCATATAAATCTTCTATGTAAATAAAGTTTTTTTAAAAAAACCATAGCTGATATTTCAAGCATAATACGAAGCTTAGAAGTGTGATGGAGATACTGGCTCCCTTCAGATGTCACAACTATGGTTGGCTGATCATCTAAATGTGCCACCCCTGACCCTAAATGTGCAATGGTAGTCAGAGTTCCACAAACTAGCATCTTAAGCCATGGTTTGTATTTCTCTAATTAATTACTGGTTTTCATGATGTATGAACATGGAGGTGTTCTCTCAGGTGTTTCTTCATGCACTTCAGGTATTCCCTGGGATACTAGGATACCTGGCTCAAAACTGGATTCCTTTTGCTAGTCCTATGACCAGTGTTTGTTGAGGCAAACCAGGATTAAGTGATCACCTATGAGCAGAATCCTCCTGTCACAACTAGACATAGTTAATATAAATTGTAGTTTTGTGTTGTGATAACCTACTTTGATTTGCTGCCACATGAATCACCTTGGCAATTAGACGCATGATTCTTCTTCCCCTTCTCTCACACATTGCCATCTAATTTCTTATTAATATGTTGATGGAGGCTTATTGTTAATTACTTATTGTTAATAATTACTTATTGTTAATTTTGCGGCAAACCTTGTTTTATTGTTATATCCAAACTATGGTTAGTGCTTTCTTTGCAAGAAAGCATTCTACACAACGATTTAATCCTGATTTGAAAAGGAAGGATGGAGTTGTGTGTGAACCCAAGGACCCTTACCAAAATGGATAGGAGGTGATGATCGAGCCACAAAAATAATGCAGTTAGCATGAAGCTTGTTTCTCATGATGAGAAAGCACCACCCATTCATAAATTATCAGTGATTGACTTCAAGGGATAAACTTTTAAAATTCAACTCCTCTAAAGGCCTGGGCATTCAAAAGTAACTGGGTCATCAAATTTAACATGCTATAAATACTACTGTGGCTGCTGAAAAATTCAAGGAAGATAAAAAGCCTTCCCATAACAGCTAAGGGTAGGGTGTATAGGTTTTGAGAATGAACAGCAGGTGGACAGGAAAATAAATCTTCATAAATCAAGCAAGAGGCTCAAGTTGAATATAAAGTCATCAGGAGTGACAACTCTTTCCTTGCCTTACTGTCAAGCAAAGCAATAAACATAAAGCTTGTGACTGTTGTTTGAGATGAAGGTAAGGGATTCAAAGCACCACAATGTATTAAAACTCTCACTACAGAACAGAACACTCTGATTTCTACAGATATTAAATGCTGTACTGCTTGGAATATCCCTTCTTATCTAAACAAAGCAGTAATAGGGCATTTACTCTACAGTTATCCCACATCAACTAGAAAGCATGTCACTGTTTACATAGTGTGTGTGTGTGTGTGTGTGTGTGTGTGCATGCAAACAAACAGTATTAATTCCACATACTTTAACCCTAGAGAGCTTATTTCAATACTCCAGTCTTGCAAGAAAAAAAATTACTCCTACAGCTAGCAAAATATAACTCTTACAGCTAGCAAATGCAGACCTTCTAAATCTTACCTGCCCATACAAAAAACACTAACATTCAGGAGCTGGTTGTTGTAGTAGTTTAGAGAATATGTCACAATAATGAGCAAGAGTGTCAGACCAAGATTTCAGACTAGTGCTGGCCTCGGATAGCCAAACCATTCGCAAATCATTTTACCCTAAGGTCAGCGCAAAGGGCTACTTTGCCACTTTGGCTGCTTAACACTGTTCTGGTCAACAACCACAACTATCAATAGTCCAATCAGAAACACAGTAGCACAATTATGAGAACAGGTGACTGAGTTGATTCAGAGATGTCAAGAAAAAGGGCGTTTGCAATAAAAAAGGCCAACGCCATGCTAGGAATTATTAGGAAGGGAATTGAAAACAAATCAGCCAGTATCATAATGCCCCTGTATAAATCGATGGTGCGGTCTCATTTGGAATACTGTGTACAATTCTGGTCACCGCACCTCAAAAAGGATATTATAGCATTGGAAAAAGTGCAGAAAACGGCAACTAGAATGATTACAGGTTTGGAACACTTTCCCTATGAAGAAAGGTTAAAACGCTTGGGGCTCTTCAGCTTGGAGAAACGTCGACTGCGGGGTGACATGATAGAGGTTTACAGGATTATGCACAGGATGGAGAAGGTAGAGAAAGAAGTACTTTTCTCCCTTTCTCACAATACAAGAACTCGTGGGCATTCAATGAAATTGCTGAGCAGTCGGGTTAGAACGGATAAAAGATAGGTAAGGTAAGGTAAGGTAAGGTAAGGTAAGGTAAGATAAATTTATTTTTATATCCCGCCCTCCCCCGCCAATGGCGGGCTCAGGGCGGCTCACAGACACGGAACACCGTGATATAAATAAAATACAATATAAAACAAACAATTTTAAAATACAATTCAGTTACAAATTCAATCACATAATTAATTAGATGGATAAAACGGTGCTATAAAGTGCAATAGATCGCGATCATATACAGGATGGTGGGATGGCTATAGATCCGTTTAACCAGGTTCTGTCCCAAAGGCAAGCTGAAACAGAGAGGTTTTGCAAGCCCTGCGGAACTGGTTCAGGTCCCGCAGGGCTCGCACCATCTCTGGAAGTTGATTCCACCATCGGGGGGCCATTGTTGAAAAGGCTTGCTCCCTGGTTGTCTTCCGTCTAGCCTCTCTTGGCCCAGGGATTTTTAAAAGGTTTTGGAGCTAGATGTCAGTGCTCTCTGGGGAACATATGGGGAGAGGCGGTCCCTGAGGTAGGCAGGTCCTCGGCCATATAGGGCTTTAAAGGTGATAACCAGCACCTTATAGCGAACACGGTACACAACCGGAGGTACTTCTTCACCCAAAGGGTGATTAACATGTGGAATTCACTGCCACAGGAGGTGGTGGCGGCTACAAGCATAGCCAGCTTCAAGAGGGGGTTAGATAAAAATATGGAGAAAAGGTCCATCAGTGGCTATTAGCCACAGTGTGTGTGTGTGTGTGTGTGTGTGTGTGTATGTGTGTGTGTGTGTGTGTGTATATATATATATATATATATATATATATATATATATATATATATATATATATATATATAAAAATAAATTTTTGGCCACTGTGTGATACAGAGTGTTGGACTGGATGGGCCACTGGCCTGATCCAACATGGCTTCTCTCATGTTCTTATGTTCTTAGAGAGTCACTTGTCTGTTTTCTGCAAGAAAGCCCTATGTTCTTCCCAAAAGCCTACTTCCACAATACAGTAATGGCAAAGACTAGAGAAAACCAGTGACCTCAATCATCTTTGAAACGTGAGCATTATGAATTGCTTGCAAATACCCCTGTAACATGAACAGAAACTGAATCCTGGTCTTTGCACCATCAAATCAAAGCTATATGCAAGCATCCCATCTTTTACTATTTTTCTAATTCTTTTTTTAGTTACTTTTCTACCAGCCTCTCTGTTATTACCTTTTATATTCTCCCTATCATCATTGATAGATTTAGGTGGGCAGCCATAATGATCTGAAGTAGCAGAACAAAGTTTGAGTCCGGTGGAACCTTTAAGACCAATAAAACTCTGTTGATCTTAAAGGTGCCACTGGACTCAAACTTTTTTCTATAATTATGGTACTTCAGTTTAATAATTAGTCCCGTCTTTTAGGAATTTAATATTTCAATTTCAAGCTTGATTTCCTACCACGGTTGCTAATGTGAGCTTGCTTTCCTGTAAAGGTACAGACAACGGAAGAAGAACAGTTATGACTATGTTGAAACACACAAAGAGAAGAGGGACGTAAAGTTTTAGAGAAAGATACACACAGAAGAATGTTGCTTTGCTTGCTGAGATAGCACTATTATCTAGGAAGTAATATATATGATGATGTAAGGAAAAGAAAGCACCGTACAAGCGTTGTGGCTTGCCATACAAGCGTTGAAATCTCAGTAAACTAATTTTTCAGTGCATACTCATATGGCAAAATATACACATATAGTCTTCCCACATTGATTGCACATGCTTTTTCCAGGGGAATGGGTATACCTGTAGGGGAAAAGTCACACACAAAATGGCCGAAGAGAAAATTCCCTTTTGTGCTTATACTCTATATATCAATACTAAAAATACAACACTTCAATGTATACACAACTCATCTTGCCAGTTTTTAGCAATTGCCAATGACCACAGATTCATTCTGTACAGTAGCTAAACAGTCAAACACACATTGGTTAATATTTAAGCAAGTAACCGACAGACCATATTACCAGACAGGTTAATGTGACTTGAAATCTAGGAAGGTTATATGAAGTCTGAAAAGAGGTTCAGCCCTGAAATAATTTCCTGTGCTTACTTTCAACACTCCTGTCCCATTGGTCCATTTCACAAAACAACGCTTTGTGAAGAACTCAAGACTGACACAGATTTTACTCAACTGGAAATTCTCGTCTCTCCTTAACCCATGGGGCACTCACTGTAAATAGACGGTGCTGTTTACCTTCTACAATAAGCTCAATGATATAAAAGGAAATGCTTAAGACCAAAAATATTTGCATTGCTAGCACCTGAACTTTTTGTATTAATGAACAGCAATATGTAAGCATGCCTTGTAGTGTAGCAATTACCTGCGCTAAACAAGAAATCTTGATAAAATGGTTTTTTGACAGTAGAAAGAGAGTCACATTCAAATATTACCATGTTAGTTTTGCAGCACAGTGAAAAGTGCCCAGATAGGCAGGATTCCAGTCTGTATAAGGCAATATTTTGTTAAGCTAAGGATGACCATTCTTACTGAATCACAGAATGGTGCCACTGGAAAAACTTGTGTTCCAAGTATTTACTTCTATTTATTTAATATGGTTATATACACTACACTTTCAAAAAAGATCAAGACAATTTACAAGAACATAAAATATGAAGCAGGCAATTAATTTTTTTTTAAATGATTTGTTGCAATGTTAGAAGGCACAGAAGCCTTTTGGTTGTGCAGTCTGTCAAGCAGTAGATGATCTCCGGGCAATTGTTCAGTATAAGAGGTATAAAAAATACAAATTGATGGGCAAGTAAAATGGGATGTGAAATTCTCAGTCCCCTCATTATTGGACCTTCAGAAGATGGTGAAACTGATTATTTTCTGGAGGGGCCCTTGAGAGGCTGAATCCGTCTGATGATTCTGGTGCCAGGTTCTTGGTGCTGCTTTCCTGCTGTGTGAACAAGGTTCCCCCATGTTATTATTTGAAAGTGTTATTGCTGTGCAGAAGATTTCCACTGGTTTAGTTTTACTGCTTTTGGGAGAACATTTTAGATATGGCTGAGGTGCTATAGTCTTAAAACCAGCAAGTGTCCTTTGGTTTGTGTCTGTTTTAATTCTGTATTTTTAACATTTTAGATTTTGTAAGTCATTCTGGGTACTTGGATAGAGGATCAGAGTATAAAGATAGTACGTCAAGGAATAGATTCACATATGTATGTTTAGGTGAAACAAACCAACCAACCAACAAACAAACCAAAACCCTAAACATGAACAAAAGGCAGAGAAAACAAACACCTATATGTAAATAATCAGCAAAATTATATTGAAAAGGAAATGGGGATTTGCTGATTCTGGGTGATTTTGTTAAAAACACAGCCACTTAGAACTTGGCACCTTTTCACAATACTGCTGCAGTCTTCATAGTCACAAAGTCATGGACCAAGAAAATAAGTAGAAAGGCTAATTTATTAGACAACAAATTCAACTAAACAATAATGTGCCTGCAATATTTTATTACATAATCTTTATAAATATCCAGGAAGCAAAAAAACCCCTGCCAATTCCATTAAAAATCAAGAAATGAATAAAAATAAAAGACTAAAGACACTTAAAATATGCCTTTCCACATTAAAATGGTTTAGACTTCTATAGCTTTCAGCAAACATAGAAAGAAGATGCAAGTGTTTATGTCAGAGGTCCCCAACATGGTGGCTTGTGGGTGCCTTGGCGCCCTTCAGAGCCTTCCCTGGTGCCCAGCAAGCATTTTTACAAAACGAGTGAAGCATTTTTCCATCAAGACTTCTGACTGGCCACTGAGATTTGATTGGCTGTGCAGATTTTTATAAAAATGTTGTTTGGGCACCAGCTTCCACTACAGAGCACAGATCTTTACTTTGTGACTAAAGATAAGCTGCAACAGCCATTTTGTGACTGGCTCCAACCTTCCGCAGCAGCCATTTTTTTGGCAGCACCTACCACACTGAGTCAGAATTCTAACGGTGCTCAAAACATTGGAGATCCATGGTTTATATTGTCATTGGCTTATATGGCACATTCCAATACTAAGATTCCTTACCAACAAAGATAATAAGAGCAATATATAAATGAAAGCACATTTAAGTTGGGGGGGGGAGCTTACCTTTGATAGTCTCCTCAACGACTTCTACTACACGATCTATCTGCTGGACCTGAAAAACAGGAGATTTATAACTTAAATTTCTATTGGGAAGGATTCCATGCAGCAAACAATTAATTGGTGCACAACAATAAATATATATTGTGCTATATCTAAGTTGTATTTCTGTTTGCGAAGTAGTGTCAAGCTGATTTATCTAATCGTTTATAATTTCTGGAGAACTTTCTGCAATTTTTTTAGCACTCAAAATTATTCACGTAACAGCCAGGAAAACTGGAAACTGAAGACAAAAGGAAGTGGCTTATTGTAACAGTTGGAATATTGTTGTTGTTATATTTTTATCATAAGAAGATCAAAGCGATGAACACAGTTCCATCCCCTATCCTACTTTTGCGATAGAAGTGAGATATACAGAAAGACAGAGAATGGTCACTTGAACGCACGAAGCTGACTATCAAGGCCCACACTAGCTTTTCTGGCTGACAAAGGCTCTTCAGGACCTTACACGGAGGTCTTCTACATCACCCAGTCCTTTTAACTGGAGATAATGGGTGCAGAAGCTAGCACCAGTTTATAATGTAAAGCAGGTGCCCTACTACTGTGTCATGGCCCAAGTCACCTAGTGAGTTTTGCGGCTAAACAGCGATTTGCGTCTGCACTTCTGGACATTTAAAAAAATGCCCTAATACTTTTTCATTGTTATAGTTACTGAATAAACTTTTGGGGAACTGACTGAAAGTATGTTGCATAAAAGAGTGCTCTTACCCCAATAATGCTCAGGCCGTGTAGGTATTCTTGGCGAGGTTGGGCTTGTGGAACACATCCAGCTAAGACAACTTTCTTTTTTCCTTCTTGTGCTTTCCTAAAAAGGTTTTTTTAAATATATATATATATATTACTTTCCTTGAATAGTACAGCAAGAATACAGAACATGTATGCATCTGAACTACTGGATAAAGAAAAAATACAAAATTCCAGACATAGGAAATCTTGGTCATAGTTGTCTTCTGAAGAAGAATTAAAAAAATGTATGCTTTACTAGCAATTCTAGGGGAATAAATGGAAAGTTTAGACTAAGACAAACTTAAACCAGGTCCCACAAATCACAGACATCTCATATTTATATTCTTGCTCTGGATAGTCATAAATGAAATACAGTAGAAATTACAGTTAATGAGGTAAGTAATTTCTATTGGCACATTTTCACAATAGTGTTTGGATGTGAGCACTTCACTGGGAGGGGAAAAAAGAACAAAAAATCCAGCTACCATATATTCCAGCATGTCCATGTAATATCAGATCAGAGAATACCTACTCTAAGCAATACCCAGTGGTAACTTTTCTGGCAGTAGAAAAGTAACTGAATATACAACTTTATGTCAGGTCATTGCCATAGTCATGATTCTGGTGGACACCTTTGTAAAACTATTGTTGATGAAATGTTGACAATAAGACGGAAAGAGCTTTCAAAATAGTCAACTATAAGAATCCAATAGGTATACAAACAAGCCATATTACACATATGAGGATTTGATGAAACATATAGCAATATGACTTTCTTATTGGATTCAAACTAATGTAACACTCAGAGCAAAACTAGAAACCAGCATACAAAACTGCAAGGAAGCGTCTCCTCGGGGTCATTTGTCTGTCCCTAATGCAAGTTGCCATTAATGCAGAATCTATCATAGACAACTGCATGAGCCAACAACTTGGGACTCAAACAGCTTTAAAGCTGATGATGAAGAAGAATAATTGCAGATTTATACCCCGCCCTTCTCTCTGAATCAGAGACAGAGTGGCTTACAATCTCCTTTATCTCCTTCTTCCACAACAGAGACCCTGTGAGGTGGGTGGGGCTGAGAGGCTCTCACAGCAGCTATCCTTTCAAGGACAATTCCTGCAGAGCTATGGCTGACCCAAGGCCATTCCAGCAGCTGCAGGTGGAGGAGTGGGGAATCAAACCCAGTTCTCCCAGATAAGAGTCCACGCACGTAACCACAACACCAAACTGGCTGAAGAAACTGAAATTGTTCAAGATTTCCTTTTCCTTGGCTCCACCATCAACAAAAAGGGAGACTGCAACCAAAAATTCAGAAGGAGATTGAGAATGGGAAAGGCAGTCATGAAGGTGCTAGAAAAGATCCTTACGTGTTAGAATATGATGCTGGTGATCAATTCATGGTATAGTACTCTCCATTACTATGTATGAATGTGAAAGCTCAGCAATAAAGAAGGCTTGTTTCAGCATGCATATCTCTTATCTTCTTCAAGGCCAACAAGGGAAGCATGGTACTTCGATTCTCAGGGGATGTGACCTTTGATGGGAGGTGAAGATTGAGAGTGGTGTAGTAATCTTCTGGAGAATTCTCCTGGAGACATGTTCTCACTGGATGTCATCATCCCCTGATGTCCTGGATCAGAAACTATAATTGAACTACAGTTTAGGAGGTGGGATTTTCATGGACTATAGGCAAAGACTATGATCTGCAACTGCTAGACACATAGACCACACCATTTGATGCCTTCCTATCAAAATTAAGGTTTGTGCCACCTAACACATTTCTTCTGAGTGTAAGGTAGTTGAAGTTAGCTTTTGTTGTTGTTCTGTATGATTCCAGAACAATGTGTTGGCAATAAATCTCTCCTTAGAAGAAGAGGAGACTGGATTTATACCCCGTCTTTCACTTGGAGTATGTGAGGGGCATGGCTCCGCCCCCTTTGGCCTCCCCTTCTTTGCAAAGCAACTGGCCTCCTCCTCCTGCCCAGGACTCACCAAGCTAAGGCGCAGCTCCTCTGCCGCCACCAACCATCATTTGGAATGGTGGCAGAGATGTGCATCCCTTCCCCCTCCCTAAAGAATGCACGGGTCTTCAGATCCGACGAGCCATGGGAAACCGCCCCCACCGCCTGCCAGAATGCTAGTCAGGCCACCACATCTGTCTTCACCAATGAGAAACGGGCACCGGGACTCAATCTCCACTTGGAGTCTTAGACTGGCCTAGGGATACCAGTACTCCTGGGGAGGGGAAGATACGACGGTGGGACGAGGCAGAGTTATAAGGGAAGGAGATCGAGACATAATAGTGCTCGACCCCCTTCCAGCCTCCGTCCCATCCCGACGGTGACAAGTAGTAGGGCCAGGCTGAATTACTCGCCTCCGTCACTGGTGTTATGCAATGCCAGGTCCATTAATAATAAGACCTCTGTCCTGCGAGAGTTTCTGACCGAGCAGGACATGGACCTGGCTTGCGTGACCGAGACCTGGGTGCGTGAAGGGGAGACGGTAGCTCTCTCCCAGACCGTTCCCCCGGGATACTCGGTCTTCCACCAGTCACGGACTAGCGGGCGGGGGGGAGGGGTGGCACTTCTCATACGAGAGGCTTACTCCTTTAGGGCCCTTCCGGCCCCAGAGATTCCAGGCATAGAATGTGTTGGCCTGATATGGGATGTTGGGGAGGGGTTGGCGATCTGGCTGGTGTACCGACCGCCTAACGCACCGACCAGCGCCTTACCGTCCCTGGTGGAGGCCGCGGTGGGCTGGGCGTTGGAGCACCCAAGGCTTCTGGTCTTGGGTGACTTCAATGTCCATGCTGACGACGCGGCCTCCAGCCAGGCGACGGACCTGGTGTCATCCATGGCGACACTAGGACTCTCCCAGGTTATTACAACGCCCACTCATCAGGCGGGACACATGTTAGACCTGGTCTTTGCGGCCGGAATACCAGTGACTGATATTGCAATGGAAGCAGTGCCATGGTCAGATCACTTTGCCCTTAAGGCTCGTGTGGGAGTGTCACCCAAAACCTGTTTAGGCGGAGAGCGTATTTTAGCTCACCCGCGGAGCCAGATGGATCCGGAACGGTTCCTAACGGCCCTTCGGGACACCTGGCCTGCTGGCGACTCCCTGGATGATCTGGTAGAGTCCTGGAACGATGGGCTCTCCAGGGCCATCGAGGAGGTCGCACCCAAGCGCCCTCTGCGTTCCCGCCCGAAGCCGTCGCCCTGGTTCAACCAGGGGCTGCGGCAACAAAAGCGGGGACTCAGAAGGCTAGACAGGCAATGGCGGCGTACTTGAGACGAAGTGACCCGAACATCTTATAGAGAGAGTTTGAAGGCCTATGAGATGGCAATCAAAGCCGCAAAGAAAGCGTTCTTTGCGGCTAAGATTGCGTCCGCAACTTCGACATAATTAGAGGACTTACAACACTGCCGCAAGGCAGACCAAATTCTATTGAATTGGAAATAGGCTGTGAGGCTTTTGCGAAATTTTTTGTGGATAAAATCGCGTCACTCCGCCCCGACTCCTCTGCCAATTTTGAGACAGTTAGCGAACTCGAGGCTCCGAGCCTGTCTTCGGATTATATGCTGGATGACTTCGACCCCCTCAGCCTGGAGGAAGTTGACAGGATCCTCTTAGCTGCTCGCCCAACTACCTGTAAATTGGACCCATGCCCTTCCTGGCTTATTAAATCTTGCCAGGGTGACCTTAGATATCCTATACGGGATATCATAAATAGATCCCTGAGGGAAGGGCACTTTCCAACGCCGCTCAAAGAGGCTGTGGTCCGTCCCCTCTTAAAGAAACCATCTTTAGACCCGGCCCAATTGGCACACTATCGGCCGGTCTCAAATTTGCCCTTTTTGGGCAAACTTATTGAGAGGGCAGTGGCGATGCAGCTGCAGACTTTCCTGGAGGATGCTTCCATCCTTGACCCATTTCAGTCCGGCTTTCGCCCGGGACATGGGACGGAGACGGTGCTGGTCGCCCTAGTGGATGACCTTCAACGGCATCTGGATCGGGGCGGCTCGGCGGTGCTGATGCTGTTAGACCTGTCGGCTGCGTTCGACACGGTCGACCATCGGCTACTGAAGGGTCGCCTCGCCGACGCAGGGATTCAGGGGTTGGCTTTACAGTGGCTTTCCTCTTTCCTTGAAGGTCGGGGACAAAGGGTCGCAGTTGGGGGGGAGCTGTCCCGGAGGTGCACACTTGACTGTGGTGTGCCCCAAGGGGCGGTTCTCTCCCCGATGTTATTTAACATCTATATGCGACCTCTTGCCCAGATTGCCCGAAGGTACGGGCTAGGGTGTCATCAGTATGCTGATGACACCCAGCTCTATCTACTGATGGACGGCCAGCCGACCTGCGTCCCGGAAAATCTAGATCGGGCACTATATGCCGTGGCTGAATGGCTCAGACTGAGCGGGCTGAAGCTTAACCCTGCGAAGACAGAGGTCCTTTGCTTGGGTCGCCGCGGTCCGGAAAGGGGAATCCCCCTACCAGCCTTTGACGGTGCGCCGCTGATAGCGGCGGACAGGGTCAGGAGCTTGGGGGTGCTGTTGGAGCCTTCCTTAAAGATGGAGGCTCAGATAGCAGCCGCTGCCAAGTCCGCGTTTTTTCATCTTAGGCGGGCAAGGCAGTTGGCCCCCTTTTTGGAGCGCGACGACCTAGCAACAGTGATCCATGCCACGGTCACCTCGAGGTTAGACTACTGTAATGCCCTCTACATGGGGCTGCCCCTGTCCCGAACTCGGAAATTGCAGCTGGTGCAGAATGCCGCGGCCCGGCTGTTATTGGGTCTCCCAAAGTGGGAACACATTCAGCCAGGTCTTCGGACCCTGCACTGGCTTCCAGTAATATACCGAGTCCGGTACAAGGTGCTGGTTATCACCTTTAAAGCCCTATATGGCTTGGGACCTGTCTACCTGAAGGACCGTCTTTTCCCGCACGTTCCCCAGAGAGTACTGAGGTCGGGAACACAAAATCTCCTTACTATCCCTGGGCCGAAGGAAGCCCGTTTGAAATCCACCAGAGAAAGGGCTTTCTCTGTTATGGCCCCTACATGGTGGAATCAGCTGCCGGAAGAGGTGAGGGCCCTGCGGGACCTTGTACAGTTCCGCAGGGCCTGTAAGACGACCCTCTTCCGGCTAGCCTATACCTAGCTTGAGAATTTTAATGTAACTTGCCAGACTTCTTTTATATATAGTTGAAATATTTATTAATATTTATTGATAACCATGGTTTTATCTGTTTTTATCTGTTTTAAATGCTGATCCCTTTATATGTTTAAATACTGTAATTTTGTTGGATCTATCACTGGAAGCCGCCCTGAGCCACTTGTGGGAAGGGCGGGATATAAATCCCAAATAAATAAATAAAAATAAAGAGTGGCTTACAATCTCTTTTCCCTTCCTCTCCTCACAACAGAAATCCCGTGAGGTAGGTGGGGCTGAGAGCTCTCAGATAACTACTCTTCAGAGAACAGCCCTGCTGAGAACTTGTGGCTGACCCAAGGTCACTCCAGCACCTGCATGTGGAGGAGTGGGGAATCAAACCTGGTTCTGCTAGATTAGAGTTTGTGTACTTAGTCACTACACCAAAATGGCTCTTATTAATATCTCTTAAGTAATCTTTAGGTTGACCTATATTTCCTTGACAGCGTTTGCTTTTTTTTAAAACTGTCATTCACCACCTTAAAGCTTTCATTCACCAGCTTTCTTGAGAGAAAAGGATGTCTAAAGCCTCTTAAATAAATTGTACAATCCTTATTCCTCAAAAAACCTGTAAACACAACAAAAGTAAACTGCTCCCCCACACAGACTGGAAAAAAGTATACAACACTTCAATCTTGCTTGATGTGTTAAGTGGTAATGTGTTAATGGTATTTGATAACCTTGACATTTTGCCAAATGTTCATAAAATATGCGTAGGAACCTGGGACAATGCTGTTCAAAACAACAGCACAGCAAAAATTAATCTCTCTTTAGTTTAAAGTTATCCCTACAGACTTTTATATATTCTTAGAATTTCACTTCATAATATACATTAAAAAGCTACTTTAATTATATTTTTCTCTAGATATATACCAAAGCATTCAAGATTACTTCCATTAATACTGTTTAATGAGCTCTGCTCAGATGAGAACAAAAGCTTTAGAAATCATTTGTTCTTTAGAAAACAAGCTATAAATGGAACGCTACTAGAAAAGTGTTGAAATGTTTACTCCAAAAGAATACCTCAATGGAATTTAAGCAGCATAAATAAATACCTCTCCATCTTCAAAACCTTTCCTACTTTTGCAATTAAACAAACTTTACCTTGAATTCTCAGTTTAATTGTCTCAGAATACTTTCCTTCCAGATATATGCTTCCATTTAAAATTGATTTACAAAAATCTCAAGACACAGAATGTGAATAAGGTCAATTTTCTTTTAAAGGCTTGGCATGCTACAGCAATGTTTCTCAAATCAGAATCTGGGGATCCTTGAGGCGAGGTACTTGAGGGTACACTAGAGGTTCCATAAGTTCTTTATAAGGACAGATCATGAGCCCTTCTCATGCCCATATAAATACCATGAAAATGGAGTCCTGTCAGGTTTTTAAGAACTGGAGCAGATACATTCTTCTTCTAGGAGATGAACAGAATCACTTTCTCCCTCTTTCAAATGGTGGGAGCTTGTACAGCCTCCACCAACAGCCACCCAGTTTGCAGATAACCTGAGATCACAAACCAGAAAATGCGTTGATTGCTGCTGGGATCTAAAAGCTCAGCCCTAAGAACTTTAATTGGCTAAGCGGCACCAAGAAGGGACTGTCCTAATTTACTCATCGTGAGGTATAAAACTCATCTTGTTCTAGTTCCACTTTCCACGGTGAAGGGTTTCACCACAGAATTAGAGAGATACCAAGATCAGAGGTGATTCTTGCAAGTTCCTGTTGTTCCCTAAGCACTCAGTCTAAGGACATTACTATTGCCCTGCTTGACTTCATCACCGAATAAAAGAAGACATGCATGCTGGGACAGGGTTCCTATGCATCCTATCACTTTCCTTTACAGTAGTAACTTTAAAAACTTGGCACGCCTGTTACTCAGGGTGATTGGTCCCCAGCATCTCAAACCTGAGATTTAGGGAACAGGACCTGGTGATGCGACTCTGAACAGCAACACTAAGGGCCTTGTTCCCACAGAACACTAGAAAGTATGCCACCACACCTGTAAATGTATGCATATCATGTGACTTGAAAGAGATGGAGCATTTACCACCAGTAGCAGCTCAACAAAGGGTGGCAAAGCATCAAGCGGTGCTGCTTCAGAGGGCCACCCATGGCTGCCTCTCACTATTCTAATGTTATATTTTTATACTTCTTAATTCACATGTCGCTTTTCTCCCTCAAAGGGACTCCAAGTGCCTTATCACGTTGTTTTCCCCTCCTGCTATCATCACAACCTCCCTGTGATGTGGATTAGGCTGAGAGACTGATTAGTCCAAGGTCACCCAGCAAGCTTCCATGGCAAAGGAGGAGGGGAGGAGATTGGATTTATACTTCACCCTTCACTAAAAGTCTCGGAGTAGCTTACAGTCTCCTTTCCTTCCTGTACCCACAACAGATACCCTGTGAGGTAGGTGGGGCTGAGAAAGCTCTCGGAGAACAGCTCTTCCAAGAACTGTGACTGACCCAAGGTCACCCAGCTCCTGCATGTGGAGGAGTGGGGAATCAAACCCAGTTCTCCAGATTAGGCTCCACCACTCTTAACCACTACACCAAACTGGCTCCGATTCAATCTGATACAACTCAGTCCACTGAGATTCAAACCCAGTTGTCCCAGGTCCTCATCCAGTACTCCAACCAGTATGGCACATCAGCTCTCCCCCACTGCTTCTCCCCATTCCCATCCCCACGGAAGAGCAAGAGCTAATATTCCTTCCCTCTTCATTCTCCAGGCATCTTGAAAGACAGTGCTGCAATCAGTATGTGCACAATGGGACTTCTCATTGCCTGGTGTTGCAGCAGCAAGGTGATGGTTGCTATCCCACCCCAAATCAGACGCCTCAGACCACTGCCTAACCCTGCCTTATTGGATTGGCAGCTATTTCTGATGCTCACAAACACAGTAACATGCGAATTAACTAGCAGCTAAATGTAGTTATTGATTGCCAGGTTGCCTCTGATCTCCAATTTAAAATGTGCGCTTAGAAGACCCTGGCGCACACGGAAATCCCAATCACCATCAAGGATGCAGAAAAAGGTGAGATTCCAACAGCTTCTTGCCATGAAGCCTCGAGATTGCAGGACATAGCCTGAAAGGGAGTAACAATGCCATGACTCGATTTGCCTGGAGATTTTGGCTTTATTTGAAAAGCAGTTTGGCACAAAAAGAAATGGTGAAAAATAAACTAACAGATACACAGAATGCCCTGGCACTTGCATGAGACGCCCCTGCCTTTTTGCTGCTGTGTATCAAGTACAAGAAGGCATTAATGATACAAAATATTTCCAACAAAAAGTGCCCTTTACACAGTACAGAGACCTTACAAGAGACCTTTCTTTCTTAGGCTCATCCCATGGCAATGGGGTCTTCACACAATCAGCCCTGAAACGTGGCTCTGGATCTTTTAAAGTTATTTTATGACGATGAACTCAAGGACAATTACTGCTCAACGTCCCAATGTGGCTTTAAAGGGGCACCAAAACAAATCCACAATAAGATCCATTTTCATATCTGCAGTTAAGTACTTGCCATCAGCTTATCTAACAGGCCTATACTCCCCTTATGGAATACTGACATACAGATTGAAAACAGTAGTCAAGATGTGCCTACAGGTTTTGAAGCAGCAGGGAGAAGAATTAAAAGAAACTTCAGTAGAAAACACAAAGCATCATTCACAACAGTCTGGGAGAACTGGATAGAGAAAAGGAGGAATCCTTCCCTTGTAACGATTCTTTTTAAAATTTATTTTTGTATTCGTGTGTGTGTGTGTGTGTGTGTGTGTTTGTGAATCAGTGTGCATGCCTGGCACTCACAGCTGACTTCTGGTGACCCCTAATGTGGTTTGGACATTTCAGAGAGGTGGTTTGTTTGTCTGCCTCTGCATCCAGGCCCTGGTATTCCTTGAGGTCTCCCATCCAAGTACTTGCCAGGGTCAGCTCTGCTTGGCTTCTGACATCTAACAAGATCAGGCTTGCCTGGGCTATCCAGGTCAGGGCCCTTGTACCTGTTCTTGTACCCTGGATAGGGTTGCCAATACCCAGCTGGGGGCAGGGGATCCTCCAGTTTGGAGGCCCTCCCCCCTGCTTTGGGGGGGAGGGAAATGTCTGTTGGGCACTCCCTTATACTCTATGCAGACCGATTCCCACAGGATATAATGGAGAATTGATCCGTGGGTATCTGGAGCTCTGTGGGGGCTGTTTTGATGTAGAGGCACCAAATTTTCAGCATAGCATCTGCAGCCTCTCCTCAAAAAACCTTCCAAGTTTCAAAAAGACTGGACCAGGGGGTTCAATTCTATGAGCCCCCAAAGAAGGTGCTCCATCCTTCATTATTTCCAAATGGTGGGAAGGCATTAAAGGGAGCGTGATCCCCTTAAATATGAAAAACCCCTTTGGACTTCAATTGTGCTTGTCACGTTCTTGCTCCTGGCTCTGCCCTCAAAGGCTCCTGGCTCCACCCCCAAAGTCCCCAAATATTTCTTTAGTCAGACATGGCAACCTTATGTACTCCCACAGCACAAGTTTTGGTCCAACAAAGGAAATGTTACAGACAAAATATTTCTCCTTGATCAGAGAAAGGCATGTTTAAAATGTGTTAACTACAATGAATTTGCTGCAGACAAACGAGGGGCCAGCTTGCAAATATTAGTTGTTGTTTTTCTGCTGTGTTCTGCAAAGTTTGCTGCTCTTTTCTGCTGGATATAATTTTGTTTTGTGGCCATTAAAAAAAAAATCCTTAATAAGCTATAATAATAAACTTGCCTTGACCTTAATAACTTGTCTCGACCAGGGCCAGGGCCTTTTCAGCCTTGGCCCCAGCCTGGTGGAATCAGCTCCCTGTGGAGATCCAGGCCCTATCTGATTTAATGCCACTCTGTAGGACCTGCAAGATGGAGCTATTCTCCCAGGCCTTCAGTTGAGACAGTGGATATCCTTATTCCATCTGTTTTGGCCTCCCTTGTCCATCATGATGCTATCTTATTTTAATGTTATCTTAATTTATTATTCCATCTCTGGGCCTACTACTGTACTGATATGTAGAATGTGCCCAATGGAAACCGCCGCTGACAGAAACCGGTGACATATAACCTGTTTGTTTTATTGTATTTTATGGTTTTAGTTTGTAGTTTTTAATTGTTTTAACTTTTGTTGCTATCCGCCTTGAGCTTGCTCACAGGAAAGGCCGGGATACAAATTAATAAAAATAAATAAATATCAATTAAAAAATATTCAGGGAACAATCCAGTTCTCTTCACTGAGCCTTATTCTTAGGAAACTGTTTTCTTTTGCACTTAAAAAACAATCTTAAGCAGGTTTACTCTGAATTCTGCTTGGGCCTGTTCAGTGAGGCTTCCTCTCAGGAGAGTGTTCGAAGGACTGCGCTGTCAAGCATCTGTAGAAATTCTGCAAGTTTACTTATTATCTATTGCCTTCAAATAATTAATTCAAGTTTTCCTTTATTATTGCCAGGATCTTTACAAGCAATTCTTCTCTAAATTCTACCAGCCCTACCAAAGTGAAAACCCATGTGGATTCGCCTTGGGGGTGAAAAAAGAAACCATTTTTTTCATAAGTGCATTTTTTCATCTTTGAAGCTAGAGCATGAAAGGAGGTGATCATATGGATTAAAGCATATCTGTCTCTCAATTGTGCCTTTCCACCACAGAGCTCAGTGGAGCATACCTAGTTTGCAGTTCAGCTTTATCCTCACAACAACCCTGAGAGACGGGCTAGGCTGACAGGGGGAAAGAGGCATATGCCACCTGAATTCAGGTCTCCTGAAACCTAGTCCAACATTCAAGCAACTATATCAACACTCCAAACTCTGATTCAGACAGTTACACACTATCACCTCCCATAACATCTGCTGTTACTGCATCCAAATTTGATATTGTTTGCCAAGGATTTTTAAATCATTTTTAATGTAAAGGGAAGTTAGATTTCAGTAGTGTGAACAATCTCTTTGTTTACAGTGCTCCCATCGCAAACTTTTTTAAGGCTGAAGAAGCAGGCCCAGCACTGCACATACTGAGTTGTCAGGGAAGTGTGTATCAGGCACACTTCATCTAGCATTCCCACTGCACTTTACATAACTAGGGAGGAAACCATACCCTGAAACGAAACCAGGATAATATTGCAACCCATAAATGCCATGTTATTTTTTTCTTTGTAATTAAAAACTTCCTGATTAATTTTTCTCTTGCTTAATCTTTCTCCAAGTTCACCATTTATTTAGAATGATGAATCCAGCACAGTTTACTGATTGTTAGGGTGTGAGTACGTGTGTTTTAGCAGAACTTTACGAAATAAAACCACCACTTTCTCTTCCTCTTCTAGTTAACTCCTGGCTAAAACTTCCATGCTCTAACTTTTAAAATTTCTTGATACAGAGAAAAGACATATCGCTGCTGATTCAGGTTTGTGCATTTTTTAAAAAAAATGAAAACGGAGAACATAAACCGTAGCACTCCACTTGCAATGTGCTGGAGGAGGCAACAGCAGGGATTTAACTTGAAAACTGTAGAAATGCCAGCTTCTGCATTTTTCATAAGCCTTATATCTCCACCATACACTAATGGAAACCTTCAAGAGTTGGAAGTTAAACCCATGAACTGCTTGTGCTGTGGGCCCAGCAGCTGTGTGTAGAAAATCCCACGACAGCATAACAGAGTTTGTTCTGTTACTATCATTGCTGTTTACTATTCACCGATGCTACAGTCCCCTCTTCCCCACTGCTTCAAGTCCAAAGATGGCTACCCTGGCCTTCTAAAGGCAAGCTGGAGGCTGAGACTGTCCTGTTTTCTCTTCATAGCTGCAAAGTTATACTACAGAACTATGGCAGCTGTGCAAGTATTCCCACCCCCTCCCCTGTTGCCTGCCAATGGCACTTTACAAATAACAATCCCAGGTATATAGGGCCCAGTTCTGCTCAGAACCACAGCACACATGAAGCAGAGGTCCCTCATGTATAGCTGGAACTCTATGTCTGGGGCAGTGATACTTTGTGTTCTTGGTTCTTGGGAGGCAACAGTGGAAGGGATTCTGAAGTTCTGGCCCCACCGGTGGACCTCCTGATGGCACTTGGGCTTTGGTCACTGTGTAACACAGAGTGTTGGATTGAATGAGCCATTGTCTTGATCCAACATGGCTTCTCTTAAGTTCTTATATTTTCTCAGATCCCATTCTGAAACTCTAACCACTAAACAACACTGGCAAACAGCTGAGTCTGGCTGAGTCACGCAAGTCAGGTTGCTTGGTGGTTCTGTCCCTGATGGGTCCCCTCCTTCAAAGACCAGAACAGCTCTACAAGGGCTGGCAATACTGTTCTGGCTGCCTAGCAACTCTCACAATGACCAATGAGATGGCATTTGTTTCTAAAAGCTACAGATATTGCTTCTATTATTGGGGGGTTAGCTTTCTCCCATCAAGGTACTATATTTTTAGGTCTTTAGGCTTTTCAGGTTTCCAGAAAGATCTGTCTTATCTGTACACAGACTCAGTCTATGGATTTAAGTAACCACAGATGAAGGGAGCACACTGATACTATGCTTTGGATAAGGGATTGCCACCCTGGACTCTGGATTGGGCCTTCAAAAGGAATTCAACAGACCAATATTGCCACCTGCTGGCAATTTCTGAACAATATCCAATGCAGTTTAATGAACCACAATCTATGTTAAATTTAAAAGCTGTTAAATTTGAATGAGTCTTGATTTCATATTTTCCATAGAGCATAGCATACCCTAAATAATTTAGCTCAGGACCACAACCAGCCGGGAGGGGGGGGCACAGGATCAATCTCCTACGATGACATCATCATAACTGAATAACACCAAAATGTTATTAACACCAACTGTTTTAAATTGTTTTTATTAATTTTATTATTATGAGGTACTAGTGTGTTAAGTCTTTTATTGTTATTATGACTAATGTTGTAAGCCACCCTGAGCCTGCCTTTCCTTTTTGAAGGAAAGGGCGGGGTATACATTTAATAAACTAAACTAAACTCCTATAGAACCTGTAGCGCTGCAACCCAATCTTCCCCAGTGTTTCCTTTCACTGAAAGGGAAGATTGGGTGGGAGTGCTGCAGATTTTATAGGTGGCATCGCCCCTGTGCCCCACCTCTGCTGACTTTGCCCCGGCATCTCCAAAAAAGGGTCCAGGCAAATAGGTGTGAAAATTCTGCTTAATTCTATGCTTAATTCTATCTTTTCTCCAAAGAATTCCGGGCAGTGTACATAATTCCCCCCTCTTTCAATCTGCCCCACAAGATCTTGTGCAATTGTTCAGAGGGCATACAACTGGCTCAAAGTCACAAAGTGAGCTTAATGGGACAGACATTTCTTCTACTAAGGTGTTTCTGAAGCAAGCATCCTAGCTTCAGTACCTTCAGTATCACCTCTTTGTCCCAACTCATCTCCATCACTTACTGTAAATCCTTTAGCATGTTCTCTTTTTCTTATCATCTATCTTAATATGGACTCCAAATTCTCTGAAAAGAATGATAACACCTGTTAAGGTCATGCCCTAAAATATATGAGTTGGCCATGTGATTCAGTAATCTGCACTGTGAGAACATTTAGGTTAGATTAGGGCAACGTGCCCTGTGTGGCCTTTGTAAAGTGCCTGAAAGCTTCAATTCTTGTAAAATGAGGCAATCACATTGCATTTGGGATTTGTGTACAGAAATGACTCCTGTGCTGAAGGATCTACACTGGCTGTCTGGTCCTAATCATAATTCAAAGCGCTGGGAATTTAGCTTTAAAGCCCTAAACAGTTTGATACTTAGGTACTTGCCTGTACAGAGCTCCTTGCCATAGTCCCACTCTCTGTAGGTGAGGTAGATGGTAATGACAGACAGGGCTTTTCCCAAGGTAGCACCCTGCCTATGTGCAGCGAGTTCCCCTAGTGGTTCTCCTGAAGTATTATTTGCTGACATCCCTATACCAACTGAAAAATTCTATTTTCTCGGGCTTTTAAAGGATTTTTATCCCACAATTTAGCTGGTTAAAATACTGCATGCATTTTAAAACCTGTATTCCTCCCCATTTCATGCTGGTTTTGGCTAATTGTTATGAAGCTTTGTGTTACTCTTATCCTTGACTTACTAATGTTTTTACAGATGATGTACTGAAAAGATTTGATGACTGTGTTAAGTTTCATTTGGGTAGTTGTTCAAATGTAAAATCTTGTTTAACTTATTTTAGGATGGAAACTGTCTCAAGCAACTTCACTGGAGCAATGTCCCCCCTAAGCTGCAGAGTCTTGTGAGCAAAAATTCTATTTTGTGGGCTACTGTCATTAAAGTTGTGAGCCACTGCATAAATTAGTGTGCTCTGGGGTCATCCTTCTTGAGCTAAGACAAAAACATGTGAGCTGGAGGCTAAAAATCTGACCTAGCTCACACCAACTCATCTTAGAGGGAATACTGCACTGGAGAGGTGGCATATAAATCTTACAAGTGATTATGTACTGCATTTATGCACAATTCGGTACAACTCCATGCCTACTCCCCTGCCCCACCCCGTCTTTTCGTCCAGAGATAACTTGTCCAATGGCTCTGGAAGTCAGTTACTGCTTTGAAATCAAAATAAGCGTGTTACAAAATTATGAAATTAGTTGTCTATGTTGAGTATGTAAATATAGCTTCACAATATATAATTTCTGCATGCCCTAATCCACGGCATTGGTATACACTGTGAAGGATTTCTGCTTGGGAACTCCTCAAACAATAATTACCTGAAACTGAAAAGCTAAAGTAGTCAAATTTAGGATGTCTACCTACAGGACACTGACAACGTCTATGGTACTCTCAACATAATTTTGCAAACATTAAATACTATAAAGTTTTCAGGCATTGTAAGTTTTTTTGGGGGGGAGGGGAATCAATGTTCACTCTGAACTATAGATCTCATTAATTTTTATGGCATCAAATTCAAAGACATTTCCCTCTTCAAAAAGGAAAGGAATAAAGGCCACAGCCAAATGAAGACCAGATTAAACAATGCAGAAGGAGTAAATCTAGAGAGAAAGAGGCATCCCATGGTGTAGATATCCTATAACGTTTTCACATCAGCTCCAAGTCAAAGATAACAAGGTTGTCAAGGTGACGCAAAGTCGTTACAGGAGATCTGGAGAGCAGGTGGAAAAACTGAATCAGGAAGTGGGTTAATAGTTCTGGAAAGTGGCCAGACTTTAATCACTAAAGATTTTAATTACTCAAATGGGTTAGTAAAACTTTGGCAGGAAAAAACTCAGCCCCAAACACTGGACATTATTTCTGGAAGTAATTGTAAGATCACCTTCAAAGTTTGCTTAACAATAGATATATGTATATAAATATACAGTCAGAATTGGACCTACTGGAAGGAAATGAGTTTAAAGTAAATGAAATGTGACAATCATTTTTATCAAACCAGAGAACAAGGTAAAGCAGTAAGAAAGCCACATGCTTTAAAATCATTAAAAAGTTGCAGAGGCAGTGGTGCAAATATTATGGTATCATTTTGGACAGAAACTCTCTAACAATAAAGGAAGGAGTAAAACATCTGTAGGCATCAAAAGGCAGATATAGTTTTTTTATGGTCGATGAGCCTGCCATGACAGGTAGTTTCCAAAAGAAAAACTTCCTCTTTGACTTAGCCCTTGAATCAACAGTGCACAAATTCCATTATACAGCCTTGGGGATTAAAACGGATCCTTGTTACAACAAAAGAAGAAGAAGAAGAAGAAGAAGAAGAAGAAGAAGAAGAAGAAGAAGAAGAAGAAGAAGAAGAAGAAGAAGAAGAAGAAGAAGAAGAAGAAGAAGAAGAAGAAGAAGAAGAAGAAGAAGAAGAAGAAGAAGAAGAAGAAGAAGAAGAAGAAGAAGAAGAAGAAGAAGAAGAAGAAGAAGAAGAAGAAGAAGAAGAAGAAGAAGAAGAAGAAGAAGAAGAAGAAGAAGAAGAAGAAGAAGAAGAAGAAGAAGAAGAAGAAGAAGAAGAAGAAGAAGAAGAAGAAGAAGAAGAAGAAGAAGAAGAAGAAGAAGAAGAAGAAGAAGAAGAAGAAGAAGAAGAAGAAGAAGAAGAAGAAGAAGAAGAAGAAGAAGAAGAAGAAGAAGAAGAAGAAGAAGAAGAAGAAGAAGAAGAAGAAGAAGAAGAAGAAGAAGAAGAAGAAGAAGAAGAAGAAGAAGAAGAAGAAGAAGAAGAATGTTATTCTTCTATGTTACAATATTGGGTTACAATACTGGGCTGGATCCCATGATCAGGGGATACAATTATCACTGCTCTTTTCCACATTCCCATCCTGCAATAGCCTTTTTTTAATCCAAGGAAAGTTTGCTTCTAGAGTTGCAGAACGCATGTGGTCTAATACCTATGCAGATTAGGAGGCTGCAGTGGAGAGTAGACAAAACCATACTCTCCTCTTTCTGCAATGGTAAGAGTGAGAGAAAGGATTATTTTTTGCCCCCTTTTCACAACAACCCCCCACCCTGTGCAGTTAATTTTAAAAATTATTTTTGAAACCAAGCTCTCCTCCACTGTATTACTACAGTGTACTTTTGAAGAATGAAAGTGGAAACATTGCTATATAACAAACAGTGCAAAAAAAATTTCACTGAACACACACATTCTCCTGGGGTAGCACATAAAGAATAAAAAAAACCCCATTGAATATAGCTATGTTTGATACCAGCAGTGTCAAGAAGACCAGCACACACATACATTCAGCCCCTCCAAATAGTTATTTGTGTGTGGTATTTTTAAGAATTAAAGAAAAACTCACTCCAGATTACCAAGGGCCTTGTCTAGCAGAAGACGGTTCACAGATTATTTTCGACTGAATTCATCAAGGGTATAAATACTGCAAAGTAACAGCTTGGGATATGTGGGACACTATATGAGAAAATGTTATTGCAATTTCTGGAGTATGCGCTTTGTTGCTCACATCTCGGGACAAAAAAACACACAGATTCATGTCAACATTCTTTGACCACCCAGACCTCTAAAGCTTTCATGAATATATGATTCATTTCTAAAGATTACAGGCCCCAAATCAAACAACGGCCTTGCTGATGACTGATGTATCATACAGAATTCCTAAGCACCACTTAGATGCTTTCTGGAAGCACATTTACAGATAAATCCTATTCATGTTTACTCAGAAGAGTTCAAATGAGCAAGCATTGTATTTGCTGAGTCTGCAGTCCTAAAGGATAACCCTTAAAGTCTCACTTTAGAAAAACATGACCTATGAAGAATATGGATGCCAAGTTTTATTTTATGTACTACCATTAAATATGTATTAATTAAAGATGGGAATGGACAGGAAAATGGTGGTTCATGTTGATTCACAGTTTGTTTGATTGCCCAAACTGGAGGTTCGTTTGATTTCATGATTCATTTGGTTGCACAAACTGATTCATGATTCATTGGTTTGGGAGCTGTAAAACTCACCAGGAGTCTTCATCCTCCAAATTTTGTGAAGACTGAATTTGGAATGCTTGAGTTATAGCCCCCCAAAAACAGGTGTCCCCAGGAAAGCTCAGCTTCAGCTCTTCTGACAACTAACTCTTCTCTCTTTGTGCTGCAAAGTCGAAACAGTTGAGTCAAGGTGTCTGCTCCCATAAAGCAGAATGGGAGCTCTGTGATTGGCTCCCAGAGCTGCTAATCAAGCTGTGGACAACTGTTATGGGCTTTAATAAGGCTCCCAGAAGTCCACCCCCAGCATTGCCTAGGAATTGATAGAATCAGCACCTGGCTGTCTGGGAAAACAAATCACAAAAAACTAACCAAATGAATCACCAAGGAAAACTGGTTCATTTTTCAGTTCACGCATGGTGTACTCATTGAATCTGTTCAGAATGAACCATGAATCAGCCCAATTCCTGCATGAATTGTGATCTGCATTTTGTGCCCATCTCTACTATTAACACATACATAACATTGTAAGAGTATTCTAAAAAGGTAAAGGTAGTCCCCTGTGCAAGCACCAGTCATTTCCGTCTCTGGGGTGATGTTGCATCACGACATTTTCACGGCAGACTTTTTTACAGGGTGTTTTGCCATTGCCTTCCCCAGTCCTCTACACTTTCCCCTCAGCAAGCTGAGTATTCTACTTTAATACAATTTAGTATTGTTTTCAATATACAAAAAGTTGTACTAGAGCACTGGTGAAATTACACTGCTTAAAGCGGAAAAATATATTTCAAGTATAAATATATTTCCTTTATAGCTAGAATATATACTAGCTCAACTATGGCACTGCTGAAATGCCAATGGGATCTCATTTCCAATGATAAAGTTTAGACGCAGTCATTTTGAACAATGTCTTCATGCACTCATGCAGTTAAATGGGACTCTCATAAGACAAGCAGTTGCAGCTGCCAAACTCAATATCAAATCTGTATATTGCTTTTGCTTCCTTTCATGTTAGTGTTTATGAAGTTCTTCCAGAAATATTCAGGATCTGAAAAGATCCTTGGATCATAATGTTAAAGTGACAAAAAAAAAATCTCATTTTCATTACATTTCATTACATTTAAGATTAAATGGAGGCAATTTTTAGTACATCGGGTTTAAGCTTTCCATATGTTCAAATTTTAATCCTTTAAAATTAATAATTAATAAAATTAATAATTTAAAATAAAGTAAAATGCAATTTCTGCATTAGAACACAGAGCAATAAAAGCCTCCAGAAGAAGAAAACACAATCAGTCATTGAAAATTCTCACTTCGCCATCACTGCTGACATGGAAGGAGATAGTCCCAGTTAGCCCCATCTTGTTAGATCTTGCAAGCTAAGCAGAGTCAGCCCTGTTTAGTACTTGGATGGGAGATCTCTAAGGAAGTCCAGAGTTGCTATGCAGACACAGGCAATGGCAAACCACATCCAAACATTTCTTGCCTTGAAGAGATTGCCATGAG
Organism: Heteronotia binoei; assembly: GCF_032191835.1. Lineage (NCBI taxonomy): Eukaryota > Metazoa > Chordata > Lepidosauria > Squamata > Gekkonidae > Heteronotia > Heteronotia binoei. The sequence continues at coordinate 105,489,474 of NC_083229.1, forward strand.
TCAGCTTGTAACTTGCATCATACCAGAGGTTTAAGTTGTGGTATTCCGTGCTGCACAGGCAGTCATGTGTTACTGGGAAGGATTTAGGGATTTCTGCTAAAGATGCAGCAACACAAAAAGTAAATATGGAATTGTTATATATAATAACTGGACACTGACAAAATGCAATAAAACTCACTCCACTGAGGATGCAAACCTGTTTAAACTGGTGTTATGATCACTCCAACACACTTTTGTCCTATCTACGCTTTCTTCTTCAAAGACACACACAGTCCATACTGAGGGTGTGCTCTAGCACTACTTCTAATCTTTTAACTCCCAGTAGAATAAAAACACACATACCTATTAATAATAATAATTCAAGTGAGATAGTTGTAATTGTACAGGAGAATAAGCTATATGATCTCCCAGTAAATGACAGTATCCTAAGTCCAACATTAAGAAATCAAATCAGGGTATTTTTTTTTTATTTTTTGTGGAGCTTCACCTTAGAGAGCTACACATATCTTTGAAGATGTATTAAAATGGCAAACAAGTCACATTTATAAACATATTCTTTTCATTTAGAATAGGAAGACTGCATTACAAAACAGTTGGTGGAGTCATACTTTTTAAAAAAAAAAAAACAAGAGCTTGATTCTTTCTGGAATTTTTCTTTGGCTACAACTGGAAACACAAACGGTGGGTCCAAGTGGTGAACCAGAGTGTTAATTTAGAGCAGACTCCCTTGGCTGATAGATACACACTTAAATAAACACATCTGAAAGTGCAAGAGTAGTACATTTTGTCATACTCACTGAGAACAGCTTGAGTGGAAGCTAGTAATAATAGCTTTGCTGAAAAAGGGAATTCCAGTAACAGCTTTTTGTGAATTCATTAGGAATTGGTTAGAAGAGGTTTCCCTGTAGGGATCCATTTTGCAAGCAGGGGCAGAAACTCAAGTGTAATTTCTCTGCTCTTAAGGGAATCGCTAAGACAAGAGGATCAAGGCAACATTCAGTCATTTTTAAGGAGACAGTACCACACTCCCTTAAGTATTCACAAAATCACCGGAGCAGTAGCGGCCTACGGTTGACCCATGTGCTGGAAAGAAAGGGGGAGGGATTACCGTATTTTTCGCACCATAAGGCGCTCCAGAGGATATGAAGCACCTTCCTCCTGGGGGGCAATCCGCTGCCTCTTCCTCCGATCCGGCGCTTTCCCCGTGCCTGCTTGCCTGGCTCCATCTTCATGCAAGCACTGGGATCGCTCCACGTGGTCCCAGCGCTTCGTAAGCACCGGCTGCGGAGGGGGCAGCGTGCTTCCTACTTGCCTGTGTCCCTGCCTTCAGCTGTGATGTTTAAAGCAAGCGCTGGGATCGCTCCCTCCCTCCTCCGATCCCAGCGCTTGCTTTAAACATCACAGCTGAAGGCAGGAACACAGGCAAGTAGGAAGCACCCGCCCCCTCCGCAAACGCAGCGCTTTGCGAGTGCCAGCCGTGGCGAGGGCAGCGTGCTTCCTACTTAACATTAACAGCTTGCTCAGGGCTTTCAAATTGCAAACCAAAGGCCATAGCTTCTTTTACTGAATCCATCCATCTCATGTTGGGCCTTCCTCTTTTCCCACTGCCTTTAACTTTTCCAAGCATTACTGCCTTTGGCAGTGAGTCATCTTCTCATGATCAGAGTACAATACCCTCTCAGTTTAGCCATATTTGCTTCATGGGAGGAGAATTCAATCGTGATTTGATTTAGAACTCACTTATTTGTATTTTGGCTGTCCATAGGATCCACACAACTATCTCCCAACACTATTTCAAATGATTGTTCCCTAATACATGATTACAAACGTGGTGCCAATTATAGCTTCCTACCTCATTAGGCTTCCCAACCCCCTTCCCCCCGCCCTGGCGGGGGACCCCCGAATTTGCGGCTTCCTCCCCCGCTCTCCAAAAATCTAGAAGCGGGGGGGAGAGAGAACATGTGTGTAGGCATCATGTCATTATAGAGCTCCTGCAGGTTTAAAAACCTGCAAACAGTTTTTAAAATGTGTGCCCCTTTAAGGCTGCACAGGAAACAGGAAGCGCTTCATGGAAAAGGGTCAGTAACAGTTTCCATGGAGAATGGCCCCTCCCTTTCTTTTGCTTTCGTTTTCACAGCAAGCAAAGTTCTGCTGGAAGAAGACCAAGTAAGTATTTGTGTGTGAGAGAGAGGGAGGGGGCAGGGGATTCCCTGGTATGGAGGCCCTCCTCCCCCTTTAGAAAGCATGGGGGGGGGGATGTCTACCTGGGCACTCTATAATTCCCTATGGAGAACGATTCCCATAGGGAATAATAGGGAATTGATCTGTGGGTATTAGGGGCTCTGGGGGGGCTATTTTTTGAGGTAGAGGCACCAAATTTTTAGTATAGCATCTAGTGCCTCTCCCCAAAATACCCCCCAAGTTTCAAAACGATTGGACCAGAGGGTCCAATTCTATGAGCCCCAAAAGATGGTGACCCTATCCTTAATTATTTCCTATGGAAGAAAGGCATTTAAAAAGGTGTGCTGTCCCTTTAAATGTGATGGCCAGAACTCCATTGGAGTTCAATTATGCTTGTCACACCCTTGTTCCTGGCTCCACCCCCAATGTCTCCTGGCTCCGCCCCCAAATCCCCAGATTTGTCTTTAATTGGACTTGGCAACCCTATACCTCATGTACATAAAGTGAAATCACTAGGCTTGGTTTTACCATTACACATTTACTATACATAAAGTTTTCTTCCACATGTTGTGGAAGAGGCTATATTGTGTGAAGTAACTATCACATTGCCTGGTATAATACTTCTTAAAATCCTACTGAGACAATAAATAACCATCTATTTTACAAGAATGAACTTGCTTCCAGATTTCAATCCTTCTTGCCTCTAGAAAGTGTTCCTGAAACAAAACTAAGAAAAAATAATTTGTATTTTTAAGGGGCAGGAAGTGAGGAAGAGCCTTCTAGCTGGCTTGCAACAACTGAATAAGATCTGGCTGGGTTTGCTTCTCCTCTGCTCACAATTCTTTACTGCCTGGGTGTGCCCACAGGTGTTATTCAAAGGGCACTTGTCTTTCAACTCTTAGACTGACGGGAGGGGAGAAGGGCACCAGTTCTTTAATAAGAAGCCTCTCCTGTTTCTGGGTTTGTTTGCTTTTTTGATATTGTAAACTGCTTTGGGCCCCTATTTGGGAGAAAAGCAGGACAGAAATACTTTGTAAAGAAAACACAGGCTGAGATAATGTCCTATGAGTAATTTACACAGATTGTAACCTTTAAGAGGAGTGATGTATGGACAGATTTTATGTAGCTAATTAATTTTATATAGTGTTTTTATTTGTTTTTACTTTGCTTCTGAACAGCCTGTGGGCTGTAAAAAAGACTGATATAAATACTTTAAAAAAAAAATCTGTCCTGATCTACTAAAAAGCCATTCAGGAAAATGGACCATTATTGCTATTATTTTGTACTTCACCTTTTTTTCAAATAAAACTGGCCATGCATTTCACATTTTCACTGCCAGAAAGAAAATATATTAGTTTGGGGAGGAAAAATGTCACTTGTTCGATTGAAGCCTATGAGTGGACTGGGTTGTTTCATATCACCCGCTGAAAGAAAAGTCTGACTCAATATAAACAAGTTATGATTTTCCCACAGTCTTTGGCAAGAAAATCCCTGCTCAGTATTGCCAACACTGTTCAGTGTAAGCAAAACTACTAGGGAGGAACAGTTTTCTTTAAAGCAGCGACAGCCCGTTCGGCATTTGCACAATCCACATACTTCAAGAATGCCTCTATGCATAGACATCTCCAAAAAAATGAAATAAATGAAACCCATTCCAAATATGAGGTGGCATTTAAATAAGCCTAACATTTAAGTACGCCTCATATGCATTACAGAATGCTGTCTATGCCTCTCTACATTTACAATTAAGTTAATAGACTGGATTTATAAAGAAGCAATAGAAATCGCTTCACTTCTTCCATTGCTGTAAAGTAGAGCTAATTTGTTTGTAATACAGAAAATGAAGCCACTATTCCAAAGTTTTCTATATAACATACTCTGGAAATTGCATATTTTTAAACAGAATTAACTGGCTTGTTGTAGCCATCTATGATGGAGGACTCAGCACTGTGAGGATAACAAATGGTCATATTTTGCTAGTCAAAAAGCTCCACCACAGAGGATGGGACATTAAAGATGTAATGGCTGTGTAAGTTGCCTTCAATCATTGGTTGTAAAACAGTGCACACTTGAGATGGGAACAGATTTGACTTGTCACATTTCTCAGACTGTAGTTCAACATATGTAGTTTACCTCTTAATATCTTGCTGTAAATTATTTTATGTGGGTATTACTGCCAGACAATTATACGCATGTATCTCAGAACACTGAAAGAGGATTAGAAATGCAAGCGTAGGCATGCCTTCAGTGAGACATTTCATTTTTAAAAAACACAAGCCAGAAGACTCTCTTTTTTTTTTTGCTACTGAGAGTTATAGTATTGAGAAGCATTTTGGATTTACACATTAAATTAACAATATCCTTCTGGATTAAAGAAGAAACTAGATTTATCTTAATATATTTAAAACATGTTTTTAAAAGAATTAGTATATACTCACTGCATCTTTAAATATGGACATTTAATAGGCACATCTTACAGGATTGCTTACAGCTGATGCCTGGGCTTTTGGAAGGGAACATCACATTTTTTTTTATATATAATTTAAATTTTTATTGAAAAAGTTTAAACAACCTTGCAAATAACCAACAACACGCCCCAACATGGGGCCTACAACATTGCCTTAAATATACCGTCACATTAGATATTTTCAGCAGATTTTAACAAGAAAGAAATTATCTCTCAAGAGATACATACAAGTCGAGATTCCACAAGGCTATAGGTTACATCAAGTCACAGCTAATAAATCATAATATTCAGATATTTAGCTGGCAGTTTCCCAAATATAGTGTCGGACCTGTTTACGTATTCAAGGAAGCCAAACCATTTTTTTAAAAACCAGTCTCCTGTTTTGATGTTATCCAGCAGAGATATAACAGTAGTTAGCTTGTCCTGGATCAGGACATCCCACACCTTCGTGCACCACTTCTGTAGTGGAGGGGTATCTGGGTGTTTCCAGTGTGATGCCAAGGTAATTTTAGCAGCAAGCAAAAGTAAAGTAACCAATTCCTGTTTCAATGTTGACAGCGATTGATCAGGCCATAGATTCAATAGGACAACTGCAGGGGTACAGGGAATTTCTACCCCTACTATTTTTGATATCATTTCTAGAATAGACTTCCAGAAATCAGTTACTTTGGGACAATCCCACCAACAGTGGAAAAAAGAACCTGGAAGCCCACACCCTTTCCAGCACCGGGGGTCAGCCTTCGCCTTTGCCTTAAAGAGATTAAGAGGAGTCATATACCATCTTGCAAATAACTTATAATTTTGAAGACGAAAATAAAGGGATTTGGATTTGAATAAAGGTGATGTCCAGAGCTGGCTCCATTGGTCTTCATTAATTGAGATTGCACAGTCTTTCTGCCAATTATTTAGATGAGTGGAGGGGCATTTCCATGTTTTTTGGTTTAAGAGAATATAAATCATAGAAATAACTCCTTTTATGGTGCAGTTACCTGTCTTAATTAATTTCTCAACCGGGTTTAGTGGCCTGTTATGCATTACAATGGGTATTATATGCTGTAATGCATGATGTACTTGTAGATACTGGAACCATGGAATGGTGATTTTAAATTTACTTTCTAGTTGAGTGTGTGAACACAATTTACCATTCAACGTAATATCAGTTAACTTAAAAATATTATTCTCCCTCCAGACTCTAAATTGAGTTTTGTCTCTTCCCGGGGGGAACCAAGATTGCCCAAGGAAGGCCATAACTGGAGAAGAAGCTGGTGTAATAGTGTTCCTCCATTGATCCCAGAGCTGGAGGGTAAATTTTAAGAATGGGTTTGAGATTTTAAGTTCCTTTCTGTCTGCTCTCGAGGACCAAATATATTCGTGTAGGAGTACACTGCGTAAGTCTGCCTTTTCAATTTGGACCCACGCAGGTAGGGCGTATGGTGATGCGTAATAAACGATGACTCTCAGTTGTGCCGCTATAAAATATTTGTCCACTAATGGGGCAGCCAGGCCTCCCATATTACATGGTCTGGTTAGTAAGGAAAGGGCAATTCTAGGTTTGCGGTGGTTCCATAGAAAAGATGACCACAGTGACTGCCAACGAGCAAGCTCTTTTTTGGGGACATTAATTGGTAGATTTTGAAATAGAAAAAGTAGGTGTGGTAGCAAGAAGGATTTGAGAAGGTCAATTTTTTCTAGTAGAGAGAAATTAAGTTTAGACCAAGCCGATATAGAAGAAGTCATGGAGCTGGCCAAGAGACCGTAGTTGGCTTGGAATAAGTCCTCGAGTCTTAATGGAATCTGGATTCCAAGATGCCTCCATGATTTGGAAACCCACTTGAACGGTTGGGATGATTTTATAAGTAGCTGTAAGCTTTCTGGAATCTTGATAGGGTAAATTTCCGACTTGGTAAGGTTTATGGTGAAGCAAGAGTGTTTACCGAATTCTTCTAGGTTTGCTTTAAGATGGGACAACGAAGAGAGGGGATTGGTTAGATAGAACACCATGTCATCTGCGAATAGGCTTATTTTAAATTCCGACTCACCCACTTGAATGCCGGATATTCCAGGTGAAGTTCTAATAGAGTGTGCGAAAGGCTCTACTGAGAGAGCAAACAATAACGGGGAAAGGGGGCAGCCCTGTCTGGTACCTCTATATAAATAGAGTTCCTCTGACCTAAAAGAGTTCGTGAGAATTTGGGTTGATGGGGCACTATATATCGCCGAAATGGCTTTACAAAAGTTTGGGCCAAAATTCATGAATTGAAGTAGGGTCTTTAGGTAGACAACCTCCACTTTGTCAAAGGCCTTCTCTGCGTCTAGTGATAGAATCAGAGAGGGGGCCGGAGACTTTTTTGCCATATGGATCAGATTTAACGATTTACGGATGTTATCCGTGATGGAACGGCCAGGCATGAAGCCTGCTTGATCAGGATGGATATATCTAGTGATGATTCTTTTTAGCCTTTCCGCCAGCATAGTAGAAAAAATTTTAAAGTCGTGGTTCAACACTGATATAGGGCGATATGAAGCAGGATTACACTTGTCTTTGCCTAATTTGGGAATTAATATTGTTCGTGACTCCCGCCAACTAGGGGGTAGTTGACCATCCTTAAGGACCGAATTGCAAGTCTCTAGAAGGGGAGTTAATAACGAGGTTTTATATAATTTATAAAACTCCGAAGGGAATCCGTCCCTACCAGTAGCTTTGTTATTCTTACTTTTGGAGAGAGCCGCAGTTAGCTCTGTCAAATCGAATGGTCTATCAAGAAAGTCTGCGTGTTCTATAGAGAGGGTTGCATCGAAATTAATTGATCTTAGATAGTTCTCAATGTTCTGTCCATTGGGTTTCCCAGATTCATAGAGCGTCCTATAATATTCAAAGAAGACTCTTGATATTTCCTTAGAGGATGAATGTAGGGTTCCCCTAGAATCTCTTATAGCATGGATGGATTTAGTGGGATTTTGTTGGGCAATACGGAATTTCAAGTATCGAGTTGATTTCGAAGTTTTTGTTAAGTACCTATGTTTAAGGTAAAGGGAAGACTTCTGAATGGAGGAAGATTCAAGTAATTCCAGTTGCTTCCTGGTTTGGTCTAATTTTCTTAGGGTTTTGTTTCCCCCATATTTTTGATGTCTATTTTGGAGTTCTGCAATGCGAGCAATTAGATCTGTTATGGTTTTCCTACGAGCCTTATTACAAGCGGATGCGATAGAAATAAGATTTCCTCTCATGACTGCTTTGAAAGCGTCCCAGATAATCGTTTGAGGGGCCCCGCAATCAGTGTTGAACTCAAAGTACGTCTGAATTTGTTGTTCTATCTTCAGACGTATGTCCTCCCTGGACAGCAAAAGCCTATTTAGAGACCAGTTAGGACCCTTTCCATCCGTGTCTTGAGCTGACAATTCACACTGCAATAGCGAATGATCGGAAATGTTTCTAATGTCAAATTCAGCGTTTGATATGCAATTAATTAGAGATTGGGAGACGAGTATATAGTCTATCCTTGAATAGGAATTATGCACAGGAGAAAAGAAAGAGTAATCTCTAGTTTTGGGATGTAAATTTCGCCACGTGTCTATTAGGTTGAAGTTATTGAGAATCGTACCCAAATTTGAAGGTGGAGAGGTCTGAGTCCGTATAGTTTTATGTTGGTTGGATTTGTCTAAAAGAGGTTCAACCACCTGATTAAGGTCTCCGCCAATTAATACATTGCCTTCCTGAAATGTATGCAGCTCAGAGAGCGTTTTATTAAGGAAGTCATTCTGACCAGAATTAGGGGCATAGATTGAGCCTATTGTAGTAGGCTTCCCATCTAGTGTGCCTTTGATAAAAATGAATCTGCCCTGGGGGTCAAGTTTTGTTTGAGAGCAGACAAAAGGAGTGTTTTTGGAAATTAAGATAGCTACCCCTCTTGCCTTGGAGGTACCAGGAGCCTGGAATGATTGGACAAACCACCGTGATTTGAGAACGTTGATGTGCTTCTCCTTGATGTGGGTTTCCTGCAAGCATACAATATTAAGTTTTTTCTTTTCCAAATAATTGGATATACGTTTGCGTTTTATGGGGTTATGAAATCCTCTACAATTCCATGTAGCTATTTTGATGTGATCGGCCATGCACTTCTAATACGATTCACAGGGAACAATTGCCCTGAACTTAAATAACAATTAATAAATAACTACAACTTTTAACTTAACCTACCTCCTCTCTCAACTCTGGGGGGGAGTATTGTATACCACAAATGGAAAGGTCTTTAGAAAAGTTCCCTCCCCCTTTACTGAGATCCAACACTCTGACCCCTAAACGTAGGGTCAACCAACAGATGAATTAACTGTTAGGGTCTCTGCCCAGCCTTTTTAACAAATTGGTAATACTAACAAACTCAACTACCCCACTAGTGGGGAGGGGTTCCACCACCCCTTATACAAGGAGCACAAGGGAGAAATACACAAAGTACCCCCTCAAGGTGAAACTACTTAGCTTAACAAAGGGAGCAATAAATATTATTGATGTAAAACACACAGTTTGGGATGAAACACCGTCGCCGCCCCCCTGTGGTCACATATTAGAACATCAGTCCAGGCTTCTTCAGTTAACAAGTATGGTCAGGAACAGCAAACAATATGACCTCACTACCATTTAGATCTTTCAGAGAAATACATACGCACAAAGCTCCTCTACCCTTTCATAAATGTTGAACAGATAGGTACGTAGCTATAAATACAAGAGCATGTAACTAGTAACACCGAGCTAATAACACCACACAGCGAAATAAAGTACAATCAGTTTCTCCCTCCCTCCCTCTGTCTTAGAGTGAGTTACTTAGCATTATAACTAATTCACAATCTTCTCCAACTTTCCTGTACCATGCATATCTCCTTCATACTGTTACATAAAAAAGGAAGGAAAGAAGACTAAGAAGCACACACATCCACACCATCCCGCCGCTCCACAATCACCCAGCCACCCGCACTCACTTTCAAACTTCCCGCCAACATCCACCTCAATACCTCACTCACTCCTCACGCCTACCATTCGTTTCTCATACCCGTTGCTTATGAACTAATAATAGATTTCAAAACAGTCATGGTTATAGGTATATTAACAACAGCAGACCGCTGTGGGCCCTAAACGATCTCTCTATGACGCCCTTGAGCCGTCTTCTCCAGCGGGGACGTTAGCAGTTTTGGCGCCAAAGACAAACGTACTCTGCAAACTGTTTTAGACAAAACAAACAAACAAAGACAAAACCGTTCAAGATCCAGATGGCATATTTTCTTCAGCAGCGTTTTCCTTTTCCAGGGCTTCTTCCTCGGCCGGAGAAAGCTTGATTGCTAAGGAGTTCAGTAAGACCTTCCCGGTTTCGATATTGTAAGCCTTTAATAGGGCGCCATTTTTGAATACTAAAATATCGGACGACGGGCTCCACCGGAATCTGATATTTGCTTCATGTAGTTTTGAAACGAAGGGCTTGAGTTTCCTTCGTTTTGTCAGGGCTTCAGGAGGTAGGTCCAGGAGAGCTAAGATTGATTTTCCTTTGTAGGAAAGTGTCCCGTGAAGCCTCACCTCCCTTAATATCATGTCCCTTGTTTTTGGGAAAACGAAGCTTACTAGGATATCTCTTGGCCTGCCGCGCTTTGCTGCCGCCATTGCACCGAGCCTTTGTGCCTTAGCAATCGCGATTGGAGATCCCTCCTCCATTTTTAGAGATTTGGTCAGCCATTTAGACATAAAAATAGCTAGATCTAAGTCTCTTTCCTCCCCCTCTTCTATTCCTCTAAATTTGAGGTTCGCAGCTCGAAAACGATTTTCAAGTAGAGCAATCCTGTTCTCGAGCTGTAGCTCATGCTTTTTCAATGCATTGACGTCCTCTTTTAGCCCCAACGCTCCCTCTGCTGCTTGCTCCGCTAGTTTGGCGGTGACTGATAATTCTTCAGAGAGTTCTTGCACCCGGGATCGTATGGGCTTCAAGAAGTTTTCCATGGCCTCTGTGAAAAACCGATGTATATCGGACTTCAAGACATCTATGTCCCTTTTACATAAAGGGGCTTCTTGATCTTCAAGTTCCTGCCCCGGTCCCGGGGAAGGAGGGTTACTGGCGGCCATATTAGATGCCGATCTTGTTAGAGGGGGACTCACTGTTTCTGCTGTTTCTGGCCTGAAGAAGTCAGCTACAGATTTTCTTCCTTTAGAAGTCGATTTCTTTTTGCTTTTAGTTTGCAGTCCCATCAGAAGGGTTTCAGCAACGAAGTCTGGGGAGTTTAAACGTCCGATTTACAGGGGGTGGTTCGGGAGCTACTTCAGAACACGTCCGCCATGTTCCAGCGACGCTCCGCCCCCCGGAACATCACATTTATATTTGAGTGTTACTTCATGTAACTGAGGTCTGATATCATGTTGAGAGATTAGGTATGTATTATGTCAGGATATTTGACATTGTTTTATATTGGAAACAATGTACAATTTGTTAGATATGTTGTACAATTTATCTTAGATGTTTTTGTGGCGAATATATATTGCTTCATCTGGCAAGTGGAATATCTTATGACTGTGAAGAAGATTGCTGTTGAAATGAGTGAAGAGCCATCAGCCCTGTCATCATTTATTCAGGTTTATGGGACTGTTTTGATCTATATTTGAAATTATTACTGGATCATAAAATCTATTGGAAGTTTGGACTGAGTATATTCATTGGTATTTTTGGTCCAACCAGAGATATATATTGGATCATTTGAATGATCACAGACTGATAATTGACCGGTCTGAATATATCTGTTGAATTGTACATGGCCAAATATTTTTGTCATGGTCAGATTTAGTATGTAATATTTTGTGGAACTGTTAAATCAATGTTTGCTGTATTTATAGTTGTTAGTTCTGTGTTTTCTACATTAAATTTAGACTTACATTTATTTATTTAAAATATTTTAATGGCAACTTTGCACCCAATTGGGGCCTCAAAATGCTGGATAGTTAAAAAAAAAAACTTTAAAAACAATACACAGATTTATATAAAGCAACAATAGGGGAAAACTGAATGAAACAAAAGGCCTTTTCACCCCATGGGCAGAAGACAGTGATAGAGAGGGCAGACAAATCTCCCTAGAGAGAGAATTCCACAACTTTGGTGCCACAAACCATAAGGCCCTTATCTTAGGCTGTCACTCATCTCAGATGACAGGGCACCCAAAGCAAGGTCACCAAAGATGACCACATAATGGTTGGGAAAGTTATATGATGATCACGATTCAGTTTTAAAGAGGTAAGCATAGGGTTTAGAATGTTTGTGTGTATTAAATTATATTTTGCATTAAATGATGCTATTTCTAAACAGCCTTTAAGTAGCTTGGCCCTCAAAACATTTAACAATTCCTGACTCACTCTGAACCCAAGAATGGTTCCTGAGATGGCAAATCTAATTGGCTGGTACAAATCCATTTCAAAATATTAATTCCTGCATTGTTATATAACTACAACATAGCAGACTTCAAAAGCCACTGTAAAAGTAATCTGTGGCACAATGTACATGGGAATAAACTGCAGTATAAAGATACTGAGTGAAGCAGATGCAGAGAGGAAAAGATATTCTGAAGTTATTTCCACAATATTTTAAGGACTCACTGAAGTCATTCAAATAACTCTTTGTTCCAATACGTGAAAGGAAGAATTGGAACTTAGAAGTGGCTACTAAAAGGGTCCCTGTCTGGTCTCAAGTCATTATTTTGAACAGTAAGCTGGGGGAGGTTTATTAACCCTGTGTGCATGTGGGTTAGGTACAGTTAAATTTAGTTCATATTCTGAAGGACTCACATTACCAACTGATTTTCCCAAAGATATGTAGGCAGTATAGTGTAATGTACTAGGCTTGCTAATCCCCAAGTCCCAGTGGGGGATCTTCCACTTTCCCAGACTCCTTCCCGCCCCCAGTCAGCTGGCTGGTGGGGGGGAAAGCCCCACCTCCAAAGGACCATATGCCTTTGCACCTCCGGAGGCTTCAGTCTCCAATTGAAAGGCTTCCTCTTGGGATGGTGTGTCTGTGTTGCTGTGAAGAAGCTGGCAGCAACTCGTGAGTACAGAGGCCAGTCCCCTGCTTCAGAGTTGCCAGAAACGGGTGGGGGGGAAATGTCTGCTGAGCACTTCATTCCCTATGTGGAGATCGATTCTCATAGGGTATAATGGGGAATTGATCTGGAGGTATCAGGGGCTATGGGGGAGCTGTTTTTAGAGGTAGAGGCACCAAATTTTCAGTGTAGTATCTAGTGCCTCTCCCCAAAGTACTCCCCACGTTTCAAAATGATTGGACCAGGGGGTCCAATTCTATGAGCCCCAAAAGAAGGTGCCCCTATCCTTCATTATTTCCTATGGAAGGAAGACATTTAAAAAGGTGTGCTGTCCCTTTAAATGTGATGGGCAGAACTCTCTTGGAGTTCAATTATGCTTGTCACACCCTTGTTCCTGGCTCTGCCCCCAATGTCTCCTGGCTCCACCCCCAAAGTCCCCAGATATTTCTTGAATTGGACTTGGCAACCCTATAATGTACTGGCATAGTGTAGTGTTTATTCCCATTCTGCTGTTCAACTTCCTGAGTGACCATGGGCAAGTTACTCTCTCTCTCAGCCTAACCCACATGACAGGTTTGTTCTGATGAAAAAATGGGGGAGGTGAGATGTATGCTGCCTTGAGCTCTCTGGAAGGGTGGAATAAAAATTTACTAAAGGATGTTAACATATTTTGTAAACTGCATTCCATGCTGTTTCTTGACAGCACCTTACATGCCTGCCCAAACAAAGTTACTTCTGTGACGATGATGTGCTATTATCATTATTGTTTCACTCTTGTTTCTAAGGGAGCAAAGAAAATGAACATATATTCACTGTTCTCCCCATCACTACTATGAAATGAGCAGAACTCATACTTCTAGCACTAGACAAAGATTATAGACTGGGTAGCAATTTAACAGTAGCAATAGCACAAAATGATGCAGATTTAAACAGGCCTGTCTGATAAATGTATTTCTTTTCCTGAGAGATACCAGAATTACTGGTATTTTAGTCTTATATGAATATAGTTATCAAATCAGCATTTAAGATATATTACTGTACAGAATGTACAAACACATGAAAAGAAAACCTTTTGTTTCCCCCTCATTTCACCCCCTCCTAATAATGTCTTTAAGTGCTTTTGAAAATGTGACTACTAGTATCCCCATAATCTTCTAGGTTTAATTCTCCCTTTCAAACTCTGTAGGTTGTTTGAATTTCTATAATTTCTATAGCGAATTATTTTAATTAAGGAGACAATCTCTCCCTTGATTTTAATTTTGGCAGTGTGATGCTGAAGGATCATAACTTGCAATCTGAACTTTGGCTCTTGATCTAGGTGGTTCACGGAGCATCAGATATTTACTCTTTGCGCTCTATAAATGGCCCACAGATACAGTTGCCTGGTGCCTTCCTCCTGCTGGCAGGGAGATCTGGGAGTGTCCTTGAGGTGAGCGGGGGATGTCAGCAAACTGCTGACATCACTTCCAGAAGTGACATTGCGTCAGCAATGCTGGGGCAGCAGTCTACTCTTTTGGCAAAACTCTGTAGTATAAACAGGCCACTACAAACCATAGTGTTTTGCCCAAGTAGAGCATCCCCCCCCCCAACAAAGTGATGTCAGCATGTCCAGAAGTGACATCAGCACATCACTGACATCACACAGGGATATATTTATGGGCAGGGTTTCCGCCACTGGTTGGTAGTGAACAGGAGCTCACAAAATCAGGGGATACCTCACCCCCATCAGGCAAACGGCAACCCTATCCACAGACTAGGCTTTGGATCAGAGCTCCAGAATACAGATGAGACTCCTTCTATTAAATCCCCCAGAAAGTGTTTCATTTTATTTCTTGTGCTCTGAGGCACTTCCTTCAAAAGCCAAAAGGTCAGGGTGCCAAGGAAATCAAGCAGGTCAGGATCAGGAAGGAGTGTGCATGCAAGCCAGAGAATAGACTTGTTGCTTCCACAAGGTTACCAGGTCCTTGGTGGGAGCTATATGGGAGTCTCAATCAGCCTGCTCCCTGAGTGGCAGTGACTGCTAGAACTCAGGGCCGAGACATCTGAAGCATCGGCATGCCTCATGTCTTCACTCTGAAAGTTCTTTCCAGAGCCTGCTTTGAACTCTTGAGATGGGAGGAGGAGAGCTTGGAGGAGATTGATCGTCAACAGCTGACACTGGCGCCTGGAGAGTGATTGATGGGCCAGCTGCTGTTTGTTCAGCTGAGGAACTGGCTGGCAACTCTTCCAGGTCTGTTAACCCTTCCAGCTTCTCCTCATCCGGGCTCATGACTTTAAGCATGTTTGGCCACTCCTGGCTTATAACCAAACAGCACACACTTGATTTACACTAGCACACATTCTTGATTTACAGGAGCACACACTGAAATAGTGGATACCTGAGCAGAGACAGAATACTTGAAGACAGACACTGTTGTTTTTGTGGGTTGGCTCAGAATTATATACAGGCTTGATTTTCATGTGGTGCCCACCCTCATATTGAAATACTACAAATCTGCCAGGCCCTTAAAACAAGTTGTAAAAATTAAGTACCCTGAAGATCATGTGATGGTTCCCATTCTGTTCCTACAACCTTCTCCATACCTTTCGTCAAACTTCCTGAACAGTCTTGTATGTTTGCTTCCTTACTCCCCACACCACCCCCATTATTTAGCCTATTACAATTTAGTAGGTTAGAATTTAGCAAAGTTAGGATTTATAGACTGTGTGCTTTTGGACCTTATACTCCTAGACTACAAGTTTTTAATTTTGTCTGTTAATTTCTGGGAGAATCTCCACTCTTACCCAAACCCAGAGCGCTAGTATATACCCAGGAGAAGATCCCAATACAATTTCCCAGAATATATGTGTATACAGGATGCGCCTATAGCTGAAGGATGGAGGGCAAGATATAAATCTAATATCATCATCATCTGTCTGCACACTGGCATTGCTTATAAACCCTCATGTGTGATCTTTTCATTTTTGAAGTATGTAGATAACGAATACAAAACCTACACACACTGGAACATTATGCAGCATACAAAATATTTACTTCCCAAACTCCACAGATTTTAAAATATATATATTTTGGCTTGGCTCTAAAGGCAATTTGCAGATGATGATATTGGATTTAAATCTTGCCCTCCACTCTGAATCTCAAAGTGGCTCACAATCTCCTTTATCTTCTTCCCCCACAACAGACACCCTGTGATGTGGGTGGGACTGAGAGAGCTCTCACAGAGCTGCCCTTTCAAGGACAACTTTGCAAGAGCTATGGCTGACCCAAGGCCATTCCAGCAGCTGCAAGTGGAGGAGTGAGAAATTAAACCCGGTTCTCTTAGATTAGAGTCTGCACACTTAACCACTACACCAAATTAGCTTTTGCCTAGGGTGCCAGATAGTCTAAGCTCTGCCCTCCCCCCACATTTTAGTGATTTTGGTACTAATACAAGCTGGGTTTTTATAAGTTCCAATGTTGTATCAATAAGCTAAAAGGAATGTATGAATATGCCAAAAAAGTTGTTTTATTTGTATAAACACACAGTAGCTAAGCATTTCATCACGACAGCTCACAGCCTACTCGGATGGATTCAAAGACAAATAAAGAGAAATCCCAAACAGCACAGCCTCCCTTGCCAGACTGCTGCTCAGACAAAAAGAGGGGGAAAAGTGCAGCAGGTGGATATCTACTGTTCCAAACTGAATCATATACTTCACAGAACATTGTATTAATCATTGTACAATCTCTTTTGTTTAATATTACTCATCATCAGTTTTCAAAGTGAAAAGAAAATGGATGAACCACAAAAGGAAAGCAATGATGATCTGAATAATATTACTCAAAACTGTGTAACAAGGCAGAAAAGCTTTAGTCTTCTGCCCTTTTCCCCTTTACTCTCTCAATGTTATTGTTTATTAAGTAAATCAGGATATATCTGAAATAAACTCCAGCAGAAACACTAGGTGGTGAACATTCTTCTACCAACAAATGGCCTAGAACACCATTATGATGTAAACACTAATGTAAACAAATACATCAGTTCTTAAAACAAATTTGTGATCACAGCAGTCATGTGAGGAAGAACTTTACCTTAAGGGTTAGCTATAGTTTAAGGACACAATGAACTAATGGTTCAAATCTTACATTATAATAATGAACAGGGAAGAAAATCCATCACCTGATAATCAAGATTCAGACTCATTGAGTAAAGTTTTTATACTGTAAACTGCTTTTGGTTTCTATTGGTAAAGCTGATTACTCATACTTCAAGAGTTGCATACAAAAATGGCATTTCCCATTTTCAGAAAAATATTCTCTGTGCTCCACATTGGCAATGCTTGTCTGTATATTTAGGTCACCAGGATGGAGGACTGCCAGCTATCTATAAAAGGGTATACAAGGTCTGAAACCCAATCAACTGCTGAATACATATCGGACTCTAGATTATGCTCTCTCATGTTGTTCAAGACAACACACAGCAGCTCATGAGCTATATAAATGGGATGCTGGAGGAACTTAAGTTTCTTAAAGAAGAACCCATGCACAATGTATCTCAATTAAATGTTATCACTTGCATGCAATCTCAATACACATGTACTGTTGACATGGTAACACAACAGCTGCCTAGGCTACAGATTTTTGGCATGCGTTTCATGAGCGTGTACTGGCTATGAGCCCAGCTTAAATGAGAATATGGGTGTTTGTAGTGCTGTGCATGCAAGAGCACTGATCCCACCAGAATCTATTGAAATCACATGAATTCTTGTCTTTCAAAAAAAGATAAACTTACCCCATCACTTTATCAGCCCTACACAGACTTTCCCCTGTCTGTAAAGAGAGAGGCTTCTTCAGACTCTCACATCAGACCATATAGATAAGTTCTAGCAATAGTCCAAAGAAGTTTGACTCCTTCTCTGCCTGGAAACCATGTCTATATGATGACCCTGAGGCAGGAACCCTCTACTGTTATTCCTAATTTTTGGTTCATCTTTTCACTGCCAGTCCCATCACACATGCTATAGACAACATGTACAGAAGCTACAGGAATAATCAAGATCTTCCAATACTTGTCAGGATGAGTCCTCAGGTCTTGGAGAAAAACAAAATATAATTGCTTAAAGAAAGATACATCCAAGTCAAGAATCTGAGTACCTGCTTCCACATTTCCAACACAGTCGACCACCGCCTATCAATTCACCATCTTGCCAATGCTGGAATTCATGAGTTAGCCTTGCAATGACTTACCTCATTTCTCCAGGGTCTAGGATGGAGGGTGGCATTGGGTCAGTGTTCTTTGAGCATGACCTGCTTGAATATGGGTCTCCCCAATGTTATTTAGCATCTATATGCATCCCCTTGCCCAGCTGGTGTGGAGTTTCAGACTTCCTGCTCATGGGCAGCCAACTGGATGCCATTCACATGAATTTAGCCAAAGCTTTGGATGACATGGTTAGGTGATTAAAGCAGAGTCAACTGAAACTGAATCCAGGGAGGATGGAGGTTCTCTGGCTGGTTGGGTGGTGGAGATGGGGTTGAACTGCCAACTCCCAGCTCTTGATGGTGTGTGCCTAGCACTGGCTCTCTCTGTCAAGAGTTTGGGCATGATCCTGGATACCACCCTGTTGATGGAGGCCCAGGCTATGAAAGGTGCCAAGCTGACATTTCTCCAACTGTGTCAGGTTAGACAACTGGCTCCCTACTAGGGATGGGCAAAGAATACAAAAATGGTAGTTGCACTGGGCATATTTGCCGAGATGATGTGACTGGTGCGATAATGTCACTTCTGGGTGATGCCATCACGCCAGGCACATCTCCATTGGCTATCCAGCACATAAACAAAAGCTCACAATGCCCAGCCATTTCACGTTTTTCTCTGGGTCTTAGGCTCAAAGGACCATGAGGTTTCTGTAATGGTTGTCAATAAATCAAAAGTAGGTTTGCAACTTACAACTACATACCAGAAGAACACCTGAACAGTATACTCAAGATTGCTACAGCACAGACATTGTCTCCAGATGTTGATTCAATAATTCAGAGCAAGAAGTGTCAATTATCAGAGACAGTTAAATAGACAAAATAGTTCAAGAGCTCTGGTCTTTTAAGCGTGTTTTAAGTTTTTAAAATCTTTAATTGTGTTTGTCTGTGTCCTTTATAAAGTTTATATCTCTGCTACCTAGTATTACATTTTATTAAACGCGTGGCCCGGCCCCATTTATGTCATATCTGTCCCTCATAACAAATGAGTTCAACACCCCTGTTCTAAGCACTATTGTTTTCTTTAACCTAAGTAAAAAGTATTGAGAGCAAACACAGGTAAATGAATTCTGAGTGAAGGGAAAGACAGCAGTCCTGGTTTGTTTGTTTGTTTTTAAAAGTTCGGTATATCTTTTCCCCATCTGCAGATTTTTAAGATGCACTGACTCAGCTTGGTCACTACACATTTACATTGGTTCATAATAGAGTAGGCAGGTAAATAAGCTGCTGTTCTATGAAAGAGAGTCTAGTATTCTAGTATGATTTAACCCCACAGAATTGTGTTTTATTATTAAACGTGGCACAGAATCATAGAAACATATAACAACAGAGTTGGAAGGGACCTCCAGGGTCATTTAATCCAACCCTCTGCTATCTAGTCTCTGTTTAAAAATCTCCAATGAAGGTGAGCCCACCACCTCCCAAGGAAGCCTGTTCCACTGAGGAAGTTCTTCCTAATGTTGAGCCGGAAACTCTTCTGATTTAATTTCAACCCACTGGAACTTCTTTTAACATTTATGTATGCTCTTAAGTCTGTGCTGAAGGAGCTAAACAGAAATGAGTATCTCAGCAAATAAAGCAGAAAATGCTGGAAGGAATGCAGGGCCGGATTAAACCCTGTGGAAGCCCCTACGCAAAATCTTGGGGGCTCCCCTCACAAATTATTTCAGAGTTGGAGCCACGGCCAGCTGCCTGCAGCCCCAGCTGCGGCCTACAGGCACCTTCTCAAAAGCCCCTTTGACAAATCTGTGGGGGAGAGGCAGAGAGAGGCAAACTTGGTGATGACGCCACCATCAGCCCACCAGGCAAGTCAGGCAAAAAGCAGCTCAGTTGCTGGCTGCCTGTGCAGGCTGGGAGTGCTGCAAGCAGGGGGCAAACTGAGGGGAAGAAGCTGGCCTGGGGCCCCATAGGCCAGTACCTACTTGGCCTAACTGTTAATCTGGCCCTGAAGGGATGTAGGACACAGATTTCCAGGTCTAATTCTCCTCTCTCCCCCTCACTGTCCCTAAAACAATCTTTCCCACAATCCTTCTTATACCTTGCAACCCAGAGAAGGAATGGCAGCAGTGAGGACAAGGAGAATGGCGTTACACTTTAAGAGATACCCGTCACAGGTGAAGCCTGCCAGCTGTTCTACAGCTGGGGGGTGCTTTAGCCTGAAAATATAATTATTTGCAGCTTTGCACCTGTCTAAACTCAGGAGAGACTTCCTTTGTTCCATGGATTTTTTTTTCTGGCAACTACATTTAACCCTCAAGGTTTAAAATTAAACATAGGTTTAAACAGGTATTAAGGAGTCCCCATCTTACACTACATAAATTCCCACCAGATTTCTATATGACTAAAGAAAGAAGTGAGCAGAACAATGAAATTAAGACACTGTAGTGACACAAAATCAGATTTTAAAGCTGTAGTGGATGTATACAATGGCCATATTATCTTCATTCAAGGAAACTACTCAATCATTTGGAAACATTTGGGTTCCATTTTTAAAAATTTAAAAAAAAAATCCATTTGATTGTGTTTAGAAGCAGGGGGTTGCTTCACATCTGCTTTCACGCACCGGCAGTTCCACCCACTATTGAGCAATATGAATTAGTCAGTGTATTAATTAGTCATAAACGATCCAGTAAAAATCAGTCTGAGAGAAAAGCACTTTGTATTGACTTAACTGCCCCACTTGCAGTTATGACTCTCTCATCCAGATGGCACAAAGTTTGGGTTTTGTTTAAAAAAAAAAAAAAGACCGCTAACACTTGGTAAATAAAGTACATATGGTAAGCACAACTTTATCTACAAGAAAAACACACAATTCCTCTGGTTACCTACCTGCCCACGCCATCTGTCAAACAGATGGTTCAGGTTTCATTCATAAGATTAGGTAGGGGTGGATAACTGACAGAAGGAGCCTCAAGGTAAATTTGATTCCATGTGCCAGCCTGCAGTGCAACTATTTTGAAACATTCAGCATTAGGAGAGAATATGTCAGACCTCCAAGCTCACAGGCACATCATGTACACCCTGTTCTCCGGCACATAGGTTTTACAGTGCTTGTTTCCCAAACAGAACATCAGAACAAGGTGCAGCACTGTGACCCACATTTGCAACACATCACAAGCAGTGTTCCCTCTAAGCTGAGTTAGTGTGAGCTAGCTCACAGATATTTAGCCTCCAGCTCACACATTTTTGTCTTAACTCAGGAAGGATGACCCCAGAGCACACTAATTTATGCAGTAGCTCACAACTTTAATCCCAGTAGCTCACAAAGTAGAATTTTTGACACAAGACTGCAGCTTAGAAGGAACATTGATCACAAGTCAGACAGCCAGAAGAAATCACACATGTTAGGAAATCCTAATGTTAGGATGGGAGAAGTTCCAAGTGCCAGTCTTCGAATATTTCACAAATTTAAAATTCCAAAAAGGAAGTTTGCTACAGCAAAGGTTATCTGTTATCATTCCTTTTACCCAGGTGCTCTGCAAGGAACGATACTAGCTAAATTAAGCAAAAATAATATTTACAAGAGCTCCTCTCCGAAGACTATCTCAGCAGTCCAGTGTTCCCTCTAAGCTGAATAAGTGTGAGCTAGCTTACAGTTTTTTACCCTCTGGCTCACATATTTTTTCTTAGCTCAAAAAAATGGCCCCAGAGCAAACTAACTTATGCAGTAGCTTAAGTTTTCATGCCAGTAGCTCACAAAGTAGAATCATTGCTCACAAGAATCCACAGTTTAGAGCACAGGTGTCAAACATGTGGCCTGGGGGCAAAATTGGGCCCCTGGAGGGCTCCTACCAGGCCCCCAAGCAACTGGCTGTCATCTGCTTTCTTCTCCCTCTCTCTTGCTTCTTTCCAAATCACAGCTTATTTTGCCAGGCTTGCTCAATCACACAGGAGCTACGGAGCAAAGTCTCCATTTTCTCCATTGGCTGAGGCTCCTTCCTTGGGGAGGAAGAGGGGAGGCAGAGCCTGCTTTGCCAGGCTCTCTCAATCGCACAGCAGAGCTACTGAACCAAGCCTTTCTTTCTTCTACTGGCTGAGGCTCCTCGCCCTCCTGGTCCCCCGGGGAAGGAAGGAAGAGACTGAGCTTCCTTTGCCCAGTTCCCTAGATCACTTGGGAAAAATACAAAGAAAGCACCTTTAAGACCAACCAGTACTAATGTTTTAAGCATGTTTAATTCTAAGGGGTTTTTTTTTTAATCTTCAATTGTGTTTGTCTGTGTCCTTTATAAAGTTTATATCTCAGCTCCTTAATAATAAAAAAGAGCCCCGTGGCTCCAGGTTGACTCAGCCTTCCATCCTTCCAAGGTCGGTAAAATGAGTACCCAGCTTGCCGGGGGGAAAGCGTAGATGACTGGGGAAAGCAATGGCAAACCATCCCGTAAAAAGTCTGCTGTGAAAACGTTGTGAAAGCAACGTCACCCCAGAGTTGGAAACGACTGGTGCTTGCACAGGGGACTACCTTTACCTACTATTAAATAGATACACACATAGTCTGGCTCAACATGGCCTGGCCGGCCCAACAAGATCTCCTTTATGTCTGATCTGGCCCTCATAACAAATGAGTTCGACACCCCTGGTTTAGAGGGACTATGTGCTGGGCCAGCATACCTTTCGTTATAGCTTTTACTCTTTCCACTGACACTGAGCATGACTGCAAATATAGCTCTCAATGCAACAAAGGAGACAATTTGGTGTCAGTCACCTGACTGGGTACAGTAACTGACTTTAAAGAAACTGTCAGGGGAAATTCATATATTTAAAGGTAATGAAGAAATACTATGCGTCATTCTTTATGACAAGATGACAGGTACAGTTTTGGTCAAAGACACCTCTGAAATGAAACACAGAACTTTTGTGCATTGGTATTTTACTGCTTCACAGCATTTTCAAGATTAGAAAAGGTTTTATAAATCAAAATCTAGTACATCATGCATGAATCTATTAAAATTGCAATTCTTAAAAAACTTCATGTGTTTTTCAGTCAGTCACCTTGTTGCCACTGGATAACACAGGGAATTCAGTATCTCTAGTCAGTCCTAATGGATCCAAGAAGGAAATACTGCTAGTATTTGCATGCTGAATTTATTTGAATATTGCTAATTTTTTAATGCAGCTTACATTTCTTGTAGTAGGTTTTTAGCATGTTTTATTTCAATTGCCTATGTTCCTTCTAAGCCCCTTAAGGAATATTTTGAGACAAACATACATACATTATACATATATAATTGTTGCATTAGCTCACAGTCTTAACAAAGAGCAACGTATAAACATTTAAAAGCTTTCTTCTGTTCATTACACTGTGGTCGTTTTCGCACTCACCTCCAGCCGGTGCGACCCCCCTCTTCACCGCGCAGGATCTGCGTGGATTTCGCACTAAATGCCGCGGAGCAGCCTTTTGCGCCGGAAACTCCCGTCGCAAAAGCCGCACAAACGCCAAACTGCTTTTGGCGATTTACGTTTGAGCGGCTTTTGCGACGGGAGTTTCCGGCGCAAAAGGCTGCTCCGCGGCATTTAGTGCGAAATCCGCGCAGATCCTGCGCGGTGAAGAGGGGGGTCGCGCCGGCTGGAGGTGAGTGCAAAAACGACCTGTAAGAGAATATGTGTTTAGAGTGCTTCAGCATTCATTTAGAACTTTTCTCATATCCAACAAAATACAGGAGAGAGGGAGGTTTATTTGGCAATATCAGGACTACATACAATAAAAAGTAAAAAATATTTTTGTATATTTAGCAACTACTGTCTAAACTTAACTCCTGCTGATATTGTGAGAGTTCAGAAACTAAGCAGGGCCAGTCCTGGTTAGTATTTGGACAGGAGATCACTAAGGAAGTCCAAGGTTGCTGCGCAGAAGCAGGCAGAAGCAAACTACCTTTGAACATCTCTTGCCTTGAAAACCCTACAAGATTGTCACAGGTCGGCTGTGACTCGATGGCACTTACGTTCACAAGCGCGCTAATGCAAAGTGTTATAAAATTACTATATAAAAATCTTTGTGCTACATACCTTACACCTTAGCAATTTTCAGAGCAAAGCAATTCATATATGGTCAACCTGGATTCCACACCCTCTGAGATCAAGCCAGTCAGAATTGCGTTCCTGTGAGTTCCTCCTCAAAAAAAGCCCCAAATACACCAAATACTACTGATCTTAACCCAAACTTTTACAGCTAAGACAACACCAAACTTCTTGTTGGCTAGTACAATAAATGTTAGCCTAATGATCCTTTTAAAAGCCCCTCTGTACTATGCAGTTTCCAGGCAACTATCAGAAGGGAGAGTAATAACCTTGCACTATTTCTTAATTTCAGCTACATTCACTGCAGACCATGACACAGTAAATAAGATTGTTTAACTAAATACTGTTCCTACATAAAGTACTAATAAAGCTATTTCAAAGGTTTAGGAGAAACTTGCTTAATGATCTTTTGGTGATGTCTCATGTCACAAATGGAAAATCACACGCTAGGTGAATGATTGTGATAAAACTAAAATCTTTTTAAAATCATGCCACATAGCTTTGTCTAACAAATT
Source organism: Heteronotia binoei (assembly GCF_032191835.1). Lineage (NCBI taxonomy): Eukaryota > Metazoa > Chordata > Lepidosauria > Squamata > Gekkonidae > Heteronotia > Heteronotia binoei. The sequence continues at coordinate 105,513,946 of NC_083229.1, forward strand.
CTAACATCATTCTCCACAGTGAGACAATAGAAGAAAATATACTCTAACAAAGTAGAGTCAAAAATATAACAATAATGGTAGCAGATCTACATGTAAGTTTCTAGAAAATTATATCTAAATATCTAAAAATCTTAAATACTTATATCTTAAAATAATCCATACACAATCGCAAATCTATATCTCATGTGTTTAAATACTGAGAGTTCTAAGGTCCTCAATCCACTGTATTACCAGAGGTGAGTTTTTGTCTCTCCAGTATAGTAATATGAGTCTTTTTAGCAAAAGTAAGGGCATGGAGGGCTCATTTTCATTTACCACTGGTTAGCCTCCAAGAGATGAGGAATAAGTCACAAGTTAAGATTCAGGGAGAGAACAGGTATAAACTTTGAGGCCATATCCCATTGCTTTGGCAACACAGGGTGATCTAGGCTCCTTATTCCATTAATTCCTGAAACTCTGCATATTGTATTTATCAACTGACATAAAATATTTATGAACAAACATTGCAGATTTCATTTCTGTTTTGATTCAATTAGAGTTTCTAGAAGCTAAGGAGACTCCAAGACACTTAATGCTACGGGGCCATATTTAGATACCATCAGATGTTGCAATTGTAAATATTGCCATTCAACAGAAGTTGACAAGTCATATCTAGACCTCAACTGAGAAAATGACAAAATTAATCATAGTGTATCAACTGGTTCAATGTAAAAATCTCCTTATAGGTGTAAGCCTCCCATTAAAAGAGACTTCACGGTTTTTACATCTGGATTGGCCGTTAATTCAGCATATGACAATGGATCAAATTGATATTGTTGTGACAATATACATCATTGTTTTGTAGCTACAGAAATCTCAGGAGGAATGGAAGCCACCCTAGCATAAGTACACCCTAATGCCTTCCACTTGGAGAGGGGCACCAGACAAGACACCAAAAGAGCTCAAGGTGGATAGTCCACCTTCATGTAGCAATCCCAAATAACTAATACAAGTTTAAAAGAATGCTTGATGATATAAACTAAGATCAGGGAAGCCAAGTCCTCCTTCACTGAATGGGAGTTGCCTCTTCTTCAAAAAATCAAGATGGTGAGACAAAGAAGGAAAAGTAGACTGAAGAATCTTTAAACCCAATGATTTGTGTTAGCATGATTGACTGATCAAAAGTATAGCCAATGATGTACCTTGACTGATCCTTTGTGTCACTAATCAAGTGACTCAGCCAATCAGGTGGGTTGCCCTAACAAGACCAGATATAATACAGCTATACAGGGTCTAATTATGCAAGCACCTTCCCCAACCTGTAAGTTTTTACACTAATGAAATGTGTCCTCCAAGATTCTTTGGCCTTGAAACTGCTAAGCCTAATAGTCCGTCCAGTACCTTTGACAACTGTGTAATTTGGGGGGACTGTGTAATTTTGGGAAACGAGGTTTGTTTTATAGTGCAAACCTTCCTCTCAGTTACCAGATGTTCTTAAGGTAGCAAATATAAAGACTTTGGGCTCACTGTTGTGAGTTAAGTTTTGGGATAAGCAACTAAAACACTGTTATCACTGAGGCATGAGTTTTATATAAATAATGAAGATTTATTTATCTGGGTACTCCATTCTCTTCCAGAGGTAAAATTAAGCATTCTGTCATGCTACCAGGCAGAGCTACCCTTCAAATCACCTGCTCTTTTACTCAAGTAGACCCAGAAATCACTGAACTCTCCCTGAGACAGACAAGGACTCCCTCCTGCTGTGCTGCCACCAATATTCCCTACCCCTTGAAAGATGATTGGATGCTGAAGCAGCACTCCCATAGGCTCAGCTGAGTGTCTTTTCTTCCCTCCAGATGCAGGACAGGCACCAGTCTGTCACAGTCTTCAACTGTGGTTGCCCATTCCCCAGTTTATCCTCAATGCTGAACACCCCCACTCTCTGCATTCTTCCCCATCTGTTAGCAGTAGGATGCTTCCTTAAACTCATAGCATCCTGGGGCTAGCACTACCAGAGCGTGGGCAGGACAAGGTACTGTTCAAACATGGGTGCCAGTTGCAGTTTCATGGTAAAGTGAAATATAATCTGATTAGATCAGGAGATGATCAGAGCAGATGTCTTTAACTGACCCTAAAGGCATGCATATCGTAATGGATTACTAAATACCTATGCAAAGCAAATTAATCTCAAAGCCTCTTTTGCATACACAATATCACTTTTACCTCTTTGCTATCGTCTAAGTGCAACTCAATCCCTAAATGCAACTTAATTATCTCAGTGTCACCTGTCTGCTCAAGATTTCCTGAATCATCAACAGGGCCATTAGTGGCCATCAAGCCATGGACCAAGCCTTTTTTCATCTCAGTAAAGCAATCATTACAATTATTCTCTAAAAGTTTACCACCAGAAAAGACACATGCCTTCCCACAGCCTCTGCGTACAATCTTCCTATAAGGATTGGCCCCTAAAACATGTTCACTGTGTGTGTATATGTGTGTGTTTCCTGGTACTGATGAAACATTCCCCCTCCCCCCCATTCATGGGCTTCTTTTTCTGCCCTTTACAGAACAAAACAGGCTTTCTCTCTAGATCTGTTGTGTCCACAGGCCTCTCTAAGACTAGTATATATCACCTGATTCCTAAACACTGTTTCCTATCTACCCTGCCTTTCCAATTATCTCTTGAATGCTATCTGTTTTGATGAATGAACCTCACTTTTTCCTCATTTTCAGTGTGAATAAAAGACTCTTTAATTTAAACATATTGCCTGTTCATTTGAGAGCTTTCACAGGGACAACCCCATAAACACTGTTGTTTTTTATTCCAGTTGCCCCCTTTCTCACAATCTTCTATGCTAACCCCAATTTACTGGAGACTGCCTCTTTGGGTCTTCAACTGCCTCTTTGGGTCTTCATCTGCCACCACAATTATTGTCTTCACTGACACTCCAACTAGTGTCAACCATGTCTTCTATACCCTGGTAAATAGAAGTGTACTTCTAGAAAGGCAGACCTTGTCCCACCCATGGCAACTGACTCCATAACAGCTGAAAGGGCCAGGAAGTGGTAGGTTTCTCCTCTTGAGGTTTTTGGTCTGGTGAGGAAGGGGGAACAGGCCTGTCCCCAGCTCCAAGAAAATCTGCTAGGTAGATTATTCCGAATCCTAGCCGTGTTAGACAAAGACAGCAACATCAAAGCTTTAAAATGTCTCTCTCTATAGATTAGCTTTTGTCTTTCTCTGCATGATAAGCAGCAGCTCTGTTGCTTCCACCATTCATGTTTGACAACTGCTGGCTCAGGGCCCTGCTGCTCCTAAGGACAGCATGTTCTTCTCCTTTAAGCCTGAAAAAGCCCTGCTTATGTATGCGTGCAGCCACAGGGCCTGCACACTTAGGTGGTGCCCACCTACGGCTGGATTGAACTAGATTTGAAAATCCAGAACAAGCAGGTAGCAAGGAGACGGGCAGATATGCACGTAAAACCCACTCTATATTTACATACTAGATGGGAATGTATGCAAGTAAGGATAAGAGTTATGAAAGTGAGATGCTGTGTGTGTGTGAATGTGACACCAATTGAGGTTTTTATTTAACGATCCAAAGTACCCTCATGAATACCTTGGAGAGTGTTTTATTCAATATTGATTTCAGCAACATTCAACTATCAGATGTCGGGACTGATTCAGTATATTTCTTCAGTACAATTACAGCTACTACTAATTTTAGCTTATAAGCAATCTAAAAAGGAGCACACAAAGAAAAAAACTTGTTGGGTGATGATACTTTGACCCATCTACTTTTGCATTCAAGCCACACATACTATTCTCCATGCTTTTTCCAAATCTCTTCTTTAAACGGTTAAAAATTCTTCCTTATTGTCTGAATGGCCACAGAATTCTAAAATTCCCATTTGCAGCTCACCAGTAAATCCTATCACAGGCCAACCTCTTCCAAAGTTCCACACTTATCTTAACCAGCCATTGGCCGTGCTGGCTGGGGCTGATGGGAGTTGTAGGCAAAAAACATCTGGAGAGCTACCGTCGCCACCCCTGGGAAAGATTATTTCCCTTAACTTTCAGCTTTTCTCAGCTCTCTTCCTCAACTTCTACCCACTCTTTTTCTTTAAGTTGGTTAGTTTAATCAAAATTTCCTTTTTGCCTCATGTGGACAGGGCTCCCCCTTCTTTCAATCTGGCCTTGGGCAGAAATCAAGCCATTTGCGGAATCTACCAAGGATTTGAGCAAGTTAACTCAGTTAGGCTTAACTAATCTCTAATAGAAATATACAACATGAATCCATCACACAGATTTATAATGTGAAGCAATCAAAAAGCTGACCTCCTTTGCTTTTTACAGGCATATCCATCAGCAGAACTCTGCCCGGGAGCTATGATGACATCATTACAGAGCAGCTTCACAATGCTTTATAAAGTTTGCAAAGTGGATTTCTTTGATAAAATTTAATTTTTTAAATAGGCAGTCTCCCCTCTCTCTTAGAAAAACATTTCCCACAGATACACAGTAATTGACCAGACTCTGTGTCATTACTGGTAGGTATCTTGATTTTGCAGCTAAAGAAAAGACATGACGAGAGAAAGATTTCTATCAATATAATCACAGTAATTATAAATGACTCATATGAACTGATAATGAAAAAGTAAAACAAAAATTCAAAAAAGAGTTAAGTACTGAAAGTGCTTCACTTCTGTTTTGCCAGCAAGGCTCACAACAACCTTGTAAGATGGCCAGCATTAATCTCATAGTACTTACTGATGGGTGAAGACTATCCCACAAGTTCATGACTTAGCTAGGAAGTCAGGCCAATGCAGATCTCACAGCAAACCTCTGCCTGTCTGCGAATGGTGAACAATGCTTATTGCTATGCTCATTTCCATCTCCCCTCATGCAAAGAGCACAACTGAATGCCTCCTTTTATTAGAAGCTGGCATACAAATTCCAGTTTGCGAAAGCGCCTGGGCAAACTGAAGTTTTTTTCTTCTCCATCAAGTAGGTTTCCAAACCATGGTTGTGGCTGAAAGTATGCCACCTTAACTAAGATGGGGTTGTATTCTTTGTTTCAATTATAGGTTGAGTTTGTTTCCACTGATGGGCTTTCACTCAAAGTCTTACTGAATCATGCAGTTTCAAGCATACAAGATAAAGAGTAAGCAGACATTTTTTGCTTGTGATTTCACTACAGCTGCTCAGCAGACACAAGTACTAGGAATGTATTCACACTAGGGATGGGCACAAACTGGGAAAATGGAGGTTTGTGAAGGTTCATGGAGTCTCCATGAATCCTCCCATTTAACAAACTGGTTTGTGATGCTGTGAGGCTTGCAAAAGCCATTTAAAGGGATCCTTTTAAATAGTTTTTGCAATTTTTTGCCACTGCCATGGTGGCACAACTCACAAGTGAACTCAGAAGACATTTAAATGCCTTCTGAGTTTGCTCACTGAGTTGTACTCCTGCTGTAGTGCAGCTTGGAGAAGGTATTTAAAGAGAACCAGTCTCTTTAGATGCCTTCTCCAAGCTGTGCCGTCAGCATCAGCATATCTGCTCACATGAACTGCACAAACCTCCCAAAGCCACCTGTGGGTCGTGTGGCGGGTTTATGGCAGCAGGATGGCCTAAACCTCGGTTCACGAACTGGGCCCCGTTCATCATTAATTTAGGTTCATGAGTCGGTTCGTGCCCATCCCTAATTTACGCTTTTGGAATTGTTCAAAAACAGGTCTCCACAAATTCAGTCTAACGGTTGTTCTGTATTACACTAAACCTGATGCTTTCTCCAAAGCTGATAAGCACACAACAGAGAGATGTGGATCTTCTGAACTCCTACAAACAGGGAAAGGAAATGGATTATGGGAAATACAAATAGTGGCTGATTTTATGGACACTTGGTTCAAAGGGTTTAAAATTATGCAAGTATAAAGGCATAACAGAACAAAATATTAACTGACCCAAATCTGACACAAAAACCCAGAATGTTTTGTGTTGAACATGCCATGAATGTGAGAGTCCAAAGTTCATTATGCTGAAATATACCTACACTTTTGCAACATCTCTCCTTTGACAAAACCCCAAGTTTCAGCCTACTTAAGAAACAATTCAATGGCAAATAAGGAACAATTGGGGAGATCAGTTTATGGCTAACAGTGATCATGGCACAGCATACAGAATAAAAGAGCACTTTTAGGTCTGGGGATGGAGCAAAAATGGATTGATAAATCATATTTAATGTTCAGAAGCCTATCAAATTCATAAGCATCAGAAAGCTGTAAAAGAACCAACAGAAATGCTTAGCATACATATTAGGTGGCAAATATGCCTTAGATTCTCAATAAGGGCTGAGCACCCAGCTCTATGTGATAAAATGACTACTACCAGTGCAGTAGTTCAGAAGGATCCTAAAGCTAATTTGTGTGTAGTTGCATGCATTGCCCAAGTAACCTAGAACCAGATAATATTAATTTTTAAAATGGCAGTCAGTTGTTGGAACCGATGTTAAGCATCAAATTACCTCCATTTGAAAAAAAAACAAAAATCCAAACCCAAACCATTTTGGACCTGAAGCAATCTTCATTTTACAGACAAGATTTAAAAAATAGTACCAAGGAGTCTGAACTGTAACTTATTTTCAGAGCAGTATATTTTATGTACATAGTACTAACTGTGTTTTGATTTTCAACATACTGCTGCTGTAACTCTTGTGTCAACATAACAGGTAGTTTGGGCTACTATGCAGCTCAAGAAAGTGCTAAAGTTCACCTTTCAAATTCTATTCTTAGTTTTAAAGATACCAGAAATAACAGCAAACCCTCCCCCCCCCCTCAAAAAATCCCAGAACTGTAGCTCACTAAGCATTCCTGGTAACTAAAATGAGCCTAAATCCAGAGTAATGTCACATCTGATATATGCCTGCAAGATTATGGACACACTTAGCACAGAGAACAGATTTGTTCTAGGAAAAGAATGTTTCTTGCATGTACATATGGGTACTTATTTCCTTCCATGAATGATGAGAAAATCCTGAGTATGAGGCAGAGCACTGATCTCTGCAATTAGGTGCACCTAAGTGCTGCACCGCACAAGAAGTGCTCCATTTTAGTAAAAACAGCAAAATAGTTGTCCAGAAACTGCCCAGGATTGCGACAAAGCCTGCTCCTTCCAACAATGCCCTTGAGTAACCCTGAAATTCAAGAAAGGTATGCTAACCAAATGTCATACTGGCACCAAACTTTGTTGTCACCCAATCTGCAGGTGGACAAGGGACTCTGTGGATTAACAGAAATAAACCAGATGAAGGATTATGTACACTGCTTAAATGAAACTGAAATGGTTTTTAACTGGGCTATTTCATAGGCTTTTTTGTTATATTAAGCTGTGGACTTATGTGGTTTGAAGTAGAGGTGGCCTGACTAACACACAGCACAATTAAACAGACAACAGATTGATTCAGAAAGATGGAATGAATGCAAATGTATAAAGACAAAGCAGAAAACAGCATTCTACCAAAAACAGTATCAGCATGCTATACACTGTATGTAAAAGACCAGTCCATTGATTTTACTTAAAGAAGGTAGCCATGTTGGTCTGCAGTAGAACAGTTAGATTTGAGTCCAGTAGCACCTTTGTGTAATCTGCCTTGAGTCCAAGTGAGAAAGATGGACTACAAATAATGTAGGTAAATAAATACCTACAAGATTTTCAAGGTGTAAGCTTTTGAGAATCAAGCACCTGACTCTTGAAAAGCTTATACAACCAAAATCTTGTTAGTCACTAAGGTGATACTGGACTAAAATCTAATGATTTTACTTAGGCATGCTAGAAAAGCAAATACAAAATTTTGTCAGCCACAGATACATATTAAAAAGAGAACCAGCATCTGCAGCAGTTTGACGAACACATGGACGGAACATGCCAGAATAACGAAGACTACTTCAGTGCTCAAATCCAGAGTAATGTCACATCTGATATGCGATGGTGCCAATCGCTATTTTTGTATCAAGTATTTCAGTGCTTCAGCCTGTGAGAACTAAGACTGTCATTCAGATGACGAGGGAGAGAATCTTTACAAGGGTTGTTGTGTTTTCTTTGTAGGCCTCAAAGTCATGCGAGGACAAATGGGCTAAGCCATCATTTTTTGTGAGCTAGCAGCTTTCTGCGGATGATTTCTAAGGCTGACATGCCTCTAGTAAAATGAGGGAATGTGGCAACCAAGGACTCCTGGAAGAAAACAATTTAAACCTCTGAAGGCAACTGCTGAACTGCATACATACAAGTTCCAGGATAACCACCACCCCCAGACACCAAGCATTTCTACAGCAACCAACAGTTACTGTTAACAAACGTTTTAAACTTTGACCAGCTCTCTTATATTTTAATAAAATAGAACACAGGACAGTTTCAAAAGGCCCTGTTCTTATAATTCACTCAGGTGGTTTCTGAGATGTTAAACATTAAACGATGTGCATAAGTCTGCAACACGGACTGTTTTCCTTTCCAAAAAATGGCACATTAAGCTATTATACCAAGGCTCCTTGTGTGTGATAGACTGACTAGGAGATTAAGCTGCAAATCAGGAAGCCCTTTAATCAAATGTCACCACTGTCTGAATTTAAAAAATGGTTTCCTTATCCAAGACCTATTTGCTATTGTAAGGTATATAATGAGATAAAGCTGCCCAAAACACAATATCAGCATTAATAGCTATTATGGAACATCATCAACCCTGTGTGTTGTAATGACCAGGAACTGGGAAATCCAGGTCTGAATTCCAACTCTGTCCATGGAAACGGGCAGGGCCACTCACACACTCTCCACATAACTCACAGGATTGTTGTGAGGGTGACACGGAGGAGGAGAAACGGTGCAAATAAATAAAATAAATCAAGAAAAAATGAGGTGCTTTTCAAGGCATGTTTCAACTTCCACATAAATTTATTTCTTTTTTACTCCATTTATAGCACCCTTCAGCCTTCCATGAAATGCACAATGGAACTGTTTATACTAAAATGGGAAATAACCTTAAAACTGGGCAATAACTAGCAACTAAAGTGAATGCATAATACCTTATTCAAAATCTGTAGCGCAATCCCCAGCATGAGTGCTGAACAAGGGCACCACCACCAGGGCTCTTCCACACTTATTGTATGGCTCTCAAAGCCCCTGCTGCCCTCTCAGCTGGCTTGGAGAAGGCATTTTTCTTTGAGTCCCTTCTCCAAGCCAAGCTAGCCCATCAAAGTTACTTTCTTTCCACCTCTTCCCCCCTCCTTCCATCTATTTTCCTCCCTAACCTTTCCCTCCCTCATCTGATGTTCCTGTCTTGCGGCTCTCAAACATCTGATGCTTATTCTATGTGGCTCTTATGTAAGTTTGGCCAGCCCTGACCAGACCATTTCGCTCACCACAAAGGCCAAGTTCTCAGTCCAATCGATCAAGGTGAGCTACTGGCACTGGCAGCACCACTGGGATTCAACTTGAACCCTGAAGTGCCTGGCTAACTACACCGCTTCTCTCTCTTCACACGCCCCTTCCTTTCTGTTTGCTGGCACATCAACATATTTACAGGCAAATGTAAACATTTTTAGACTGCTTGCTCATTCTAGGCACTGTATTTAATAAAACCTCTGAACATCCTTGTTGACAGAAACACAGAAGCGACATCTAGGGTTATCTAGCCCTTGCACAAGACAGGAAATTACAGACCTACCTCCCCATTTCAAAGTATAGGAATAAAAAACTACCAGTGTTGCATAATGTATTAATTGAAATAAAATCAGTGTTAAAAACCCATATTCTTTTTAATCTGTCAGCAAATACTATGCAGCTGTGAAAGCACCTTGTAACACGGGAACAAGTTTGTTCTGTTCCAAGGAATACTCAGAAGTTCATTCTCCTTCTTTATACTGTCTATCACTATAAACTATTCAGTTATTAACTTAATGGACAAGTTTGAGAGGAGGAATGGAGAGCTCCACTATCACATCTACTAGCCAAGGGGAAGAATCCATTCTAATCCTGCCTTTTAAAGTTAATGATTACATTATTAAAAACAGATCTAAAGCTTACTTGCCCTGTGAAAAGATATAAGAGGTTGCAGACAATGTGGCCTCAATCTATATGAACAACAAAGTTGTCCATAACATTTCCATATAATTTGGTTGTTAGACGTATTAGGAAATGTTTGCTGCAGAGTTCATTAAAAGGACACATTCGTCTGTAAACAGAAATCTCAAACAGCTTTTAAGTGTTCAAGTATGCATTCACACAACTGCATTCTTCATCCTCACTAGATAGCTCCAGGTTATCTAGAGTTCTAAAAGGTACTCCTATAGCCCTTGTCCAATAGTACCTCCCCATGTATATGTGCCCCCAAAGGTTTGATAGTTGCTTTCCCACTTAATTCCTTCTGCCCATGCATGGAAGTGTCAAACCACTAAAGGGAAAACACCAACAGAGATGTAACAGAGCATGTTGTGTGAAGACAAAGAATACGACTTGTTACAACAAAGCCAATCAAGGTGCCATTCATTTTGGAATGTTGCTTCTTTCCCTGGGAATGTTTTTATTATTATTCTATTCCGCCCCTTCCCCCTTTTGGGAGGCTCAGAGCGGAGTACAACAATTTGAATTAAAATCACAATAAAATCAATAAAATGTTCCCTGGGAATGTTCCATGTTGCTTTAATATGATCAAAACTGGGATCTAATGTGTGGTCCACCTCAATGAAAAAGTAAGAATCATCCTCACAAAGCTAATTATAATCTTCCAAAAATTGGTTTCCATGTTGTGACGGATAATTATACTGGCGTCCCCATTTAAATGTCTGCAAGGCGGCTTACAACAATAAACACAGGAAAATGATAAAGTAGTCCAGAGATAATGACAAAAACTGACATAACAGTTTTGGACCTTTGTCTTCCTGTCACATAGTCATGATTTCATGTTACGTTCTTTCATGTAGCTTGGGACTCAGTAAGTCCCTTGCAGGGTGGACACAAGATTTTAAAAGGTCAGGGTGGAGTCATGCCTCATTGGAAGAGCACATGATTTGGCTTTCAGAAAACCCCATGTTCATTCTCTGACCTTCCCTGAGTGAACCTGAGTTCAATGGCTCAAGTAGTAGGTGCTGTGGAAGCCTGCTACCCGAGACTCTGGAGAGCTACTGCATGTCTGAGTAGATAATATGACCTTACTAGAACAATGGTCTTGATTAGTATAAGGCAGCTTCATATGTTCTAGACCACTACTGCAGATCATGGCTGCATTATCAACAGAACTGAAAGGAGGAAGAAGTAGAGTCCTTGGAATGAGAAAAACAGCGGTGTTCCATGTGTGGTGAAATATAATTTCTATCAACTTGGAATTAAATTCCCCCTTAAATTATCTGGATATTAATTGCTCAGGAATATCTGTCTCACTTAGCCTCATAACAAATCCCATTTTCCAAGAGACAGAGTGCCATCTGTGACTGTCTCATATGCCAATGAACAGGCCACTGTACAATTCTGTGGGGCAGAAAAGTTTCAGCCACAAGCTAATTCAGGCTCAGTCACATTGTGGAAGGCAGACAAAGCAGCTGAGAAGACTAAGGAAAATTTCTAATCATACATTTTCAGTAAGCACCCTTCTGCTTCAAAGCATGCTCTCCACTATTGTAAAAGGGTAAGACTTGTAACAGCTGCAGCCCAAAGGGATAAGGGTTTCATGGCAAGGATAACTGGCTGCCCAGCTCAGCACACTTAATAGCACACTAACAGCTGGTGTTTAGGAAACCAGGTTTTTCTTGGCAAGAGAAGAGCTAACTCATTGCCAGGCTGCAGGTACTTCTGTCTACAATGGGCACACAATGCATGGGAGAGAAGAAATCTGCAATTCTTTTTCTACTAACTACAGCACACCGGTTCAATCCAGCTCGCCCTCTCCCTCCCTGCTTTGATGGTCTTATTCTTCCAAGTGGACCAGCTGCCTAACTAGAATTGTAAGTATGGCTTATGCTTACTTTCAATAGATACCCATCTGCACACCGCACTAAACAATTGATTGCATAAACTTCCATGTGATTGTTGGGTAACAATCTCGCTTTAACGAAAACAGGCAATATATTTCAGGTTACATCTGACACACAATTACGCTTCTACCTATTCTATTTGCTGATAAGCGATAATCCTCTATCAGAAGTATATTGTGCTGCACTGTTTGTTGTTTTTTTTTTAAAAAATCAGCATTAGAAGCAGTTAGCAGAGCAACTGTGGCAAGTATAACACAGATAAAATTAATTTTTGGACAGTTATATTTGGGTCCTACATTAATTATGCAATTGATTCTGTTTAAGCCTCAGACTATGGCTTTTGTTGCTATGGCTGAAGTTTATCAGTTTATGAGAAAGCTCCTAATTCCACCCACTGCTCTTGCAGAAATAATCAAAATGGCAAGAAAGGGCCCTGATCCCTTCACTCAACAAGGTCAGGGCCCAAGAATAAAGTAATACTGCTGAATAGTTCATTTCCTCTGGCCCCACTGATGGCATCTGATAACTGGGGAGCCGGGAGAGACAGAGAGAGAGAGAGAGTACTCAGCTGGGATCAGGTTTGATGGTCAAAAGCAGCCAGCTGCTACTTTCCTCTTCAGGTCAGAGATGGCAGCTGGTGTCCAAGGAATGGGTGTGCCAAGCTGGACTGAAATCCAGATGTAATGCAAGGGCGCCCTCCACTGACCTATTCTGGCACAATTGCTTCTCCTCTCAAGTGCTGTTTATTTGCTGTATTCTGAGCAATTCTTGCAGATAGCTTATGGTGATAGGGTTTTTAAAAAAACCAATCAATCAATTTCTAATTCACTTAACAAAAGATGCATATTTGCATGAAGCTGCCTTAAATGAGGTTGGGCTATTGATCCATCTAGCTCAGTATTATTTACCTCAACTGACAGAAGCTCTCTAGGATCCCAGGCAGATAAAGATATTTTAATACATTTGTTAATCATTTGTCTGAAACCAGAGAAAGACTGCATTAGTGCTATGGACGCTAACATGCACAAGGGCCAGTCTATCACTGTCCACCTGCTAAAAGGAATTATGTGAAACAGCTATGATGCCGTTCTATTGCTGAAGCACACTGGGCCATCCCAACAATCTGCCCAATGTGAGACCATCTAGAAAATAACATTTTAAGCTATTCTTAACTTGCTGCAGAAAGAATAGTGTGTTAAGTATCATAAAGATAGAAAGAAGAGAAGCTAGAATATTTTCTTCAAGACAGTGGGTTTGAAATATCACCTTTACGCAAAGGGGTGTCAAACATGCAGCCTGAGGGTTAGATCAGGCCCGCAGAGGGCTCCTATCAGGCCCGCAAGCAACTCACTGTCATCTGCTTCTTTCTCTCTCTTGCTTTTTTCTGCATCACAGTTTGCTTTGCCAGGATTGCTCAATTGCACAGGAGCTACAGAGCAATGCCTCTATTTACTCCGTTGGCTGACCAGCACATGAGGCAACTTATGTACAAAAGCTCACAATGCCCAGCCATTTAATGTTTTCCCTGGATGTTAAGCACAAAGCATTGATCATGAGATTTTTGTAATGAATGTCAATAAATCAGAAGTAGCTTTGCAACTTAACAGACATGCACCTGAACACCTTACTCAACATTGCTACAGCACAGACATTGCCTCGATTTTGATGCAGTAATTCAGAGCAAGAGGTGTCAGTTATCAGAAACTGTTAAATAAACAAATATCGCAGAAGTGCTAATCTTTTAAGCATGTTTGAAGTTTTTTTAAAAAAAATCTTTAATTGCATTTATATCCTTTATAAAGTTTACATATCCACTACCTGGCTTCATATTTTATGACACACAAGGTCTCATTTATGTCAGATCCTGCCCTCATAACAAATGTGTTTGATACCCCAATCTACAGATTATTTTCTATAATTCATACAAACACCATCTTCTATAATTTTCTATAATTCATACAAACACTAGGTCTTCTCTGCTTCCTACATAAACTCATCCTGTTTTGCACTGGTCAGGTTATTTTTGGGTTACAATGGGCATCCTTCAAATACAGATTTTTTTTTCCTTTACAAACGCAATCTAATTTCTTCACAAAGTGACAGCAACTTACTTAATTGAGTTTCTAAAGTGGTCTTCCGCTGGGTTCTTTACAGTACAGCTGTTCAGTAGCCACAGGTCTGCTTCTGAAGCATTCTCTGGGAAACAGAAAGATACAGTAAGCAATCAGAATTTCACCTACAGCTCCTATAAAAAGAGAAATGAACCAGCGCAGTGATAAATATATATATGTATATATATATATGAATATCTGTGATTGTGTGTGTTTTGTCATCAAGCCACTGCTTATTTATGGCAATACCATAGGGTTTTCAAGGCAAGAAACATGGTTTGCCACTGTCTGACTCCATGCCATGACCATGGTATTTCTTGGTGTTCTCTCATCCAATTACTAGCCAGGGCCAACCCTACTAAGGTTCTGAGACATTTATACAGGTCAGGGCTAATATACAGCCATGCCTAATGCAATGTTTACATAGTTTTAAAATACTTATTTATTTGTGGGATTTTTAAACTGCCCTCTCCTGCATTGCATGCTCAGCATGGTGAACAACAGTAAACCAAGGTACAGTATAAGACTTAAACAACTAAAACTATTAAAAACAATATTCAGTTTCTATTTCAGACAGCACCTTAAACGAACCCTACCCCCGCCGGGGAGAAGAAAGAAAGGAATGAAACCAAGCTGGGTAGAGCCATTGCTGTCCTCAACCATAAGCCTGGCAAAACATCTCCACCTTTCAAATGGTAATGCTTTGATTGTGAATTGTAAACCACTCTGAGCCCAAGAAAAGGAAGGATAAGAATATTTTAATAAATAAATACATTTTACCAGGGATTCAGTTTCGGCTTTACTCCTTCAGTGTATTCCACAAGATTCTTTTCTCACATCCACATTGCTGAGGAGCGTGTGGGTTTGTGCATATGCATGCATGTGCATATTCTAGCCATCTGATCTGCAGCCCTATTATTTGTTTTATGTATTTCATTTTTACATAGATGGGGTATGTGCACACTCCCACCTTGAACTGCTGCTGACAGAGTCTGAAAGAAATTTATCCCATTAGTCAATCGCATAACCAAAAGGAGGAGGAAAGTAGTAAATAAAATGGTGATTAGAAAAGGTGAACCAGAAATTGACCATTTCAAAATTAAGGCTAATTATGCAAGATAAAATCCTGACATATTGTCCTTCCTACCCATGGAATCCTAAAAACCAGCACTTTAACCCAAGTCTAGAATCCTGATTAGATGGTGGAAAACTAACTCTTATCAACTTATGCTGCTGCATTCACAAAATGTAAATTAACCGGAGTCAGTGTTTAACTGAGGCAAGTGTGTAAGTTTGGCACAGGGTTGCCAGGTCCGATTCTCCTGGCAGCGGGGATGAGAAAGAACTACCTGAGAGTGTGCGGGCGGGGTGACATCACTGTATGCAATGTTGTTGGTGTGATGATCACAAAGAAGTGACATCATCACACCTGGGACATCACATGTTGATAGTCTACCATTTTGGATGAAACTCTATGGTTACCTTGTGGAATGGTTACCATAGAGTTTTTGACCAAAATGCTAGATCATCAACAAGTGATGTCCCTGGCGTGATGTCATCACACTGACCATGTTGATGCATAATGGGCCTCTTTAGGGATGGGGCTTCCCCTACTGACCAGGTGGCAGGCGGCAGATTGGAACCCCAAAGGTTGGGTGATCCCTTGGCCAGACAGGGGTCTGGCAACCCTAATTTGGCAAAAAAACCCTAGTTTGCACATTTTTTCCCTTTGCGTGCATCCTAAAATTCAACATACACATCCCTTGCTGTAAATATAGTTCTTCTGACTTGTTCTGACTAATTCTTCCGACATAAAAAGTGACTCTGTATAACAAGAAAAAAATATATAGAACAAAAAAAGTTACCAAAACACTCTCACTCTTTTCAACTGAAAGAGCTAGTATAAGATAGAAATAGCCTTCCCAAATTATTCGATCATCTGAGCAGGACCTTCTGTGGGTGTCACCCTGCAAACGGGCAAGATCAGCAACTGTTGTGGCCCCCACCTTGTGGAATGGCCTGCCTGGTGAAGCCAAGAAGATTCCCATTCTCGGGGCATTCCAGAAACTATGCAAAATTAAATTATTCAGGAGGGCTTTTTAAAAAAAAATTTAAAGGTAATAGGGATTTATCATAATGGAATGGTTCATGAAGGCATTTCAAGGGATGCTGGGCTATGTGTATAGTAAGTAATATCTGTTGTAGTAATTTTGGCAAGATGCAACTTGCTCCCAACAACCAAATACACAGGAATGCTTAAAGGTATACCCTGGATTGAAATAAATTGTTCTTGTGTCTGGAACAATGGAAACTATCTCACATGTACAGTTACACTGCGTCTGGGTTTGGGCCCTCTGGTGCAGGCCTCCCTGCTGGGCCTGCCCAGAGGGAGCTGAGTCGCTCAGCTCTGGCTGGGGGGCTGGGTCTCTCGCCCGTTATGGCAGGGGAGCGGTCGCGGTGACCCCTAGCCCTGGCCAGGCCGCTGGTGGGGTACCCTTGCTGTTTATGAGGTTAATTAATAAAGTGGCCCAATTTTATTCCAACACTTGGTGTCTGATTCGTTATTCCGTCCTTGGGGGGGCAATACGCTGCAATCTCTTGTCAACTCTGACATTCAGTGCTCTAGTAATTATATTATTCTGAAATAGTTGTTTTCAAATGATGTAGATTGGCTGGAAGCTGTTGCTAGATTTCTTGCATACACTTTTAAAAGATCTTAGTCTTTATCATTTTATTGATTTGCTCTGTTTTCGTTTTATCCATAAGCCCATCAACCTATGGTTAAAGGGATGGAAAATGAAATAAAAATGTATCTATTATCCTACTTTGTAATTCCTGCATCTTTTAACATGCCATCATAATACTTATGCTTTGTTTCCGCTTTGCTTCTGATTTCTGCAATTCCAATCCTATTACGCTGCTTACAGGATATGCCATCCTGTTGACTGCATTGATTTATACTTTGGGAATCAGTGAAAAAAGGAAACTATAAATAACAAAACAAAATAAAAAAACATTTCCTAGGAATGTATATTATTTTTATGTACATGGCAACATAAATTAGAAAGATATTTGCCAAGGCATTTTTAAGTGCTAGAGCTGTATCCAAGCAGAAAGTGCTGCCCTAGGCCCTCTTATTCTTTTCTCCTTGACACATCTACAACTCTGAAATATTTTGGGAATTCAAAAAAGCAGGTCGAATTTTGCATAACAGAAAGCTGGAAGGTTAAGGGCTAGAGTGATTTGTATTGTGGGAGAGCGAAATGCACAAGATTGTGTTTAACAGTTTTTGAGGTCCTGTATTGGAAATATTCTAAAGGAGAGTCTGTTTAAATCAACTCTCAAAATTTCGGTTAAAGATTAGGATCAGCAAGCAATTTAGTGGTTCAAAAAACAAGCAGCACACTTTAGCCCCTATCTTAACACATCTGCTACCATGAACAGCAGTACACCCACATCTGACAGTTCAGAGACCATTGGATAGGTGCTGTTGCATACGCTGATAACAAAGAACCCATCAACAACACTAAACCACCACTGTTTAGCTTACAAGGATAATTCAAAGCAATGTGGATGTCTTTTCCAAGAAAGAAATAATCCACTTAAACCTTTTGTGAAATGCTGCCAAGTCTAAAGAAATTCAAAAGGTCATGGACACTTCTGAACAACCCAAACACAAAAAGATATTCTGTCAGGCACAAACTACCAGTATTGAGCAACAGAAGTGGAGAACTCAGTTTAAAAAAAAAAACCCAACAACAGAATCATCACTATAGATATCCACAGAAAGAACTAAAATATTTACACTTAGGCACTCTAGCTAACATCTTTGTTTGTAATCTCTGTTTTGTTTGAAATCTCTGTAATTTCTCTCCAGAAAGGATTTCTGTTTATTTCACTGCTTTTTAGATACCAGCCTAAGTATCCTCAAATGGCACAGCTTTAGCTTATGGTCTGAGTGAAAAAAGACAGATAACTGTTGAACTTGGGTTGAGGTTAAGCAAAAACAGACAGTACAAATGAGTTTCAAAGAACTGAAACTTAGCAGAGAAGCAAACAGACCTATCACAAGTCACAAGGCACATGCTCTGCCCTCGTGTTCCACATCTTTGCTCTGCCATACAACTGAGCTGCACTCTTAAAGGGCCCTCAGTCAAATGAGAGTAAGACAGGGAGAAACTTACAGTACATATGAGAATGAACTACCTTGACTGAAGTAGACACAGCATTTTACGATTTCTTAACAGGGCCAAAAGTAATATAGCCATGGCTTTCTAGAACCAGTGAACATCCTCTATTCTTTCATTTAAAAAAGGCAAAAGTAGTCCCCTGTGCAAGCACCAGTCGTTTTCGACTCTGGGGTGACGCTGCATCACGATGTTTTCATGGCAAACATTTTACAGGGTGGTTTGCCATTGCCTTCCCCAGTCATCTACACTTTCCCCCCAGCAAGCTGGGTACTCATTTTACCGAACTCAGAAGGATGGAAGGCTGAGTCAACCTTGAGACGGCTACCTGAACCCAGCTTCTGCTGGGATCAAACTCAGGTTGTGAGCAGAGAGCTCGGACTGCAGTACTGCAGCTTTACCACTCTGCGCCATGGGGCTCTTGTTCTTTCATTACCAGATTCCAATCTACTCTAGAAAACCCAAAGGAAGGGATATAACAAAGTTGGAGTCCAGTAGCACCTTTAAAACCAACAAAGTTTTATTGAGAATGTAAGCTTTCATGTGCTAGAAGCACACTGCATCATTACATTTTCAATAAAACTTTGTTGGTCTTAAAGGTTCTAAAAGGTAAAGGTAGTCCCCTGGGCAAGCACCAGTCATTTTTTACTCTGGGGTGACGTTGCTTTCACAACGTTTTCACAGCAGACTTTTTATGGGGTGGTTTGCCATTGCCTTCCCCAGTCATCTACACTTTCCCCCCAGCAAGCTGGATACTCTTTTTACCGACCTTGGAAGGATGGAAGGCTGAGTCAACCTGGAGCCGGCTACCTGAACCACCTTCCGCTGGGATCAAAGTCAGGTCGTGAGGAGAGGGCTCCGACTGCAGTACTGCAGCTTTAGCACTCTGCGCCACAGGGCTCTTCTTAAAGGTTCTACTGGACTCCAACTTTGCTCTATTGCTTCCAACATGGCTGCCCACCTGGATCTATCTACAAAGAAAGAGATGTTACCCTCCCCAGCAGGTACCACCCACCTGAAAGAAAGGAGTAACTGCATGGAGACCAGGAAGGTCAATGGCCTTTCCTCACTGGTGGTCTTGTAAAGGCACTGTGTAAAGATTCTCAGCCTTTTACCTAATTGTATAGTAGAGACACCGGAATAAAGACACTGAGAAGTATGGAAATTATTTTATCATTTATTTTGCATTGTTTGTAAGTGAAGTCAGTGGAAAGGCAACTGTTGGCACAGAACACCACAGCTCAATTGCTATCAGGTGCCCGGCAAAGTATGCATATTACTTTGCAGCCACTCCACTGGTTATCGATCATCATCCCCAAGAAAGTCCTTCATAGCCTTGGACCCACACATCTGTAGAGCCGCAGCTCCCACTATGCTCTATTACATAAGCTTTGCAGAGATGTTCAAGAGGGCGTTTATATAAAGGGAAGGACTGTAGTAGAACTGAAAAGTTTGAGACAACACATTAATAAAGGAACAGGCTTGTAGACTACTGCAGTGTTAATTGCATGTATTACTTTGCTTTTACTGCATTGTTTTCTACTTTTGTAATATACTTTTTGCACTATGATATGTCATAACTTTTAAATTTGCATTATTTCCTAATTCTGTAACCCTAGGCCTATTACATTGTTTACCGGGTATCTTATATTGTTTGGCTGAATTCTGTATTTTATTTTGTAATCCATCCTGAATCTCAGCAAGAAGGGCATTCTATAAATAAAGGAAGTAAATAAATTCTCTATAATAAACACCTTAAACCCTCAGTTTTAAGGCTTGCCTGACACCTGTATTACTCCTCTTTAGGCATTAGGCCTAAATATATATGCATGTGAGTGTACATCCAATATGGATTGGGAGGGGGGGAGAGAGAGAGAGAGAAAGAATGAATTTTAACTGAGCGATTCCATCTTTAGATGTTTTACGTGCTGAATGTTTATGCCTCTGGCTTGCTTCATTATGCATAATTTATTGTGTTTTTTATTATTTTATTGTATTGTTTTTACTTTGTGAACTACATAAAGCAGGACTCTGGAGAGGCAGCATACAAATTTTCTTAATCAATAAATAACCAATAGCCCCGTGGTGCAGAGTGGTAAAGCTGAAGTACTGCAGTCCAAGCTCTCTGCTCACAACCTGAGTTTGATCCTGGCAGAAGCTGGGTTCAGGTAGCTGGCTCAAGGTTGACTAAGCCTTCCATCCTTCCAAGGTCAGGAAAATGAGTACCCAGCTTGCTGGGGGGAAGTGTAGATGACTGGGGAGGGCAATGGCAAACCACCTCATAAAAAGTCTGCCATGAAAACACTATGATGCGACGTTGCCCCAGAGTTGGAAACGACTGGTGCTTGCACAGGTGACTCCTTTACCTTTTTAAATAAGTAACAGCCACACCACTCCATTAAAATACAAATGTCTCCTAAGTCACTTCTGTTAATACTGAGGCCTAATGCAAATAATTCCAGAGTTTGGTTTACTAGGATCAGGGGAGAATTTTGCTGTTGCCTAGTAGGACCCATTGTGAATGGCTCAGAAGCCAGAAAACAAGTTTGGAGACAACAGATAGGGTAGAGCCAAAATACTTTGACACTATTCCTTACCCAGTACCCTGAAGTCTGCTGGGTGAGCCTGAGCCAGTCACAGTTCTCTCAGAACTCTCTCAGTCCCACCTACCTCACAAGGTGTCTGTTGAGAGGAGAGGAAAATAACATGATTGGAAGCTGCTCTGAGACTCCTTAAAATAGAGGAGATCAGGGTATAAAACCCTACTCTTCTTCTATCACGGCAATTGATTTCAGGGATGTTCTGTGCTGGCACCTTCCCCCTTGGACAGGTGGCACAGTCCATACCTGATCCTGTTTGGTTTCACTGCTTCCAGGGTCACTTTCAGATTTTATTGCTAAAATAAATACTCACAAACCAGAGACAGCCAACCTTACAATCACATGTTTATCATCACGGAGCAATACAGGTCACCCTATTATGAAACATATGTCCAGCTCAAACATTTCTCTCTCTGTGTGTGAACAACACATGTAGAATATTTCTCTTTCTGAAGAAGTAAACAATGATTCACAAATCCCTCACATCAGCAGGAATTATCCTAGTAGCAAAGATCATTTCAGGCAGCAGAGCTTTGGATTTGTGGGGGCGGGGGGACTCGTCAGCTCAGTCTATTCTCTTTCTTCTAGACTGACATTAAGAATTGGTGCAAAGACCAAGTCCTCTCTTCGCCTCTGGAAACAGTCCTCTCTTTGCCAAGGAAACAGGAGATATAACAGTAAAGGCTGGCAGAAAGGCAGCTTGCCTTTCATGCACAGAGTTGCACCCAACCATCCGCTCACACACAAAGATCATAGATCTTCCTCACTTTCCTCTCTCCTCCTGCAGCCCTTTCCTAACTGGCAAAGTTGATTCCTTGTTCAATGGGAAAATGCAGCCATGTGGCTCAGTGTGCTGACATGATGGCATGGAAAAGGGCAAAATCCTTTTCTCCTCTGTCAGCACAGCTACAGTGTCACTTCTGTCCACTGGATCACTGATCTTTGTTTCCATGAGCCACTAAACGACAGCAACCTTCTTGGCTTTAAATACTCAGACTCGGGGCTTTTTTTTTTCCTGGAAAAAGAGGTGCAGAAACTCTCAAGAGGGAAATGAAGGAGAAACACACGTGTGCCCCTCAAGACCTTTTAAACATTTTTTGAGAATTTTGTTTCCATTAAGAGATTCCGGAACTCTGTTCCATAGTGTTCCCGCAGGGGAAAAAAAGCCCTCCTCAGACTGCCCTCCTTCTGAGCCCTCAAGGCCAGCAGAGGCCTACTTATGACAGCCTGAGGAGGACCCTCCAGAACTTCTTCTTAAACCATCAAGTAGCTCATGGCTGTGCAATCATCATTTTGAATATGGCCTTATAAGATGGCCCTTCCTATAATGGTGTCAAAAGAAGACCAATAACTACTGTCACAAACAAAACAAAGAAAATTCAAGTGGATCCCTTATGAAAACCTTAAGAAGTAAGTTAAAAACTCTGCAGTAGGAAATATCTTCAAGTGAGAACTGATGGCTTGTCAAAAGGAGTATGAGACAACTCATATCTCCCTCAATGTATAGCATGAACACTAAAAACTTTTTTCCTCAAGTGCCTCTGTCATCATAACTAGCATACAAAGCATTTTATGTTGCACTACAAAAATAGAATTCTTACTTTACAAACCTAGAATTTCTCCCAACACAGCTATTTTTGTACTTCTACGCACAAGCTGACATGCAGTTTTTAAAGTCTCCCTCATTTCCATACATATGTTTTCACAAGAACCAAGGTCAGTTTATAAACTGAAACACACTCTGCTTCCATATCAATTTCCCAACCTACATTTCTGTAAATTCTGTCTGTATTATGTTGCACCCAGAGGCAATATATTGATTTCAAATGCTTTGCTTCCACATATTTCCCCCGACATCTAATCCCACAAGGAGTCTGGATTTAAACTACATCTATCACTTTAACAGAGAAATAGAGAGAGTGAGTTAAAATATAGGGAACTTATCTGAGCCAGAGATATCCAAACACTTATTAAATTGTAGCTGCCAGCTAGTTATCGACTTCCACCGAATTACCTTCATACTTTGCCCTTCGTTATTGTATCTGTCTTCTGAAAACTCAGAGATACAGAGCTGAAGGTCTCATGCCCAGTAGCCACATAAAAGCCTTCCAGTGCTTAAAAGTTATCTCCCAGCCTAGCGTATTAACTGAGCAGAATTGCTTGAGAAAATTCCAAAATGAGTTCACCAAAGGATTTCCCCATGGGTTCTAAAAGCTTTCTAATACCCCCAAACCCAATGAGCTCTCAATTACACACACCCCCCCCCCTTCAGTAGTTCTGCCTCCATTATCAATCACCATAGCTTAGTATGGAAGAGAAGATGTCCAAAATTAAGGAGGGGGGAGAGAGAGTGAGAACGAACACATTACAGCACAGACCACAAATTAAGAGGTAAATTTGAGGGCATCCCAGTGACTTAACCAGTATTTTAGAGGTGCACTGGAGGTGGCATGCAGGCCTTTAGGTAGGCTTCCCAACCCCCCCGCCCTGCCGGGGGACCCCTGAATTAGCAGCCTAATCCCCCACTCTCTAAAAATCTGAAAGCGGGGGTGGGGGGTGGAACGGCGCCGTGTCTCTTTCCCTGCCTACCTTCAGGCTTCTCCCTTCCTCCGGGTCACAAAAACCCGCCCACCACCAGCCTGCTATTTGCTCCAGTACGGCCTCCCTTCGCGAGGTGCATGCTGGGACTTGTAGTCCTTGCATCCTCTCAGGCTGCCGGGTGGCATCTCCTCAGGGAGTCTGGCCGGTGGGGGGGGGAGCTCCGCCCCCAGAGGACCATGTGCATTTTTACCTCCGGAGGCTTCAGTTGCTGATTGAAAGGCTTCCTCTTGGGATGGTGTGTCTGTGTTACTTTGAAGAAGTTGGCAGCAACTCGGGAGTAGAAAGGCCTATCCCCTTCAGAGTCGCCAGAAATAGGGGGGGACACGTCTGCTGAGCATTATTCTCTATGTGGAGATTGATTCTCATATCAAAGGGGGTTGGTACCTTTAGAAGCTTTTGTTTCCACGGCCAAAGAATTTCGAAATGTTTCAAGTTTTCTCTCCCCTTTCTCTTCATTCCCATAGGTTATGACTGGAAACTTCCCCTCAGTTTTCAATGCCTCTGCCTACAGAAGGCAAAGACTGTGCTACAGATCACTTATCCCGATATAAAACTGAGGAATTCTCCAGGGTAGCTGTCTTAGTCTACTGATGCAGTTACCCCTACACTATGAACCCTACCTGCAAGCAACTCTACTGCGAAACCTAAATATTCCTCATGATGACTCATTACTAAATTCTTTTATTCATTCATTCAGTGTTCCACAATCTTATTGTATTTCACTGACAGACAAGAAGAAACAGAACCTCATGCCCACACAGTCATATCTCACTACTGAGAAATTTAAAATAAGCTTATGTCATATCCTAACTTTACAAGAGAAGAGAGAGAAGAGATTGGATTTACTCCATACCATGCCCTTCACTACCTGAAGGAGTATCAGAGTGGCTTACAATCTCCTTTCCCTTCCCTTCCGCACAACAGATACCCTGTGAGTTAGGTGGACTGAGAGACCTCTAACAGAAAATGCTCTTGAGAGGAACAGCTCGGCGAGAACTTATGACTGACTCAAGGTCACATCAGCAGGTTGCATGTGCAGGAGTGGGGAATCAAACCTGGATCTCCCAAGAGTCAGTACACTTAACCACTATACCAAACTGACTCTATACCAAACCATAGCTGTGTAAAAGAAAAGACCCAACATGAGATGAATTGACTCAATAAGGGAAGCCATGGCCTTCTGTTTGAAAGACCTGAGAAAGGCTGTGAAGGATAGGACATTTTGTAGGTAATTTCTTCAAAGAGTCATTGTATGTCAGAAGAGATCTGACAGCACACAACACACACAGGAGAAAAGACCACCCAATTGTACTTAAACTGCTTCTACTTTCACAAGGACTGGTTTTACAAAGCTTGGGAAACAACTCAAAGTATTAGCAACTGCACATCTGGCATAGTATTTCACAGACTGTTTGACTGGTAGTGGCTAATTATTTCTCTGCAGACAGCTGTGCTTTCTTCTGACTATAAGGTAGAATGAGAAACTATTAAATCAATAATTATTCAGAAATTACCTAACAGATGGGCAGTGTACAAATATATATTTTTAAAAAGGAACACTCCCCACCTGCAAGCCTGCAATCTAAAAAACATTACACCAGGAGGAAAACAGAAAAGGACACAAAATGAGAGGGATAAGAGGCAGTATCATATAGTGTTTGAGTTACCTGGCTAATATATGGGAGATCGAGGTTTCAATTCCCACTCTGCCATAAAAGCTTGGCTGGGGGACCTTGGGCCAGTTTCCCTCCTCTGACACCCTTAAGCTCCACCTATCTCTGGCCACTACCAGTTTGGACTTAGGTTTCCTCATCAACTGGCAAAAGTCTGCTGTTCTTTAAAGTTTCTGCTGTGACTACAATAAGTACCAAACTTTCAGGTCACGTCTTAGAACCTCTCCAGACTTGATTAATATAATGGTTGAACAGAGCAGAAGAACTGTTAACAATTTAAACAGAGCTGCATGTAACCCAAGAATTCACAGAACACAGAGGAAAACAATTACGATACTCAACACAGATTTCAGCTTAATTTTCTCTTCAAAAGGTCTGCTTGAAAAGGAGACAGGTAACACCAGTTTAAGAGTTCAGAATTCAGATGAGGAGCTGACTGACTGGGGGAAGGTTGTGATACCCTTACAAATGCCTGGAAAAACTAGAATTGTACAAAACAAGAAGTGTAGGGAAAAATCATATAAAATTATTACATTTGCATGCCAGTTTGTTCAATACACCCAGGTTGCAGAATCCAGTTATTCTTGGTGCAAATGCAAACTGCCTGTAAGCAGAATGTTGTTTGAAGGTAGGGTTGCCAATCCCCAGGTGGGGGGCAGGGGATCCCCCGGTTTGGAGGTCCTCCCCCCACTTCAGGGTCGTCAGAAAGCGGGGGGGGGGAGGGAAATGTCTGCTGGGAACCCTATGGAGAATTGATCTGCAGGTATCTGGGGCTCTGGGACAGCTGTTTTTTGGGGTAGAGGCACCAAATTTTCAGTATAGCATCTAGTGCTCTCCCCAAAATACCCACCAAGTTTCAAAAAGAGTGGACCAGGGGGTCCAATTCTATGAGCCCCAAAAGAAGGTGCCCCTATCCTTCATTATTTCCTATGGAAGGAAGGAATTGAAAATGTGATGGCCAGAACTCCCTTTGGAGTTCAATTATGCTTGTCACAGCCTTGATCTTAGCTCCACCCTTAATGTCTCCTGGCTCCACCCCCAAAATCTCCTGGCTCCACACCCAAAGTCCCCAGATATTTCTTGAATTGGACTTGGCAACCCTATTTGCAGCTCTTTTTTTCCAGTGGAATATAACCAGGCCTGACAATACTAATAGAACAGCATTAGGCCATACAGCCAAGTCCCTAAGAACCATTTCTCCCTTTTAGAACTAGTCATTGAAAGTATTTGTCCTAAGATCAACAATTTCCTTCCCTTTTTTCCCTTTCATTTCATCCAATGTGGCGCAGAACATCAACCTGCTCAAGCCAATCAGTTAAGGCATCTAGCAAATAAAAAGAGTATTGTCTGCTCAAGTAAGATAATAAATTGATTTGACAATAGCAGCTTGGGTCTGAGTTGACCCTTCTTGAAGACTGGAACTATTATTGTGTGCCTCCAAAATTTTGCAAAAATAGCAAAGGCAGGATCTCTGCCAACCAATATCAATTTGATTTGAATAATTCATTCGGGATACGGTCTGCTCCAGAGGCCTTCCCTGAGCAGAGGCAATGTATAAAGCCTTCAACTTGAGAAGGGGTCGCCTCTGGCTAGTTAGGAAGGGAGTCATCAGTGGGTTCAAGTATCACAGAAGACAGAAGTTTGCTCAGAGTAGCAAGGAAAGAAAGGAAAGGTCCCCTGTACCAGCACCAGTCGTTTCCGTCTCTGGGGTGACGTTGCTTTCACAACATTTTCACGGCAGACTTTTTACGGGGTGGTTTGCCATTGCCTTCCCCAGTCATCTACGCTTTCCCCC
Source organism: Heteronotia binoei (assembly GCF_032191835.1). Lineage (NCBI taxonomy): Eukaryota > Metazoa > Chordata > Lepidosauria > Squamata > Gekkonidae > Heteronotia > Heteronotia binoei. The sequence continues at coordinate 105,540,908 of NC_083229.1, forward strand.
CAGCAGCTGGGTACTCATTTTACCGACTTCGGAGGATAGAAGGCTGAGTCAACCTGAGCCGGCTACCTGAAAACCCATCTTCCACCAAGGATCGAACTCGAGCAGAGCTTAGGACTGCAGTACTGCAGCTTTACCACTCTGTGCTACGGGGCTCTTCAGAGTAGCAAGCAGGTTTTTAAATATGAACCCTAGACTTCTGGATGAATGCAGAAGGGAATACTACCATATGTTCTACTGCCCATATTAATAATTGTCCCAAATGCCAAGTTGTCATTAGTTTTTACAGCCAAAATTAAACATCCACAGTTCCTACTAAGTTCTCCTTCTTCCTATGCTTTATTAGATCTCTATAGGATCTCTAAATAGACAAAAAATCCCTCAGAACAAGTATAGTATTATTGTTCTTTACCAGTGTTCCCTCTAAGCTGAGTTAGTTTGAGCTAGCTCACAGGTTTTTTTAGCCTCCAGCTCACAATTTTTTGTCTTAGCTCAAGAAAAATGGCCTCAGAGAAAGCTAATTTATGCAGCAGCTCACAACTTTAATGCCAGTAGCTCACAAAGTAGAATTTTTGCTCACAAGACTCTACAGCTTAGAGGGAGTATTGCTTTTTTAGTTCCCTATGTTTTTGCTGTAGTTCCTCTTGATAAACCTGCACTCTAACCATGTACCAGGATTCTTGGGGGTCAGGAGCCTCACAAAAGGAGAACTGTCAGGCACAATTTTAGAGTACAAGGGCTTGAAGAAGGACAATAGCCTATACAAGATAGTGAGAGGACTCTTAGCTACATCAGACCCAAGTAATGATCTCCTTTAAGGTAAGACTTCTGGGGAGGCCATCAAATCTTGGGCCAGGCGAGCAGAACTGTCATTCGAGTGGATGCAACATAGGGAGTTTCGATTCTGGGATACACAGTCTTGCCTGATTACAGAGAGTTCGACATAAGACATAGACAGATTCATGTGCAAAACAATAGGGAGATGATCACTTCCTGAAAATAACAAAACTCCTAGGAAGCTGGCCAATGAGCTCAGATCAGAAGGTATAATCCTCACTTGGATCAGTTCTCTGGTGGCCATTCAAAATTGCTAAATTCCTTTAGATAGCAAAAGTGGCCAACCTCAAGCTGTTGTCATTTATTATGACATCTTTCAATGACCAACAAAACCATCAGGGATTAAGGACATTTTCATTGTTAGGACCATGAAGGTTTCTTGACTAAATGATGATCATCAGCCCCCCCCCAAATCACCCACTTGAAGGAATGAACTAATTTGGAAGTTGCTTTTAGTTTTATTGACTATTTCATTCAACAAGGCTCAGTTATCATTCAATTAATGTGAAGTTGCAGGTGGCATGTATACTGCAAATAAAATTACAGAATGGGACCAAAGTAACAGCTTAACTACTAAAACAAAATCCTGTACCATAACAATTTCAGAATCACAGATGGGCAATGCTGTAGAAATCAGCATCCTCAGAGATGGACCATAGTGCATTCTAATGCACTCTAAAGAAAGCTAAATAGCCAGAATAATATATATCTCCTCCATGATGCAAATTTCCTGGATATATATGGTATCAAAAGTAGATAAGAATGTCCTGGTATCCTCACAAGAAATCTTGGAAGACCAGCTGCCACACTCCAGCTTAACATTCTTGTGGAAGGAAATAGTCAAGCCGAGAACTTGGTAATTCAGTCAACACTAGAGTTAACAGAATGAATGATGACGGTGGGTCCCAAGGGAACAGTTTCTTTATGGACAAGGCATGTGTGGATAACTCTTTGTGGGTACTTCACAAAACGAATTGTTAATTGGGCAGGATTTAACCTTCCTCATAGGTTCAGATTGGGGCTGGATTTCCAATTTTAACAATTTGTAGTTAGTGTTCTTCTCTACAGGGATGAGCTGAACTGAACTACCCATACCATCACTAGCCTGGTTCTTAGTAATCAACTTCAAATATTCTTTAAGATTCTCTGGCCTGTCAATGATGTTGATAACCTGTTTTGCTTTTGGCAAGACACAAAAAGACTTCACTAGGTTGGAATCTGCTCTATCCAATGACTCATCATTTAATAAGTTTGAGAATGTGGTAGAGTTTTGGGGGGGTCACAAGCAGTTCCTTATTATTCATGCATGAATTCCTAGTTGTTGGGATCAAGCTTGGACATTAATCTTTTTTTAATGAAGAAAGATCAATTAAAGGTCACGTATAATGCTTACGGATTATTTTATTCCCTTTTGCTGGTTTTAGGAGATTTACTGCAGAAATAAAGAAATAAGTTCACACTGATTTAGAGCACACTATTGACACAATCTAGTTCATTTTTTATTATAGGGTTGGAACAGGTGCAGAATTCTGCAACTCTATATTCACCTTGCAAAACAATTAAACATTTGCAGGATACACACTTCAAGACAGACTTTTTACCCATATGGACTAATTATTTCATGCAATTAGAAATGCCATTCTAGCTGAACTAACTAAAAAAGGTCATTTAGCAATCTGCACACAAAAATGTTCAAAAGCTAATTTACAAACTATTTCAAATGATTAGTACATCTATTAAGCAAAATTAAAATTACTATTATATGTAATTTGTTACTGCCACAGGATTAATGTAGAGTACAGGTCATTTTTTTTCTATAATTCTTTCACCACTGACTGTAAAATCTATAATTCTCAGGCTCCTCCCATTCCAGCTACATCATTATTCACAAGAGCACAAAAATCTATGCATCAGTGATTATTAAGTTAAGAAATGAAATGAAAGAATAAGAGTTGAAGCTTTAAAACATGTGGACTTTTGATAAGTTTTTAAATATTGTGTCCCAGTGTGGTTGAGTAACAACAGCTTGCTTTACAGGCCACCCGAGACACACAACCCACAACAATACATGGATACAACAGAGCGGGATAGCACTCCTGTGTTAGAGCAGATGAAAAGACTTGGCAGTCAAGGCTTACAGCACGGGTAAAAGAGGCACTACTCACTTAAATGCATGTTGCCCACCACAATGTACATAATATTCAATAGCAGGGGTGGACATACTGCAGCTTGGGTGCCACATGTAGCTCTTTCACACATATTATGTGGCTCTCAAAGTCCCCACCACCCCATCGGCCATCTTGGAGAAGACACTGCTCTCTTTAAATCACTTCTCCAAGCCAAGTCAGCCTGTGGCTTGGAGAATGCATATAAAGTTAAAGTTGCTTTCTTTCCACCTTTCTTTCCCCATCTATTTTCCTTCCTTCCTTCTCTCAAACATCTCGTGTTCATGTTTTGCTGCTCTCAAACATCTGACGTTTATTCTACGTAGTTCTTACTTAAGCAGGTTTGGCCACCCTGTTCATTAGTACGCTACAAAGGCAAGACTGAAACCGTAGCACAACAGATTTGACCTGCCCCGTATGCTTTGTAAAATAAACTGCTGTAGATACACCTATGTTGATCATGCGCACTTTTGCATGCCATCATAACTATGTGTATTCTAAGGATGACCACTAAACTGGAAGTTAGTCACCAAATGTAGTAGGACAACGGCATTAAGTACATCAGTTCTGAAACGTAGTAGCAGCTAGAACAGTGATAGCTTCCAGGTCGAAAAATCACAAGGCTCCATTCTTGTTGTTTTGGTTCAGTAAACTGTGACATCAGTACATTACGGAGAATACTGCCAGACCATGTTAATGGAGCAATGCAATTTCCTAAAAAATCAAATTTTGATGAAAAATGCTATCTAGCATTAGAACATCTGGCAATTAAAAAAATTATATCAGACAAATGTTCTCAATTGCAGGAATGGTTATAATTTGATGTATAGTCATTGCAAGAGTTATATCACAGTTTAGGATACAGAATATTAATAGTTTATTGTCATTCTATTGGATACGGCTTTTGTAATCTTGTTATTTCAATTAAGAAAGTTTGAAAACCTTTTTTAAAAAGTTCTGAAATCCTCAGCATTTTAACCTGCTCCAAAGACAATACTCATCCGAGTCTACCAACACTTCATTTCCAATAGAACAGAATTCTCAAGCAAGTTCTACTGTCCATTTGCTTCTGAATTGCTTTTCCTAAACAAAACAGTCATGGGCGGAGCTTAGCTCATGGACGTAAGTTTTCCAGTTTTACCTGCAGACCACCACTAGAGTGAACAGACCCATCTTCCACTCAACACAGGGTATCTTGCAATCCAACCCATATTCTCTACTTTTTAATGAAATAAAATATTATAGTATGGGAGTAATCCCTTTTTTCAGGGGTGTTTTTTTTGTAGAAAAACCCCAGCAGGAACTCAATTGCATATTAGGCCAAATACAACCCTGATGTCACCATTGTTTCACACAGAGCTTTTTTGTAGCAAAAGTCCAACAGGAATCATTTGCATATTTGGCCACACCCACTGACACCAAGCCAGCCGGAACTGCATTCCTGTGGGTTCCTGCTGAAAAAAAGCCCTGCCTTTTTCAGATTTTGGTGGTTTTTCACTTTTTTTGACTGCAATATCTCTTTTAAGTCCAGTAAATCTTCTTAAATTTATGTTTCTGTAGAAAACTTATAAATAGAAAAGTCTATTCAGTCAGAAGCCAAAATAATTATTTCCCTCCATTTAGTTATATTTGTCAGAAGGAAGATTGCTAGCACATGAAAATAGGTAGGCACAAACAAGTTATGAGTGATAGGGGCTACATCAGCAAGAAATACAAAGCCAGATTTTTTCAGTCCTCACAGATCTGAGGTTACAAAACCCCATGCATTGCCTGAGCACTTCGTGAAGGAAGAGATTCTATATAAGCACATACAGAGAAAACAAAAAATCTACTAGTGTGTGTGGGAGGGGCGTTCATTTCTTCTGGGAACAGGGCTATGATGGCTACAAGCTACAGCAACCAAATGTACAGTCTCCAAATATGAAGGCTGCATCTCTCTAACTTCAAAAAGCAGCAACACACCTTATAGTCTGACTGGAATTTTGCTGGGATATCTGACAACCCCCTGCTGGAAGTCTGAGTTACACAGGCCACTAGATGGACCTTGTATGGATTTGTTTTTATTAACACTCTTGCCAATGCCGAAAACAGTAGCTGATTTAAGTAATGGTAAGTAATAATGCGTGGAAAAGAAACACAAGCTAGAGCACAAATTCTCCATAAACTGGGGGGTGGAAATAAACAAGAAAGTAGTACATGACCTGTACTTTTTTCTGATCCTGCCATCAAAAATAAACTCAAGATAATGTCCTTCTGAGATTGCAGATGCTGCATTTGGAAACATGCCATTCACCAAGCTGCGTTTTGTCTGTGTGTGTGTGTGTTTTGCTAAGGTAAAGGTCATGCAGTCAAAACTGCTATATACTTGTATTCTTTTTGAACCTTAAAAATGTTTTTACAATAGAAGTCATTTTCATCTTTGTTCTGTATGGATTGACAAGTTTCCAACTGTGCATTAAAGCAGCTTTTGCTTCATTTAACACTGGGCCAGATTCAGCTGTTTTTACTAAGCAAGTACACAAGCAAATAGTATGCAAATCCCTTAACTGCAAAGACCGTGTGGGGTTACACTAACCAGGAGAGGACATGCAAAGCGCATGGAAATAGCCATGAAAGGACTTATCCTGGGAATGGGATTTGTCACACCACCTTTTCATTTCATGCAAGATAATGTTTTTCATATCAACAGCTGAACTTCTGACAATAGACAATATCAGGTGGCTGACTCATTATGCAAACTGCATTAAAGAATCCTTGCTGAATTTTTTTTTAAATTACTGAACAGGATATTTGTGTAAAGTATTGTGTGTTTTGCATAAGTAAGTTTGCATGGGTTGGGCCAAACAGAAAATTATAACGGATGACTCTTGTCAAACTTAACATTTGCTGCATTAAACACATGCCTGATTTGTGAGGAGCAGGTGTACATAGGGACAGGAGGAAGTAGCTATTGTACTATCCTTGTTTGGATGCAATTTATGAAGACACTAAGGAAACAAGTTTCTGGAAAGATTCCTGTAGGAATATAAATATATAGCTACTGTACTTTCCCATGGGTGCTTCTCAGGGTCTATCAATAATATTCCATCCTTGACTTTTTAAACTTTCTTTTTTGAGAAGTCTTCTTCATTTTGATTTTGTTGAGTAGATGCTAAGCGTCTAACATGGTTCCCCTGACTATCAGCCCCAAGAACTGTGTGCATATGAAGAAGAAGAGGAGGAGGAGGAAGAGGAGGAGAAGGAGACTGCAGATTTATACCCTGCCCTTCTCTCTGAATCAGAGACTCAGAGCGACTTACAATCTCCCATATCTTCTCCCCCCCCCACAACAGACATCCTTTGAGGTGGATGTTTGCTGAAAGGGCTCTCCCAGAAGCTGCCCTTTCAAGGACAACTCCTGTGATAGCTATGGCTAACCCAAGGCCATTCCATAAGCTGGACGTGGAGAAGAGAAGAATCAAACCCGGTTCTCCCAGATAAGAGTCCGCACACTTAACCACTACACCAAACTGGCTCTACAGGCAAGCTAGAAGTTCTAAAGCAGTCTCTCTTTTCATTAAAAAAATGAATGCACGTTTAAGGTTCAGTCTTTCTGTTTTTTCACTTTCCACCTGAATTGTTAAGAATGACTGGAACAAGCAAGCCACAGAAGGGTGGTGATAGTTTTATTCCCCGTTCTCCATGGCCAGCTTGCTGTCCTCTGGCAATCTCATTCTCTGTCCTCTGTCAATCTCATTCTCTGACCCAAGCTGCTGTTCTTCACACTGAGCGCAAATGGGAAAAGCGAAGGGTACAAAGGCTCAACAATGGTGAAGAGAGGCAGCCCTCTCTGTGAACTGCATTAGAGTGGTCAATCTGACAGCTGGTGCCAAAACACTGTGATGACAGGCATGGCTACTCTTCTCTGTGAGCTATTGGTGTATCTTTTTTCACCTTAACACATGCTTTCTTATTAACATTAATGGCAGCAGTTAGAGCACATATAGGAGGATACAGGAGAGCCAGTTTGGTGTAGTGGTGAAGTGTGCGGACTCTTATCTGGGAGAACCGGGTTTCATTCCCCACTCCTCCACTTGCACCTGCTGGAATGGCCTTGGGTCAGCCATAGCTCTGGCAGAGGTTATCCTTGAAAGGGCAGCTGCTGTGAGAGCCCTCTCCAGCCCCACACACCTCACAGGGTGTCTGTTGTGGGGGGAGAACATATAGCAGATTGTAAGCCGCTCTGAGTCTCTGATTCAGAGAGAAGGGCGGGGTATAAATCTGCAATTCTTCTTCTTCATCATCATCTTGGTACAAAAATTGATGCTTTCAGCACTGGGCCCTTTTTCAGGCCTCTCCATGATTCCTAGAGCTGCTCACCTCGTTGATCTTTCTGAACATCCCTTTACTTAATAGCCCGGCACCCCAAAGAGAGCTATGACGATGATTGGAGAACACCTGCACAGGTGTGGCTCCCAGGGCAGGGGTAGCCTTGAAAACCCAAAGGAGCACAGAGGAAAGAAAATAGGCAGGAAATGCTGAGAGAGACTCTACAGAAGATGGACCTTTGCCCTCTACAGGGACTCTACAGTTTGGTGTAGTGGTTAAGTACACAGACTCTTATCTGGGAGAACTGGGTTTGATTCCCCACTCCTCCACTTGCAGCTGCTGGAATGGCCATGCATCAGTCACCTTTTCTGAATGGCAGCACAGCAGGGTGATGTTCCCAGTCCCACAGGAGATGTCACACAAACATCTGCATATGGCCAAAGCCAAAGGTGCATAAGGTGATATATTTGCCCATATAAGTTCAGGGCCTTGCTTTCCAGTCAGCTGGCAGAGAATGCTCTGAAGCTCTGCTTTCCTTTGTCTTGTTCAAGACTCTTTAGATTTTATTCCCCAAGACTCAACAAGTAAGCAGTTGCCAGGAAATACACTAGTAGGGTTGCCAAGTCTAACTCAGAAAATATTTGGCGACTTTGGGGGTGGAGCCAGGAGACTTTCACATTCCCTAAAATAAATAAGTGAAAATACAGCAGTGCAGTTCCCCTGAATACAGTCTTCACTTCCTCATTCTCAAGCAGCTGCACGTCCCCTGTATACACACTTAAAATAAACAGCTTGCAGTCCCACACTTGTTGCTGAAGCCCCAAGTCCTTCAGACTAACACAGGGAAATCATAGGTTCTAGTTTACCCTTTACTATGGAAACAACCTCTGAAAAGATTGTAAAACAGAGGGTCTGGGCTGCTTTCACAGCTACTGGGAGCAGCCATGTTGTTCTGCTTCCTCACCCCGCTCCCATTCAGCCTGGCTCCTAAATTTAAAGGCACAGACACACCGTCTAAAAAGTAAGCCTTTCCAAGCGTCTTCTTAAACCTTCCTAAGTGGAAAGGCACATGGTGGCTGTTGGGGCGGGGCTTCTCCCACCAGCCAGCTGACTGGGGATGGGAAAGCGCCTGCAAAACTGGGCGATCTCCCACTGGGACCTGGGAATTGGCAAGTCTACATACTGAAGTCCCTGGTGTCGCACTGAGGATCACTGATCTATGAATCTTACAGGTGAGAATGGTGAGGTCATTTACCCCTATGAAGCATACCTAATGCTCTCGGGCAAATGTGACCAACATTCACATGTGAACCAGTCCTGCCCACAATAAAAGCCAATACAGCAATACTTGAGGTACTCATTACAGCAATGATATATTTGCATCTACTCTGAAAGAGGCTGTAATTCCATGCATGTTACCTGCTGTGAGTAATCTGCGGTATTCACAAGTAAACATTCACGCTCAAAAAAAGCTTAGAAGCTTCACCTGAGAGTCGTAACCGAACACAAAGACTGATGCCAGAAAAAATAACACCTTTTGTGGGATACCAAAAATTAGTTCAAATTTTATCATTATATTTTGGGTTGAAATCAAGATGAGGAATCTATTCAGGAAATCTAGAGCAATTTTAAAAGTTAACAGTGGAAACTGTCATCTTAATCTATGAAAACAGCATCCCTAAGGAAATTACATTCAAGGTCGATGGCTCAGTTAGAAGCATGCCTGAATTAGCAAATGTCTATTAAAAAAAAAAAAAAAGCTTCTTGATTTAAAACCAGTTGAGTATTTTAGTAAATGCAGTAGTTTAAAAATATTCAGCCAAGATGCACTGTAAGTGAACTCTCTGGAAAATACAAGCTTCTCCAGCAATGCCTTTTACCCTATGGTATTTTTAAATAAGAAAGCTTATTTATTATACATTTATGAAAATAGTACTTAATCTTTAGTGCAGAACTGCTAAGAGGGATTCCCTGCTAAGCTGCCTAAGGCATTTTTGCTGAGAAGCAGCAAATCCTGTGGCACAATCTACAGCAACACATAAAAATAAGCCGTTTCAAACAAGCCTTACAATGAATTATAGATAACAGAAATACAATTTGCAAACCAAAGCACCTCGGTGCCATTTGATAACTTTCCAAGCCCACCAGACTACCATAACAGCTAGACTAGCTGCCCTCCCAACATTTGTCATCACATATTGTAGAGCTGTTTTTACAACAGAAGATAACCAAATCAAAACTTAGATTTGACAGATGTGCTAAAACAAAAACTCCTATGGGACGGGGTAAATACTCAGTTGATAAGGAGCACACATAAAAACATTAAAACATCTGAACAATTAAAAAAATTAATAACATTTAGAGTTACCAAAAAAAAAAAAAACACAAACACAAACAATACTAGAAACAGGCTAGAGCAGGGCAATATTTCCTATAAGGTGAGTTAGTGTGAGCTAGCTCACAGCTTTTTAGCCTCTGGTTGACATATTTTTGTCTTAGCTCAGGAAAAATGGCCCCAGACCAGGCTAATTTATGCAGTAGCTCACAACTTTAATGCCAGTAGCTCACAAAGAATTTTTGCTCAGAAGACTCCACAGCTTAGAGGGAGTATTGGAGCAGGAATGTCAAGCATGCGGCCCGGGGGCTGAATCAGGTCCCCAGAGGGCTCCTATCAGGACCCCAGGCAACTGGCTGCCATCTGCTTCCTTCTCCCTATATCTTGCTTCCTTCTGCATAACAGCTTGCTTTGCAAGACTTCCTCAATTGCACAGAAGCTACAGAGCAAAACCTCTATTTTCTCCATTGACTGATATTCCTCCTTTGGGGAGGAAGGCGGGGGGGGGGAGAGGCAGAGGTTGCTTTGCCAGGCTCTCTCAATCCCACCCCAAAGCTACTGAGGCAAGCCTCTCTTCCTCCCCCTCCTGGTCCCCTGGGGAGACAGGGAAAGAGCCAGAGCTTCCTTTGCCCAATTCCATGGATCCCATGGGAGAAATACAAAGAAGGCACCTTTAAGACCAAAGAGTGCTAATGTTTTAAGTGGCTTTATTTTAAGTTTTTTTTTTAAAAAAAAATACCCTTTAATTGTGCTTGTTTGTGTCCTTTATAAAGTTTATATCTCTGCTATCTAATCTTAAATAGGTACACACATGGCCCGGCCCAACCTGGTCTCATTTATGTCTAATCTGGTCCTCATATCAAATGAGTTCGACACCCCTGGGGCAGAGGGTCAATAATGGTTACTGGGGGTCTGCCAAATAAAATAAAAGTATTCATCCACTCGTGGAAGACTATGACAGAAGACAGACCAGACTTTCTGGGGAGACAGTTCCAAATTTTTGCTGCCACAACTGAGAATGCACTTCCTTGGGTGGCCACCTGTCTAGCCTCAGATGGGGCCAATGAAAGAAGGCCTCCAAGGATGGCTGGAGTGAATGGGTAGGTTCTGCTCCCAGGAAGGGATGGTGGTTTGTGTTGGCTTATGGTTTTTTTGATTGTCCAAACTGATGTTTTGTGATGGTGTGTGGTTCCCTTGACTGTCTGAACTGCTTCATGGTTCATATGATTTGGAGAAGTGGCAGAACAGCTCCCTCGTGAGTTAGACACCAAACTCACAGAAGTCTTCAGCAGCCTGTCCTCCAACAGCCCTCCAGATTTGGCAAATATTGAATTTGGGATGTCCGATTTATAGCCCTCTACAGCAGGTGCCTCCCCAGGAAAGCTCAGCTCTAGCTTCGGGTCTGGTCCCTGAAACCACAACAAGGAACACCTTTCCAACCAGGAAAGGTGTTTTTAAAATTGTCCCACTGTGTGGAAGGGGGAAAGGAGTCCCTCAAAGCCTCCCCTAAATCAGCCATGCAGGTAAACAACAACTGAACTAACTCTTCACCCTTTGTGCTGCGAAGTGAAAGCAGCAGAGTCAGGGTGTTGCATTATACTGATATACAATCTGCTCCCACAGAGCAGAATTGGAACCCCAGGGCTGGATCTCAGAGCTGCCAATCAAACTATGGACAATTGCTTTGGGAGTTTCTAAGGCTCTCCACAAGTCCACCCCCTGCATTGCCTAGGAACTGATTGAATTGGTGCCAGCCTTTCTGGAGAATAAACTGCAAAAATGAACCAAACAAATCAAACAAACAAATGAAAAAATGATGTGATGGTTCTTCTTCTTCTGATACGACCAAACCAACCAGTTTGAAACAAACCATGAACTGACCTGGTTCGTGCTCAACGGTGGTTCATTTCTTGATTCATGCCCATCCCTAGTCCCAGGCCATACAGGGCTTTTAAGGTTAACACCAGCACCCTAAATTGAGCCTGGAAGCAAAGAGGAAGCCAGTGTAGAAGCAACAAGAATGGAGTGACATGGCCCCTATGACCCACTCCAGTGAACAGTCTGACTGGAGCATTCTGCATGAACTGCAGTTTCCAGATAGTCCTCAAGGGAAAACTCATATGTAGCACATTGCAGTAATCTAATCCAGATGTTACTAAGGCATGTACCATAGTGGTAAGATCTTCTCTGTCCAGAAAGAGCCACAGCTGACTCACCAGCCAGAGTTAATGAAAGGGACCCCTGGCCACTGCTGCCACTTTTTTACTCAACAAGAGGCCTGGGTCCAAGAGCACCCCCAAGCTGCAAACCTGCTCTTTGAGGAGCAGTACAGCCCCATCCAGAATTGTCTCCAGTTTTCCCAGCCTCCCTGGGATCTGCTGATAGCACAAGACAGAGCTACCTACGTATCGGTGGCATCCCAGCCCAGATCTCCAAACAAACTTTCCAGTGGCTTTACATAGATGTTGAAAAGCACAGGGGACAAGACGGAACTTTGAGGAGCCCCACAGGCAAGAGCAGCAGTCCTTCAGCACCCATAGCCTGAAACCTACCACTGAGATAGGTCCAGACAACCCTAGAATAGTGTCTCCCAGTCCCAATTCTGAAAGGCAATCCAGAAAGATACCATGATTGATTGCATCAAATACTGTTGGAGGGGTCCGGGAGAACTGACAGGGTCACGCTTCCCCATCCATCTCCAAATGCACATCATCCAGCAGGGCAACTAAGGTCATTTCAATCCCATTAAAAGACCTAAAACCAAACTGGAATGGATCCAAACAATCCACATAATTCAGTAATCTCTGAAGTTGGTGAGCGACTACTTGCTACAAGTAGACCTGCAGGTAAGCAGAGTCAGGTATGGCCCCCAACCCCTACAGCACCCAAAGTGAATCCATTTACTTTTTTCATACAAATGAATTACTGCCATTCAGTAACCTGAAAAAAAACACTGTGGAAACAATGATGCCGGGGAGAGTAAAGCATGAACCCATGACAAAAAAAGCCTCAAATGTCAACCCAAAACACAGTCTCAGATCATTGTAGTCTGTTGCAGCAAACATATGAGGCAAGATTTAATCACTACCTGCCAACAAGTGTCTAAAAATATTGGTCTAGGCACGTCCAACCCTAGCAGACAAGTTTGGATGATATTTCATTAAAAACATACAACTATAATAAACGTTCTGCAGTTGTACAATGGTGGTGGAAAGTGCCTTCGAGTCGCAGCCAACTTTTAGCAACCCTGTAGGGTTTTTCGAGACAAGAGACACTTCGAGGTGGTTTGCCATCACTTGCCTCTGAGTAGCAACCCTGAACTTCACAGTGCTCTCCCATTCAAGCACCAACCAGGGCCAGCTCTGCTAAGCTTCCCAGATCTGATGAGAATGGGTTTGCCTAGGCCATCCAGGTCAGGCACAACTGTGCAGTGCTGGAGAATGAAGCCATGTTGCAACCTTAACTGAAGACTATTGCCTGTATTGCTGAGGGCTAGTACTGATGCAAAACTACCAGTGTGTTCATTACATTAAAGATGCTGGGAATGGGCCATATGCTTGCAAGCTCCTTCTGCTTCCCTGCCATATCATTCTGCCTTCCTTCCTGATCCATCATGAATACATTGGCACAAACTGGTATTTTCCATCATAATCAGGATTGACAACTAGTATTTGACACTTATTAGCAAACCATGATGAAGACAGATATCTCCAAGCCTTCTCTCCCACCAAGGATTACAATTCAAGTGATCAAATTCTAACACTATGAATACATCAAGTCATTATTTCAAGCCCCCAGATCCCAGCAAAAGATTCCCCCCCTTTTTCCGAGCTTCTTCCCACTACCAGCTGGCAGGCAGGGGAGAGCCCTGCTTCAACAGCCATGATGTGCTTTTTCTTCTCAGTAGGTTTAGAAACTTGCAAACTACTTGTGTTTTGGAAGGTATGTGTGCCTTTAAATCTCAGCAAGTTTAAAGCTGCCGGGGGGGGGGGGTGAGCAGGTAGAGCCACACCACTCTTCCTGATGAGTGCGTGAGAGATGAAAAGAGAGAGCCTAGTCTGTCTGTTTTGCATTCCTTTCAGAAGTCGTTTCCATAGTAAAAGGGATAGTAAAGAGGTAACTAGAACCTGATTATGTGATGGAGAAAAACTCCATCCCCTAGACTGCTCTACTCAGTATTTTCATTTTTGTTTGTTAGTCTGAAGAAGTTGGATGAAATACAACAGATTGCTACATTCAGCATCTCCTGTGATTAAATTGCCCCAGTGAGCTCACAAAAGTGTGCGCTTGCAAACTGTTCATTTTGTGTGAGCAGGTACAGCCAACACCACTCTTCCTGATGAGTGCGTGAAAGAGCCTAGTCTGTCTGTTTTGCATTCCTTTCAGAAGTCGTTTCCATAGTAAAAGGAATAGTAAAGAGGTAACTAGAACCTGATTATGTGATGGAGGAAAACTCCATCCCTTAGACTGCTCTACTCAGTATTTTCATTTTTGTTTGTTAGTCTGAAGAAGTTGGATGAAATACAACAGATTGCTATATTCAGCATCTCCTGTGAGTAAATTGCCCCAGTGAGCTCACAAAAGTGTGCGCTTGCAAACTGTTCATTTTGTGTGAGCAGGTACAGCCAACACCACTCTTCCTGATGAGTGCGTGAGAGAGCCTAGTCTGTCTGTTTTGCATTCCTTTCAGAAGTCGTTTCCATAGTAAAAGGGATAGTAAAGAGGTAACTAGAACCTGATTATGGGATGGAGGAAAACTGCTCTACTGCTCTACCCCTAGACTGCTCTACTCAGTATTTTCATTTTTGTTTGTCTGAACAAGTTGGATGAAATACAACAGATTGCTACATTCAGCATCTCCTGTGAGTAAATTGCCCCAGTGAGCTCACAAAAACATGGGCTTGCAAACTGTTCATTTTGAGTGCTTTGTGTGTGTTCATTTTGTGCCACTGCTGGGGAACCTTTTGAAGGCAAAAAAGAGGAGGAGGAAATGAAGATTGCACTGCTGTATTTTTATTATGTATTTGGAATGGGAAAGTCTCCCAGCTCCACCAAAGTCCCCAGATAATTCCCCAGTCGGACCTGGCAACCCTAAAGGCATGCTGCTGACACCATGGACACATCCGCCTACCCTCCTTTCAGTTGCAGAGAGAGAACAAAAAGCTCTAATGGTCACCACTCCAGAACAGAGGGGATTTCAGAGGAAGGAAGCACTAGACGACAGAATGCGACCAGAAGTTGTAATGCGCAGGAGACACATTTTGTTCACAAGTTACCATTTGACCACCTTGTTAACTTCCTGATTTTAAAAAACCTACAGAGCCTGCAATAATCAAAATTAAGTGTTCTAATAGAATGTACCCAAACAGTCCCTCATTTAAAGTGTCACCCATCTGTCCTGACAGATACTGAGAAAAGTCAGCTGACTTTCTGCAGCTGCGTTCCACCTAAATCCCAGCTATTCTATACACACACAGAGTAAGCTTTTGTGGTACTCCTATTTCTTATCACTCTGACAACACTGGGAACCACAGCATATGGTCTGCTTCAAGTATCATTCTAACAGTGTGTTTCTTTTGTGCAAACATCTGATAAAGAAGACTGCAGCAATGATTTACTAATATTTAAAGCTGAACGTCTACAGAACACAAACTGTTTCTTTTTACAGCTTGAACTGCTTTCACCTTTTATCTACTTTGCAACTGGAACACAAAAAAGAAATAAATATGACTTGGATGGCAGGTAGACAAATGCACAGGAGGCTGGGTTACTGCCAAGGCGGGGGGGGGGGGAGGGGGAGGGAGGGAGACTGAGAGTAACCGGCTGTGTGCTTGCAAAGCAGTCTCAAATCAAAACAACCAGCGGCTACTCCTCTTGGTTTTTCCCGACTAGTCAGGTAGGCTTCCTGGCAGAGCATAAGCACTTGCTGCAAAAGTCAGCAAAAAGTCAGTTAGAAAAGTGCCCCCCCCCCCATCCTCCTCCTACTGTTTTTGTGACATTTTGATTGAGCCAAAAGCAAATTATAACCCCCCTTCCCACAATATTACTATTTGTTAAAACCTAACCACCATGATATGCCTGACTTACTGTGTTGATTAGCAGTGAAGGAAGCAAAAAAAAAAAAAATCCTCTCTAAATTTCACTCCAGGAAGTTAACTTTTCTTTCAGTTTACATCAATTTGCATGGCCATCAGAACAGACTGGCCAAGCTGAGAGGTCTTTGTTTTGGCTTTGTTGTATCACACCCGTTTCATGAATGATATTTTCCCTACATAAACAGGAAACATGAAGCACAGAATGAGTTCTTTTACCACAATTGTACAAACTGGGCAACCTAGACTGGACACTCGGGCTACCTGATCTACATAATACTGGCAAATATGCTCTCTTGCCACATTTTATAAATGCCTGTGCTTTTATGAAGTGTATTTAACCATTAGGCTGGATCCTGGCTTCTGTGAACTGAACAAGTTCATAGATGTGGTTTTTACCGGTCTCCCCCTTTTCCAGTCCTCCAAACAGCTATTTGCCAATGGCCAGGCCTCTCTTCAACAGTAAACTAAGCAATATGGTTAAGCACAGCAAAATGGTGGATTTAGTGGGGATGTTCACCCTCATGGTTGCACAGATGGAGCTCATCCCAGTTTGTTCTCACACCATTGAAAGGTGCTTGATTTCTTCCAGTTCTCTCATCATGCTGCATGCAGGAAGGGGCTGTTTCTCAGTGGAAGAGCATGCAGAGGTCCCAGATTCAACACTTGGCCTCTAACATTAAAAATGACCGGGCAGTAGACAATACTGACCTTGCTGAATCAGACTGACTGTTGGATTCAGTGTAAGGCAGCTTCATGTGTGTGCATGTCCGCAAATTATTTAATTAATGAAACCAATACCTAACCAACCGCCACATTCTGGAATGCTCTCCAGTCCACAGCACTGGTTATTCTTAAGGTCATTAGAAAAGGAGAAACTTCATTCTGCAAAATCTTAACAGAGTCAATTCATGATCTCCAAAGTGCACACCAGCAAGGCATAGCGATCAGAATGTTAGACTAGGACAGGGGTGGCCAAATTGTGGCTCGGGAGCCACATGTGGCTCTTTCACATATATTGTATGGCTCTTGAAGCCCCCGCTGTCCTATCAGGTAGCTTGGAGAAAGCATTTGTCTCTTTAAATCACTTCTCCAACCAAGTCAGCTGGCAGCTTGGAGAATGCATTTAGAGTTAAAGTTGCTTTCTCTCCACCTCTCTCCCTCCTCCCACCCCCATCTATTTGCCTTCCTTCGTCCCTTGTCTCACAGCTCTCAAACATCTAATGTTCACGTCTTGCGGCTCTCGGACATCTGACATTTATTCCATGAGGCTTTTACGTTAAGCAAGTTTGGCCACCCCTGGACTAGGACCTTGGGTTCAGATGTCCATTCAGCCATGATGTTTGCTAGGTGGACCAGTCATACTCTTTCAGCTTAATCTTTCTTAAGTTGTGAAGGTAAAATACAAACTATAGGCTGACCTGAGCTCCTTGAAGAAAGGGTAGATGCAACATGATGGCTATTGTCTGGAAACCATTGCTCTGACCACTAAATGGGTAGAAAAAAATTCTGCAGAGTAAAAAATTCTTGGAAAGCTTTCCAAACTGAGAACAGTTTCTAATAATTATTTGTACGAGTTCTTTAAAAGCGGGCAGGGATATTTCCATGTACTACGTTACCACTTTCCAGCACAGACGACACAGAAAGCCTAGGAAGGCCCCCAGATTCTGCAGAAGAATTGACAAAAAGCTCTGTCTGTGTACAATCTAACCCTTCCCTGGAAAACAAATTCTTATTTCGCCAGCCACAAGCCACGCATTTCATAACATTTGCGTTTTTCCGAGTCTACCCAAAATGTGAGAGCCGCCAAGAACCATCTGAAGCACATTGCAAAGAATCCAAACTGACACTGATGCACCAGGCATGCCCATAGGGCCCTTTCAATGTAGGTCATGCTTATCTGACCACAGGAAAAAATGTAGTGGCATATATCTAAAAGGGACCACACGTTAGTTGTGCAGAAGTGCTAATCCTGAGGCAGACATCAGCCCATTATTTTCTTGCACTGTGTGGGAGAAAAAGAACGCAATGACAATAGTTATGGACCTTGGAACTAATCGATTAGCAATAAAGATATTGCCATTCGGTAGCTCAGAGACGAAATGGTACACATCGCAGCTAGAAACCAAACTCTGATAAAAACAATATTTAAGACGACAAAATCTGAAATACAGGAAGCATCCACTTGCAGTCATTATATTCAGTAGATTGTGCCTTTTAAAATACTGCCTTCTGAGCATTTCCATTTGTACAAATTACCAGTTTGAACAATCGTTGCACATCAGAATTTTTACAAGTGGCCTAACAGTGCTATCCTGTGCAGAGTTACTCCCATGGATTTCAGTGCACTTACACTGGGCTTATTTCAGTGCACTTACACTGGGCTTATTCTGCATAGGACTGCACTATTCGTGAAGCCGGATTTTCTAAACCAAGAAGACCATCAAAGTGTTCAAATTTTTTTTAAAAAATTAACACAATGGTCTTTATGGGGAGGGACGGTGGCACAGTGGTAGAGCATCTGCTTGGGAAGCAAAGGTCCCAGGTTCAATCCCCGGCATCTCCAAAAAAGGGTCCAGGCAAATAGGTGTGAAAAACCTCAGCTTGAGACCCTGGAGAGCCGCTGCCAGTCTGAGAAGACAATACTGACTTTGATGGACCAAGGGTCTGATTCAGTATAAGGCAGCTTCATATGTTCATATGTATCTCAACACTTAGCAAAGTATGAAGCCTTCCTCCGACTGAGGGTTCCTTATGCTGGAGAACTAACTCCATCCTAATGTAGGACACTGCCCAAGATTTAACAAACACATACAAATACCCAGGGAGGCAGAGATAGGCTCTGAACTAGAAACAGAACCAACAATCTTATTCTCATGCTTTGATTGCCGCATTAGATCTGGAATAGTGTCGACGACCACATTTTTCCCAAACCGTATAGCAAAATAATGTTGGTATTTGTGCCTACTACTTAGGGACCTACAAAGATTCACCTGGTTACCCATGGGCATTATTATTGGAAGACGTAACTTTCAGGAGAGGGGGAGAAGAACTAGTCAAAAGGTATAGAGACGTTATTTATTTTGGAATAAAAACTACCCAGGATCAACTACACACGAACACACACAAAGCTGCCTTATCCTGAATCAGATCATTGGGCCATCTGGGTCAGTAGTGTCTACTCAGACTGGCAGTAGCTCTCCAGGGTTTCAGGCAGAGGTCTTTCACATCACCTACAACCTGGTCTTTTTAACTGGAGATGCCAGGGATTGAATGTGGGGCCTTCAGGCAAAGCAGAGGCTGTTCCGTTGAGCCACAGTCCCTCCTCCCTTTTTTTTTTACAGTGAACAGTATGTTTAATAGAGGCTGACTTCTTTCAATTTTATGATTCTACAGAAAATGCTTTAGAAGGTTCAACTGTCCACAAATCCAAAAACAGGAACTATTGCCACATTTCTTGTCACTCTGCATTCCACGCCTCTGTCTACCAATCACACACGCTCTCTCAGCAAACAGAGTATTTCAAAAATGCTGGATTTTATTTAAAAGGTTCTCTACTTAATACGTTGCATTTCAGTACTGCCTATGAAATGAACAAAGTTCCTACAGCTTGGGAAAAGGAAGGCTTTATCATACCACAGTCACACAAATACCTGCCTGTACATGTCTACAAAATGCTGCAGTTTAGTCCCATTCAGAAAGTTACATCCCATGTTCACTAGATGCAAAATAAATATTCTTCAGCATTCTGAATGAGTTTAACTGTAGGACCCTCTAATGCTTTTATTTCCTAAGATAAATCAATGCGACAGTGGTTTAGATACACATACTTCCTTGCATTTCCACAGCATGTCCTCAGTCTGGAAGGCTGCTACATTGCAGACTGCATACTTCTAATACTAGGCACTTTCTGCCCTCTCTAAGGAGCTCAGGGGAAATCATCTGGTGCCAGAGAAATGCACTGTGCAATGAAGAACATGGTACTGAAACAGAAGAGTTAGAATCCAAACCGTGATTTCTGGGCTGAGATTCATTCAAGCCTTCAAACCTATTAACATACAATTTAAATAAATTATAACTGTTAACTGTACAAGGGTTTGGACCTAAAACCATACCACAGGTCATATTACGGCCATATTCACAAATTTAGTTTCTCTTGTAATAGTTTTCTTAAGATAGGCAGAGATACATAAAAGGAATTCAGTTGCCAGTTGGCCAAGAAAAAAAACCCTATCCCTTTCTTAAAGTTGTGATATGTGGAAACGGGCAGTTGAAGCAGATTTTTTATGACATCGAGAGAAACAACTCCATTTGATAATTGCTAGAGATCAAACTGATATTAAAGGGGCAGCTAGAGGGACCAGTTTTAAACTTAGCAACCCTAAAGGAAGGAACAGAAGAGCAGAAAGGCAGACATTACAGTTTAAGAACCTGTAGAGTGGGTGGCATAATACAACGAAGCAAGTTTCAGGGCTGAAAAGCCCACAACTATTGCATTTAATTTAACTTTCTAGGAAAACCCAAGGGCAGCTCTCTATTAAACCTGGTAAGTTTTGTTTAAAGATAATATTCTTATGTTTAAACAAAACACAAGCAGGCCATTAGACAGTTACATTAAATATCTGAGATGCCCAACATATCATGCGTTTGCGTGTTGTTGCATTTAACATCAAAACAAATGGGAATTATATTAACTGGAAGCCCTCCCCCCAGTCTTTCAATTCATAAAGATATTTCAGAGCAATAAAAGCAATATTGACAATTTAAAAGTAATAGTGACAAACTGAATTAACTCTTGTAATCTAGTATTACCAACCCTACCTATGCATACCGTAAATCAAGGGTAAAAAAAAAAAAAAAAGCACTCAGCAATTTTGTTTAAATGCATCCACCAAGAATATTTCGAATGCTGCAGACTCTGAGCACAAAGTATTTCGGCTTTAAACATTAATTTACTTTGACTATGTGCATGTCAAACTGAAAGACTGCCGCCTGGATTGAAACATGCAGTATTAATACGCCGCATCCACATTCGTTTCAGGTCAACAATCATTCCAGATTCCAGCATCTGGTAAAAAGCAATGTACTCATTAAAATGTATGTCATAAAGTTCAATATGCTATCTACCAAAAACAGCCCTCATAAGGGAGATAGAATTGCAGCCCAAGCATTAGATTGGCTGGAACTAACTTTACCCTATACTTCGAAACTTCATGGTAGGCTACCTGGCAGTAGATTCAGAAAACAAGGGAGCCCAATATTTCCTTCATTGTTTGAGGTGAAAAGTTCTTTCTGGGCCGCTGACCTCTACATGGCGTGCACTGGAAAGGAAGAGATCACTAAACCACCATAATAAAGGAATATAGAAAGGCAGGTTTATCCAGTATGTTATGAACAAAGACTTCTGGTAGCTGAAAATGAAGGGAAGAAATATATACTGCCTCCGCAATAGTGGAAAACAGTATCTGTAAGCAAGCAGCTGTCAAGTCTAATGTATGTGCAACACTGAAACGCCACCGGAACTGTCCCATGTGTAAACAAACACTCCAGAAAGGAATACATTTAACGCAGAATGTTTAAAGACAGCAGGAAGTGTACTCTGAAAGGTAGGAAGTAGCATAGGCACATCAATGCTGCTTCCTTGAACAGGAAGCTTGTTAAAAAAAAAAGTACCACTCAGCATAAAGGCAAGCACCCTTGTTTGTTCCCCCCAGACTGAAGCAATGTTTCACTTAGGATTGCCTGCCTCCAAGTGGGATCTGGGGATCACCCAGAATAACACCTCCAGACTATAGAGATCAGTTCTGCTGGAGAAAATGGATGCTTTGGAGGGTGGACTCTATGGCATTGCACCCAGTGAGGTCCCTGTCCACCCCCCAGGCTCCATCCCAAATCTCCAGGGGTTTCCCAACCTGGATCTGGGAACCTTAACCCCCACCTACCACTGGTTCCCAGAGGGGGGACCTGGGACCCTATGTTTCACCATTCCTCATATATGATTCCAGGGGACCCAAGAAGGCCACACACACAAAATCAAGAAGTATGCAACTGTGGATGCAGAGATCTGGCGGAACCATGTTTAAGACTATGTCCCTTCATCAGAAGTCCTATTAGCATGAAAGATCAGCCTTTCTGGTCTTTCCAAAGGTGAACAGTGTCTGTGATTAAGCTCCATGTTGTAACGTAATGCTCTAAAAAATTTTTATGAAGGAATCGTGCTTTACTTACAGACTAGGCACACAAAATCACATTGGAACAGTTTTATAGGCATGGCTCAAGTTTTACTGTATTGTTGCTATTCTGGCAACCAACCTTGCATATTTAGGGGGGGTGGGGAGAGTGCAATATAAAAGTTAATGAAAATCTATACACATTTTATAGAATCTTCTAGAGGACATCCTTTATAGCTCTTACTTTCACTACACTCAATCATACCTATCAGAAGGTTCCATTATTTAAGTAACTGTGCAAAGCTCTTAGCTTAGAATAACGTCAGTAACAACATGTCACTGGCCCAGAGAAAAATATCAGAGAAAAGGCAAACAGATGTGTTAAGTACCAGTTCAAGAAAACAGCAAGAAATACATACATAGAAAAGCTGGGAGAGTAGACATATAAGAACATAAGAACATAAGAGAAGCCATGTTGGATCAGGCCAACGGCCCATCCAGTCCAACACTCTGTGTCACACAGTGGCAAAAATTTTTATATACACACATACACTGTGGCTAATAGCCACTGATGGACCTGTGCTCCATATTTTTATCTAAACCCCTCTTGAAGGTGGCTATACTTGTGGCCGCCACCACCTCCTGTGGCAGTGAATTCCACATGTTAATCACCCTTTGGGTGATTAATTATACAGAAAGGCTATGCTTTTTTTTGAGGTTCCTAGGATGGAATTTAGCCTAGTGTGGATTTTTAGTCTTGACATTTCATCATCATCTTTTAAAATGGTTATCAAAGGTTGGTCTTGATATTTAAATTTCCAAAATTACATAGATATTCCAATGATCTTTCTGATTAGTGTTTTTTTTTTTAATGAGCAATGGAGCATTATACAACCGTTCTAGACCTTAAACTGCAAAGCCCATAATTACTGATCAGTTTTTGGAAACACAATAAAAATCTTCTTTTAAATGGAAAGTTTTACCCTTTCTTTCTACTAAACAGTTTTAATAGCAGTAATAAAAATGGGCAAAAATATAAAGCACATGTAAGTAAAGTAAACCACTTCAAATACGTAGTCACATCTGACATTAGATGCCTCAATTAAGAACATACTTCTATGTCACAGTATCTTTAAATGGTCCATTTTCATCTCTTTTATTGTTTAGAGGTAGCTTTAGTACACCTGGCAGTCCACTCTCAGTATGTACAGTAAAAGTCAATGAATACTGAGAATGCCGTCCTTCACAGATTTCCAAGACACACTTGGAGACACAGTCCAAAGAAAATATTGCAGAACACAAAGAGTCATTTGCTTCCATTTGCATGTATGAACAGCAAACAACTATCACTCTCACAATAAGAACCTTTACAAAAACTGTTGACTTCACACCCATTACAGGTAATAACTAGCCTAAGATAACTAGTGAATAGCCTCTGTATTTTTTTTTATTAAATTCAAGTTTTTCATGATTTGATTACACTTGACTCCATACTCCCCACACCTCATGAAGCCTTGGCATGACCTGTTTTTAAACCTACACAGCAAGGATCCACTTCTGAAGCAGGTGGCTCTAGTTCTCAAAAGTTTGCGCTTTAATAAAAAGCTGTATAGCCTTCAAGGTGTCACAAGACTTGTGTCTAGCAAAGGATCACTCTAAGGTATAGGCAGCCAACGAAGGCAGCTTATTAAACAGAACTAATTGTTTCCAAATTGTTGCACAGTCTTCCTGTATATCAAATAATCTGATTGTAAACTCTGCTTCATCGGTGTCACCTTATCACAGTTAACAATCTCTCACCAAGTCAACTCCTTTGAATCCAAACAGATGTTGCATCCCCCTCTATAAATAAGCAGCAGCAGCAGGGTGCTTCTTGACATTCCTGCAGGTAAGCGCACCTACATCTTGATCCTTTGTATTAGGAAAAGTATTCTAAATAATTTATACTTGCAATATTTTTAAAACCTCAACAGAAGCTTAGATGCAGTGTGTAATCGCAGATCATAAGGGTACAGACAACTCTAAGAAGATGCCAGCGTGGTTAATGAGCAGGAAGTTGTAAGAGACAAAAGATTTTCCTTCTTTTTTTCTCTTTCTTGAAAGTCTTTTGCCCAAATGACAGGATAATGGATCATAGGCTCTGCCAATAGGAACGCAAGTCAACATGAAAAAACATGAAGAGCCTGTTAGTAAATACAATATGATGTACATTTGAACAGCAGACATCAGCCAAGCTGACAGTCAAACCATTTGAAAAAAAAATGTACAGAAATCACTGAAGGAGAACATAGAGATTAACTATTTATGTCTACATAGTGGACAGTGCTGTGGAGACATCCACGGCTGAATTGCTTTTTTTTTTCTTTTCTTTTTTTGCAGGGAGGATGTCTGAAATAGTAAAGCAAAGTGAATGATGAGATTAAGTTCTAGGGCTACCTGACAAACCAAACAGCTAACAAGTTGTCATCAGGGCCAGAGAGCACGCATCTCTAAAGAATCAAATCTGAAACTGCTGATCTCATAACAAAAATGTACAGCTCTCCACAAAAACCAATCTCCTTACCAGACAACTGAAAAAGTTGATAATACGTGGGAGCCAGAATGCTACATGCATTTCAGCATGACATCTGTTCCCACTAATTTGGTAGAAACACTGTGAACCTAAAAATTATTAAACGCATAGAAGAGAGAGCCCATTAATCAGACGGGATTGATTAAGTAGGCATTATTTACTTGAACTTCCAAGAATCATGCAATGAAGTCTATTCACAAAAGCTCCTAACATTTTATCCCATGGCTGCCATGTTTACATGAGTTGTCTCATGGACCAGTAACTGATGAAATAACATAACAGAATTTGCAATGGTGGAAAATAAGCAGCAGAATTTCCCAAACAGTGTGTCTTCAGACTGGTAGAATTTAACTTAATCTAAATGACAGGATGAAAACACTGGTATTCAGTGTTAAAGGTAAAGGTAGTCCCCTGTGCAAGCACCAGTGGCTTCCAAATCTGGGGTGACGTCACATCATGACATTTTCACAGCAGACTTTTTATATAGTCAAGTTTGCTGACAACAAAAATTATCCAGTTTCAAGCTTATGACCCGTTGGCATACTACCCCACAAAAATTGGCATATATAAATTCGAAATTCAAACCAGAATGCTGGAAGCAATGTAAGCAAGTAGGGTCATATATACATTGCTGGTTTTACTGTCCTAAGATATATTTATTTTGAAAGAAAATACTATACAAAACTACAGAAATTACAGGGATAAGAATACCTTTACTACCTGAATACAATCTGTTAAATCTTAGGAAACAGCCTAGGGTATCTGTAATCAATCTAAAAAGATTTACATTTCTATGCTATGCAGCAAAATTGGCAATTGCACACAAATGGAAAAACAAAGAAGCTCCATCCCTAAAGTTATGGCGTAAGTTATGGAATCTATATATAATGTTTAAAATAAGTGAACTAAATAATAGAGGTTTAGACTCATAATCAGAAGCATTTTTTACCATTTGGTATCTAGTATTGAAGTATTTGCAAAAAAATAGCGATATTCCCAAAAGTGTTATAACTTTTCAGTTATGGTAAATTTTTCTGTATATCTGTACTGATCATTAATTTTCCTTTATTATGTCTAGCTTCATTATCTCTGTTAGTTGATATAGAAAAAATGTTCAAAAAATGCAACAACTGGATTGTATATTTAACTTTGTTTTTAAAACCAATAAAAATGTTATTTAAAAAAAAAAACCCAAATTATCCAGGTTGATGGTTGAAAACTCAGGCAGACTGAAAACATCTCTTAAAAGGTTATCTCCAAACTTAGGTGAATTGGTAACAAACTGGAAAATGAGATTCAAAGTGAGTGTCAATTGATAAAACATTGGGCAAAAAAAAAAATCTTATTTCAGACTAGGGTAGCCAAGTCCAATTCAAGAAATATCTGGGGACTTTGGGGGTGGAGCCAGGAGACATTGGGGTGGAGCCAGGAACAAGGGTGTGACAAGCATAATTGAACTCCAAGAGAGTTCTGGCCATCACTTTTAAAGGGACAGCACACCTTTTTAAATGTCTTCCTTCTATAGGAAATAATGGATAGGGGCACCTTCTTTTGGGGCTCATAGAATTGGACCCCCTGGTCCAATCATTTTGAAACTTGGGAGGTACTTTGGGGAGAGGCACTAGATACTATATTGAAAATGTGGTGCTTCTACCTCAAAAAATAGCTCCCCCAGAGCCCCCGAAACCTCCAGATCAATTCTCCATTATACCCTATGAGAATCGACCTCCACATAGGGAATAATGAAGACGTTTCCCTCTCCTCCCCCCCCCCCCGTTTCTGGCGACTGAAGCGAAGGATTGGCCTCTCTACTCACGAGTTGCTGCCAGCTTCTTCACAGCAACACAGACACACCATCCCAAATTGAAGCCTTTCAATCAAGCTTCCGGAGGTGCAAAGGCACATGGTCAGCTGACTGGGGGCGGGAAGCAGCCTAGGAAAATGAAAGAACGGCTGCTGCGATCAGGGCTGGGTGGGAAGGGAAGGGCAAGGAGAAGCTGCTGCGATCTGGGGTGGGAAGGGAAGGGACGAGGAGAAGCATCGGGGATCGGTGGGAAGGGGCGAGGAGAAGCTGCTGGGATCGGGGCTGGGTGGGAAGGGCCGCCATTCCCCCTCCTCCCCCCCGCTTTCCGGATTTTTGGCAAGCGGGGGGGGAGGAGGCTCCAAATCAGGGGTCCCCCACCCAGGCGGGGGATTAAGAATAATGAAGATGTTTCCCTCTCTCCCTCCCCCCCCGTTTCTGGCGACTGAAGCGAGGGATTGGCCTCTCTACTCACGAGTTGCTGCCAGCTTCTTCACAGCAACACAGACACACCATCCCAAATTGAAGCCTTTCAATCAAGCTTCCGGAGGTGCAAAGGCACATGGTCAGCTGACTGGGGGCGGGAAGCAGCCTGGGAAAATGAAAGAACGGCTGCTGCGATCGGGGCTGGGTGGGAAGGGAAGGGCAAGGAGAAGCTGCTGCGATCTGGGGTGGGAAGGGAAGGGACGAGGAGAAGCATCGGGGATCGGTGGGAAGGGAAGGGGCGAGGAGAAGCTGCTGGGATCGGGGCTGGGTGGGAAGGGCCGCCATTCCCCCTTCCCCCCCCCACTTTCCGGATTTTTGGCAAGCGGGGGGGGATGAGGCTCCAAATCAGGGGTCCCCCACCCAGGCGGGGGATTTGGGAAGCCTATTTCAGACATACTGATAGTGTCTGAACAGGTCAGTGTTAATACCAAGTGTATTATCATTAAATAAGCGAGCAACGGATATTCCATATAAGCTATTAAGAAAGGACAAAATACAGATTAAAGGAAAGGGGTTAGCATTGTCTTTCATTTAGGATCTGACCACATTTGGGATGGTATATATGGTTCTAGATGGCCTATCTCAAAAATTACATTGTACGGTCAAAATAGTCAGAAAGTGCAATCAGCATTAGCTATGAAATTGATTACAAGTAAATTCACAAATACAGAAGTATTTCTTCATACATCAACAATGTTTGGAAATCGCTAACAGAAAATGTGGTAGATTGTCACTGGCTTACAAGATAGCTAAACAAAGCTTCCACATTCAGAGGCAAATCTGCAGTCCAAATTCTCTGCTCACGATCTGAGTTCGATCCTGGCGGAAGCTGGGTTCAGGTAGCCGGCTCAAGGTTGACTCAGCCTTCCATCTTTCCGAGGTCAGTAAAATTGCTGGGGGGGGGGGGGAAGTGTAGATGACTGGGAAGGCAATGGCAAACCATCCCATAAAAAGTCTGCTGTGAAAACGTCATGATGCGACATCACCCCAGATTCAGAAACCACTGGGGCTTGCACAGGTGACTACCTTTACCTTTAACACTGAATACCAGTTGCTGCTGAGATTGGGGGTGGAGACAGGAAGAGTTGATGCCTTCAAGCCTTGCTTGTAGGCTTCATAAGACCACCTGTCTTATCACTGTTGAGCACAACTGCTGGAAAACTTGATTTGTGAAGTGATGCTTTTGTTACTTTTTATTGAGGGCTGATGTTCCATGTTTGATTGCCTATTTGATACTTTTATATTCTACCGAATCCCTAAACCTTACATATTTAAAATGTGTAGATGCAAGAAAGGATCCACACCATCAAGGGACTCTCTGGCACCTATTTGGCAGTATACAATTCTATCCTTATACATTGTATTTCTACTCTTTGCTGCTAGAAACAAATGATGGAAACAGCTATATTGGGCTGCAGATATATGGCAGCGCACATGCACACACCAGTTTGTAATGTATTGTTTTGGACTGGGATGCCACCTGCCAAAATGAGCACAAGATGCGTTCAGGTACTGTCATGCCAGCCAAAAGGAATGAGATGCAGAACATCAGCTGCCTTCAGCCAAGAGGAATATTGGGGTGGGGGAAGTTATACATTTTTAATTAATCAATATACGCTGAATGACTGATCAAGGTAAAATTCAGACCCAGATTGCCTGAGGCTACCAAAAGGCA
Organism: Heteronotia binoei; assembly: GCF_032191835.1. Classification (NCBI taxonomy): domain Eukaryota; kingdom Metazoa; phylum Chordata; class Lepidosauria; order Squamata; family Gekkonidae; genus Heteronotia; species Heteronotia binoei. Next base: position 105,569,346 of record NC_083229.1, read on the forward strand.
ATGTACATGGTTAAAAATAATTAAAATGGCAGCTGCATTTAACACAAGTCATTCAGTTTATTAAAAAGTATGCCACTTGGTCAGAAGGGACAAATCTTCCAAAACTGGGCCCTATTATTTTGGGTACTTTCAGACAAATGTGCAAAAGGAAGTGCCATTTGATTCATACCTCAGCAACACCTGGATATGAGCATCTGCCTGGAAACTTTTGCTACTATTGATGTCTTTGAAAGGCAGGTGTACTCACTCCTAAACTACATGCTGGGGTACACAGTGAGGCTAAGAACTGTGTTGCAAGATGTACATTAATGGCTCACAGAAATTTAATTCATTAACTCTTTCTTTTTGGGGGGGGGGGGTTTACCACATGGCACAGGGCTTGGGGATTTTAGTATTTGCATTGCAAAAGGGAAATTCCTGCTATATCTCTGCATGGTTTACTGCTGCCTTTTTCTGATCCACCTCCACTGGTATTTGGGGGCAAGTGTCAGTGGTATTTCTCCAGAGATGCACTGGATCATTCAACTGCAGCAGTATGCTATGCCTTTAGAGGAGACTGTCTGTTGCATCAATGCACGGGCCACTGCTCCTGGGCTCATCGTCTTCTTTTCAGTAGGTCCATCCAAATAAAACCTAAGAGCTGATTTTTTTTTTTTACCTGAGAGCTTTAATTCTTGGTTTCAACTCTAAAAAGATAACTATGCAAGACCGAATAATGCCTATGATTTTAATTCTGAAAAAAAGTATGTTTCAGCTTTCAGAAAAGAAACAAGTACGATGTAAATCTAACATAATGAAAACTACTATTTGTTATTCAAATACAGGGCTTTTTTTGTAACAGGAACTCCTTTGCGTATCAGGCCACACACCCCTGATGTAACCAATCCTCCAAGAGCTTACAGGGCTTTAAGTACAGGGCCTACTGTAAGCTCCAGGAGAATTGGCTACATCAGGGGTGTGTGGCCTAATATGCAAAGAAGTTCCTGTTACAAAAGAAGCCCTGTTCAGATCCAATCCTGGCAGCTGCTAGTCCATCTCAAGGAGTTCCAAGTGGACATGGCCTTCTTCGACCTACCATGCTATTGGCAGAATGACTGCATGACCGGCGTGAAACAGCTGTTTGCCTGAAAAGTGATGGGAAATACCACCTCTTCAGATTGCTGAAGTCCTAAGGTTTCAAACTAAAACACGACTATCAGAGGTGGGTTTTGGTTTTGGAGGGTTTTTTTGCTTTTTTCCAACATTTACAACCACAATTTGTTTGCTCTTCCTATTTTTTATGAACACTATACAGGCCTTTATTACCACTTCACCAAGGAAGAGTAACATGCCTCTAACAGATCTAACTTGGTACCAATGGTTGAAGGAAACAGACTTTTGGCCTCAGCCCTACTTGGTTGTCAGTGAGAGTGAACAATTCCAAGCTTCAAGGAGGAAAAAGCATTTTTCTGGCAGATGAGAGTTAGTCGTTGGGGCCAGAGCCAGGAGTTAAGCAAGTGAACGGTAAGGAAACAGAAAAATTCTCTCCCCATGAAAGACTCTTCCTTGCTCACCAATAAATGCATCTTCATCTTTCAGTTTCCATTTTCTGATGATCTAATACAGCAGAAAACACCACAAGACACATGGAGAGGCAACTGTATAATACAGAGCCTGCTGGATGGCAAACTTGCAGGTTATTTGCTAATCTCAGCTTTTTAGGCATCTGTACTCCCACTAACATAGGCACATGAGAATTTTTACATAACCTCTGCCAAGAGAGAAAGTCTGTGAAAAGGTCTTAAGGTTCACTGAAAGGGGGAAAGCAGCTTGTCCTTCATCCACTGTTCATGCCCAACTGCAGCACAGTTCAGTAGTTCACTCTGTAGTCCAGAAATGTTTGAAAGTCAACAACTAGTCCAAAGGAGATATGCAGTACCAGGCAACAAGGTAGTCCTTTAACACCGTGCAATCCAAATGTGCCATAATAAAAAATGATTAGCATGAATCAACTACAGTTAACAAGTCTTAGCAGATGCCTTACTGGTTCAAAGGCAAAGTCTGGGAAATCCTGCAAATCGAAAAAGAATATTATTTCATACACAGAGAAAGAGAGACAAATAATAGATTCAGAGATCAAGGCATTTGGATGCATTCTTCAAATCTCTCTTTTCCAAAAAAATTAAGACGACGAATAGCAATACATTTTTAGCGTGCCATTTCTCCATACAATAACCTCTTACAACAAGTGCTCAGGTACACAACAGAAACAGTGTCAACTGCAACACCAACATTAACTGTGTACTGAAAATTTCAGAATTATTCTTTTAGATTGGATTGTGTCTTGATTTTAGCTAACAACAGCTTTTTAAAAAACCCTGAATATTCTGGCTCGCATTTAAAAATGGAAAATCTTTTGGCCAACATCACTACAAGACAGCATATTAGGTTTTATGTGCAAAACAAGTCATAGAGAACTCAGAACTAAACTTCAGAATTTAAAACATAAATAGTGCCCTTGTCGAGACTTCAGAGCAGTTCGAAATAGTACTCAGGTGAGTTCCATGAAGTCAAGCTAAATTTTATGTCATACCCCAAAAGACAAAGAACCATATGCCCTCTATTTCATATTTTGAACAAAGGCAGGAACCCCGAGCAGTGTTTGGATAAGGAAGAAGATACCAACAGCTGCTGCTGAAATAGATGGTACATAATGCACAAAGTGCTATACGAAATTAAAATCATGCAGCAACAAGGAGATTGCCTTTATTTGTAAGCCAGAACATTTTCCGCCAAAATATTCCGTTCCACGCTCAAAAAAGCATGCAGTCTGCTAAGTTACCTCAGCTCACCATCTCCTACCTGCCAAAGCGTAATTTTGAAAGGAGAAAGAGCAGCAGCTTCAGGATAAGAATTTTTTCTTATGTCCCCCCTTCAGAACTAGAGACAACTTTTACAACCTGAGGAGTATAAAATATATATATCTGTACATATATATACATGCCATACCTTGGGGGTTTTGGTAAGATGACACACCAAGCCTTTACGGTAAATAAAAACATAACTGCATGGTGCACTCTACTTCCAGCTTATCTGTGAGAACCGCAAGCTAACATGGACCGTAACAAGAGAAAACGTATCCTGCTCTGATTGGACAGAGAAAGAGCCCAATCTGCAGCACGTTGCTAACATCCTAACGCGAGGGAGCTTTATTTGGACACAGCCCTTTTTCTCGTGAATAAACGCTTCCCAAGACTGTCTGTGATGCAGCACAGCATTGATTCCCCCCCCCCCCCGGTGTTTTGATAAGTGCAGGAAATGAAGGCCTGATTTTCATAGAAGTTTCATTCTCAGTCTGAATTTTCTAATAATACTGCAATGAGCAGGTCAGGCTAATACCCTGCATCTCAAGCAACATGTCAGGTAGCTCTTTATAATTCAGTCAAGCAGACTTACTAGGCAAGACAAAATGATTCACAAAAACAATGAAGTAAATCAATAAGGTAACTGTATCTGTCTGGATGTTTACACAGGCTTAAAGCATGCAAGGCACTTAAAAAAAATGTATAGCACCCTCATTAGGACTTTGCCTCCTCTTTATAGATGCCACCTAGGAAAACGTGAGCTAACCGCAGTAATGTAAAAGACAGTTTGTGGAGCTACAAGGTAATTCCACATTTGATCTATTAAGTGACAAAACTGAAAATTAAATCTAATAAAACTTAATCTTTTTACCTAGTGTCACTGTATTTGTGGGGGAAGCGCTTCAGTCATAGTAATGCTACACATAGCACAGTTAAACAGTGCCATCTTCTGGCAAATACCACTACTGCATTCAAAACCAAGGAAAAGGCTGATACCAAAGCTTCATAAAGCAGAAGCAGGCTACCCAATTACACCTAAATGTTCCCATTAAGCTTAATGTTCCCCTTAAACTAAATATTTATTAATGCAGCCTTTATCAGCAACAAGGCTAGAGATGGAAATTTACAAGTTACTCTAGAAAGAACCCCATGGCGCAGGATGTTAAAGCTGCAGTACTGAAGTCCTAAGCTCTGCTCACAACCTGAGTTCGATCCCTGGTGGAAGCTGGGTTTTCAGGTAGCTGGTTCGAAGTTGACTCAGCCTTCCATCCTTCCGAGGCCGGTAAAATGAGTACCCAGCTTGCTGGGGGGAAAGTGTAGATGACTGGGGAAGGCAACGGCAAACCACCCCGTAAAAAGTCTGCCATGAAAACGTTGTGAAAGCAGCGTCACCCCAGAGTCGGAAACGACTGGTGCTTGCACAGGGGACCTTTCCTTTCCTAGAAAGAATGTGTACTTTGGTGTCCCGAACAGGGATGGGCACACACACCTTATCATAAACCTAATTTTGTGATCAACATCATTTGTTGGGACAAACCTAATTTTGTGATGAATGCTGTATCACTGAAATAAATGCAAGACATTTTTCATTTCCCACCCTGCTTCCAATCCAGAAACAGTGAACTAGAGGCATGGACTTGATTTGCAAACAGCACCCACTTGCAAAAGCCATTTAAAGGGCTTTTGCAAGATCTCCCCTCCCCCCCATTCTTCTGGTCCTGGAGAGCTGCCACCTGCAGAAAGGATGGAGGAACCCCACAAACCAAACCAGTTTGGTAAAGAGGGAGGTTTGTGGTTGTATGACCTCACAAACCACGAACCAAGACGAACCTCCATTTCCCCGATTTCTGCCCATCCTTCGTCCTGATCCCTTAAACATGGTAGGTAGGCATGGAATGTGCCAGTTCCCAGAATAACTCAGATGGCTGTCACGTGTGGTTTATGAGTGACTGCCGGTTGTGCCTCATGTCATTCAAATATTAGTAAAGCAGAACATAGTAGAGCCAACTGTCGTAATGCATTATACATGAAGCTGCCATCAAGAAGTATTGTAAAGTTGCAGCTGGTGCAAAACAGGCATAGACCATCACAAGAAGATTGGAACTCAAAACACTTGTAGCAGCAGCCTAGTAGTTTCTAGATCCAATTTAACCAACTTTACTAAGAGTAAATATTCAGTGGCCTAGATTTACAGTTCTTTACAGAGTTTCACTGGACCCTCCCACCTCACAAAGAGAGGCTTTGCCAACCGTTCCTTCCTTTAGAAAGGATAAATTCAGGTAGATAGCCATGCTGGTCCACACCAATAGAACAAGTCAGAATCCAATGGCACCTTTAAGACCAACAAAAAAAATTATTCATGGTGTAAGCTTTTGTGTGCATGCACATAGCCTTGGATGATCAAAACATTTAGAGATATGGCTATTTTGCTGCTGAACTCATAGACTTATCATAGCCTCCTCCTTCATTTTACAAAGAATTAGAGCTGCCAGGCACCTTGATATAGCAGAATTCCTGCTAGCAGATCCCTTCCCCTACCCCCACTGCTGCTTGGAGGCCAGCAGGGAGGAAATAAGGCAAAACGCACCATTCTCAGCAGCTTGATGTCATTTCCAGGGCCAACCCAGAAATGTCGTCACGCAGCTCTAAGGATTCAGCCGAAGCTTTATGTTGAAACAAAGTTTACACTGAATGTGACATCACTTCCAGGTTCACCCCAGAAATGAATGACTTACCATCTATTCAACTATGCCTCCCATGTCCTGCTCACCAGATGCCAGTAGCCAGCTGGTAACCCTTTCAAGAATGTCAATGTTTTTTGCTATTGTTTCATAATGCTTTAGGAGAGCAAGCGGGCCATTTACAATGCCCGTATACGATATACAATATTGCTTTCCACGTAGGGAGGCAAGGATTAAAAACGGGGGGGGGGAGTGGTTTTCAAGATTTTCCCTTCTGGGAGGACAAAAACTGGCAAATAGAAAGTGTGTAGTTGGGGCGGGGGTCTGTGAAGATGTACACAGACATGTACTTACTGAGGAAGACCTCTTTTTAACTTCCTCTTCCTCCAAGCCAGCAAAAGTAAGGCATGTACTTCTTTTAAAACGACAAAGAAAGGTATTTATTTAAATGTCTGGTGCTCATGCCTGGCCTGTACTCGCCTAGATCCCTGCTGGCAACAGCGGGACCATCCCTCACAGACAAACTGGCAGGCGCTCACCCAAGGCCAGGAAAAGCGCCACCAGTTCAGCTACCAGAAGGAGAGCTAAGCTGGGAGGCGTCAGAAGCTGCCAAAGTCAGCCTTGGTTCATCCCAATGAAGCCAATGATGTTTTCAGCCAATGATGGCTGGGCAATACACACTCTAGCCAAAAGTAGGCCCCAGATACCCTCTAAGACTGCCAGGGAACTGGAGCCCACTCCTGGGAACAACAACAGCCTTGCCAACATGTCCCACAGCAGCCCAGACAAGAGGCAAGGATAAAGGAAGGACAAGCCATGGGCTGCAATGGAGATAATCCCTCATCCGTAAGAGGAAATGGAGGAGCCAGGGTTTGGAGGGAGGGATTAAGAAACAGGTACAGCTAGGAAGGAGTGAGCACTTGCCCCACCTATTACTCCATATTGGCCAGAAAAGTTGTCAAAGCCCAACAAGCAGGGCCAGGATTTGACCTAGGGAAGGAGGGACAGACACCCTTCCTAAGGGAAGCTCCAGGGACAGGACAGGCAGGAAAAATGGGGATAGGACTTCCTGCTGAAAGAGAGATAGCTGTCCAAGGAAGTGAACAGGGTAAAGCTGGTGCAACCTCCTCTTCCCCCTATTCTGAGGACTGAAGGAGCTTCTTCTAGCATGAGCCAAAGTGGAGGAAGGAAGGAGGGCAGGGGCATTACTGGAAGACAAGGAACATTACTGAAAGGAAAAGGAAAAGGAGAAAGCTAGGAAGGAATTTGAAAAAGTCAGAAGTAAAATTGCAAAGCTACGCCTTGACCTCGCTTCAGCCTGTTGAATGTGATATTGGAGAGCCAGTTTGGTGTAGTGGTTAAGTGTGCGGACTCTTATCTGGGAGAACCGGGTTTGATTCCCCACTCCTCCACTTGCACCTGCTGAGATGGCCTTGGGTCAGCCATAGCTCTGGCAGAGGTTGTCCTTGAAAGGGCAGCTGCTGTGAGAGTCCTCTCCAGCCCCACCCACTTCACAGGGTGTCTGTTGTGGGGGAGGAAGGTAAAGGAGATTGTGAGCCGCTCTGAGACTCTTCGGAGTGGAGGGCGGGATAGAAATCCAATATAATCTTCTTCTTCTATATTGGCCCAGTCACGGCTTTTCTTCCTTCTTCTCAGACAATGGGTCAGGCAGGGGAAAAGGACAAGGAGAAAGGGAAGTGGCTGGTTTCCCACCTGCTTCTGAAACTGAAAGTGATGCTACTTTTGGGCATGGGGAAGCAAAGGTTCTGGGGCTGCTGGGGCACAAGCTGGGATGATCACCAGGGTTTGAGTAACACCAGGTCTTCAATATCTATTTTCCTTTCTGAGATCAAAGGAGGAAGGGAACTGTGCCCTCTGAGGGCAACAGAGTGATATCTCACAGAAGGGCTTAATCTTGAGCTTCCTCTACTCTCTTTCTATGGCAACATGGCAGTTGTGCCAGTGCAATATCTTAAATCTATGTTTCTACACATTTTGTGTTCGATGTGAGGCCCAGGAGGAGGTAATAATTCTGTGTATACCTGTGGCTTCCCTGAGGCATGCATTAGCTTGTTCTATTTTCATGATCTGCATGAAGGCCTACGCACTTTGGTATTAGAGGATATGATGTTTTAATCGTATTTACCATATGTATTACTGTGAGCTGCCTTAAGTTTGATACACACACAAACTAGGAAGGGGGGGCGGAGCTTCTACTAGACAAAAATTATAATGAAGAACAAATGCCCTGTAATATAGCTCCTATAGTTTCCCACAATTACATTTGTTCTAATTGGCTGGATGTTTAGTCAGCACATTTTCCAATGTACCACAGCAGTAGTCCCACAAGATTTCATTTGTAGTTGTATTAGAACCTTTTAAAGGCACCCACTTTAATGAAATTCTGAAACGAGGAGTAAAACCCCTGAATATGCAATTGATAATTGTTAAATCTACCTTTCAAGAGTTCAGAATAGAGCTCAGAAGTGTTCACTTATACTGAAGCATTCAAAATGAGGAGCATATTCTCCCTAATTCATATAAATTATCTTGTGAACAACTGAAAGTCGAGACAAAAAGGTCCCTTTTAAGGTAATGCATTCAACTGGCTGTTCAATGTAAATATTTGTTTTAGGTATATTGATAAGTTCACCATTTTAACTCAACTGGCAAAAAAAAAAATATTCCTACAAACTCTGCACAGAACAGAACATGCCACAAGAAAGAAACTAGGTTTTAAAAGTTAACTACAATTTAGGATTCTAGCACAGCAAAAGAAAATGGCATAGAATACATGAGCAGGGATGGAGGTTTTTGCCCCTGAACTCCAGCCAATGAACTTTCAAGGCCCGAAATGTTTAAAAATATACGAGCAGCCAAGAGATCTGTCTTGCATTAAAAACCAAGCAAAAAAACTCCCTGCTCCTTTATATTGCAGTACTGTGTAGTAATCAACAGCAATTCACTCTTGGCTGGATGAAGTCAAAAAGCTATTTATAGCCGTCCAAGACAAAGTTGCTCCGCATTGAAAGTAGACTCCAGTGCCAAGGATTTGACATACAAGACAAATGTCAGTGTCTTCTGCTCAGTGGGAGTCTCTCCCTCTTGCTCTTACACAAAATAATGCTTCATTGTGGTAGGGCAGAAAAGCCAAAATATTCACAAGCATGCTATTGAGTGCAAGCTCCAACTATATTCATCCTGTACTGGCAAGGTATCTTTGGTCCTCGATGAGCCCTCCCATCAGCCCTTCAACAACACTTAGCTGACCTTCCATCACTACTTGGAAGAAAGGAGCCGGGGAAGATTCCAAAACCCAAAAATGTCTGATGTGTATGTTATAATGAAGATTGCATTTGAAAGAAATATTATTACCAACACAGCAGTTTTGATGATGTACCTTGATGCAGAATCCAAAAAAAAATTTCTGAAAAGTTACACAATATGTCAAGTATACGGAACAACCCAACTTCATAGGTATTCATAACATGCAGCAGTTTGCTCACATCTGGATGCTGCAAGTTATTCTGCGTATTCTGACAACAGCATAAACTTGAGATCCATCGGTATTTACAAGTTTCACAGCCATCCTAGTTCAATTTGTTTAAATACATCCAGCAAAACTGCCAACAGTGATCTCTTGCTACTAATTAAAGGTATCGATTCCTTTCTCATTTGCTTTGATTCCTCTCCCCCACATCCAAGTTTTGATTCTGATACCATCCAGATTAATTGCAACCTATTAATCTGCAACCTATTAACCTATTAATTGCAACCTATTAACCTATTAGCCTGACCTGGATAATCCGGGCTAGCCCAATCTCATCAGATGTTAGAAACTAAACAGAGTTGGTTTATTTGGATGGGCAACCACCACAGAATATCAGGTTCACCACACGGAGGCAGGCAATGGCAAACCACCTCTGAACATCTCTTTCCTTGAAAACCTGAGAGATTTGCCATAAGTCAGCTGTGATCTGATGGCAAAAGCAACAAAACAAAATTAGATGGCCTATCCTTAAGACAGATCTCAAAAGGCTGACAATGTGAATCTAATTCCACATTTGATCTATTAAGTGACAAAACTGAAAATTAAATCTAATAAAACTTAACGTGAATCTAATACTGGCCAGCATTCAGTTTCAAACCAAGAGTCCTAGAAGGACGCACAGGGTGAATCTTCTTGTGTTTCAAAACAGTAACACTTAGCTCTTGTATGTACTATCTTTCACTGACCAAACTAGATCAAAACTCATTGGATTCCCCCCTATAGGTGTAGACCTCTGCACCGTATTCCATGTCAGTCCCAAGAGTCTCCAAAGCCTCAGGAGAGGTTTGGGGCACAAGAGAGGTACAGCAGAAAGGGGCAAAAAGGAATGGATCATAAGTATCATTGGCCAACTATCTGAGAGCAATTTAACATTAAAATATTATAACGAAATGGTGCAGCCTAAGATGTACTGGCCTTTAAACTATTCTAATTAAAAGGGAAGCATGGGTGTGGCTTACTAGCAATTCAGATTCAAGATCGTGCATGCAGGCTTCTAGGCAAAGCACACTTAACAGCATTCTGCCCAAACCCCAATACTCAAGTACCATAGGGCTTTAACAAAAAAAAATTATGTTACAAACAGACAATGCGTATAGGTTCTAATTCTGTAACTGGAAAAAGTCACATATGATTACCCTCTCTAAAATCAACAGGAATTAACACCACAGGCACTCAAGCCCATTACCAGTCACAAAAGAACTACAACAAGAACAGGATCAGCTGAATCCCCATGATATAAGCAAGGGGGAAAATGGCTGCAAATAAATGGTTTGACTTGAGATGAAACCCAGATTAACCATGACTTCAGTAATTTGGAATGCATGGCTGGTAATCCCAAAATTTCATAATAAACGATACCCTTGAAAAAAAATCCAATGCTGCCACCTACAGTTGCCAAACATATACGCAGTTTCACTAATGTTAATAATCCAAACAATCCTTATTCACTTTCCTTTAGTTCTACTGGTAGGCTATCATTCTTAATTTTTAAAGTATGTGTGCAATGTATCATTTCCTGATGCCAATAGATTTTCAGAAGAATGTTGTCCTGAAGACAAATGCCAGTAAGTAGGATCATGGAAAAAAGCCATGAAAAACTATTATCCAGTAATAAAATGTTGGCAGAAATTTTAAAAAGCAACAAAAGAAAATAGCATTATAAAAGGTCACTTGGATTCATTCGCATCAACCCCTCTGAAGAGGCCATGAAAAAAACCATTCAGTATGAAGTTTAAGCTCGTAACAGTGAATTTGCAGGTACTTCTGCCTGCAAAAAGACAACCTTTTCTGGTATTCCTTCTCCCATATTACCATTTCATGGACCCCCCCCCCCGGTATGATTTCAGAGGAGATGGTAAGCTGAAGTGCAAGACAATGGACATTGGAATGTTTTCTGCAATTACTGCTATATTTGCACAAAGTTGGGATCCAAGTCAACATCCACTCCTGAGCTTCATTTACTTAGATACACATACAAATTTAACACAAATAATATATTTCCAAATACGGAAATATAATATACTGAAAATACGATTGAATAATACTGGTTTGGCTTCAAAAGGCTCCTAGGCACAAATAGCCCCTGTCAACATGAAGCACATTCTGCAACACATACAAGGTCTAGACATGGCTTACTTTTAATTTTTATGTATTTCTCCTCAACACAATGCAGCAGGATCATTCATCTCAATGTCTCTACACTGAAGGGTCAAGTTACAGATATCACTGGTTTTCTTTAAAGCTCTCCCTTAGATAAGTATTGGCATGTATCCCACCACTCCACAAAGCAAAGTTTGAAGCCTTCCTCCAGCCTAAAGTAAATTCCTCAAACAGAAGAGCCGTAAGTTGGAAGGTCTTCTGGCCTATGGTAGGATACTTACCATTGGATCTATGCATGTAAAGGACATACAACAATCTAAGTGTTACATCTGCATCACCAGACAGAACCCTCCTTAACCTCAGGTCATTCTTCTGTGCTGTTTTTCTGAACAACCTGAAAACCTGATGTTTAAGAATGGTCAGCAAATTTTTTGCTCTTGTCAAAGGACATTTATTTCATACTTTAGGCTAAAGGAAACATGAATGCTGACACCCTATGAAAAATGAAATTCAAATTTAAAAGCATCTTGTGTTCAGGGGCTGAATTGTGGCTACCAAGAGTCAGACCAAACAACAAAGTCCTTCAGTAAAAAATCCAGGTTCTTACTTTAAGGAGAAGTGCTCCACAATTGAGGGGCAACCACCAAGAACGCCTTTCTATGAGTTCTTGCTATTTGGAGATGGAGGAAGAAGAAAAGAGTTGGTTTTATACCCCGCACTTCACTATCTGAAGGCCTCTCAGAGCGGCTTACAATCACCTTCCCTTCCTCTCCCCACAACAGACACTCTGTGAGGTAGGTAGGGCTGAAAGAGCTCAGAGAACTTCTCTTGAGAGAACTGTGACTGACCCAAGATCACTCAGCTAACTTGAAGTGGAGGAGTGGGGAATCAAGCCTGGTTCTCCAGATTAGAGTCCAATAGTCTTAACTACCACACTACACTGGCTCTCATGTTGCACAGTCAGGAGGACACTAATGTTGTACAGTCAAGAAGGCATTCTCATTTGATCTTAGGGAACAACAGAGTCAATACATAGTTTTGCTTTTGAATTAATAAGCAAGCAGAAAATTGTGGTTTTTTTCACTTGGAGATTAAATACACTGCAACATTCTTCTATGTTTGTTTACACTCCCTTTTACTTTAAGAGTTAGCTGCTGGAAAAAACCTGCCGAAGAACAAAAAGACCCAGTTATATAGGGTGCAGTCTCTTTTCAACTATATGTTCACAAGCTTGACTCACCTTTATATATACACTACACAACAAGTGTTCACCTGCTTAGTCACATGAATAACCAAGATACGGCTAGTTACAACAAAAGCTCGCTTATTTCTAGGCCATAATGGCATGTATTCCTGGACTTAGTAGGAAATTCTTCATTCTTTGATCTTTAACAAGAATCGCCATGGAAGATAAATGTCCAAGCCTCTTCACTTGGAACAGGCCATTTCTCTTTTTTATTTGTATCAGAAGTAATAGCTTCATAAATTGTATGCTTTGAGTCCGTTCAAGTCTAGTTCAGGACAGAAGAAGAGAGCCAGTTTGGTGTAGTGGTTAAGTGTGCAGACTCTTACATGGGAGGTCCGGGTTTGATTCCCCACTCCTCCACTTGCACCTGCTAGCATGGCTTTGGGTCAGCCATAGCTCTGGCAGAGGTTGTCCTTGAAAGGGCAGCTGCTGCGAGAGCCCACTCCAGCCCCACCCACCTCACAGGGTGTCTGTTGTGGGGGAGGAAGATAAAGGAAATTGTGAGCTGCTCTGAGACTCTTCGGAGTGGAGGGCGGGATATAAATCCAATATATATATTAAAAAAAAGTTGGCATGCTGCTCCCAGAGAATGAAATCAGGGTCTGGTATGCCCAAGCAGCACTAAGCATTCATGTCCAACAGCAGATCCTGGGCCAGCAAGCATTCTCCAAGTTAACAGAGGTGATTTTTTAAAAATGTTTTATTAGAATCATAGAGTTGGAAGGGACCTCCAGGGTCATCTAGTCCATCCCCCTGCACAATGCAGCAAACTCAAACACCTCCCCCTAAATTTACAGGATCTTCATTGCTGTCATAGCCTCTGTTTAAAAACCTCCAAAGGAGAGCCCACCACCTCCCGAGGAAGCCTGTTCCACTGAGGAACTGCTCCAAGGGTCAGGAAGTTCTTCCTAATATTGAGCTATAAACTCTTTTGATTGAATTTCAACCCATTGGTTCTGGTCCTACCTTCTGGAGCCACAGAAAACAATTCCACACCATATTAGAGTGTAGCTTTCTCCAGTCACTAAAGCATCAGCCAACCTGGCTTTCTTTTACTCAGTCTCAGTCTGACCACAATCAACGCATTAATAAAACACAATGCCCTGTTCCAACAGATCAGGATACACACATTATACAATACCTCTTCGTACAACTTCTGCCAAATTTGCTCTTAGCGGAAAATCAGTTTCCTACTATGGCCAGGATAGAGCACACAACACGCTTCTGGCAGCTCATTAACACCTGCTTCTGTCATCAGAAGCTAAAAATGATGTTCAAAATAGGTATCGCCACAGGATGTTAACCGAGCAGACTATGAGGTCATAGGTGTTAACTTGAAAATATACATATCTGGGTCTTATTTTCCACAAAAAATGGCAAAACCATCACTGCCACTGGCACCCAACATTTGTTACTTTCCAGAATGAAACATACAATTTAATGTTTCAGTGAAAAAGTGCCTCTTCTAACAAGCAGTCAGTCATGCTAAGTGTTTGATGAGATATAACACTCCAAAATGAAATGTCTGGAACCTACCTGAAGGTTTCTCCGCTTCAGGGGGGCGAAATCATCCAAATTAGTTGATTCACACCCAGCTCCAGGCAAGGCTATGCAAAATTTCTTGCAAATCTCTCCTGGTTGGATTGACTGACCCTCCAGTCTTAGTATTTTATTTATTTTATTCAATTTTTATCCAGCCCTCCCCCATAAGCAGGGCTCATATATGGAAGATTTTATTCCCATTCAAAAAACAGAGCTGAGCTGGAGCTTCCTGCCAGAGCTGCTGAGCTATCCAGAGTGGAGGGTCAGCTGATGGAACCAGGTAAAGCTTGCAAAGGAAACTGCAAAGCACCGGCCTGCATCTGGAAAAGGTGTGACCTAACCAATCTGGATGATTTCCCCCACTGAAGGAGAAGTTCAAGTTGACATTCATTGGAGGAAAAAATGTAAAACGAAGGCCATGAAAGTTAACTCAAGATCTTTCTCGCCTACCCTAACTCCTGGGCACCTACCACCCAAATCTGTACTGGTAAAAGCCATATTGGCTGATGCAGCTGAAAGAAGGGTGTGCGAAAGAGGTGACTGACGGCTTTTCTCCATGCAGTGAGAGAGTGGAGTGTCCAAAAAAAGTGTTATGCACTCTTAGATCTGAGACAGAAGCATACACTGGGAAGAGTTAAAAAATAATGTTGGGGGCGTGGCATCGCGCGCAGAGGAGATGGATGCCTGAAAACAGCTCCGAACTTACCCCCGCTAACCCCACTCATTAAAGCGCCCAGTGTTGCTTTCACTTCCTTTTTTTTTTTCTTAAAGTAGTATGGGAACAACAGATGGTCAAAAATCCAGACCAAAAAGAAACACAAAGAACTCTGTAAAAAATTATTTCCCCAAAAAAACCCAAGGCTAAGGCCTCGAGAAAGACAAACTTCCCAGCAGGCAAGATGGCGGCAGAAGGCGGGAAAACTGCAATGGATGAGCTAGCCTCATTTCGCTCGGAGGTAATGGAAGCCTTTCAAAAACTTGAACAAAACATGACTGATAAAATCTCTGCCATGATCCAGCCTTTATCTGCCCAAACGGTGGAATTTAAAACATCTTTGGAGAAGGTGGCGGAGACGGCAGACTCTGCTTTTAATATGGCGAGTGTGTCGCAGGAGGATGCACAATATTTTTATAAACGAGATGAATGGGCCACTGATAAGATCATTGCACTGGAAAATCAACTGAAAATGGGGAACGTTAAAATTCGGGGTCTCCCTGAGAATTCTGCCTTCCCCTCTGACCTCAAAACCCTTATATCCTCCTGGCTATCAAAAGCAATGGGTTTTTCCGAAACTGACCTTTATGCCTTGGAGGCTGCATATAGAATTGGTTCAGTGTGCAGACAAAGATCGTCGCTGCCTAGGGACATCCTAGTTCAATTTGCATCCAGCTCCGTTAAAGCTAAACTTTTACAAAAAGCCTGGGCTATAAATCCACTTATGCTGGGAGACCACAAAGTGCAACTCCTGCAAGATCTGTCGTCCGAAACCTTGCAAAGGCGAAGGAATTTGAAACCAATCACAGAAATTCTGAACAAGGAAAATATCAGATATCGTTGGTTTGCTTCGTACCAACTGCAAGTTACAGTGCAAGGTCAGTCGTTTTTGGCTGGGGATCTAGATTCAGGAATTTGTATGCTGCGTCGCTTAAATCTTCCTATTTCCAACAGCCTTCTGGAAGCAGCCTCTCAAGTCCAATCATTATCTTCTGACACTAGATGGCGTCATGTGCCTATGAATCGTCCTGATCGACCTGTCTCCCCTAGAAACTAAGCGGCTGGATCTGATTATATGCTGAAAACTGTCTATGTTGGACCCTTTTCTCCGTTTTTTTTCTCCGGGTTTTTTTTCCAGGCAAAGACTGAAGTGCTGTTACACTAGAAGTGCCTAAGTATAATCCTGCCATTTCCTAAATAACTGTGTCGGTTATTTTGTGTTTGTTGCATAGCATGCTTATATGAGAACGTGTCTTTTGGGGGGGGGAGTGTAACACTATAAATGAGGGGGAAATGCTATTTTAAACCAACTAGCTAAATGAAATTTTCTTGGATACATGTGAATGCTTGGGTTGAAAGATGGTGGGATCTGAAATGCAGGGTTTAATCAGTGGGTGGCATTAAGACTTTGATTGGGGAAGTTTGGCTGTGGGTGTGTGTGAATTAGAGAGAGAGGAATGAAAGGTGTGACTGGGATTGTATAACATCATAGTGACCTAATGAACTTCTAAACCCTTATTTAATGCTTTATTAATTATTTACTAATTGTTGGTAGTGAGTGGATGTGTGAGACAGATTAATAGTAGGTTTGGTGTGAGTGAGACAGATAGTGTACTGTTCTCTGAATGCTTGGAGATTAGTTTCCCTCATTATTATTTCTGGCTTTATATTTTTACAATTGCTTAAATGAAAGTGTGGAGTTTGTGTAAGTTTGTATTTGAACGTGGTTGTGTTACTGTCAAATGTATTGGAAGGAGATATAGTATTCCCTTTTTTTTGTCTTAGGGCAGACTTTTAGTAAACCTGATGTAAAGGTATTTCTAAGTTACTTATTATTATGATTTAAGATGTACTCTATGTCTGCTTTAGCTTCTTAAATTTTACAATAATTCTGAGGAAGAGACTAGAGGAGGATATATAAGTTACATCAATCTGCCTATTTATATTTTCCCAAATATCTGTATTTTTGTTGGTAAGAGGAACAGATCATACTGTATGTGGCTTTTTGGTTATTTTAATCTTGATTTGTTCACCTCTAATTGGCCAGTTATTATGAAAAGTTCTTTATGCTAGGCTTTGCGTAATTATGCCTACAAATTTCAATTACGCTGGGCTGAAATTGATAATGTTATTTATTATCACTTTTGGTGGGGGGGGAATGGAGTTGTTCAGTTTTAT
This sequence comes from Heteronotia binoei, assembly GCF_032191835.1. Classification (NCBI taxonomy): domain Eukaryota; kingdom Metazoa; phylum Chordata; class Lepidosauria; order Squamata; family Gekkonidae; genus Heteronotia; species Heteronotia binoei. The sequence continues at coordinate 105,586,201 of NC_083229.1, forward strand.
ACAGAGCTCCTTTTGGTAGTTGCTATCAGTTCTGCGGTGTCTCAAGTTGTGAGACTTACTGCTTCAAATTCATTTTTCTATGCAAATATTTGTTGTTTTCCCAGTCTTGGGTTAACAGAGCTGGTGGGTGAGTTAGTGGCTAGTGATTGTAAATGCTAAACCACTGGAGTTGGTTGTGACTGATTTTTGTTTATGTTTTGGGCAGCGTAACTGTACAGTATTACTATGCTTTTGTGTTTAAATTCTTTGATCTGAATTTTGTCCTTAGGACTTTGAAATGTGATCTACAAGGTTTGTCTCTTGTTAACTTTGTGGCGCTCCAGATAAAAGCTATGGATTGTAAGATTTTTGAGATTCATGTATATTTCCTCTTTTAAGTATGGCTTAGTATCATCTAGTCTTATCTTTAAATTGTAATGGGCTAAACAATTTAATTAAGAAAAAATGGGTTTCCTCTGCTATTTCACGTCAGAAACCAGATATAATTTTTCTGCAAGAAACTCACCTTAAGGGTAATCAACCCAAGGTCTTCCAATCAAAATTTTTTGCTTATCAATTTCAGGCTTACGGGTCCTCCAAAGCAAGAGGAGTGGCCATTTTGATAAGTAAATCAGTCCGCTTCACTTTGGAAAGTTCAATTGACCCTAGGGGTCGGTATATTTTTATTAATGGGATCTTTAATGGCAGTTCTTACACCCTGGCATCGGTGTACACACCAAATGATGGGCAAATTGCGTTTATTGAAGACACCCTGTCACAACTTCAAACTTTTCACACAGGTCCCATTATCTTGGGAGGAGATCTTAATTACGTTGTCAATCCTTCTTTAGACAGATTTCAAATGTGTCCTTCACTCTCCTCTGCCAAAAAAAGCTCTCAACTTAAAGGTCTGAATGGTCAAAAGGATTCAGCTCAAGTTTTTTGTTCTTTCAATCTGTTGGATATTTGGAGAATTAGGCATCCAACTGAAAGGGACTACACTTTTTTCCCCTCTTGTCATCTAACTTATTCCAGAATTGATTTTCTTCTAGTTTCAGATTCCATTTCTAACCTTTTTTCTAAAGTAGAAATTGGCCCAATGATTTGGTCTGACCATGAATGGATGGAAGGTTCTATGTCAGGAAATACTAATAGGACATTTTCTTTTAACTGGAGACTGGATAGTAAACTTCTTTCTATGAAGTTGGTTACGGATTCTATTGAAAAAGACATTAAAGAATTTTTTCAGTTCAATTCGAACTGTGGTGTCCCCAACACGTAGTTTGGGACTCTTTTAAGGCTGTCATTTGTGGCAGATTTTTGGCTATTGCCTCTTCATATAAAAAAAGAAAAGGAACAGATTAGATCTAATTTGGTTGCCAACACTACTAAACTGAAGGAAAAATTTAAGAAATTAGGTAGCAAAAAAATTTATTCAAAACTTCTTATTGAAAGGAAAAAATTAGACTCCGTTGAAGTCTCCAATATTCAAAAACAAATGGCATTTGTCAAGCAAAAATACTTGTTTCGAACTCCTCAGTCCCTTAAACTCCTCTCGTGGAAGATAAAAAAAAGAATATCCTCAATGACTATACCTTCTATTCATTCCAAATCTGGTTTATTGAAGCACTTAACTAAAGACATAGTAAGAGTCTTTAAAAAGTATTACTCGACCCTTTATACTTCTCGGCACCCATCATCAGATCTTATATCGTCTTTCCTAGACTCCCATTTAAGCCTTAAACCTATCTCTCCTGAGATTAAATCCTTTTTGGACCAAACTTTTACAGCACTTGAAATGCAGGAGACTATTAAATCTCTGAAATCTAATACATCTCTAGGCCGGGACGGCTTTATCCCAGAATGTTATAAATGTTTTAATGTCTTGCTAGTCCCCATCTTGGCTGATGCCTGTAATCAGTTTGTACAATCTGGCTCTTTTCCTGACACCTGGTCACAGGCAAAAATTATAGTCCTTCCAAAAAAGGTAAGGACTCGTTGGATCCTGGTTCTTACAGACTGATATCGCTCCTTAATTGTGATTACAAGATTTTCACAGCAGCGTTGGTATCTAGGCTTAATACTTTTATTGGGAAATATATTCACCCCAACCAATCGGGATTTATCCCACATCTGGAGTTAACAGACAACACTAGAAAGGTCCTTAATATCATTCAATATTGCAGGAAATTCAATATAGAATCTTCTTTTATCTTATCCATTGATTTTGAAAAAGCCTTTGACTCAGTTGAAGTTCCTTACCTTATCACTTTATTACAGAAAATGGATTTTGGCCCAAACTTCATCAAGATAATTCAATCCTTGTACGAGTCGCCTTCAGCTATTCTGAATATTAATAACTTAGATTCATAAGAATTTTATCTCTCCAGAGGGACTAGGCAAGGTTGCCCCTTGTCTCTGCTTTTTGCGATTGCAACTGAACATCGTGCAAAAGCTATTCGTAATACTACTACTATTGCAGACATCCCTATTAAAAAGAATTCCATTAAGTTGTCTTTGTTTGCTAATGACTTAATGCTTTTTGTAACGAAACCTGACTCTTCTCTACCTGCTATCTTTGATTTATTATCTGCATTTTCTTCTATATCAGGCCTTCGAGCTAGCCCATCCAAAACTATTCTTTATCCCATCACAATTTCAGATGCTCTCCATCTATTCCAAGTACCACTTTAAAAAAATTGATAGGTTTTGGACATATATGGGGATTAATATTCCTTTAAGATTGGGCGATATTTTTAAGGTCAACCATCATCTTTTGATTAAAGACATCCTTAACCTGCAAAAGAATAAGAATTCTTCCATCATTCCCTGGAACGAAAAAATTCAGATTAAAACTTTTATTTTTCCCAAATTTTTGTTTTTATTTCGAGTCATTCCTATTCTTATTCCCGAGGATTTATTCACTGATTGGCGGCGTTCGTTCTTAAGATATATTTGGAATAAGGGCTTATCTATAATAGGGTACTCTACCCTTATCCGTTCTAAACTCTCAGGTGGCTTAACTCTTCCCGACTTACACAAATTTTATGAAGCTGCCATTTTAAATGGTCTTATCAGATACTATGATTTTGCTTTGTATCCAGATTGGAAAGTTCTGGAAGACACTTATCTAGGCAACAAATCGTTTCACTCTACATTATGGGAATCTCCGAAGAACAGATCACCAAATATCCCATCCAATCTTTTTCTTAAAGCTATTTTTCAGATTTGGGACAAACGTCGGCTTTTTTTAGCCCCCCCGGTGTCTCCGCTTTCTCACTTCCTAGATATTTCTTGGTTTCAGCCCAGGTTTTTATATAAGTCTTTTCCAATTTGGAAACAATCCAATTTATGTCAGTTTACAGACATTTTGTCCAATGGAAATATGCTTGATAAGAAATCCTTGGAGGACAAAATTGGTGGAAAAGCAATCCCATGGTTTAAATATATGCAAACTAATAATTTAGTGACATCACTTTCAAAGAGATATAATTTCAATCGTCCTCTCACTTTTTTTGAACATTTGTTATTCTCACCTTCTTTAAAGCGGAAGGGATTGATCTCATTTATTTATAAAGGACTGCTTGAAATTGATACCATTGATTCGCTTTCTTACCAGGAAATTTGGCAACGGGATGACTTAAATCAATTTTAAAGAGGAGGTTTGGCAACAAATCTGGTCTTCCCCTTCATACACTTCAAATTCATTGAATATTCAATTGCAAACACAAAATTTTTTGTTTAGGTGGTACCTAACACCCCAGAGATTGAGTCACATTGCGATAAATCAATCTTCCAAATGTTGGAAAGATTGTGGAGATGAGGGCACGTTCATTCATTGTTGGTGGTTGTGCCCGGTGGTGCATTCTTTTTGGGCAATGATTGTAGCAAAAATCAAAGATATCACGGGCTACAGTTTACCCTTAAGATCGGAACTCATATTGTTAGACTGCTGGAAAGGTATTGCTATCACATCACTCAATAAATCCCTGATATATCTCTTACTAACTGCTGCTAAAAAGGTGTTGGCTCAATTTTGGAAATCTCCCAATATTCCTTCGGTTAAAATCTGTTATGCAAAAAATCTGGGAGGTTTATGCAATGGACAAGATAGCTGACGGCTTACGTTGTACAAGTGACCCAGAAGACAACAATTCCCTGATGTACAAGTGGCTTCCGTTTCTTGAGTTCTCTTTTGGCCCAGTAGATCAAGTGCGTTCACATATACCTTGTAGATATTATGATATTATCAATCTGATGTAATCTGGATATGATCAAAATAGTTATCTATTAATTCAGCTGCCAATTATGTATTTGTTTGTTTTGTTATTTTGTTTTTATTTTGTGTATATTATCATTTTATTGTTTTCGCTTATTCACAAAGATTGGTGATACAGTCATTGATTACCTTGTATATGCTTTTATTAAGCTAAATAAAATGTTTTTGAAAATTTTAAAAAAAATTAATGTTGATGAAGTTAGCTGTGGGTAATGTTTTATAGCTTCTCACAAAAAATCAAAGAGTTCAATTTACACAAGCAAGTTTCTTTGCCTTCTGTTTACAAAATATTTTGAGGATGTATACTAGCAGAGCGTTCCATGGAAGAGAATGATTCCTCAAGCACTGCACAACCCAACAATATTATACAATCCACGTAGAAAAAAGCAGCTACACATTTCCTTCCAAACCTTTCTATGGGGTGCTTGAGTAACATTTGTGCATGTCAGTCTATTACCATTTAAAAACAGCCCCCATGAAATAAACTTAGCAGCAACAGTAGTTCTACAACTATGTCAACCAAGTTTATAAGGTGCGTTTTAATCAGCTAAGCAGCAACATACAAGGCTTGTTAAAAATGTCATATTTTATGAACTAGTAATAAGAGATCAGTAATCATATTATTAGGTATTATATTATTAGGCTTAGATATTACAGATGAGATCCCTGTAATATGATCAAGAAACAGATTTTTTTTTCTCCCATAGACCATACTAGCTGGGGAGTCTGGGTGGCACAGTTTGCTCAATCATTCATAAATGACACCACGTTTATGCTTTTTTTTAACCAAGACTTCTGATGGTACTTCTGATAGTACCGTTTGGTCCTCCGGGTTCTCACTTTTGGCTCATTATAAACAGGCTTAAGTCCAGTGTCTACCTATAAGTCTACTTACATGTAACAGCTGAGGACTTAGAAGAAGTGCAAATGCACACAAATGCTTATAGGCAGAATTAAACTTTGTTGGTCTTTAAAGTGCACTTGGACTCAAACGTTCTTTTGCTCCAAACCAACATGGCTACCCACCTGAATCTATTAATAGGCCTGAGAGCATCCATCCAATTGTGAACTTGGGTACATTCTCAAAAATCTGAGTTTTTATTTAATATCCTCTGGTTGGGGAAGAAAAACTAAACGTTAAATCAAAGGAAAGACAACCCTGAAAGTAAGATGAAACCCATTAAAAATGTCATACATCTCCCAAAATTTATTACTAGACAAAACAATTTGCATGTGAATGTAAATGATCCTCCCTCTGTCTCTCTTTTTGACAGCATATTGGGGGCGGGAGCATGGGGGAACCTGGTCCTGTATTTGCATAATTGTAGTTTATTAGAAGTCAAGAAGTTTTGCCCTGACCTGGACAGCCCAGGCAAGCCTGATTTCTTCAGATCTTGGAAGCTAAGCAGGGTTGACTCTGGTTAGTGCTTGGATGGGAGACCTCCTTGAAATACCAAATCAGGAGGACAGGGGCAGGCTTTATCTAGCCACCTCTCTGAATATCCTCCAGGCCCTCAGTAGGGGTCAGTCACAAGAGGTCAACATGACTTCTAGGTACAGACACACATACATAAAAACAACAACAACAATAATCAAAAGAAGTCAAGCTGTTTCCAACAATCAAAGGACGATGTTTTGATAAAATTCCAAAACTATTCCGCTTTTACAAAACTCAGTAGATTTTTATCCCATTCTTTCTCCAAGGAAGTCAGGGAAGCATGTAAGATTCTATGTACTTTTATCACTGGCACGGCAATCCTAATCAGAGTTACACCTTTCTAAGACTGATAGCTTCAACAGACATTGAAGGGTGTAATTGTGCTTAGGATGGCACAGATAACAAGTTTCATGATGAGAGTGGTGTTTTGAACTTGGGTTTCCCCACCTTCGTTCACAAAAGAAACAGGATTGCAAATGTGTTCAATGCATTTAAAGTTTTTAAAAGCAGGGTTTATTTCTTCTTGGGGAACCTGGATTATTTCTCTGCTTTGCCCTGACTATCCCTGTGCCTACTGGAAGTGAAGAAAATCTGCCTCAGTGCAGCAGCAACCACACAAAATAGCATGCAAGTCTCTCCACTTCCACAGGTGTTTGCGGCTTGCACCACTGGTCTAAGTCTTACAACTGACATTGGGGTGGGGGGAGGGGAATTAATTGCCTGGAAGGGCTAGTTAGAGTCAAGATGCATAAGTAACTGGGCGATTCTAAATGAGATTGAATTAAAGAGAGCCAGTTTGGTGTAGTGGTTAAGTACACGGATTCTAATCTAGGAGAACTGGATTTGATTCCCCACTCCTCCACATGCAGCAGCTGGGTCAGATACAGTTCTTGAAACAGCTCCCTCAGCCTCACCTACCTCACAGGGTATCAGTTGTGGGGAGAGGAATGGAAAGGAGATTGTAAACCACTCTGAGACTCCAAGTAAAGAGCAGGGTATAAATCCAATCTCTTCTTGTTGTTAAAGCAGTTGGTAAGATCCGTGAAAAGCAGTAAACAGAAGTTCTCAAACAGATGTGATAACTGAGTATGACTGGACTCATACTCAGTTCTCACATCTGTTTGTTAACTCTTGTATTTGTATGCTAATTTATTGCTATTCACAGATCTTACCAACTGCTTTAATCAAATCTCAGCTATAATTGCCCAGTTACTTATGAATCTTGACTCTTAAGAGGTTGTCCTTGAAAGGGCAGCTGCTGTGAAAGTCCTCTCAGCCTCATCCACTTCGCAGGGTGGGAGAGGAAGATAAAGAAGATTGTGAGCTGCTCTGAGACGCTGAGATTCGGAGCGGAGGGCAGGATATAAATCCAATATCATCATCATCAGTCCTTCCTGGCAACTACCCCCCCTCCCCTCTACCTATAGGTATTGGTTCAGGAAGTCCTGTATCTGAAGAAGTTGCATGCACATGAAAGCTTATGCCTTGAATAAACTGTTGGTCTTAAATTTTGTTCTGCTGCTTCAGACCAGCATGCCTACCCATTCAGACCTAACTGAGATAGTGTGTATGTCAATTTACTCAGCCTGAAGAGTGCACAATATGTCATATTTAGAATCTAATCAGAGAACAGGGTATTGAAATTTCTGTGAGACTGAGCATTCTGCAAAAAACCAAGTGCACCAAGGTCCTTACCTGTAATTTTGTATCCATAAGCAGCCAATTGTCCAGCCATGTATTCTCCATCTGAATTATTATGAGAACAGCCCCATGTACGTATCCAGATTTTTTGTACACCAGGAATAACACTGTAAAACAGAGACAGACAATGAAATGAGATATGAGAAAACACAGTTCTGGGAGCAGAAAGAGTAAGAAAGGAATGGATGGTGAGAATGTTAATGACTTAAAGAAATAAATCTGGCAATAAAATGGGGCTGTGGCTTCCCAAAAAGTGAGAGATAGGCAATAACCCCTAAGTTCCTTACTTGGGAGGGACAGAGGTACAAATGGAGAAGCTAGAAATTCAAATTTACCATGGTTAGTTTTCATCTCTCAGCTTAGAAGTAGCCCCTTTTTAAACAAACCTGTCACTTGGAGGATCATCCTCGGCCTCTACATTCTTTTGTGAATGGCGTTTGCGCACTTTAGGAATAATATTTGCTCTCCTGAAATGCCGATCATGAGGCTTTGGGTCCTGTGCTGACACAATATCTTCAATGTCTTCAAGAAGAGAATCACAGACAGCAGGCATTTTCTACACAGGGTAAAATACATCATATGATAAACAATTCTGCCAGTGCTCACTGCCACAGCAAAAACATTCAACACAGAATGACCGTGTAAGTCTATTTGATAACAAAGTACCTACAAGCTTCACTTCAAGCCCTTATTTAACTCACTTTTCTAGAATACTGCTCAAATGACTGTACAAATTACTCCCAAATGCTAAAGAGACTCACAGTGCAATTCTAAGTAGAGTCATGCCTTCTAAGACATCAGTGCCTTAGAAAGGGATGATGCTATCCAGACTGAACCAAAACATTTACACAGAAGCACAAAAGTTTCACATCCAAGCTTTAAATAACAACAGCAGCAAGATATTTCAGTAGCAAGACAGAACTTACTGACAGAGAGGGACAAAGATGTTGAGGCTGTAGTAGATAGGTCAAATAACTGTGACAGCCAATTGTGCTGCAGCAGACTCTATGATGGAGATTATTAGGAAATGGACTGAACATAAAATGGCTGATTTTATACTGCCCCTGTATAGATCTATGCGATAGCCCCCTCAGGAAAACTGCGAGCACTTCTGGTCACCGTTTCTCAAAAAGGACATGGCAGAGACGGAAAAAGAGTAACCAAGATTATTGGGGGTTAGAGCAGGGGTGTCAAACATGCAGCCCGGGGGCCCAATCAGGCCCTTGGAGGGCTCCTATCAGGCCCCCTAGCAACTGGTTCTTGTCTGCTTCCTTCTCCCTCTCTCTTGCTTCCTTGTTTTGTCTGTTTGCTTTACAAGGCTTGCTCAATTGCACAGGAGCTACAGAGCAAAACTTCAATTTTCTCCATTGGTTGAGGCTCCTCCCCCTCCCTCCCCTGGGGAGGGAAGGAAAGAGCCGGAGCTTCCTTTGCCCAGTTCCCTGGATCCCATGGGAGAAATACAAAGAAAGCACCTTTAAGACCAACAAGTGCTAATGTTTTAAGCATGTTTTATTTTAAGTTGTGTCTGTCTGTGTCCTTTAAAAAGTTTATATCTCTGCTACCTAATCTTAAATAGGTACACACATGGCTCGGCCCGACATGGTCCAGCCTGGCCCGGCCCAACAAAGTCTAATTTATATCAGATCCGGCCCTCATAACAAATGAGTTTGATACCCATGGGTTAGAGTATCTTCCGCATGAAGAAAGGCTGAAAATTGCACAATTTTTCACTTTAGAAAAGAGACAACTAAGGGGGGATGTGATAGCAGCTTATAAATTTATGCACACGGTGGAGAGAGTTAACCAAGAGAACTTTTCCTCCCTTCCTCAAAATACTAGAACTTGGAGGTATCTAGTGAAGCTCTTTCAAGTACTCTTGAGACAGCAGCTCTGAGAGAACTGTGACTGACCTCAAGATCACTCAGCAGGTGCATGTGGAGAAGTGGGAAATCATACCCAAATCTCCCAGATTAGAATCCATGCACCAAAGTGGCTCCAAACATAAACATAATGGGTTGGATCCTATGGTCGTAAGACCAGAAAGCACTTATGCAGACAGATTTCTTGCCTTCCACTTGCAGTCTTAGCCCAAAGAAGCATTTAAACCAAAAGCCACTAGGCTCAGCTGCTTGCAGTGAGGAGACAGGCCAGATGAAATTTTCACCTTTGCCGGAAGAAGCACAGCACAGCAGTCATTCAGCTGGGGCAAGTATGAATCACCTTATTCCATATTCTCACACCAGCCCCTATGCCCATTGTATTTTTGTTCATGAGGCCTTGCTGACTCTGGCAATGCCTTTTTGGGTGATGGCTATACAAACACCGTGATCATATCCATTAGCAAACTATAAAATCTAACACAATATTATGGTTCCTTTAAAAACACACATTGATGCAGAATATAAAACAACACAACAAAACTTGGTGTCGTTTCCAGGTCAAAAACTTGAAAGAGGCATGAAACAATTCTTGGTTATGTTAAATGGGAAATTTGAGAACAAACAAATTAAGACCTCCCCTCCCATCTTCAGATGGGTTCAATCAGAGTTCAGCATATCTACTAGCAGAGAACTACCATAGCAAGGCCATCAAATATTTCAAGTGCCTGCTGCCTATGTAGGGGCCTCCAGTTTTATTGAAACAGCTAACACAAAGCAGACACCCTAATAACACAGCACAGCCATTCTCACTGCATTCTCAACATGTTATGTGCAAACATAGGGCCAACATGAACGGATGTAAGATGCTCCTTCTCAAAAACACCCAAAATGAACTTGCAGTTGCAAATGCTCCTTTTAATTATATTCTATATAACTCAAATGTTTAATTTATAGTATAATAACTTGAGACAGAAGTTGTATTTCAACAACAATCAAATCCAACGATATGAATAATTGTATGCCCTGGGTATTGGTGAGCAAACAATTTAAATATTTACATAAAAATGAAACCTATCTGCTGCTGTAAACATAACCCAGAAATGCAGCTAGCTACCACAGAACATTGTTTAGAGGTCTAGGATGTCAATTTACTCTATACTAAGAACTGTTGTTTCTTCATAAATATCTTTTGCCTGTAATTTTAGGCACTTTCAGCTCTATCAGACTAGGAAGGTTTAGAACATACACACATTTAGCTAAATGTGAAACTCTGTAATTAAACAGGTACTGCACACAATAATAGTATTCCCTCAATGAAACTAGATGGCCCCTGTTTCCCTGAAAATAAGACTTACCCAAAAAATAAGCCCTAGCAGGATTTCTATGCATTTGTTAAATATAAGCCCTACCATGATAATAAAACCTAGTGATGGGCGTCACAAAAAATTCAGGATGGAATTCCGGGTCTGGAGAGTTATGACAATGTTCCAGAAGATGACTTAACTGTATTTGAATAAATGTAGATTGTTGTATCATACTTAATAAAAAATAAGACATCCCCTGGAAATAAGACCTAGTGTGTCTTCTTGAGCAAAAAAAATATATAAGACAGTGTCTTATTTTCAGGGAAACACGGTAATTTATCAGCCAGAATATCAGTTGAAGTACCAATGATATGCCTGAGAACCAAATACCCAATTGGCACAAATACTATCTGTTTTAAAGATCGACGCCTTGGCTGCTGCTTGAACACTGTTGAGCAGGGTCTTTGGCCATACATTCAGATTCTGTACAAATGTAAACAGACTGTAGCAACCCAAGCAGCTGTTGGTAATGAAACCATACCTTAGTTTAAAGAGTACCCTTGAAACTACAGCACAGGGGGTTTTTTTCCCTGAAAAGAAGATACAGTTTTTAGTAGCAATTGCATACCTTCAGTAAGTCACTACAACTGAGGTAGTGCTAGTAAAATATGACAGGAATAGTATATCTCCCCTCCCAATATATCTCCCCCACAAAGGTGTTTCATTTAGGGTTTGTTCAAACAATACTTCATGCATAACTGGAGGGAGACAGAGAAGGCCTGCAGAATAAGCCAAGAGGGGATTGGCATTCACTGGAGTACAGGATCCTCCCAAACACAGGCTCTTCTTGATCCTGCAAAATCTCTCTGGAGCATTTTCATCTTTAGGTTCACTGACAATTTTTCTCTAGGTAAAATTCCAGGTGCAAAATGCAAGATCTTAAATAGAGCTTTGGTTTATACTGTTGTTTTCAATTTTATTGTACTCCTTTGGGACAGATCATGTTAACAATCATGCAAATTGATTATGCGCTGCAATAACTCAGTACTGATGTTCCCTGTATTGTCTGGCTTATTGTTATTATTATTACTATTATTATTACTGTGTGATTCATTATTATAAAAGCTATAGGGAAGGGCAGCATCAACAACATCTTTAATTGTGATCACATTACAAATAGAAAGGACAGCAGTGAAACTGCAGTGGTGAAATGGTTAAGAGTACTGGATGAGATAGAAGGCTGTAGCCAGTGCAGGCAGCACAGGGGCACTGCCCCCCATAGAATCTGCAGATTGGGGGAGACTGGCTGGAGATGCTACAAACTGGGGAAGACTGGGTGGGGGTGTTGTAAATTCTATAGGGAGCACCACCCCTGTACACCCCTCCCCCCATTGGCTAAGGCCTGCTAGGGAGACCCAGGTTTGAATCCCCACTCAGCTGGGTGACCTTGGACCAGTCATATACTCTAACCAACCTCACAGGGTTGTTGTGCGAATAAAGGGAGGAAAGGACAACAACTTAGGCCACTTTGGGTCCCCGCTGGGAAAAAAGCAAGGTATAAATGAAGTACATAAAGAAAGAAATAGTAGTAGCCACTACATACTCAATCGAATCCAAACCAAAGCTACCCGTTTATAAGCCAACTGTGTTCAATGCACTTAGAAGGATATAACTCTGCTTACAAATCGACTGCAAATCCCCGCTACAGAGGTTCTCTACTGCTAAACAGCATCTCTCGGCCTAACGTATTACATAGGGATCATGGAAATATCAAGAAGAGAGGACAGCCATTTTGGTGTAGGGTTAAGTGTGCGGAGTGTTATCTGGGAGAAGCGGGTTTCATTCCCCACTCCTCCACTTGCACCTGCTGGAATGGCCTTGGGTCAGCCATAGCTCTAGGAGCTGTCCTTGAAAAGGCAGCTGCTGTAAAAGCTCTCTCAGCCCCACCTATCTCACAGGGTGTATGTTAGGGGGGGGGGGAGGTAGAGATTATGACCGCTCTGAAACTCTGAGATTCAAAGAATAGGGCGGGATATCAATCCAATATCATAACTATCAATATCAGCAATGCAGTTAACTAACCTCTCCGACTGGGAAGGACCGGCAGGCACCCGAAAAGCACGTTAACAAAAGAAAGCTTAAAAAGCAAATCTAAGAATTCCGGCAAGAGAGTGGGCAAGGAACGACACCGGAAACGAAACATCCCAAGTCACCATTCCCCAAGCAGGGCATTCCCCTTCAGTAGCCCAGACTCTCATAACAGCAGCCCATTCTACAGCGCCCACCCCAGCCCCGCACAAACTGCAGCAGGAGAACCCAAATCACCTGCGAGCCTGGCGCACTTTCCAGCTTCACATGGAGGCCGCCATGTGATGGCCACGCCCCTTCACGTCAGAGCTTGACGATGGCATCTCTGAGAGGACAAACCAAATCAGCCTTCGCCTAACGTGAAGGAAAACCGTAGAGGCTGAACGTGTCTCGTCAGCAGCGTTTGTTTAAGATCACCGTATTTGGAAAAGCAAAACGAACGAACCAAAAAGAACATATGTCCCGACTGACTCCTTCAGATAAATGATCACTAAGAAAAACTGCTTCTTAAAAACCCTTACTAATTAAGCTGTGGTAATTGCTACAAACTAGGAATAGTCTTAACCTTCTAAACCTAAAATAGGACGTTTTCATCAGGCTTTAAAAAAAAAACACCCCCAAAAGGACGGACACACATACATAAAAGGACATGACCTCTTCCCTGGTAACCCTGCTTTGGTCACTCCTTTACAGGAGAGCACCTGCTCTTGCTGGGCGGGGAGCATGAAGCAAAAGATGGGAAAAAAAAAAACCCGAAAGAAAAATCCCTTGAAAATGGCATTTATGAGATCACTTCCTTCCAGCATTATCGGCCTAATAATGCTTAAAAGAGTTGCCCACCGTTTCAGACTACTTCCTGACTTATTTTCCAAACTATGACTTTGCACGTTGATACTTAAAGGGAGCCCCGTGCCGCAAAGTAGTAAAGCTGCAGTACTGCAGTCCTAACTTCTGACTTGAGTTCGAGCCCGCCGGAAGCTGGGTTCAGGCAGCCGGCTAGAGGTTGGCTCCGCCTTCCATCCGTAAGAGGTCGGTAAAATGAGCGCCCAGTTTAGTGGGGGGGGTGGGGGTGGCGGCGTATAGATGAGTAGGGAAGACAATGGCAAATCAACCCGTAAGAATTCTGCCCTGGAAATTACGGCGCGTCAAGCCAGATTCCCCCCACCTTTCCAATGCAGCACCTAAGATGAGAGCACTTCAGAAGCTAGGGAGAGCCGGACATTTGACGCGCCAGAATTTCCAAGGATATAAAGTTCTGAAAATTCTGGCGCGTCAAACCAGATCCCTCCTCCCTCTCCAGTATCTAAGAGAACACTGCCGGTATGCAAAGCCCCTGGAAATTCTGGAGCGTAAATAAACCCCCTGGAATATAAACCCACTGGAATACAAAAGCACTTGGAATATAACCCCTATTTACAGCCCCTGGAATATAAAGCAGCTGGAAATTCTGGCGCGTCAAACCAATCGCTTTCCTTTCCTCTCCAGTATCTAAGAGGAGAGCACTTCAGAAGATTGGAAGAGCCGGACGTTTGACGCGCCAGAATTTGCAGGGGCTATAAAGCCCCTGGAAATGCTGGCACGTCAAACCAGATCCCACTTCCCTTTCCTCTCCAGTATCTAAGAGGAGAGCAGTTCAGAAGACTGGAACAGCCGGAAGTTTGACGCGCCAGAATTACCAGGGGCTTTAGCCCCTGGAAATTTTGGCATCTCAAACCAGATCCCTTCCCTTTCCACTCAAGTGCCCCCCCCGCCCTTTCTTCCCTCTCCAGTATCTAAGAGGAGAGCACTCCAGAAGATTGAAAGAGCCAGACGTTTGACGCAGCAGAATTTCAAGGGTCTATAAAACACCTGAAGGGTCTATAAACCCCCTGGAAATTCTGGCGCGTCAAACCAGATCCTTTCCCTTTCCACTCAAGTGCCCCCCCCCCCCCCCCCCGATTTCTTTCCTCTCATGTATCTAAGAAAAGAGCAGTTCACAAGATTGAAAGAGCCAGAAGTTCGACGCAGCAGAATTTCCAGGGGCTATAAAGCCCCTGGAAATTCTGGCGCGTCAAACCAGATTCACCCCTTTACTCTCAAATATCTAAGAAGAGAGCATGTAATTTCCAGCTGTAAAGCCCCTGGAAATTCTGGCAGGTCAAACCAGATCCCTTCCCTTTCCACTCAAGTGCCCCCCCCCCCCCCGCCTTTCTGTCCTCTCCAGTATTTAAGAGGAGAGCAGTTCAGAAGATTGAAAGAGCCAGAAGTTTGACGCAGCAGAATTCCCAGGGGCTCTAAAACCCCTGGAAATTCTGGCACGTCAAACCAGATTCACCCCTTTACTCTCAAATATCTAAGAATAGAGCATGTAATTTCCAGCTGTAAAGCCCCTGGAAATTCTGGCAGGTCAAACCAGATCCCTTCCCTTTCCACTCAAGTGCCCCCCCCCCCCGCCTTTCTGTCCTCTCCAGTATTTAAGAGGAGAGCAGTTCAGAAGATTGAAAGAGCCAGAAGTTTGACGCAGCAAAATTCCCAGGGGCTATAAAGCCCCTGGAAATTCTGGCGCGTCAAACTAGATTCATCCCCTTCCAGATCCCTTCCAGACGTCTTCTTAGAAGGGAACAGATCCTTTCCAGACGCAGAATTCCCAGGGGTATAAAGCCCCTGGAAATGTGGGCGCGTCAAACCAGATCCCTTCCCTTTCCACTCAAGGCCCCCCCCCCGCCCTTTCTTTCCTCTCAAATATCTAAGTGGAGAGCAGTTCAGAAGACTGAAAGAGCCAGAAGTTTGACGCAGCAGAATTCCCAGGGGCTATAAAGCCCCTGCAAACTCTGCCGCGTCAAACCAGATCCCTTCCCTTTCCACTCCAGTATCTAAGAGGACAGCACTTCAGAAGATTGAAAGAGCTAGACGATGGACGCACCAGAATTTGCAGGAGCTATAAAGCCCCTGCAAATTTTGCCGGGTCAAACAAGATCCCCCCCCTCCCTTTCCTCTACAATATCTAAGGCGTTACAGGCAGTGGCTAGGTGGCTTAGGCTGAGCGGGCTGAAGCTGAATCCGGCGAAGACAGAGGTCCTTTGCTTGGGTCGCTGCGGCCCGGGAAGGGAAATCCCCCTGCCAGCTTTTGACGGCGCGCCGTTGATAGCGTCGAGCAGGGTCAAGAGCTTGGGGGTACTATTGGAGCCTTCACTGACGATGGAGGCTCAGATAGCAGCCACTGCCAAGTCCGCTTTCTTTCATCTTAGGCGGGCGAGGCAGTTGGCCCACTTCCTGGAGCGCGACAACCTAGCAACAGTGATTCATGCTACGGTCACCTCGAGGCTGGACTACTGTAATGCCCTCTACATGGGGCTACCCTTGTGCCGGACCCGGAAACTGCAGCTAGTGCAGAACGTCGCTGCCCGGCTGCTATTAGGGCTCCCAAGATGGGAGCACATACGGTCGGGGCTCCGGGACCTGCACTGGCTGCCAGTAACATTCCGAGTCCAGTACAAGGTGTTGGTCATTACCTTTAAAGCCCTATATGGCCTAGGACCTGCCTACCTTAGGGACCGTCTCTCCCCACACGTTCCTCAGAGAGTACTACGGTCGGGTTCACAAAACCTGCTGGTAATCCCCGGGCCAAAGGAGGCCCGTCTAAAATCCACCAGGGACCGGGCCTTCTCAA
Organism: Heteronotia binoei; assembly: GCF_032191835.1. Taxonomy (NCBI): domain Eukaryota; kingdom Metazoa; phylum Chordata; class Lepidosauria; order Squamata; family Gekkonidae; genus Heteronotia; species Heteronotia binoei. Next base: position 105,602,519 of record NC_083229.1, read on the forward strand.
TAACGGCACCTTACTGGTGGAACCAGCTGCCGGAGGAGGTGCGGGCCCTGCGGGACCTAGGACAGTTCCGCAGGGCCTGTAAGACAGCCCTCTTCCGGCAGGCCTATAACATCTAACTGACAATGAGGATACCTTCTGAATGGAATAAAATGCACATACAGACCGCTGGTTTTATTTTTATTTGTTTTATTAATTATGGTTTAAATTGTATCTGTAAATGCTTTTAAATTGAATCTGTGTAAATTATTATGTTGTAAGCCGCCCTGAGACACTTCGGTGAGAAGGGCGGGATATAAGTCTAAATATAAATAAATAAATAAATAAATAAATAAATAAATAAATAAATAAATAAATAAATAAATAAAGAGGAGAGCAGTTCAGAAGACTGGAAGAGCCGGAAGTTTGACGCGCCAGAATTTCCAGGGGCTGTAAAGCCCCTGGAAATTCTTGCGCGTTAAACCAGATTCATCCCCTTTACTCTCAAATATCTAAGAAGAGAGCACTTCATAAGATTGGAAGAGCCAGACGTTTGACGTGCCAGAATTTCCAGGGGCTATAAAGCCCCTTGAAATTTTGCCGCTTCAAAGCAGATTCCATCCCCTTTACTCTCCAATATCTAAGAAGAGATCACTTCAGAAGATTGGAAGATCCCTTCCCTTTCCACTCAAGTGCCCCCCCCCCCGCCTTTCTTTCCACTCCAGTATCTAAGAGGACACCTCTTCAGAAGATTGAAAGAACCAAACGTTTGACACACCAGAATTTCCAGGGTCTATAAAGCCCCTGGAAATTCTGGTGCGTCAAATCAGATCCTTTCCCTTTCCACTCCAGTATCTAAGAGGACACCCAGTATCTAAGAGGACTTTTCTCCAGAGAACCTTTCTCTTTGCAGCCTTTTCCAGAGAACAAACCTTCTTAGCAGCCAGCAGGGCCAGATCTAGGGGGGAGCAGATGGGGCCCCAGGCACCACTGTGGGAGGGGGCACCAAATTTGATATGGAGACATTCTATTCTATGGGCCCATAAGATAGAATGGGCCCATAATGGGGCATCATTTTATAATCCCCCCCTCAAAAAACATGTAGATCCGGTCCTGCCAGCCAGACCTATTTAGGTTTTCCTCCCAAGTCCCACCCATCATGGGCTAGTTTTCCCTCCAAAACTTCTTCACCCAATTAGAGGGACAGAAGGGATCCTGGGAGATGGAGGCACCTGTATCTACTCCTAGGCAGGCTTCTCCCTGCCCTCTAGGCCTCAGATCATGACACCCCCAAAGTCCAACGGCTATGGGGTGGAGTAGGAATTCCCCAATACCACTTTCTGAACCCCACCTCTGATAGGACTTGAACCGCCGTAACATGGTGCCCCTTAGGCCCACAGGGGTGGTTCAGAAGGATATTATGGTCAATGACATCAAGGGCTGTTGAAAAATCCAGCAGGACTAGCAGGGTCACACTCCCCCCACCTAGCTTTCAGTAAAGATTATCAACCAAGATGACCAAAACAGTCTGTGTTCCAAATCCTGGTCTGAAGTCTGACTTGGGGTCGTGGTAGATAACTCACTGAAAATGTCAAGACAGTGTGTGTCTGCAACAAAAAAGGCCAACGCCATGCTGGGAATTATTAGGAAGGGAATTGAAAACAAATCAGCCAGTATCATAATGCCCCTGTATAAATCAATGGTGCGGTCTCATTTGGAGTACTGTGTGCAGTTCTGGTCGCCGCACCTCAAAAAGGATATTATAGCATTGGAGAAAGTCCAGAGAAGGGCAACTAGAATGATTAAAGGGCTGGAGCACTTTCCCTATGAAGAAAGGTTGAAACGCTTGGGACTCTTTAGCTTGGAGAAACGTCGACTGCGGGGTGACATGATAGAGGTTTACAAGATAATGCATGGGATGGAGAAAGTAGAGAAAGAAGTACTTTTCTCCCTTTCTCACAATACAAGAACTCGTGGGCATTCGATGAAATTGCTGAGCAGAAAGGTTAAAACGGATAAAAGGAAGTACTTCTTCACCCAAAGAGAGCCACAAGATGATAGAGGGAGGGATGGAAAAGCAACTTGAAATGCATTCTCTAGTGGCTTGGCAAAGTGATTTAAAGAGGATAATGCTTTTTCCAAGTCAACTGATGGGGCTGTGGGGGCTTCAAGAACCACACAATATGTGTGAAAGAGCCACATGTGGCTCCAGAGCCACAGCTTGGCCACCCGATACAAGAAATTGTAAGCCACTCCGAGTCTCTGATTTGAGAGAAGGGCGAGTTTAAATCTATCTTCTTCTTAATTGAGCTTTCTCCGGAGAATCTATACATATGTCAAAAAATAAAAGAAAAAAGGTAAATATCTTGGTAACTGTTATTTGTACATGCTCAGAAGTTCCATCTTTTAAAAATATGTTATCATTGATTTGATATTTTAAAACATATAATTGAGAAACAGTCTTATTTGTATGATGTATACTAGTAAAGTTATTATATGGTGGTACACTGAAAAATACACCTTCTTGGTTTGTTATATTTATTCTTCAGAATTGTTTATCCACAGCAATATTGCAACTGGCAGTCTTGACTGTGTGCCTTGGTGCTGGTATTTTTTTTTTGTTTACCCTCTGTATAGATGGATGTTCTGGCATGCCTGGTCTTACAATGAAAAAAAAATATCTCCAATAATAGTGAGCCTATTATTTTATTAAATTTCTAATACTTTCCTGTGCATGTGTATGAAACTTTATATAAGCCAGTCTTGAGTTAACAGAAGCTAATCAGCAGGAAAATGAGCTGCAGGCTTGTCAGGATGCACAGTCAAAAGCTGGTACAGAGTCACCAACACTCTCCAGCCTTGGCTTGGCAGGTGAACCTCAACAGGCCATTTATTTTAACAGTGAAAGAACAAAGAACAGACAACATGGAATGAATGCAGCTTCCCAGAGAAAGTTGTAACTCAACACTTCAGCAATAAAGTTAAGGTAACTGCTTGCTTACATCTCACAGATTATTCGTGCAATATCAGGCCTGAAAAATCTATTCCCCCCACTTCCAGCCTTTGAAATGTGTAACATTCAGCCTGATTATGAGTTCTGGTGAGCTTGAAAACTTGCATGTTTTGGGTAAAATTGGCTGGTCCTAATAAAAGGTATTACATATTTTGTTCTTGTTTTTGCATCTTAACAACAGACACAAAAAGAAGCTAGGAATATTTTTGTGACTTAACATCCTGCTTATCTCTCCAGTTAGACAACAGACATAGCTAGCAGGGCAAGCTCAATCTAGTGCGGCAACACAGGCTCTGTCCTCATACTGTTGTCTCTTCTCACAGGATCCAAGGCAGGCAGCAGCAGAAAAGCCTTCATTAGCAGCCTGCCTTGGATAGATCCAAGGTAGCAGTGACACAAGAGGTGGTATGAAGTTCCTCCTATGCTGCCCTGGCAGGAATCAAGGATAGGTACAGAGGAAAAGTCTCTGCAGTCCACCTTGAACTCAAGCAGCAGCACCAGTTCAGAAGATGGCAGATGCAAACCACTATGAACATCTGCTCCCACATCATCACACAATGTCAGTTCAGTGCCCCATGATCACTTGTTTCACTTGGGCAGGTAAATGTCCTTGTAGCTAACGAATCATGTAAAAGGGCAATGTCTTTTTTGTATCTTTTTCTCCTTGAATATCAAAGTTTAAAAGAAAAGGCTGCATGTTTTTTAAGCTGGCTTTCAGCATTGCTTGGCTTCAGTTTATTTTGTGATAGCTGTTCAACCAATTCTATTTTTCTTTATGAAGCAGTGCTGCTGCAGGTCTCAAGAGAAAGCTGTCCTGAACAATAAGCAATACAGGGGAAGAGATCTCATAAATTTGAGGGAAAGTGTGGGGCGTTTGCAGCCTGCCAGTGTTTTTGAGCAGACCTGAAAAAGCAAGGCAACAAGGAAGACACGGAAGAGCCCTCGGTTTCCTTGGTCTGTGCATACTCCTTGATCTTCTTCCCTTGTGTGCTGTCTTCCTCATCGGTTTTGTTTCCAGCATATTTTGTTAAATGCCATTCTTAGGTTGTAGCTACAAGCATGGATTCCCCTTAAGCTGTAGCTACAAGCACCGACTCACCCACGCAAACAGCAAATAGCTCCTTAGGACCAAAGCTGCGAAACAGCGCTAGAAGACAGGTGCCTCCGCCGCCTGCGCGACCCGGTTGGACTTGCACAGCCGGGACATAAAACCCTGCGGCAGGCAGCGCTGAAAATAGGTTGCAGAGGCGAACCCACAGGAAACCGCGTGAGAAGACGACTCTTAGGCCAGTCCCCACCCTCTCCATCTTCCACGACTGCTGAGTAATAATAGCACCATTCCCTAACCCTCTGTCCCTCCCGCCCCGCGAACCGCCCTGCAGACCTCAAATAGAATGACGCCAGTCAGCTAAACCAAATTTACATCTCGCGAGACTTGCACTTTGTAGTTCTCGTGAGATCCGGAAGAGGTGGGTCTTTTCCGTTTCTGCCGAGGCGCTAAAATGAGGTAGGCTGCTTTATCATTTGGGGGCTTTTGATTGTAATCTGTTGCCATCCGCGTTTCAACAGGCCCACTAGGCCACGAGATCACTTTTTAAAATCTTCTCAGATGCTAGAATATTTGAAATGAAGGAAATCTTAAAAGTTGCATCCACCACTTGCGCTTTGAAATAGAGCAGCATATTCTACTACGATTCTTATGAGAAGAAAAAAATGAGAGGCGCCTAAAAAAGCCAAGGTGCCTCCATAAACAGCTTTCTAAGGACTTGAGAAATAAAAAAGACTCATTAAGGAAATGGAAGGAGGGCCTTATAACTAAGGATGAATATAAACAAATACCCAGTGCTTGTAGAGAGAAAAGAAAGCCAAAGCTCAGTATGAGTTTAGGCTAGCAGGAAATGCTGAGATCAACCAAAAAAGGATTCTTATGTTCAAAGTACGAAAAAGAGCAAGGACGTGGTAGGCCCCTTGCGGGGACAGGAAAGTGAAATTGTAACAGGTGATGAACAGATGGCAGAACTACTCGATCCTACTTTTCATCAGTCTTCTCTTCTGAGGGAAAAGGTGCTCGGCATGGCAAAAACAACACATGATGAGAGAAGGGAGTTGCAGGCTAGGATTGGCAGAGGTATTACATAAACACCTAGTTTCTTTGAATGAAACTAAATCCTCAGGGCCAGATGAATGGTATCCAAATGTCCAGATCATGTGAAGATCTTTATTGCTTTACTGTGCTCTGGTTAGACTTCACCAAAGAGAATTGTGTTCAGTTTTGGACACCACAATTTAAGAAGGATATAGACAAGCTGGAACGGGTCCAGAGGAGGCCAGTGAAGATGGTGAAGGGTGTAAGAGGAAAGTTTGAAGGAGCTGGGTGTGTTTAGCCTGGAGAGGAAATGATTGAGAGGTGATACAATAACCATCTTCAAGTACTTGAAGTACTGTCACATAGAGGGTAGTGCAAAGTTGTTTTCTGTTGCCCCAGAAGGTTGGACCAGAACCAATGGGTTGAAATTAAATAAGAGTTTTTGACTAAACATTTGGAAGAACTTCCTGAACCTCCTCCATTCTGTCCACATCCTTCTTGAAACAAGAACTCCTGAACTGCATGCAGTAGTACAGTTGCAGCCTGACCAATGTGGTGTACAGTAGGACTGTGATGTTTTGAGATTTGGATGCTATGCACCTGTTGATATAACACAAGACTGCATTAGTCTTTTTGCTGCTGCATCACGACTGCTCATATTTAGCTTACATACCCCCAAGATCTTGTTCATGTGCACTGCTACCCAGAAATGTGTCCCTCATCCAGTAGAAGAGAAGAAGAAGAGATTGGGTTTATACCCCACCCCTTCACTATCCAAAGGAGTCTCAGAGTGGCTTACAATCTCCTTTGTCTCCCCACAACAGACACCCTGTGAGGTAGGTGGGGCTGAGAGCGCTCTCCCAGAAACTGCTGTTGAGAGGAACAGCTTCTAACAGTTGTGGCTGACCCAAGGTCACTCCAGCAGTTGCATGTGGAGGAGTGGGGAATCAAACCCAGTTTTTCCAGATAAGAGTCTGTACACTTAACCACTACACCAAACTGCGTACTTCTCATTTTTTTGCTCAGATGTGGAACTCTGCACATCCTTATTGAATTGCATGGTCACATCTTCCCACTTTTCCTGTATGTTCAGATCTCATAGAATTCTATATCTTCCAGAACGTTTGCTACTCATCCTGATTTGGTGTCATCTGCAATGTAGGGCTTGTTTCTCTTTTAAAGATGAGGTAAAGCATTAAGGGAGTTAAGGGAGGGTAGGTGGAATCTGGTGAGGGTATAATACCTAAACTCCATTGATTGCAAAACCTAAGTAAATGCTTCAGCTTACTGTGTATCTTGGAACTCTTCTTTCTGTTTGAATGAAACTAGCATTGGGCACTTAAGAGCAGTATATGTGGCAGCACGGTTGACATTATGTCCTTGCAGCATTCTTATTGGGATCTAAAAACTGGTTAATATATTCATCAAGGTAGCTCAGTCTTTGCACATGTGGTAGGAGATGCATGCCATCACTTCAAATATTTTCATAAAATTCTGACCAAAAAAAATCCCACCTGTGACAAACTTGAGGGACTTATAAGGAAAATAGTACCTTAAAAACACGAACATGTATCAGTATTAAAAACAAGCCATAGCCATTATTAGAGCCTGAATTGGTCCCAACTGTTAACGTTTGAGTCTGAAGTAAGAACATAAGAACATAAGAGAAGCCATGTTGGATCAGGCCAACGGCCCATCAAGTCCAACACTCTGTGTCACACAGTGGCAAAAAATGTTATATACACACATACACTGTGGCTAATAGCCACTGATGGACCTGTGCTCCATACACTGTGGCTAATAGCCACTGATGGACCTGTGCTCCATATTTTTATCTAAACCCCTCTTGAAGGTGGCTATACTTGTGGCCGCCACCACCTCCTGTGGCAGTGAATTCCACATGTTAATCACCCTTTGGGTGAAGAAGTACTTCCTTTTATCCGTCTTAACCTGTCTGCTCAGCAATTTCATCGAATGCCCACGAGTTCTTGTATTGTGAGAAAGGGAGAAAAGTACTTCTTTCTCTACTTTCTCCATTCCATGCATTATCTTGTAAACCTCTATCATGTCACCCCGCAGTCGACGTTTCTCCAAGCTAAAGAGTCCCAAGCGTTTCAACCTTTCTTCATAGGGAAAGTGCTCCAGCCCTTTAATCATTCTAGTTGCCCTTCTCTGCACCTTCTCTAAAGCTATAATATCCTTTTTGAGGTGCGGCGACCAGAACTGCACACAGTACTCCAAATGAGACCGCACCATCGATTTATACAGGGGCATTATGATACTGGCTGATTTGTTTTCAATTCCCTTCCTAATAATTCCCAGCATGGCATTGGCCTTTTTTATTGCAAACGCACACTGTCTTGACACTTTCAGTGAGTTATCTATCATGACCCCAAGATCTCTCTCTTGATCAGTCTCTGCCAGTTCACACCCCATCAACTTGTATTTGTAGCTGGGATTCTTAGCCCCAATGTGCATTACTTTGCACTTGGCCACATTGAACCGCATCTGCCACGTTGACGCCCACTCACCCAGCCTCAACAGATCCCTTTGGAGTTCCTCACAATCCTCTCTGGTTCTCACCACCCTGAACAATTTAGTGTCATCCGCAAACTTGGCCACTTCACTGCTCACTCCGAACTCTAAATCATTTATGAACAAGTTAAAAAGCATGGGACCCAGTACCGAGCCCTGCGGCACCCCACTGCTTACCGTCCTCCACTGCGAAGACTGCCCATTTATACTCACTCTCTGCTTCCTATTACTCAGCCAGTTTTTGATCCACAAGAGGACCTGTCCTTTTACTCCATGATTCTCAAGCTTTCTAAGGAGCCTTTGATGAGGAACTTTATCAAAAGCTTTCTGGAAGTCAAGGTAAACAACATCTATCGGGTCTCCTTTGTCCACATGTTTGTTCACCCCCTCAAAGAAATGCAACAGGTTAGTGAGGCAAGATCTTCCCTTGCAGAACCCATGCTGAGTCTTCCTCAATAACCCGTGTTCATCAATGTGCCTACTCATTCTGTCCTTGATAATGGTTTCTACCAACTTTCCCGGTATTGAAGTCAGACTGACTGGCCTGTAGTTTCCCGGATCTCCTCTGGAACCTTTTTTAAAGATGGGGGTGACATTTGCTACCTTCCAGTCCTCAGGAATGGAGGCAGATTTCAATGAAAGATTACAGATTTTTGTTAGAAGATCCACAAGTTCAACTTTGAGTTCCTTCAGAACTCTCGGATGTATGCCATCCGGACCCGGTGACTTATTAGTTTTTAATTTGTCTATCAGTTGTAGGACCTCCTCATTTGTCACCTCAATCTGACTCAGGTCTTTCAACACCCCTTCCAAAATTAGTGGTTCTGGGGCGGGCAAAAAGTTCTCGTCTTCTACAGTGAAGACGGAGGCAAAAAATTCATTTAGCTTTTCAGCCATTTCCCTATCCTCCTTCAGTAATCCTTTTACCCCATGGTCATCCAAGGGCCCCACTGCCTCCCTGGCTGGTTTCCTACTTCTAATATATTTGAAGAAAGTTTTATTGTTGGTCTTTATGTTTTTTGCAATATGCTCCTCATAGTCCCTTTTTGCCTGCCTGATCACAGTCTTGCATTTGATTTGCCACAGCCTGTGTTCCCTTTTACTAATCTCACTTGGACTGGTTTTCCATCGCTTAAAGGAGTCCTTCTTACCTTTTACAGCTTCCATTACTTTGTTTGTTAACCACGCAGGCCTTTTCTTATGCCTGTTTGTGCCTTTCCTAACTTGTGGTATGTATTTTATCTGAGCTTCTAGGATTATAGTTTTAAATAGCGTCCAAGCTTTCTCAAGGGTTTTGACCGTATGTACCTTTCCTTTCAGTTTCTTCCTCACATGCCTCCTCATCTCAGTGTATTTACCCCTTTTAAAGTTAAACGTGGTTGTGGTGGTCTTTTTGGACAACTCCCTATTTATACAAACGGTGAAATCAATAACATTATGGTCACTGCTCCCAAGCGGCGCAATCACTTTTACATCTCTCACCAAGTCTTGGGCATTACTTAGGACCAAATCCAGGATCGCCCCACCCCTGGTAGGTTCTGAGACCATCTGCTCCATAGCACAGTCATTGAGAGCATCAAGAAACTCAATCTCTTTCTCTCGACCAGAACACATATTGACCCAATCAATCTGCGGGTAGTTAAAATCACCTATTACAACACAGTTTTTACGTTTAGCCGCTATCTTTAAGCCTTCCATCATATTATAATCGTCCTCTCTCTTTTGATTTGGTGGGCGATAACAAACTCCCATAGTTAAATTTCCTTTTGGGCCCTCTATTTCAACCCAAAGCATTTCTAAAAGTGAATCTAATTCTCTGATCTCAGCCTTACTGGACCGTATATCCTCTCTGACATACAGAGCCACCCCACCTCCAACCCTTCCCTCCCTATCCTTCCGATATAGCTTATATCCAGGAATCACCGTGTCCCACTGATTCTCCTCATTCCACCAAGTTTCTGAAATTCCCACAATGTCTATGTTTTCTCCCAGCACTAAACATTCCAATTCACCAATTTTACTTTGAACACTTCTAGCATTTGCATACAAACATCTATAATTTCCCAGGCGAGCTAGGCCCGCCACCTTCCTCCTGCCGCCTCGAGACACTGGCAGACAGTCCATATTGTTTGTCACCTTCACAGTGGACAACTCCGGTCCGTTACCCGGTAGAAAAATAGCAGCTAACCCTTCATCTCTTTGAGACGAGTCCTCCCGAACCAGAGACATTTCATCTCCTGTCGGCTTTCCCCCAAGATTTAGTTTAAAAACTGCTCTGCCACCTTTTTGATTTTAAGCGCCAGCAGCCTGGTTCCATCCGGGGACAAGTGGAGACCGTCTCTTTTGTACAGCTCCCGCTTGTTCCAGAAAGCATCCCAGTGCCTAACAAACTTAAACCCTTCCTCCTTACACCATCGTCTCATCCACACATTGAGACTTCTAATTTGTGCCTGTCTCTCCTGCCCTGCACGTGGAACAGGTAGCACTTCCGAGAAGGCTACCTTGGAGGTCCTGGCCTTAAGTCTCCTGCCTAGCAGCCTAAATTTTTCCTCCAGGACCTCACGACTGCATTTCCCCACATCGTTGGTGCCAACATGCACCACGACCACAGGCTCCTCCCCAGCACCGTCTATCAGTCTATCTACTACACGCGTAATGTCCGCTACCTTCGCACCAGGCAGGCAAGTCACCATACGGTCAGTACGCGGTTTCGCCACCCGGCTGTCTACTTGCCTAATGATCGAATCACCAACTACCAATACCCCCCCTCTCCCCCTGCTCAGGGATGGTTCCTTGGCGCGAAAGGATTCCCGCTCACCAACCGAAGAAGAGGTCCCTTCTGAGGGCGCATTCCCCTTATCCTCAGCACGGTGCCCTGTTCCCTCTCGACCCTCACGCTCTCTGGCAGCAACGGGGCTGCTACGTTCAGAGCGGGGCTCATCTAATACGCCCCCGAGAGTCTTCCCCAAGTGCCTAACTGACCGTCTCTGCTTCTCCAGGGCAGTCACCTCGGCCTCAAGGGTACGAACTTGTTCCCTGAGGACCAGGAGCTCCTTGCATCGAGCACACACCCAAGACTTCTGTCCTTTGGGCAGATAGTCATACATGTGACACTCAGTGCAAAACACTGGAAAGCCCCCAACCCCCTGCTGGCATTCTATCTTCATTGTATATATATATATATATATATATATTAAAATATACAGTCCTCTTTAAATGCTGTTTAAGTGGCTCCCCTTCTGGCGGGTCAACTTACCTAAACTTACCTTATTGGGAACTTACCTTATTTGGAGAACAAGGAAGCCAGGGATCTGGGTTCCTGCTCCTTAGAGAGCCCCTAGGCGAAGGCGCAGCTTAAAATGCAAAGAGGTGGAGCAGGGCACTCCTCAGCAATCACTCTCAATCAGCAGCAATCACTCTCAATCTCTTTCACCCTTAAGGCAGTCAACCAAACAAAGAGAGAGCCCTTTGGCAAGGCGCAGCTTAAAATGCAAAGAGGTGGAGCAGGGCACTCCTCAGCAATCACTCTCAATCAGCAGCAATCACTCTCAATCTCTTTCACCCTTAAGGCAGTCAACCAAACAAAGAGCAGTCAACCAAACAAAGAGCAGTTCCCCAGCTATCACACCTTAGAATTTTAGGCAGCCCCACAAACCTTAGAATGTAGTCCTTCAAAACTCAGAAATTCTCAGCAATTTCTCCAGCTGTCTCAGCTATCAGAGCTGCTCTGCTCTGCTTCTCCCAGACCTCTGTGAGATGTATTGTATTCAACAGTGGCGAAGCAAAGTTCCTGTTAACAATACACATGGGCTTACTTTTCTTCCCTGACAAGCTCAATGTTTGATATAATTCACTGTTCATTTAATAGAAATGCATTTCCTTACAAGTCTTGAGGCTTTTAAATCTTGGAGGAATCTTGCCAGGCACTGGCTCAGTAGCAAAGTCTGATAAGAATGATTAGAAATGTTTTTAGAGTTGCTAAAATTTATTAATTTTTCTCTCTTGAGAACCGGTACAAAGAGATTTCAGGGCTAGTACAAGGAGTGGGCACAGTGGTTGTGAAAATACACTTACAAATTCAGGCTCTAATAGCAGCTATGGCTTGTTTTTAATACTGATACATGTCCGTGTTTTTATGGTACTATTTTCCCCACTCCTCCACTTGCACCTGCTGGAATGGCCTTGGGTCAGCCATAGCTCTGGCAGAGGTTGTCCTTGAAAGGGCAGCTGCTGTGAGAGTCCTCTCAGCCCCACCCACCTCACAGGGTATCTGTTGTGGGGGAGGAAGGAAAAGGAGATTGTGAGCCACTCTGAGATTCGGAGTGGAGGGTGGGATATAAATCCAATATCTTTTTAATGCCTTTTACTTTTGTGTCTGATGTCTTTATGGTGAGTCAGGAGAAGCCATCCAGACTTCACATAAATATAGTTGAAGGTGTGTGGAACGGTATCGCTGATGGCCGCTCTTCTTTGTGGCAGAGCCTGAGTTCAGTATTTTTGGAGATCATGCAAAAGAAGTCAATTTTGACATTCAAGTAATTTCAGAAGTAGTATTAGCTGTACTTTGTCATAAAAGAAATAAACAGTCTAAACAAATGTGATATGTCTTTCTGCAGCAGCAAAGTATCCCGTGACACACTGTATGAAGCAGTGAAGGAAGTCCTTCAAGGGAGTCAAGCAAAGCCACGCAAGTAAGCAGTTTCACTTACTCTGCACCACTAGAGCTCAAGATGGAATTTAGCCTGGTTCTGTGCAGAGCGCTCAGCAAGGCTTTCATTATGGAGAATTACATATTGGAGTTCATTCTTAGAACTTCAGGTCTAAGGTGGGAAGGAAGGGTCAGCCTGGTGCACTGCTTCTTTGGCCATAGAGAGGGAGAAGTAGCCTAAGCGTTCCACCATGTGTCTAGCAGAGCACAGCGTGTATGTCATTCTTACTGAAGCATACAGGCTTAACCATTGCTTGAGCATTCCAATATTCCCTCTGCTGTTGTTTTGTTTTTTTCTGTACTCTTTAAAGAGCTTTTGGAATGTATAATGAGTATGCAGGGTCTTACGAGATTAATAAAGTTTTCAGGGTATAGGTTTTTTTGTGAGTCAAAAGTAACTATGTCTGATGAAGGGAGTTTTGACTCTTGAAAGCTAAAAATATTGTTAATTGCAAAGATGCTACTGGACTCCAACATAACTGTTTTATTGGAGACCAGCATGGGTATCCTCTGGATCGTGTGTGTAATTGCTAGCTTCTCTCTCTTGATATGTTGGGATTGAGGCACATAGTCTCTGTCAGGGAGGGCTCTGTTCAGTCTCTGTAGCCACCCAAGTAGTTCAGGTGTCCTTTCCCTCTCTAGATGTAGCCCAGCGTTACATAGAAAACAAGGATTCCTGGTAACTGCCCCCATGGTCATCAAGTTGCCGAAGCTAGGAAAGAAGGAATATCTTGCTCATCTTCCTCCCATAATAGATATAGTGCTTGGTTACTCAGGTTTATTGGTTTGTATTTTGTGAGTTACTAGATGCTCTTTCCTTCTAAACCAAACTTAAATGTCTTGTTTATTTTTGTTAGGTTCTTGGAGTCTGTGGAATTGCAGATCAGTCTGAAAAACTATGACCCACAAAAGGACAAGCGGTTTTCTGGAACTGTCAGGTTTGGCATTGGTCCTGTCCCACCCAGCATTCAGTTTGCACCCCTCTCCCTGTTGAAGACTCTTGTGTGCATTCTCTCCAGTGTGCAGCATATTGACTGCTAAAGAACCAGGCAGCTGGGTGTAATGCTGAATTGCTTGGGTAGTTCAGTTCCTCCCACTGTGAAGTGGATGTGGCTGGACGGACCCTTACCCTGGGTCTTAAAACATGAGGGAAGGTGTGGGGAGGCTCTTTTGCCAATCCCACCGACCAGTTTTAAGAAGCCAGATTAACCACTGGTGGATGAAGACCTGTTACTTGGTTGTGGTAAGGCCCTTCAGCTGTGGTTTTGAGCATTCCTCTTACATTTTACATTTTTCAGGGAAAGAGTGTGTTGATTTATCCATGCTGTCTTCTTTCCCCAACAGGCTCAAGTCTGCTCCACGGCCCAAGTTCTCAATCTGTGTGCTGGGGGATCAGCAGCACTGTGATGAAGCCAAAGCAGTGGACATCCCTCACATGGACATAGAGGCTTTGAAGAAACTCAATAAGAACAAGAAGCTAGTGAAGAAGCTGGGCAAGTAGAGTTAGAGCAAGACATGTGGGGGCCTGCAAGGCTTGTGGGGAGGGGAAAATACCATCCCCTCTACACACACTGTCACCAAGTCCAGCATGGAGCCTGTGTTCCTGGAAGAGGTGGGGGACGACTCTCTGCTAGCTCACCCAAAACTGCTCTGAGCAAGCCAGCAGAGATTTTTCCCTCAGCCACTTTCACATTCAGCCCAGTGCAACCCAGGGGCTTTGCCACTACCAGCAGTATACCGAGTTGGGCTCACAGGCAGCACAGCTGCCACTGGGCCCAGCATGGCTCCCAGGTTGTGCTGCTGTCATTGGACCCAGGTCAGCTTCCCAGCACACCTACTGCTGCCACGGGGTCCAGAGGCAGTAGCGCAGCCCAGGAGCCCTGCAAGGCTCACCAGTGGCCATGCAGTCACTCCCAGATTTTGTCATGCAGCTCTTGAACTGAGCATGTACTACTAGGTGCAGCAGGGTTCTCGGGGTGCACCACTGCTGCTGGACCCAGTGCTGTTCCTGGCCTCCTCCAATCACTGGAAGTAAGTTGTTTTACTTTCAGGGGAATTTTAAAAACCCCAGTGTATTTTTTTTAATTCAGGTTTCGCTGCACACCTGGGAACTCCCCGAGTGTACAAAAAGATCTGCTTACCCTCTGCGTAGCTGAGATCCACAGATTTAGCTGTGGAAGTGTATTTTAGCAGACAAGGGCCATGGGTGGCTAGTAATATATCATTTTCTTGAAGTATGTTCAGAAGCATTGACAATATTGACTTATAAAGATCAGAATTTAGGAATAATTGGGACACAACCTCATTCAAACAGCTAAATGCAAGGAGGTGATAGGAGCTAATTTGCCACTCTGCTAAGAGGCACTTCCTGTGCATTTCATGTCTCCACTGCATAGAAGAAAGCAGAATAATCCTGTTTGCTTTGAATTTCAGCAGAAAGCAATGCAAAAGTCTCAGAATGTTACATGTTGTACACCAAAGGCTTTCTTCTTCCTTGGAAGCATATTTTAGCATGCATTCGGTCTTCTGAGCATGCAGCAGTGTTTTCCTATTTGTTTCTGTTGCTGTCTTTAATCTTCTGGCTTCTGAGCCGCTGCCAGTCTGAGTAGACAATACTGACTTTGATGGACTAAGGGCTGATTCAGTATAAGGCAGCTTCATATGTCCATATAAAGCTGCCTTTGGTTTGGAGACAGCTTACCCAAGAGCAGGGATGGTCAGAAGCCTTGCTATACATATGCAGCTTGAGCCTTGCCCCCCCCCCCCCCCCACACACACACAGCACCATATGGTTCTGTTTTAAATAAATGACTTTAAAGGGGATTAGACAGATTCATTGAGGAAAGGTCCTTTAGTGGCTACTAGCCATGGTGACAAAAGGGAACCTCCACATCCCTGAGGCAGTACACCTCTAAATATAAACACCAGAAGACAACATCAGGGGAGGGCCTCAGCCTGTGGTCTGTTGTTGGACCTCCAGAGCAACAGGTGGACACCATGTGAGACAGAATGCTGGACTAGATGGTCTGATCCAGCAGGGCTCTTATGGTCTGGTTCTGATGTTAGCTTTCATACAGCCAGAAGCTGCATGAATGTGATTGATTCCAAAACAGCTAATTTAAGACAGGATTCACTTTCATGTAAACACCTTTATCAGTTAGTCTTCGTTTCCCTTAATTGCTAGTGGCTTCAGAAGGCATTAGCAGTGTTTTTTCAAACCCTGAGGTGATCCTGGATTGAAGAAACATGTATCAATTTCTCTTTAAAAAAAAAAACAACAGCCAAGAAATATGATGCTTTCCTGGCTTCTGAGTCCCTGATCAAGCAGATTCCTCGAATCCTGGGCCCAGGGCTGAACAAAGCTGGCAAGTTCCCCTCTCTTCTCACCCACAACGAGAACATGGTGGCCAAGGCCGATGAAGTCAAGTCCACTATCAAGTTTCAAATGAAGAAGGTAAAAAAAACCCCTCCACAATATCCTAAAATACCCAACTTCTGATGGTGGGGTCCCTGCACTGAAAAGAAGGAACTGCATTTGTATCTATGGGACTTCTGGTGACAGGCAAAGTGATTTTCTCCTGGTTTCCTGTTGTCACTTCATCACAGAGAACTGTATGGCTTTTTTTGTCCATGCAAATCTTGCAACTTACAGCATTTGTATTCTGGAGGCCTCGGCTTCACTGGGAAGATTGTTGCTGAGAAAGAACTACATGCTTACCCACTCTGTAGGATCCAAGCCAAGCAGCCTACAAACACCAGTCCATTAACTGTAAGGACCAGAGATAGATTTGACTCCTCTCCCCTGCCTTCAGAAGGCACTGAGGAGTGTAAAGCATAGTGAATTAGTTTATAAATTGAACTGCCCAGATACAGTTCACAAAACTGAGTATATCTTGGCAGAGAGATGTGCTGTATTGCATGTGTCAAAGTATCTGTCTTGGGAGCATCTCCTTCTGTTTAAACAAGTAAACTTGTTTCCTAGCATCAGGGAATCATCAAGAGCCACATTACATAGAATTGTGAGTGGCTGTCTCAGTGGAAGTTTCAGCCAGATGTTCCTGTTACATAACCATAGCTAGTCAGCTTCATCTCTGAAAACAAGCCGAATCATTCTTTAGAGTCCAGTTTGCTGAGCCTTAGAGCCATTCACTTCTGGTTAGCATCTTTTCAATTGTGCTACAATTTATATTAATCATGGTCCACGTACATCATTAAAAGCAAGATTTTTACCCTGGCAATCCCTCTCCCCCCCCCCCCCCCCACAATAAATGCCATGCCAGCTCTGAGCAGTGTAGTCAGTTTTTCATCATGTATGCTACTCTGGGTACGATGGGATAATCAGTGAATTGGCTCATGCTTTACGGTTCCATATGTTCTTTTTTTCTTCCTTTTCCCCAGCCTTGAGCCAGTCACTCTCAGCCTAACCTACTTCACAGGGTTGTGAATTTAAAAAAAGGGAAAGAACAATGTTTTAAGTGTTTTTTGGATCCCCACTGGAGTGAAAAGCAGGGTATATAAATAACATCTTTAATTATACATGTAAACACCAGTGAATGTTTTTCTGTGTCCCTCCAGGTGTTATGCCTGGCTGTGGCAGTTGGTCATGTGAAGATGACTGAAGATGAATTAGTGTACAACATTCACCTGGCCATCAACTTCCTGGTATCACTGCTGAAGAAAAATTGGCAAAACGTGCGGGCCTTGTACATCAAGAGCACCATGGGGAAACCCCAACGCCTATACTGATGACAATATAATTGTTTTTCACTAGGTTACTCTGTGTGTGTCTTCTGGTTTGATAAAATTCTGGTCCCCTAAACAGTTGTCTGTTTCTGTTAAGCTGAGGTCTCTCTGCATGCTCTTACCATTAGGTTAAAGGGTGAGTATGCATGATGTTTGAAAAGGCAAGCTTGGTCATCAGTCCAGAGTTAAGGACTTACTGGAGAAAGATCTTTACAAAATAAGACCTCTTTGGGTGTCAGCTGCAATCATGCTAAGATGTGCACAGGCTGCCCCATCAAAAAGCACAGAATAGGATAAATATAGTTGCTACCTAAGTAGCACACTGAAATGGGGAGAAACATAGAAGAGGCAATAGGGTACATAGAAGTAACTGCCATTCTTAAATGAGATGCTGGAGGTTGAAACCTATCAGATGTGGGCTGATGTATCAAATGACGTGTTCACGGAAGGTGCACAGAATTTCCACGCATTCCTCTCTGTTCCTGCAGGCCTTTCCAACCTCTGGAAGAACATTTCTGGTGTTGTACTTGTTTGAAGGAATGGCTATACTGGTCCTCTTGTTAGAGGAGCAGCACTGAGGCACATGGAAGGAAGGATGACTTCTTGCCCTTTGCTCTCTTTGCTGCATCAGTCCCCCCACTTGCGTGAGTCATGGTTATTATTACCCCACACTGCATATCCTGTGACCCTGGAAATATGTTAGAAGGACGGGAGAAACAGAGAAACTGGAAATAAAGAGTTTCATGAATGGCATCTTTGGATACAAGCCATCTAGTGGCTGTGTGTCACAGAATAGGAAGAGGTGCAGAACTAGGAGTTTAATCATGACATCCAGTAAAGATTATCCATTTGTGAACAGGAACAAAGTTTATCTCTAATGGCAAGCATTCTACCCTTTTAAAATAATCATATGAACATATGAAGCTGCCTTCTACTGAATCAGACCCTCGGTCCATCAAAGTCAGTATTGTCTACTCAGACTGGCAGCAGCTCTCCAGGGTCTCAAGCTGAGGTTTTTCACGCCTACTTGTCTGGACCCTTTTTTAGTGGAGATGCTGGGGATTGAACCTGGGACCTTCTGCTTCCCAAGTAGATGCTCTGCCACTGAGCCACCGTCCCTCCCAGTATCAGATCGATACTCCTCTTCAAACTGGGTGTTACAGTAGTGTATCTGTTACAGCAGTGTACCAGGTCACTGACACAATGTGAAAGAAGTAGGGAAGGTTGAATCTAATCCATACCTCTTGGCATAGTTAAGCCTTTTGAATAAATTGCCTGTTTATCTAAGGAAGCAAAACCTGTGACCACTATATCTACCACTAGAGGGAGTGTTAATTGTACTCTGTAGCCAGCTCGAAGCTGACTCAGCCTTCCATCCTTCCGAGGACAGTAAAATGAGTACCCAGCTTACTGGGAGTGAAGTGTAAATGACTGGGGGAGGCAATGGCAAACCACCCTGTAAAAAAGTCTGCCATGATAACGTGAAAGCAACATCACGCCAGAGTCAAAAATGACTGGTGCTTGCATAAGAAGTTACCTTTACTAATACTCTTTCAACCAGCAGCCACAGTGGCTAGTGTGGGGAGGGGGAATAAATTTTACAGAAAAGAAGCAGATAAGTTCTGTTGTAGAGCATGTAGGGGCATAATCCTTCATTTAGTCACAATTTAGGATGTGAGGTGACTTCTGAACAGTTTTGCTTATTTCATTTGGGTAAAGTTGCTCAATTTCTCATCTATGTAAAAGACAGATTCAGCATATATTACCATCCCATGAAGTAGCCACATACACGCACTCAGATGCTTGATTGCATCAGCATTCAGAAATAGTGTTTCAGGGGAACATGGCATTTCCTGCTGTCCCGTGGGATTTTGCTACACAGAAAGCACTATTACATAGAAAGAAATAGGCAGACTATGAATAATCATATGCATTCCATTTTCTGTGCTGGAGAGCTGCAACCCACTTGGAATAATATGGTGGTAGCTTCCTAATGCTTCCCCTTAAAAATGCCCCTCTTCCATTTATATATTTCTTTACTCAGTCTTTGGGAACTATTTTACTAGATTTACTACCAGACAGTTCAGAGTCTGGTATGTTAAGTTAGACTTAATTAATTCAGATAGAATTCTAGAATTATCCACAATCGATAAATGTCACTGTATCCTTGTGAAGCAGAATTCTAAGCTGGAAATTATCAGAAAAGATGGCACACTAAATGTGAACAGCAGAAGTGCCATGAATTGATATGAAGGTGAAATCACAATTCCTATTGTTGGGCTCCTTGTACATGTGAAGCTGCACTACACTGAGCCTGTTGGTCTATCATTGTCAGTACTGGCTATATAGACTGGTGGCTGCTCTTCAGGGTCACATAGAGAGGTCTTTGACTACCTGATCCCTTTTGTCTTGATACACCAGAGATGATTGTTAACAGTATTAATATATTGAACTTGAGCCTTCATGCATGCAAACCAGATGCTTTGCAACTGAGCCACTACACTTTACCATTTGTAATTTTATACAAGGTTTCCATCCTTAGAGTACTGTCAGAATTAAAACCCATCTTTGCATCTGAATGGGTGTCAAGCATGCGGGTTCAATGACGAGTCGACGTTGATACAAAGGCTACGTTTATTGATAGACCGATACTTTGGTGTAACAGGTTCTTGAGAGGAATGCTGCCAATACATTGATACAATACTTTTAAGGCTTACTTCTAAAGGATTCCAAGGGAGGGGGCTGCGGGGCTGCATTCACACATAAACTATCATAAATGTCTACATTCCCATAGTGTTATCAGGACTGCGTCCTTGCTTTTCCCAGATGGCTCATACTCCCTTACAGGAATGTATGGGAAGGTGCTTATTACTTGGTTTCAGTCCTCACTACTTCTAATTATAAGCCATAAAGCAAGATTGGGGAAGGGAAAGAATAACAAACTAGCAAAGTTGGCTCCTCCATGATACTTCACAGACCAGGTTAGGCAGGACCCTTAATCAATTATCAATGGAATTTCACCATGCTTGACAATGGGTAGAATAGATCTGTCTCTTAACCCAGGGCAGTGGCCATGGCTGCATTACAGTTTCTGATCTAAGCACTGATGTCTCCAACATGGTAACAGTATTTGGATATCCTAAATCATTATTAGTATTATTTACAAAATGTATACCTGTCTGCCCTCATCATGGCCACCAAGGCAGCTAGCAGATTAAAAACAGGCACAATAAAAACATATTTAAAACCAAACAAAAATACATTATTAAAACCAAGTTAAAATATAAAGAAAAGATAGAACATCAAGTTGAAAGGAAGGATCACTAAGGAAATGCCAGTTGAAACAACAAGTCTACTTGTTGGTGGAAGAAGAGAATAGATGACACTTTGGGGAGAGAGTTAAAAGGTGTTTGTGCCGTGACTGAGATGGTTGTCTCCCAGGCTGTCATCTGCCTAATCTCGGAAGGCAGGGGTATCCTAAACAGGGCCAGAAGATGACTAGTGGCTGGGTAGCTTGTCATGGAGTTGATAGTCCTTAAGGCATGCTAGTCCCAAGCCATTTAGAGCTTTAAAGGTCAACACCAGAACCTTGATTTGTGCTCGGAAACAAATCTGTAGACAAGTAACGAGCCCTGTGGCACAGAGTGGTAAAGCTGCAGTACTGCAGTTGGAGCACTCTGCTCACGACCTGAGTTCAATCCCAGCAGAAGCTGGTTCAGGTAGCCAGCTCCAGATTGACTCAGCCTTCCATCCTTCTGAAGTCAGTAAAATGAGTACCCAGTTTGCTGGGAGGGAAGTGTAGATGACTGGGGAAGGCAATGGCAAACCACCCCGTAAAAAAGTCTGCTGTGAAAACAAGAAAGCGACATCACCCCAGAGTCGAAAATGACTGGTGCTTCCACAGGGGACTACCTTTACCTTTAACATTAATGTAGCCAGCAGCCTTTCCCTACTGCCTTCTCCAGCAACTAAGTATCCTGTCTCGGAACATTTTAGTTCCATTTAGTCATATTGGGACAGCCATAAGTGTTTTTCGTGAATATGGACTGTACCCTTATAAAATTATCTAAAATTTTCTGAAAATGAAACAAGATGGCGACGAGGCAGGAGCTCAGGTGCTAGAGCTCCTGAAAACCGGGTTCTTACCTGTTTATTAGCCACTTCTAAGACCCACGCAAAATCTGGACAAGCTAACTCCTCATTTTGATGAGGGAGGTGAAGCGCTGGAGGGTCCTGCGGAGTGTTGGAGGGCAGACGGAGCTTGGTTTCATCGCCGAACTGTGAGTGGGGCCTGCCGCAGACGCGGCCGAGGCAGTGGTGTGGACTGTGAGGCGGCCGGTCGGACAATGAGCGGAGCCGACGTCGCTTGCCTGAGTGGGGGTCAGAGACATCTACACGGCGGGCGCGGCAAGAGGGGCGCTGAGCTGCTGACGTGACCGGGCGCCAGGAGGGGCGCGCCGTCAGGGGAGAGCCTAGCGGTGACGGCAGACGACGCTGGGGTGCCGATACTGAAGAGGAGAGCCTATGTAGACGATCTTGGAAGCAGCCGGGTGCATGGGCAGAATGGGGGCCCTGAATGAACCGGTTGTCTCCACAAATAGAACAGTGGAGTCTTACTATGTGGGAGGGGGAGCACGAGGGGGGGTCTTTGCCCTCCACGGGCTCGCCAGGCTGCATGGAAAATACCGGATGGGACCCTTAGCTGTTGGATCCTGCACCCAGGGACTGCTGCCCTCAGCGCTACATCTGGTACGGCATTGCCTCGATGCCGGCGTTTGACTTTGCACTTTGCACTTTACTATTCTCAACATTCTACCTCGCATTATACCACTCTCAGTATCCTACTTTGCACTTGCTTAATTAGAAGAACTTATATTGCACTCTAACAACATCCTACCTCCACCTACTCATGAACTACTAGTTTAAATTTTTTTTTATTAATTAACTCATCCTGATTGGTTTACTGTATATATTGGGTTTGAATTGTATAATTTTTTTTGGCTAATTAATTTGAGGATGATTAATAGGGTGGGACTTATAATTAATTACTGCCATTTGATCTAAATTTTTACCAATTAATATACAAGGAAAATTGGATGTTGGGGTTTTATTGGGTTAATTTGAATATTGGGATCTAGTAGGGCGGAGTGCACTGGGGAGTACTAGTGATAGCAGTGCATTGGTGGTGGCTAAAATAGCGGCTGCTACCAGCGGGGAATGGCTGGTCTAGGGATTCCAGTGCTCCTGGGGAGGGGGAGGTATGGCGGTGGGAACAGACGATATAAGGGAGGAAGACCGAGACACGTTAGTGCTCGATCATCCTCCAATCTATGTCCCATCCCAAGGGTGACAGGTAGTAGGGTCAGGTTGAATAACTTGCCTCCGTCATTGGTGCTATGCAATGCCAGGTCCATTAATAATAAGATCTCAGTCCTCCGAGAGTTCCTACTCGAACAGGACATGGACCTGGCTTGCGTGACTGAAACCTGGGTTTGAGAGGGAGATACAGTAGTCCTCTCACAAACAGCTCCCCTGGGTTATTCAGTCTTCCACCAATCGCGGACTAGCAGATGGGGGGGGGGGAGGAGTGGCGTTATTTATACGAGAGGCTTACTCCTTTAGGGCACTCCTGGCTCCAAGGATCGAGGGTATTGAATGTGCCGGTCTGGCGTGGGAGGCTGGAGAGGGGTTGGCGATCTGGCTGGTGTACCGTACGCCTAACGCACCAGCAAGCGCCTTACCGTCCCTGCTTGAGGCGGCGACAGGCTGGGCACTGGAGCACCCAAGGTTGGTAATCCTGGGTGACTTCAACGTCCATGATGATGACCCGACCTCTAGTCAGGCGACGGACCTAGTGTCATCCATGGCGACGCTAGGACTCTCTCAATTTGTTACAGCCCCTACTCACCAGGCCGGGCACATGTTAGACTTGATCTTTGCGGCTGGGGTTACGGTGGATGATATAACCACTGAAGCGGTGCCATGGTCGGACCACCTCGCCCTTAGGGCTCGTGTAGATATGCCACCCCAAACCTGTTTAGGCAACGAGCTTATTATGGCTCACCCATGGAGCCAGATGGACCCGGAACGGTTCCAAATAGCTCTGCGGGATCCCTGGCCCTCTGGCGACTCTCTCAATGGCCTGATCGAGACCTGGAATAGCCGGCTCTCTAGGGCCATTGATGAGATTGCACCTCTGCGACCTCGGATTAGGCTGGCTCTGTGGTACACTCCGGAGCTATGCCAGCTGAAACAAGGTCTCAGACAGCTAGAGAGGCAATGGCGGCATACTCGTGACGAAGCGACTAGAACATCTTATAGGAAGTTTATGAGGTCCTATGAGATGGCAGTCAAGGCCGCAAAGAAAACATACTTTGCGGCTAAGATTGCGCCTGTTTAGGATAATTCGGAATTTTACTACATTGCCACAAGGCAACCCAAATGTTAAGGAATTGGAAATAGGCTGTGAGGCTTTTGCGAAATTTTTTGCAGACAAGATCCAGTCGCTCCACTACGACTGCCCTGCCAATTTGGATACAGTAAGTGAACTCAAGGCCCTGTGCGTGTCTTCTGGTTTGATCTTGGACTGTTTTGACCCGCTCAGCTTGGAGGAAGTCGACAGAATCCTTGTCACTGCACGTCCAACAATTTGTGATCTGGACCCATGCCCCTCCTGGCTAATTAAGGCTTGCCAGGAGGAGCGAAGATATCCTATACAGGACATCATAAATAGATCTCTTTCAGAGGGCTCCTTTCCAACACCCCTGAAAGAGGCAGTGGTCCGCCCTCTCTTGAAAAAGGTTACATCAGATCTGGCCGAATTGACTCATTACTGGCCGGTCTCAAATTTGCCCTTTTGGGGCAAAATTATAGAGAGTGCTGTGACGTTGCAGTTACAGGATTTTCTGGATGACACTTCCACCTTAGATCCGTACCAGTCCGGCTTCCGTCCAGGCCACGGGACGGGGACAGTTTTGGTCGCCCTCATGGATGACCTCCGGCGACATCTGGATCGAGGCGGCTTGGTGGTATTGCTGTTGTTAGACCTATAGGCTGCGTTCGATATGGTCGACCATTGGCTGCTGACCTGCCGCTTCGCCGATGCAGGAATCCGGGGGCTAGCCTTACAGTGGCTTTCCTCCTTCCTTGAAAGTCAGGAACAAAGGGTGGTGATTGGAGGTGAGCTGTCCCAGAGACACCTACTTAATTGTGGGGTGCCTCAGGGGGCAGTTCTCTCCCCGATGTTGTTTAACATCTACATGCGCCCCCTTGCCCAGATCGCCTGGAGGTATGGGCTGGGCTGCCACCAGTACGCTGATGACACCCAGCTCTATCTATTGATGGATGGCCGGACTGACGATGTCCCTATAAACCTGGACCGGGCGCTGCAAGCCATGGCAGGTTGGCTGAAGCTGAATCCAGCAAAGACAGAGGTCCTTTGCGTGGGTCGCGGCGGGCCAGGAGGGGAGATCTCCCTACCAACCTTTGATGGTGCGTCACTGATACCAGTGCGCAGGGTCAAGAGCCTGGGAATGCTACTGGAACCTTCCTTGACAATGGAGGCCCAGATAGCTGCCACTGCTAAATCTGCCCTTTTCCACCTTAGGAGGGCGAGGCAGTTGGCCCCCTTCCTGAAACGTAGCGACCTGGCAACTGTGATCCATGCAACGGTCACCTCGAGGTTGGACTACTGTAATGCCCTCTACATGGGGCTACCCTTGTACCAAACGCGGAAACTGCAGCTAGTGCAGAATGCAGCAGCCAGGCTGTTAGTGGAACTACCTCGGTGTGAACATGTACAGCCTAGGCTGCGGGAACTGCATTGGCTGCCAATTGTGTACCGAGTTCGTTACAAGGTGCTGGTTATTACCTTTAAAGCCCTATATGGCCGAGGACCTGCCTACCTTAGGGACTGCCTCTCTCCATATGTTCCTCAGAGAGCACTGAGATCTAGTTCTCAAAATCTTCTAAAAATCCCTGGACCAAGGGAGGCTAAACTAAAAACAACGAGGGAGCAGGCCTTCTCAATAATGGCTCCCCATTGGTGGAATCAGCTACCAGAGGAGGTGCGAGCCCTGCGAGACCTTAATCAGTTTTGCAGGGCTTGTAAAACCGCCCTCTTTCAATTTGCTTTTAAGATGGAACCCTGGTAAATGACATCTAGCCACCCTTATATATGTATTGAACTGTAGCACCTTTAATCTATAATGGTTTTTTTAACTGATTTATTTAATTAATTTATGAATTGTAATTTAATTGTATTTTAACTGTGTTTTATTGTAGTAACTATTTTATTGGAATCATGGTATATACCATGTCTTGTGAGCCGCCCTGAGCCTGCCTTGGCGGAGGAGGGCGGGATATAAAATAAAATTTATTATTATTATTATAAAGTAGATCAAGATAATTCATGCCATAGTATTCCCCATTATGCTGAACTGAAGAAAGCTTGACAGAAAGATTCATTTGAAATGTGTTGGAGGAGAGTTTTATGGATCCTGTGAATTGCCAAAAAGAAAAAGAAGTGGGTTCTAGATCAAATCAAGCCTGAACTCTCCCTAGAAGCTAAAATTACCTGTCTGAGGCTATCATACTTTGGTCACATTATAAAGACTTGCTGAAAAAGGCAATAATGCTGGAAAAATTGATGGCTGCAGGAAAAGAACACCGCATGAGATGGATTGGCTCCATAAAGGAAACCATGGTCCTCAGCTTGGAGTACTTGAGCAACACTGCACAATGGGATGTTTTGGAGGCCATTAATTCATAGAGTCTCCACAACTGAAAAGCAACTTGATGTCACTTAACACTCATAAAGTAGTCCACATTGCAGCATCTTGTGGCAATTAATCCTTTCGTTTATTATGCACTCACTTCCACGCATCTTTGAATCCACAACCCATTCGTTTCACTGGGATTTTAATGAGTTAAATCTCTGATGCGTTCTACCTGCACAACTGTCCTTGTATAAGTTGATGTTAAAAATTGCTTCTCGCTGGCTGCTTGCCTCTTTCTGCTGCAAACCAAAATACCTCCTGTAATGTTGCTATTGGTGGCAAAAGCAGTATTTCAGGCTTTGGGGAGGGGTAGAAAAGACACACTCCACAAGCAGATTTCTGCTAGCAGCAGTGTTTCATTGGCTCCAAGTGATATCTTTAGCTTCTATGTAGCATAAATATATTGACTGTGTAAAATATTACCTCCCCAAAAAATATTAGGTGCCCTTACACTTCACTATCCAGGTGTTTTGTTTAGGTTTTAAGAACTGAAATCTGTATTTTACTAATACGACAGTCCTGTTTCATCTCTGAAATTTCTGGTCCAGACATGTTTGTCAAAAGGGCAATTATCCACATTTTGTCTGCACAAATTCCATTTGATATAGCCAAAATAATTCATTTGCTACTTAGTTGACAATAGTAGTTCAACTGATGTCTTTTTAATAACCTACTAGGATGGACTCAAGGCTGTAGCCAAAGTAGACTCCTAAAATAGACTGAAGTGTTCAACCAGTACTCTCTACTGTCTGTGGCTTCAGTAAAGATTGCTTTCTGGTACAAGATGATTAACAGTCAGCATGACCTGGAACATTATATAATCACCTTAAGCTAGTTCACTTTAAAGAAAGTTTATACCCTTAATATTTCTGTTACTGCCATGCCATCTGCCATTTTAGAAGGCAGATTTCATACAATGGGACTATGGAATGAGCAATTAAAGCATGTCCATGGGATGTGTTTCCTGGCCTAGTAAGTAAAACTGGGGGACACATACCTCCCTGAACTGTCAAAGAAGCAGGAGTTGTGCAGCAAAAAAAGTAAGGTTTCCCAAAAAAACAGCCACTTTTGGAATTCTTCGATAAAATTAAAACATTGTGAATGTTCATGTGCTTGGTCGTATTTTTCATCTCCTGTACCTCTTACATTTTATGACCTTTTGATCTCACTGTGTTCTCTTTCTCATTGCATATTTGTCATCAGAAGAAGAAACTGGATTTATACCCTGTCCTTCACTCAGAGTCTCAGAGCAGTTTACAATCTCCTTACCTTCCTTTCCCTACAACAGACACCCTGGGAGGTAGGTGAGACTGAGAGAACAGCTCTGTGAGTGACCCAAGGTCACCTAGCTAGCTGCATGTGGAGGAGTGGGGAATCAAACCTAGGGTTGTCTGCCTCCAGGTGGGGCCTGAAGATCTCCCGCTTTTACAACTGATCCCTAGCTGGAAGATTAGCTCCCCTGGAGAAAGTGACTGCTTGAAGGGTGGACTCTATGCCATTGTACCATACTTAAGCTCTTTCCCTCCTCAAACTCCACCCTCTCCTGGATCCACCCCCAAAGTCTCCAGGTATTTTCCAGCATCAACCTGGCAACCCTAAACCTGGTTCTCCCAGATTAGAGTCTGTGCTCCTACACTACACCGGGATGGCTCCCTCTCCACTTCTTCAAAGGGCACACTTCATACCTTTGATGAAGTGGAATCAAATAATCCAGGGAAATGTGTGCCACAGGAAATCTGTTTGTCTTTAACATATTGCAAAACCAATTTAAATCTGTGTTCTATTTATTTATTCATTTATATTGTACTCCTCCGTTTTATCCTTGCAACAGCCCTGCAAAGTAGGCCAGGCTGACTCAAGTTTCCTCAGCAGACTCGGGGGTTGAACCTTGGTCTCCCAGTAACCACTACACCACCCTGACCTTGTGTCAATATTGTCACAGCTGAACAAATGAATTTTTACATTACTTATCAGATTGCTATTTGAAACAAGATTCTGACTCTGGAAAAGAGTTTTACATTTACAGTAGTGTTAAACAAGCAGCCCATGGGCCACATCCAACCTGCGCAGGGCTCAAATCCATCCTCCGAGCAACTTTCTCCTCCTCCTTTCTTTTCCAGGGCTGCAGCTGCACCATAGCTTGCTTCCCCCCACCCCAGCTCCCTCAGTGGCTCTTTGCTTCCGTCTTCCTGCCTCCCTTCCCTTTCTCTTGCACTCTCTTTTTTTACACACATACAAACACAAGCACTTAGAGAGCTCTGTGGCTGCTTCCTACTTTGTGTGGGAGATACAAATACAAGCCTCTGTCTCTCTCTCTTGCAATCACACACACACTTCTGCTTCATTCTCTGGGGCTGCTCCTCTTGGGGAGGAAAGAACAAAATTGGAGTCCCATTGCAGCTTCAAGACCAACAATGTTTTGTTCCAAGTATAAGCTTTTGTGTGGAAGTACACTTCTTTGAAGGGAAGGAGGGTGGGTTGATGGATGGATTCTTCTGACAAGCATAACATACATGTACATTGAGGAAATTATTTTGGCTTATTCTGAAAAGTTGTTTTAAAAAATTGGATTTTTGTGTTCCTACCTAGATTTATTTTCTTTCAAAAATACCCTGATTAGGAATTAGAACACTTGGATTGGTCCTTATATCTTGAAGAGTGGAGTGATTTCAGATGCCAAGTGATAATAGCACATATTGGCAAGGAGACAGGAAATCTACCTAAGTTCAGTCCAGGAGGATGCATCGTCTTGAGTTTCATTACTAATTGCAGTCCAGCAGTCTCTTTTTCTAATTTCCCTTTGACATTCCTTTGTAAGAGCACTGCTAAGGTCAGCAACTGAATGTTGTGGTTTCTAATGTCAGACTTATATCCATTTATTCTGAGACCTAGGTTTTCTGTCTCATTACCAGTGTTGGTATCTCCATACCTACTACTCCCCTCTGCATATCACATCTAATCCATTCAAGCCTGCTACTGTCATTCACCTGCAATTGCTATTCAGCATCTGAAATCACCTTTATAAAGTTTATATCTCCAGTACCTGGTTTTACATTTTATGATATGCATGGCTCTTTCCAACAAAATGACACTTATGTCAGATCTGGCCCTTGTAACAAATGGGTTTGACTGCTCTGTTTTACAAGCTGCAACAAAGTCAGACTTTCAAGATTTCAGTTGTGCTGTGGGCATTAGCAGAGAGAGGGGTGAAATGAATCGGTTTTGGGATACTGAAGAGCTCCTTGCAAGTCTCTTTTGTTAAGGATGACACTTAAAGAAGCTGGTCCTGAATACTCTGTGCCAGAGCAGAGGAGTAGTTTTGAAGAGCTGTGCCTAGAGCTAGAACACAGCAGAATTCCCAGGGGCTATAAAGCCCATGGAAATTCTGGCGCGTCAAACCAGATTCATCCCCTTTACTCTCCAATATCTAAGAAGAGAGCACTTCAGAAGATTGGAAGAGCCGGAAGTATGACGCGCCAGAATTTCCAGGCGCGTCAAACCAGATCCCTTCCCTTTCCACTCAAGTGCCAACCCCCCCCCCCCCCACACACACACACCTTTCTTTCCTCTCCAGTATCTAAGAGGAGAGCAGTTCACAAGATTGAAAGAGCCAAAAGTTCGACGCAGCAGAATTCCCAGGGGCTATAAAGACCCTGGAAATTCTGGCGCGTCAAACCAGATTCACCCCTTTACTCTCAAATATCTAAGAATAGAGCATGTAATTTCTAGCTGTAAAGCCCCTGGAAATTCTGGCAGGTCAAACCAGATCCCTTACCTTTCCACTCAACTGCCCCCCCCCCCGGCCTTTCTATCCTCTCCAGTATTTAAGAGGAGAGCAGTTCAGAAGATTGAAAGAGCCAGAAGTTTGACGCAGCAAAATTCCCAGGGGCTATAAAGCCCCTGGAAATTCTGGCGCGTCAAACTAGATTCATCCCCTTCCAGATCCCTTCCAGACGTCTTCTTAGAAGGGAACAGATCCTTCCCAGACGCAGCAGAATTCCCAGGGGTATAAAGCCCCTGGAAATGCGGGCGCGTCAAACCAGATCCCTTCCCTTTCCACTCCAGTATCTAAGAGGACAGCACCTCAGAAGATTGAAAGAGCTAGACGATGGACGCACCAGAATTTGCAGGAGCTATAAAGCCCCTGCAAATTCTGCCGGGTCAAACAAGATCCCCCCCTCCCTTTCCTCTACAATATCTAAGAGGAGAGCAGTTCAGAAGACTGGAAGTTTGCGCATTAAACCAGATTCATCCCCTTTACTCTTAAATATCGGTCCCTGGCGCTGCCACGAACACGTGGATCCACGATTTCTGTGGTGCAACATCTGCCCATGGACATGATATGTGATTGGCTGGTTATCTTGGGGTGGCCCAAAGCAAAAATCATGAGGATCCATGAGGATCCGTGGTTTGGAAACATGTTTTTTCAGTGCTGTGGCGCCACCAATTCGTGGAGGCATGATTTTTCTGGTGCTGCCTATGGTCTAAGACAGGATCTACAACATAATGGTGGTTTGATTTCATTTCTCCATAAAAATCATATGAATTCATGAGGATCCGTGCTTTGGAAGCCAGTTTTTGCATTGCTGAGGCGCCACGAATTCGTGGAGGCATGATATTTGTGGTCCTGCCTATAGTCTAAGACAGGATCTATAGGATTAAAGTGGTTTGATTTCATTTCAATGTAAAAATCATATGAATTCATGAAGATCCGTGTAGATCCGACTTTTACCTTTTTCCAAGAAGAGAGCACTTCAGAAGAATGGAAGAGCCGGAAGTCCGACGCGTCAAACCAGATCCCTTCCCTTTCCACTCAAGTGCCCCCCCCCCCTTTCTTTCCTCTCATGAATCTACGAAAAGAGCAGTTCAGAAGATTGAAAGAGCCGGAAGTTTGACGCGCCAGAATTTAAGCCCCTGGAAATTCTGGGGCGTCAAACCAGATCCTTTCCCTTTCCACTCCAGTATCTAAGAGGACAGCACTTCAGAAGATTGAAAGAACCAAACGTTTGACGTACCAGAATTTCCAGGGGCTATAAAGCCCCTGCAAACTCTGCCGCGTCAAACCAGATTCCCCCCTCCCTTCCCTCTACAGTATCTAAGAGGAGATCAGTTCAGAAGACTGGAAACTCTGGGGCGTCAAACCAGATCCCGTCCGTTTCCACTCAAGTGCCCACCCCCGCCCATTCTTTCCTCTCCAGTATCTAAGAGGAGAGCAGTTCAGAATATTGAAAGAGCCAGAAGTTTGATGCAGCAGAATTCTCTGGGGCTATAAAGCCCCTGGAAATTCTGGCGCGTCAAACCAGATTCATCCCCTTTACTCTCAAATATCTAAGAAGAGAGCACTTCAGAAGACTGGAAGAGCCGATGACGCGCCAGAATTTCCAGGGGCTGTAAAGACCCTGGAAATTCTGGCGCGTCAAACCAGATCCCTTCCCTTTCCACTCAAGTGCCCCCCCCCGCCCTTTCTTTCCTCTCCAGTATCTAAGAGAAGAGCAGTTCAGAAGATTGAAAGAGCCAGAAGTTTGATGCAGCAGAATTCCCAGGGGTTATAAAGCCCCTAGAAATTCTGGCGGGTCAAACCAGATCCTTTCCCTTTCCACTCCAATATCTAAGAGGACAGCACTTCAGAAGATTGAAAGAACCAAACGTTTGACGCACGAGAATTTCCAGGGGCTATAAAGCCCCTGCAAACTCTGCCGCGTCAAACCAGATCCCCCCTCCCTTCCCTCTACAGTATCTAAGAGGAGAGCAGTTCAGAAGACTGGAAATTCTGGTGCGTAAAACCAGATCCCTTCCCTTTCCACTCAAGTGCCCCCCCCCGCCCTTTCTTTCCTCTCCAGTATCTAAGAAGAGAGCAGTTCAGAAGATTGAAAGAGCCAGAAGTTTGACGCAGCAGAATTCCCAGGGGCTCTAAAACCCCTGGAAATTCTGGCGCGTCAAACCAGATTCATCCCCTTTACTCTCCAATATCTAAGAAGAGAGCACTTCAGACGTTTGTCGCAGCAGATTTTCCAGCGGCTCTAAAGCCCCTGGAAATTCTGGCGCGTCAAACCAGATCCCTTCCCATTCCACTCAACTGCTCTCCCCCCCGCCCTTTCTTTCCTCTCCAGTATCTAAGAGGAGAGCAATTCAGAAGATTGATAGAGCCAGAAGTTTGACGCAGCAGAATTCCCAGGGGCTCTAAACCCCCTGGAAATTCTGGCGCGTCAAACCAGATTCATCCCCTTTACACTCCAATATCTAAGAAGACAGAACTTCAGAAGATTGGAAGAGCCGGAAGTTTGACGCGCCAGAATTTCCTGGAAATTCTGGCGCGTCAAACAAGATTCATCCCCTTTACTATCCAATATCTAAGAAGAGAGCACTTCGTAAGATTGGAAGAGCCGGTCGTTTGACGCGCCAGAATTTCCAGAGGCTATAAAGCCCCTGGAAATTCTGGCGGGTCAAACCAGCTTCATCCCCTTTACTCTCAAATATCTAAGAAGAGAACACCTTTTCACTCAATTGCCCCTCCCCCTCCCGCCCTTTCTTTCCTCTCCAGTATCTAAGAGGAGAGCACTTCAGAGGATTGGAAGAGCCCGACGTTTGACGGGCCAGAATTTCCAGGCGGTATGAAGCCCTTGGAAAATTGCGCCTCGAACCAGATCCTTCACTTTCCATTCCAGCATCTACGAGGAGAGCACCGTCTTAAACTATAGAGAACCAGATATTGGAGAGGAAAGGGAGGGGGGGGGGAATCTGGTTTTACGCGCTGGAATCTGTAGAAGCATTTGAGATCCTGGAAATTCTGGCGCGTCAAACGTCCGGCCTTCCATAGCTACTGACGTGTTCTCTTATATACTTGAGCGGAAAGGGGAGGGATCTGGTTTGACACGCCAGAATTTCCTGGGGCTTTATAGCCTATTCAGGCCTTCCAATCGCTGTACCCTGCGTTCCTACTCCAGCATTTTCAAGGAGGACACTTCAGACGCTTGGGAGAGACGGAGGTTTTGTGCTTCTGAATTTCCAGCGGGCACTGTCGTTGGAATTCAGGCATGCCAAAACCTCAACCTACTTCCGCACTCCACAATTTGACGAGAGCAGAGTCTAGTGAGAGCTGGAGGCTTGCCGTGCCTGAATTCCCTGTGGCTACTAGCCGAAGGTATGGCTATTGGACTTCAGGCCACCAAACCTTTTTAATACAGAATGTATGACTGCATGATTTTTAATACAGAATGTATGGCTTCCCCTAAAGAATATTGGAGACCACTATTGCCCTTAGGCAATAATGGAGACCAGGTTTGCCCTAAGAACAGCAATTGCCCATGATTGCCAATAGAGAATTCATGATTGCTCATAGGGAATAACTGGGATCGCACTTCCCTATGGAGCATAAGGGAGACATCTGCCTGTAGGGAATGATGGATAGCACACTTCTCCTAATAACTATTGCTCTTAGTCTTTATGATTGCCCTTAGACTATTTACAGGACCATCTCTCCCTCTATGCTCTACCATGACAACGCCACTCATGCCAGCAGGGGCTTTTGCAAGTGCCAGCCTTATAAATGGAGAAAATCAACTACTGCCTATACATGTGCTTTCTCCATTTTGGCTCCCACCTTGCAGAATGGTCTGCTCAAAGAGGTCAGGAAAGCATCCACTCCCTTGCTCTTCTGCAAACTGAAAAACTGAACTATGAGGACTTATCTGCACTGATAAGGCTGCACAGCACTAAACAGTTGACAGAGTTACTTGGATAATGAATAGGACATTATGGTTTTTAACAGCTGCATATAGCATATTGCATGTAGGATCCTATTATGTCCTTTCTATACCACTTCACATGTCATGTCAATACGATACCAGAAGAGGAAAGGTGGTGAAGAAGCTGAAGGAAGCTGGAGAAGAGCGTTGAAGGTAGATTGCGATGAAAAGGCAGGAGACTCAATGAGATAGGTATGATCCGGACGGCGGTAAAGAAGAAACTGAGTGGGCTAGCGCCTCCCCCTCACCCAGGCATGCGCAGACGGTGCCTCCTCCCCAGGACGAGGAGAAGGCGCGCCAAATCTAACGCTTAAAGATTGCTTTGAATTCTCCGAGGTCGGGCCCGATCCTGCGGATTACCCATATGTGGGACTGCACAGAGACCACGATGAAGATCAAATAGGAACTTTCCAAAGCTGGGAAAATTTCACTCTCCGGTTCCAGAAAGTGTAATGAGCAGATCAGCAGCAACAAAGGAAGTGAGTTTCTGCAATCTAGAGAAGCAGACAACCCTTATTTGCAACCTTTATGCATGGGAGAAGTCAGGAAAGAGGGTGATAGAGCTAGTACTCTGTAAACTCAAACAGGAACAAGCAATCACATTTGCAAATTTTTTTTTTGCATGGTGCAGAGTAGAAAGTGCTAGTTGTCTGTGAAATCCAACAGCAGCAAAACTCATTTGCAACTCTGTTTAGCAGGAGACAAGACGTCCATTCCACACACAAGCATGACTGAAAAACATGCTTATCTTTATATGTAAGTTAAATGCAGTACTAGCAGGTAGGGATGAAAACAGTTAGATGTTTACAGTTTGTATATTGCTAAATGTTTAAACTAGCCTTGCTTTGCAAATGCTACAGGCAGATCTCGGAAATCATGCAGGGACAGAGCTCAACAAATACATCAGGCTGGTTACTGGGGGTGGAGCTGAGAAAACGGTGGAGCTGGGAAAGGGCATCATTAAGTTTTACTTGTATTCTGCTACTTCTCTGTTCCAGTTGCCACAAGAACAGACCATGCTCTTGCAGAAGCAGGTAAAAAATCCATTGCTTGAATATATTTTAACCACAATTTCCCTGACTTTAGGCTGATTTCCCTGACCAATTTCCATTTCCCTGACTTTCCAGAAAGTAGCAACCCTGCTTTATCCGTTATATAAATAAAAGTCCAACCGTGGCAATTCTGAGGATTTTCATTCGTTAGATGTGTCTTGCACAGGATTGGCTCACACTGTCTCTGCCGTGCCATTGGCTGATTCTGCCCTCCCTGCCCACCGCCAGCCCCATCAGCCAATAACTCCAGCATAAACTCACTGACCTTCAAGGGAGACAGTTCTCTGCTAACGGGGCTTACTGATCAGCACAGCCTCTCCTCAGGGCCTGTTGTAGGAAGTCCAAGACAGTCAGTCTGAGAGCGGGCAAGTAGATGCATGGCTGTAAAACAGGGGTAAAATTTGTGATGCCTGGCCAGATCGCCCCCCAGCTATGGGCCTGTGCTCATGAGAAAACAGTAGGGTTCCTTCTCTTCAACTGAGGCAAAAGGAATGTTCATTCACAGCAGGGAGGGGCCCTTTCTGCCTGCCAATACTCTTCACTCTTTCTATTCCAATTAGGCTACAGTGAGCTCATATGACAGAATGGACTCTGAGGGACAGGCCTTTCCTCCTGTTGCCAATCTCCAGGTGAGGACTGGAGATCACTCAGAGTTACAACTGCTCTCCAGATGGCAGAGATCAGCTCCCCTTGGAGGGAGTGAATGCCTTCACTTGGGTGGGTGGGAAGACACAAGGCTGGGGGGAGCACTCGCACAGAGGCCTTTAGTGTTACCTTTCCACGTTGGTCAGAAATTTCTAAGCCCTCTGAGGGAGGCCTTTCCTCCTGGTGAACCACCGTGGCCAGTCTCCAGGTGAGGGGCGTAGAAGCTAACTGGGTGATTTCGAACCAGCCTAACCTGCCTCATGGGATTGTTGTTGTTCAGACCAAAGGGGTGAGAGGAGAGGAGAGAATGCTGCAAGCTGATCTAATGGCTGACGACTCCTCCCTATTCAACAGTCTGTCAGAGATAGACAGTTGGTGTGAAAGATCTCACTACAGGCCTCTGAGGCAGAACTCATTGCGCCCAGTGCTGACTATGGCTGCCAGTTCCAGGTTGGTGAGAAATTCCTGGAGATTCTGTGGTGGAGTTTGAGGAGGGCATAGCAATTAGGGCTTCAGTGTGGTCTGCCGGACTCAGGTGCTCGGTGTGGAAGCTAACTGATTTCAGACCAATCACAGACTTCCACTCTAACTTGCCACACAGGGTTGTTGTTCAGATCACATGGGGAGAGAGAATGATGTAAACTGCTTTGGTTCTCTCCCTCCCCCCCCCCCCCCGTGAAGAATGACTAATTTTCTTATATAGAGGCTGCAGGGCGGAAAGCTGAAGTCAGAAGGGAAGATAAAGGGAAGGAGATAGGGTTGTCGACTCCAGCTTAGGAAATTCCTAGAGATTTAAGGGGCTGGGCCTGGAAAGGGGAGGGTTTGAGGAGGGGTGGGACCTCAGAGAGGTACAATGCCATAGACTCCAAACCAACAATTTCCTCCTGGGAACACTGTTGCCAATCTCCAGGTGAGGGTTGGAGATCATTCAGAATTACAACTGCTCTCCAGATGCCAGAGATCAGCTCCCCTTGAGGTGGGGGGAGGAGTGAATGCCTTCACTTGGGGCGTCTGCAAGAGTGGCAGACACTTGCCCAGACGCCTTCAGTGGTGCCTTTCCATGTTGATTCCTGGAGATTCTGTGGTGAACTTTGAGGAGGGCATAGGAGCTAGGGCTTCAGAGTGGGGTCTGCTGGACACAAATTTTTGCTGTGGAAGCTGACTGACTAATTTCAGACCAGTCACAGACTTCCAGCCTAGCCTTCCTCACAGGTTTGTTGTTCAGATCAAAGGGGGCAGAAAAGAATGATGTAAAAGCTGCTTCGGTTCCCCACCCTCCACTGTGGAGAAAGACAGCCTATGCAGAAGCTGCAGGGAGGGGGAAGGAGATGGAAACCTGAAGTCAGCGGGGCAGGTAAAGGGAAGGAGATAGGTTGCCAACTCCAGGTTAGGGAATTCCTGGATATTTAAGGGGTGGAACCTCAGACAGGTACAATGCCATTTCCTTCTAGGGAACCACTGGAGACCACTCAGATTTAGATAGCAGAGATAAGCTCCCCTTGAAGTGGGGGGGAGGTTAATGCCTTCCCTTAGGTGGGTAGGAAGACAGCAAGGGTGGCAGGCACTTGCCCAGAGCCTCCTCCTAGAGCCAGTCTCTCCCCCCACCCCCCACAACGGGCCTTACTCCTAGTTTCTGATAAAAAGACAAGCAAGTGGGAAGAGACAAGATAGAGAAAACATTCCTACCTTTATAATACTGCAACTCAGGGTTATTCCGTGAACCTGATAAGCAACAGATTCAGGACCAATCAAAGGAAATACTTTTTCACTCTAATTCATGGTCACAGGACATACATTATGAAGGCTACTACAACATGAAATTTTCTAAACAATAAAAATCCATCAAGAATTACACATAATCTCTTCGTTAAGAGGAAGCAGCCTTCAAAATACCAGAGCAGAGGTGGGTAAACAGGGCTTGGTTTCAATGTCCTGCTCATCAGCCTTCAAGGGACTTCTCCCTGGCTGTGTGCAAGACGACTGTTGACTACCCAGATCAGACTGTCTATCATGACTGAGAAACAAGATAAAAGCATAAGAACAAAGTTATTCAAGGAGTAAAGAGATGTTCTTTAGTACATCTGTTTTCCTCAGCCACTTTGCAACCCAGTCTTCTCAATTCATTGCTACCTCTGCCAACAAGTATCTACTTCAGCTGAATCCAACCACCAACAGGAAAAATATTAGCAGCCTAAAAGGACTTTGTTGGTGGCAGAATGAGTCAGCACTTTCTAAAAGTTGTCCATCAACCAGAAGTTTAGTGACCTACCTGGAATGTTATTTTCCTACTCAGAATGATGATCAAAAACAATGGGAGCACCAAGTGGTAAAGCTGCAGTACTGCACTCGGAGCCCTCAGCTCACGACCTGAGTTTGATCCCAGTGGAAGCTGGTTCACGTAGCTGGCTCCAGGTGGACTCAGCCTTCCATCCTTCGGAGGTCGGTAAAATGAGTACCCAGCTAGCTGGGGGTAAAGTGTAGATGACTGGGGAAGGCAATGGCATACCACCCCGTAAAAAGTCTGCAGTGAAAACGTTGTGAAAGCAATGTCACCCCAGAGTTGAAAACGACTGGTGCTTGCACAGGGGACAACCTTTATTTTTAAGAGCCCCATGGCGCAGAGTGGTAAAGCTACGGTTCTGCAGTCGGAGCCCTCTGCTCACGACCTGAGTTCGATCCCAGCGGAAGCTGGTTCAGGGAGCCGGCTCCAGGTTGACTCAGCCTTCCAACCTTCTGAGGTCGGTAAAATGAGTACCCAGCTTGCTGGGGGAAAAGTGTAGATGACTGGGGAAGGCAATGGCAAACCACCCTGTAAAAACCCTGCCGTGAAAATGTTGTGAAAGCAACGTCACCCCAGAGTTGAAAATGACTGGTGCTTGCACACCTTTACCTTATTTTCTGTGAGCTGTTTTTTAAAGGCGCACAAAAGGATTCGCCAGTACCCATCAGCTACTTTTAAAAAAATGGGGATTTCAGCAGGAAAATTGACAGCACATGTTCAAATGCAGCATCTTCAAATCCTCTTTTCTGAAGCCTGTAGTGCTGCTACAATTCTGCTCAGAGGCACAGCTTGAGGTTTTATGGATTTTGGAACTTAATTGGAATATTAGCAACCTCTTTCAGTAGTCCTGGGCACATACCAGACTCCCATGTTGCATTCCAATGGTTCTGGGTAAGCGCACAATTTAAAATAGAACTCTATGAACCAAATTCAGCAGCTTGATCCTTACAACTTCCACTCTCATTAGGAAACTATGTTTGCCTCCATCTCCTACCTATATTTTTGTACTGTTCTACTAGTACAGCAGCTCTAACACCAAGCCTGTATTCCTTACACTGCTTCATGTTTTCAGTGGTTGAGCAAAGAATAATCTATTCTCATCTCCCAATCTTTATGCCAGTTCCCAGCATTATCACCCCAACTTGTTCTCCTGATTGTTTTCCATCTTCTTTGTGCTACCAGCCAGATTGCAGGAGTGCCTGAATGTTCTTCATAATCAATATGAAGCAATGATTGCAGTGCAGTGTTGAGAAAAAGCAGGAAAACTGGTTGAAATTCCTACTTCGCCATGAAGATCACTGTCTGGCTGCACATTACATTCAGCCTAGTCTACCAGAGTTTCTCATTTGAGAAATCAGACCAGCAAGTATTCACATTTTTAACATTGGGGGAAAGCTATAGTCTTTCCACTGGATTTTTCTTAGAAGCTTCCACTCTTCATATATATCCTGCTAAATCCTATTTATTTTACCGTTTCCAACTCAGCATATGTATCATAGGAACTGTAAATTTGTATGGAAACTGGACTTTTTATTGCATGTTGAAGTTGTGAATAAAGTTTTCATTTATAAGGAAAGGCAGTATTGTCTTGCAAACAAGGTCATGTTTTGGGCCAAGAATACCTGCAGAAGTTATGACTTGGTACAAGAGAAACCCAAGTCCTACTCAGTTTATCTGGAATAGAGCGTAGCTATGTTGCATCAGGCAGGTTCTCTTTCAAATTAGGAAAGCATGGCAGCTTATACTGCTGAGATAAGTTTTTTTTATTTTTATACTACCTCTGAATATACCTCCCCTACTGTAAAAGGGATTTCATACTCACTGGATTTCAAACACTAATAAGCAACTTAAGAGGCAGCACTCCTGTACAGATATAAAGCTTTTTATTGATTACCATATAAAATTGCCAGTTACATATGTATAGTTATATGAAGTGGCAAGGTAACAGCTAGAGAACATGTCTTTATAAATGCAAAGCTATTTTTTTTTGTTTCATTTTTTTACATTATTTTACAGGAGATTTTAAGAACTAGCATACAATTCAAAGCTATATTAAGGTTAGTACTTTACCCCACCACACTGGGAAATGTCTGTCATTTGTACACAACAGCATAACTTTTTTGCCCTTCATTTCATTCTTCCCCCTTCATTCCATAAAAACATCCATGCTCACACAACTTTTACTTTCTTCTACAAGACAAAAAAAAATAAATATTGTAATTTTTTTTTCTCATTTACAGGCCCACATTTTATATGTCTCAGGAAATTACAAACCAGTTATAAAATATTCTGGTCAGGTTTACAAATTAATTCCTATTTGTACAAAACTGTTAGATGACTAAAGTCTAAGAACACACAAATTAAATAATGAACTATGCATGTTTTGTACAATTATAAACATACTTAACACTGTTTAACAGTTCTTAATCTGTTGTCCTTTTTACACAATTATATTCCAAGGCTCACTCATACAGCTTACATTTTATTACTCAGCCATTTCATTTGAGAGTGTCTATTAGCAGCATCTCAGTGGTACCAGAAAACCTGCACATATATTTTAAACACAAAAAACATTTTATTTATTAAGCATCAGATCACAGTAATGCAAACTGCTTGGGATAGGCAACTACTTAAAGTGGCAACGTTTTAAGACATATGAATACTATCAATTTTAGAAAAGACACATACTGTACTAACTAAGAGTTATAAATTAAGCTCAGTCCAGTACCAACAAGCAAATTTTGTTTGTTTTCCTTTGGGTGAAATGTCAGCTTTGTATTAACTCCCAGAACTGGAAGCAGATGTGACTAATCCACTAAAGTAGTGTGGCTAATAAGTAAAGGTTGGCATAAAGTAACATCCCTTAGACTAGAGGAGAAAGCTCACAGTGCAACTGTAGTAGGCACAATACAAAGCCCCACTTTGTACCAGAAAACGTTACGTACCAGCTCTATTGCACACCAGGGATAGTAAAACTGAACTTTGTCTTATTTTTTAAAAAATTAGTCCTTTCCTCACAAATAACTTTAAACTTTCAGTTACTATTTGCAGAGCAAGGAAGGGGTAAAAATAGAGGGAGCATCCTGGTCCAGCTAGGGTTATATGCATGCAGAGTCCAGTTTCTGTCCATATATCTCCAGCTAGATACAGTCACACAGAAATAGCTGATTCTTCATTCCCCAGCCCAACCCAGCAGCCGTCCTCCTGGAGATCTTGCCAACAAGGTCATGTTTTGGGCCAAGAATACCGCCAAGCTACTGGCAAAATGATCATGGCTCTGGGTTCATTCTTCTTCTCCCATCACACAGCAGATTTACACACACACAAATCTATCTGCATCGTTCTGGATCAAAGCAATCTCTACTTTTTACCCAGGATCACAATCTCTGTGTTTTATCCAGGATTGACAGAGCACATTTAAAATATTATTTCAAAGAAAAATGGTGTGTCTTTTCCTTCCAAGACAATAGGTATATTAGCTCAGAAAACGAGCAGTGAGAACAATTCAAACATTTCCAGCAAGGACTGGAAGAAACTCACACCACAACTTTTTGTATGTTGTAAAAAAGCGCTGCAGTCCTCACCCATTCTCATATTACAGTAGATACAGCTGAAGATTTGAGACATGCACTCTTCACACAAGGCACGGCTTGAAATATTAGGAAGAACTGCTTAATGCGACAAAACAGTTTTTTCAGCCCTTCTTGCAGCTTTCAGTCATAGTAAGAAGTCAAATGGAAAGAATGATAATATTCGCTCCATTGGTGCGGATTTTTAAAAACAAATTTACCAGATCAGAAGTAACGGGTTTGGGATTAGATTATCATAGACAAGAAAGCCTGCAGTTCTGCATTTGAACTATTCCTTTTAAACTTCTCAGCACTTTACACACTGTTCCTGAAATGGGACAATAGTTAAGAGGCATGGGGATAAGGAGCAACAAGGAATGACAGCAGGTATTCTGGTTCCATTAAAAAATTTCATGGGGAACAAGGAATAATCAGCTGTACAAAAATTCATCTACCAGTGCAGGGAATTTTTCCAAATCGTAGGCATCAAAGAGGTCACAGATGCCCTCCTCTTCACCAAGACTTAGCAAATAGTCATCATGAAGTAAGGGAGGCAGCAAGCTAACAAAAGGCCCTTCAAAGTTTGAAGGAATTTGGTCCTCCGTCTGCTGCAGAAAATTAGTTGGAGAGGTTAATGGGGAGATGGCTGTTGCAGAAATTGAACAGTTGATGCTTCCTGGATTATCAGAAGTTACTTCTGTGAACAAAAACAGAGTTTGATTGTTTTTTTTTTAAAGGAAAATATAAAATGAGAATTGCACAGAGATTCTTCCATAATGTAAAAGAAACTTAATCAGTAGGTAATGTTTCATTTTTGCAGGAGCCCCGTGGCACAGAGCGGTAAGCTGCAGTACTGCAGTCCAAGCTTTGTGCATGGCCTGAGTTCTGTCCTGGTGGAAGCTGGGTTCAAGGTTGACTCAGCCTTCCACCCTTCCAAGGTCGGTAAAATGAGTACCCAGCTTGTTAGTGGTAAAGTGTAGATGACTGGGGAAAGCAATGGCAAACCACCCTGTAAAAAAATCTGCCATGAAAACATCATGATGTAACATCACCCCATGGGTCGGTAACAACTCAGTGCTTGCACGGGGGACTACCTTTACTTTACCTTTAATGCTTCATTTGGCTTCTCTGCTTTTCCTCACAATACACAGTCAATATACCATGCTATCTGGGGGTTGTGGCACCCCTCCCACCTGTTTCAAAAGGGACTCCGATGGGGCACAGCCTCTCCCAAGCAATGTTAAGGCAGACAGGGGCTATGGAGAAAGGAGCAAGGGCAAGGTCATGCCTGGAAATACACCAGCAGTGGCCTCAGAGCCTGGCACACATGGTGCACCCCTCAGAAGGGAGGCAGGCACAGGCAGCAGACTGCAGCTGGGATAAGGCCAGGGGTCGTTTTGTAGAAAGATAGGTGGTGGAGCTCATCCAAGGATAGTTATGCAGCTGCACCTACTATTCAATGGACAAGGGAGGGAAGAGGAGGGGGGACCCTCAGAAAGGTTCAGGAGCTGTGGTCCTGTGACCTACTGAATCCGAGGCCTGAATCTGGGGCTTCCTGCGGCCTGAGCACACAGGCAGAACAGCCTCTTAAAACCTCAGGGGAAGGGGAGCAGGAGAGGGAGTGCCCATTGGCCCAGATTTCCTTCACTCGCCATGGGCCTGCCCCTGAGGAGAAGGCATTTGGGGAGTCGGTGTCATCCCACTTCCTGACAGTTCTTCATCAGGCCAGACCAGGGAGGGCTAAGGAGGACAGGCCAGACTGCTGCCACAAAACTCAGGGAGAGGAACTTGGTTTGAGAAGGAGGTTATGGGTAAAGAGAGGCTTAATGTCAGGCCAGGAAAAAGGGATGGAGGAGGCTACTGTGGTCCCAGACTCTGACCTGCCACCAGGATAGTCTGTGACAAGTGACTTACTAGCTACAAGATTTCTTTATTCTGCTAACCACACTTTCAAGTATGGCCTAGGGAAGGAGGCTTGGCTCTTAGGGATGCAAAAGCAAGTTAAATGGCACTGGATTGTAGGTACAGCTGACATTTTGAAGTCATTGGACTGGTTTTTTTGATTGTATTGTAAACTCCCTTGGGGACTCTGGTATAGAAGGATGTCTATAAACACACTAAATAAAACAACCAATTTGGTTACATCTTCACTTGAAGATAGCGTCTTAGCTCAAGACCATTTAAAAATGTTACCTTTGGAAATGTTTCTTGAGGTATTTCCATTGTGGTCCTGATTGTGTCTTTTCACTGGACTAGGAGAGTTTGTTTCTTCCGGACAAAGATAAACATCGATAGGTCCTTGTGTACTAGCTAAGTGTATCCGTTTATTCTGCTGAGAGAAAGCACCCCCCACTTTTCAGCATATCGTCTTTCAACAGGTTATTTATTATAAGCAGCAAATACTGAGTTATGGCTCGTTTTAATAAAGATTGATATGGCAATCAGTCCATAGAGAAGAGTAAATAATTTCTGCTCACAAAGTATTCAGCACTTTTTCAATGATATAGGACATAAGTCATATCCATTTTCTGAACAATTTATTCATTCAAGCATGAATATTGCACACTATTTGGTTGGGGCTCTCATCCCAGTTGTTCTTGGAAGAGCTATCTGGGTCTCAGGATAATGCTTTGAGATACCCAAGAATGGATATAAAACTACAAGATTTCACATTTAAATATACTTACTTAAGAGCACTGTGCAACCACAAAACTCATTGGAATTAATCTACAATCTATACCCCTCTTGGGGAGAGGCTACAGCTTCAGTGGCAGAGCATCTGCTTGGCATGAAGAAGGCCCCAGGTTCAATCCTTGGTATCTCCA
Organism: Heteronotia binoei; assembly: GCF_032191835.1. Lineage (NCBI taxonomy): Eukaryota > Metazoa > Chordata > Lepidosauria > Squamata > Gekkonidae > Heteronotia > Heteronotia binoei. The sequence goes on from NC_083229.1 coordinate 105,646,474, forward strand.
GTTAAAAGAATCAGATTGTAAATGATGAAAATATCTCCACTTCAAGAGCTCTCAGCTCTTGGTCTGAGTAGACAATAATGCAGAGGTGGCCAAACTGTGGCTTGGGAGAGACATGTGGCTCTTTCACACATATTGTGTGGCTTTCTAAACCTCCACCACCCTGTTGGCTGGCTTGGAGAATGCATTTAAAGTTAAAGTTAGGGAGGGACAGTGGCTGAGTGGTAAAGCATCTGTTTGGTAAGCAAAAGGTCCCAACTCCAATTCCTGGCATCTCCAACTAAAAAGGGTCCAGGCAAGTAGGAGTGGAAAACCTCAGCTTGAGACCCTGGAGAACTGCTGCCAGTCTGAGTAGACAATACTGACTTTGATGGACCGAGGGTCTGATTCAGTATAAGGCAGCTTCATATGTTCATAAAGTTGCACCCATGGCCTGATTCCAGATAAGGCAGCTTCTTGTGTCCATGCATGAAAAGACAAAACTTTTCCACCTTCATCTTATCTTGGCACCTTCCTGAGAGTACTGCAAAGGTATGCTGAGAGTGGGAGATCCCTCAGTGTACAAGAAGCCATGTAACATAGGTGAATGCAGTGAGGAGGAAGCCACTGCCATTACTGTCAAACAAGGATTTCAGAACCCCAGAAGCTTTTTAGTGGAGACACATGGCAGAATCCTAAAAACTGATCTTGGATTAATGGTATAGTTAGACGCTTACAAATGTCAAAGGGGTTGTTCAAAGCAGAAGTCATGTGGCAACAGCAAGGAAGGAAATAAGGAAAGAGAAATCTGATTGAGAGGGAAACATGAAATGGAAGCTGTTCAAGGCATAGCGAGCAGTGCTACATAAGACACTATCTTTCAGCAGCTAGTGAGGAACCACAGAAAGTAATAGCAGAACAGCTTGTGAAGGACCAGAATAAGCAAGCAGCTGGGGAACAAGGCAAGATAACCAGGATAAAGGGACAGAAAATGAAACAAAAATCATAAGGAGCCATCAGCACAGAAGTTTTGACTTCCCAGTGACTGTAGATACCAAAAAATAAAATACAATTTTAAAAGGACAGGAAATTCTCTCTACAAGAAAAAAGTATCAATTTCAGTAGTGTACATGTACAAATATGGTAAAGGACAGTTGCTAAAATCATGCATGAAAATTGGTTGGTTTGTAAGGTTCATAAACATGGGACTGTATAGGTATCAGAAAAGTTATTCTTACCTCTATTGGATTAGGCACTTCAAGTTTTGTTTCTGGAGGCGCTTTGACAAGTATGACAGTTTGGTCTTTAAGGCTACTAATTTCTCGAATATCTTCATATCTAATGTAAGCTAATGTGAACCATGTTAAAGAATTCGTCAGAAAGTAGCACTTCAGTCACAAGTATTAGCACACCAGATTAGGTTTTCAAATACTATTTGTTTGCCCATCAACCTCTTAATTACTTCTATTTGGCACTCTGCATCATAGAAATGCTGCAACTAAAAAAAATTAAGCCAACTTCTGTTGAAGAAAGAAAATCATGTAGCTAGAACTGAGACACACAAAGCAATTTATAGATTTCATAAGATCATTGGATCAGGCCAATGGCTCCTCCAGTCCAACACTCTGTGTCACACAGTGGCCAAACCCCCCTCCCCCAGGTGCCATCTGGAAGTCCACTAGTGGGGCCAGGACACTAAAAGCCCTCCCATTGTTGCCTCCCCGTCAAGCACCAAGAATACAGAGCGTCACTGCCCCAGACAGAGTTCCATCTATACCCTGTGGCTAACAGACACTGATAGACCTCTGCTCCATATGTTTATCCAATCCCCTCTTGAAGCCATCTATGCATGTAGCTACCACCACCTCCCATAGCAGTAAATTCCATGTGTTAATCACCCTTTGGGTGAAGAAGTATTTCCTTTTATCCATTTTAACCCAACTGCTCAGCAACTGAATTGAGTGTCCACAAGTTCTTGTATTGTGAGAAAGGAAGAAAGTACTTCTTTCTCTACCTTCTCTATCCCATGCATAATCTTGTAAACCTCTATCATGTCACCCCCCACCCAGTCATTGTTTCTCCAAGCTAAAGTGCCCCAAGCACTTTAACCTTTCTTTATAGGGAAAGTGTTCCAACCCTTTAATCATTCTAGTTGCCCTTTTCTGGACTTTTTCCAATGCTATAATATCTTTTTTGAGGTGTGGTGATCAGAATTGCACACAGCAATCCAAATGAGGCTGCACCATTGATTTATACAAGGGCATTACGATACTAGGTGATTTGTTTTCAATTTCTACACTATTCTTTGTACAAGTCAGTTACAGACTTTACCAACAAACCTACATTTACAGGAAAAAAAGTTACTGCTTCACAGTTCTTCAGCTATAGTGACAGACCATTTCATTTCAGCAGCAAGTGTACATTTCATACAACTAAATATCAGAACCATATCCAACGTATGCCCTATTATACATACACAGTTATGTTACCGACTGTAACATACCACTATTTAATGTATCACTAGTACCACTACTTAATTCACTCTCATTCAAAATTCAAATGTGCCAGAAGTCAGCCTGACAGTAAAGTCTATGCTAGTAAATGCATCATGTTTCCCTGAGGAATTTAGTCTCAACCATTATAAAGGATATCTTCGATTCTCAGAATCTTCTCTTAGCAGCTTGAGGTCAAGGGCACAGCTTTGTATTAACTCATCCAATTTCTTCTCTTCTTGGTTGAGTTCTGTTACCTCTTCAGACAAGCCTTGACAATGTGCCAACATGCTCCCATCGTCAGAAAGACTGCAGCCCCTAGAAAACAAAGTAAGACCATTAAACCATCCAACCCTATTTCCGAAGCCCAGTTAAAAAGAACCATTACTTCTTTGGGACCCTGCAGTGATAAGACAGTGGGGTATTTCTTCACCTGGTCTTAGAAGGGGGATTCCATGACAGGGCTTCAGACCAGATAAAACATGTTCTCCATTCCTTATCTTTAATTCACAACAGATAATGCTAGGTTAAGAGAAAGTATGAGATTTGCCGAAGTGGTGTTAAGTCTGCCTTTTTTTTTGCCAAGGGGTAATAAAATCACATTTCACGACCTAACTTATGCCACTTTCACATAAATTGAATTTCTGGTTCAAATCAGAAGTTTGTCTCATGTATAAGAGCACACTACAGTAGCTATTTCAGATCAGTGCAAGCCTCAGAAGAGTTACACTCTTGAAGGTCCATCGAAGCCAATGAGTTTAGGAGAGTGCAGTACTGCTTAGGATCACACTATGAGTAATCACAACTTCGGACTTTAAAAAGCAAATGACCTCCAGTGCAGCAATCAATTAGCCTAAAATCTCCACTGTCAAATTCAAAGTGGCTTTCTACCGTGTTGTGCTTGAACACGACTAGAAATCTGGGGGTGAATGCGGCAGGAGGCAACACACTGCACTGCCTGCCTTTATCCCTACTGCTCCCTTTCTACACTGGTCGAAGTCATGCCATAGGCTCTGCAAAGGTTTCACTCAGCTATGCTCCAAAGTGGCCAAGGCCTATGCTGACCCCCCCAAGGAGTACAGCTAAGACTGAAGTGAAAGAGGGAGCCTTCAGGGTTTCACATGCATTATTTGGGGAGTAGTTCAAATACGTGCAATACATGACATTTTAAAAATATTTTCCCCCAGGTTAAAAAAAAAGAAACCAAAACCTCTTCAGAAAACTAGCATGCCAGTGTAATCGTTCTAGTCCAGCTTAACATGGAAAGATGTGCAAACATGCAGTCTGAATTAAAGTCCATAGAGAAATTGTGCTATATGCTATATATTCAAACAACGACCATGAAAACCTTTCAGAATATCACCTTCCATCTCTAGTACCAAGATGAAGGGCAATCTACAATTTGCATTTTTTTTTGGACAACTTGAGTATTCTGTGCACATGCAGGTCCAAAGGTTAGCAAACTGCTGCCCCCACTCTGCTGTTTTGCCTCACAAAAACAATGCAGGGGATGTGTGTGTGTGTGTGTGTGTATGTGAAATCTGGAGCCCCTCCCACCTGCACCATCACTCCAAGCCCAGTCAGGCTTCTGGTGCATTTAAAATGCCTTTGCCCAAAACTCCGATTGAGTACAACTTCTTTCTAAGCTTTAACTCCTCTCAGTGGATATTTTCTTGGGAAAGCAATTTGGGTCTGGACACAACCAGTCAAAAAAACATTGTCTGCCCCTCAGAGAGGCCATTCTGTCTCCATCATATCTCCATCAGAGACAGCCATTCCAATTGGGCCCTAGCACTCGGCAGACATTGATATATATTCAGTCATGCCATGGGTAACCATTTTCAGGCTACATGACCTAGTATATTCTAAGGAATACATTAAAATCCACGTAATATCTTTTATTAGCCAACCAAATTTGTGTCAATTTAGTGGGTCCTAATAGAGCTGTTGTATGGGCTTTGGATTCTGCCTTGACCAATACAGCTGCTTCTACCCAAGATATTCCGTCTTAAATTCTGATTAGAGACATAACAAGATGAAAAGACTTAGTATAAAATTGTTTTAAAAGAATTACAAACAGAGTTTTTGCAGGTGATCTAGTTTAGTTTTGGAGGACCCTTTAAAAGCTGACTTTTTGATGTCTAAATTAAAAGAACTAGCAAGCTTTAAAACGAAACACAAAACAAACGTGTTAACAAAAATTTAAATTCACAAGAACAAGCCGTGTTAAGGAATAAAACAGGCTTTAAAGTTAAAAATAAAGTAGAATACTTGGGAATTATGATATTTCAAAATAACTATCTTAGGACCTGGAAAGAAATTTTAAAAGAGCTGCTAAATTGAGGGAAATTGCAATTTACATTGTTGGGGAGAATATCTATAATTAAGATTAATGTTTTACCTAGAATGTTATTCTTGACATCTGATGTACCATTTAAATAATGGCAGAAGGATATATCAAGATTTGTGTGGCAAATGTGTTAAATATGAAACGTGTTAAATACAAAATATTGCAAGATGCAAAAGAAATTAGAGGTTTGGGGTTACTTGACTTAAAAGTTTACTTTGCTGCTTGCTGTTTGGTATAGCTGAAAGAGAATGGTTGTTGTTGAGAAATAATGGTTATTGGAATTAGAAGCCATGACAAGATTTGGGTGGCATGTTTATCTATGGTATGATAAAGTCAAAGTTAATGTGGATTTCAAAATCATTACATTAGGCATGCCATTTTCAGAATATGGAATAAATAAAAAGACAGGTTGCTTACCTGTAACTGTAGATCTTCGAGTGGTCATCTGTGCTTCACACTCCTGAGATAGTGCGTCTGCGCCGATCCCCGCATCGGTATCTGAAAAGCCCGGGATTTTTCCGCGCTTGGCGCCAATGGGCATGCACAGGCGTCCCAGTACGCATGCTCACCGGTGCCAGCGCGGGGATCCCGCCAGTTCCTTCCTGTCCGCTGGAAGCCACTACTGGAGGGAGACCGTCAGCAGTGGTTAAGGAGGGCGGGTAGTGTGAATGCACAGATGACCACTCGAAGATCTACAGTTACAGGTAAGCAACCTGTCTATCTTCTTCGGGGTCTCCGTGCTTCACACTCCTGGGAGACTAGCAAGCGAGGCATACCTGGAGGCGGGAAGACGGTCAACTGGAAGAAACAGCTTGCAGCACCGCAGTCCCCAACCGAGTCCTCTGCTGAGCATGCACGTCCAGCATGTAGTGCTTCATAAAGGCATGCGGAAAAGACCAGGTGGCAGCCTTGCAGACATCCGAAAGGGACACGCCTTTGAGGAACGCCACTGACGTGGCCATTGCTCTTCTGGAGTGTTCACGAACAGGCCCAGGCAATGGCTTCTTCGCCAGCAAATAACAGAGTTTAATCGTCTCAGTGAGCCATTTTGAGAGCCTCTGAGACGAAATCCTGGAACCTGTCTTAGGAGCAGCATAGGAAACAAACAGCTGCTTGTCCTTGCGAAAATCTTTCGAACGTTTCAAATAAAACAACAAAGCATGCTTAACGTCCAGAGCATGCAACCTGCGTTCCTCGTCCAAGGAAGGGCTAGGGTAAAAAGTGGGTAACCAAACTTCTAAATTGAGGTGGAACTGAGAGACCGCCTTCGGAAGAAAAGTAATGTCCGGAGCCAGGGAAACCCCAGCTTCTCGAAAAACGAGATAGGGATAATCACAACGTATTGCCGTGAGCTCCCCAACACGACGTGCTGATGTGATGGCAACCAAAAATGTAGTCTTCCAGGACAGGATCTGCAAAGAGCACGTTGCCATTGGCTCAAATGGGCGACGGGTTAGTTTGTCCAGCACCAGAGTCAAGTCCCACAATTGTGGGGGCGACCTTGAAGGTGGGTGCAGCCTGAATAACCCCTTCAAAAACCTTTTGAACTGGGGGTGCGCAAAAACAGAGTACCCCTCCACCGGGTCATGGAAGGCAGATATTGCTGCCAAATAAACTTTGGAGGAGAAAACCAGGCCCTCATCCACTAGGGACAGCAGAAAATCAAAAATTGCCGACAATCCCACCTTGCCAGGCGAGACCGAAGAGTCAGCCAAAAACTTACTACATTTCCCCCACTTCCTGTCATAGGAAGCGCGGGTGGACGGTTTCCTACTGTACATGAGGACTTGCTGGACCCTGTCAGAGAACCCTGCTGGTCGATGAACCACGCTGTCAACTTCAGATGAAGCACATTGTGATGGAATACGTGCCTGCCCTGAGCCGACAGCAGGTCCGGTTCTGCCGGGAACTGGTAGAAGACCCCCCTCGACAGCTGGAGCAGGATCGAGAACCAGTTCTGGCGAGGCCACCAGGGAGTCACCAGGATGCAGTGTGGTCTCTCCCGTGCTAGTTTGTTGACCACCTTCGTCAGCAACAGCAGAAGTGGGAACATGTAGAGGGACCGACCCTCCCAAGGAAGCAGGAGCCCGTCTCCCAGAGAGGCTGGATCCGCTCCCCCTCATTTCTTGTTTTCGGCCGTGGCGAAGACATCCAGCTGCGGGTACCCCCAAAGCTGGAACACAGGCTCTAGGAAACGCCATTGCAGTTCCCACTTGTGTGGGGAAGCCCCACCCCTGCTGAGGGAGTCCGCCTGCATGTTGAGGACCCCCGGAAGATGTGTTGCCTTCACAAAAATATACTGGAGACACTCCAACGAGAGCTCCATCGCCAACGCACAGAGCCGACGAGACACTGTCCCCCCCGCCTGTTGATGTAGCACAGGGCAGTAGAATTGTCCGTAAGCAGCGCTACAGTCTTTCCCGCCACCAAGGGGCAGAAAGAGCGAAGGGCAAAGTGAACCGCCAGCAGTTCTAGGTAGTTTATGTGACACCGAGTCAGTCTCGGCGGCCACTGGCCCCCCACACATAGGTCTTCCATGTGGGCCCCCCACCCCCACAGGGAAGCATCTGTGGTGATAGTCACAGTAGGAGTCGGGAGATTGAAGGGAGCTCCCTGGCAGATGTTGCTCTCTGACTCCCACCACTGTAGCGATTGAAAAGCCCCGGATGGGATGGTGAACCTCTTTCGAGATGAGTCTCTGAGAGGATGAAACTGGCACAAAAACCTCTCATTCGCAGTCTCGCAAAGCGTAGCACGCTTGTCGTCGCCGCCATCAGCCCCAGCATCCGCTGAAGCTGCTGAGCCGTGCCCCACTTCCGCCTCTGAAGCAATTGAACCAAGCTGACAATGTCCTTTGCCCTCTGCGAGGGCAGATAAGCACGATGCAGTTTCGTGTCCAGCAAAGCCCCAATGAACTGCGCTGTCCTTGATGGAGTAAGATGAGACTTCTCCAGGTTGACCTGCAACCCCAGGGTGTCGAGAAGACGCAGAGTGATGGCAATGTGTGTTGACAAGCTTTCCCTCGACTTCGCCACAAGGAGCCAGTCGTCGATGTATGGAAACACGACCACTCCCTGAAGGCGGAGATGGGCGGCCACCACGCTCATCATCTTCGTAAACACCTGAGGTGCAGTGGACAGGCCGAATGGAAGGGCTTTGAACTGGAAGTGCTGGGAACCCACTGCAAACCTGAGGAAACGCCTGAACGCCGGATGGATGCTGACATGGAAGTAGGCATCCTTGAGGTCCAGGGTCGCCATCCAATCCCCTTGGTTGATGAGGGGCAGGATTGTTTGCAACGTTGACATTCTGAACTTGTGGTACAGAATGAACTTGTTCAGATTCCGAAGATCCATAATTGGTCTTCAACCCCCGTCCCGTTTGGGAACCAGGAAGTAACGAGAGTAAAAACCTCCCGTCCTGGCCTCCGTCGGAACTTTCTGTATGGCTTGTTTTGTAGGAGGTTGTTCACCTCTGCCAGCAGAGGTGGGGTGGTAATCACCACGGATTGGTTCGGAATCTGCGCAAACTCTATTCTGTAGCCCACTTCTATGATGGACAGAGCCCACCTGTCTGTAGAGATCAACTCCCAAGAAGGCAGGAAAGGGCGGAGGTGGATAGATGTTGTGCCAGTGGGGGCGATGACGCGTGCCACAGGAAAGTCAAAGGCCCTGCTTTTGAGGGCGAGCACCCTTGGACTTGCCCGAGGCCTGGGAACCATAGCGGCTCCTATTGTTGCTGGAATAGGAAGGTCTGTCAGGATGCGTAGAGCGGGGACGCCATTGCTGCTCAGGTGACAACTTTTGGTAGGGCTTCTTGGCCCAGGGTTTGTGCCACTGTTTCGACCTGGGAGCCTTAGACGTGGCCTGCACACCCAGGTTCCTGGAGGTCTTGACACTTTTATTGAACTCCTGCAGTGCAGTGTCCGTGGTGGTACTGAAGAGGCCATCTCCTTCAAAAGGCAAGTCCTCTACGAAGGTCTTGGTGTCCTGATGCAAGGCAGTCGACCTCAGCCACGAGTGGCACCGGATACATACAGCAGAAGTGATGGCCTTAGCTGACACTTCCACCATGTGCTTTGCTGCAGCCAGTTGTTGCTTGGCTACAGCAAGGCCTTCCTTTTGTAATTTCTTGGCAGCAGCCTTCTTATCCTCGCTCAGGGAGGAGAGGAGAGGGGAGAGCTGTTCCCATACGGAGTATTGGTATCTAGCCATGCAAGCTGCATAATTAGATACCTTTATTCCTAGGGCCCCTGCTGAATAGACCTTCCAACCCACGCCGTCGATCTTCTTCCCCTCCTTATCCGGTGGGGAGGAGTGAACCTTGGGAGCCTTAGAGGAGGAGGAGACGACTACTGAGTTCGGCTTCGGGTGGGTGAAGAGGAACTTAGCCCCCGCCTCCTGGACCCTATACATGTGGTCTAGCCTCCTGGAAGAAACCGGTGTTGTTGATGGTCTCTTCCAGGGCTCCTTCACTGCCTGTAGAATCACTTTGGTGACCGGCAAAGCAATTGCTGTGGATGTATCTCTTTGCATGTCAAAGACATTATCATCCACGACTGGTTGAGGCTGAGTCACAGGCAGGTGGAGGGTGGCAGCTATTCTCCTCACTAGGTCTTCGTAGGACTTTAGATCCTCCGACGGTGAAATCGGAAGATCCTCAGCCATCTGGGAACCTGGAGAGGGCTCCACGTCCTGGGCATCGCTATCTGAGGCCGATGAGGAAGACTCCCGATGAACGGAGTGTTCCGACAGGATCAGCATCGATTCCCTCAGCAGCGACCAGATTGGCGTTGAGGAGGTTTGATCGGCACCATGCGCCTCTCCGGAGGGATCGATACCGATGCTGACGGCTTTCGGGAGTGATGTGAGACCCGGGACATGCAGGACATCTCCGACTGCTGCTCCCATTCTGGAAACTCCCTCGGGTACCACTGGTACACAGATAGTACGAGTAGGGGGGATGCCACCTGCGCTGCTCCCACGGTGGTACTGGGAAACGGCAAGGTGCAAACGGGGGTTCCAGCTCCCGTCTGTCTCTGGGTCCCATCGGCGTAGCCGGGTCCATCAGCGCCGATGCCTCCAACTCCAACATCGACCCGCTAACACTGCGACGTCGCGACCCGGATGACGAAGATCGCTGGGTCAGGTCAATCTTCTGTTCCGACGTCGAGAGACGGGGCTGAGTCACTGGGCTGCGGCGCGGGGAAGCCAGGATCTTCCTCAGCAGTGCGGAGGTCACCGAAGTAGAAGCATCTAGTGAAGGCGATGGAGTGTGGGGCCACTTCCGCTACTCCTTCGATTTTGCCTTCTTAGAAGTGGATGCTCGGGTCCCCGAGTCATCTCGACGCTTCTTAGCGGGCGTGTCCACCGATCCCTCATGGGAACGTTTTGTGGAGGAGCATCGCTCTACCGGCAGCTCGGTCACAATCGGGGTCACATCGGCCGATGTGAGCTCCGGGGCCGGGGTGTCCGCCATCTTTGATGCCGATGGGCCCGATGTCGTTTTCTGCGGGCGGAGTGCCGATTCGGTTAAAGCTGCCGAAAGCCGCGCCGCCCGGTTCGTCCTCGTTTGCTTGGAGAAACGGAGGCAGTGTGGGCAGGCCTCCACACGGTGCGCTTCACCCAAGCAGAAAAGACACAAGGAATGGCCGTCTGGGGGGGGGGGGGGGGGCAATCTTTTTCCCGCAGGCATGGCACCGCTTGAAAAACCCCCAGCGACTGTCCATAGACAGCAGTCGCCAGAAAACCCGCTCAGAGTCTCTGAGGGGAAAAAACTGGGGGAAACAAACGGAGGGAAAACCCTGAAGGGTAGTCCAACAAACACACACAGAAAAACTTTTTTAAAAAATATATCTAACTAACTAACTATCTTATATAACTAACTACACTAAGGAAAACAATAAACGAGCTATATACAACGAGAAAGGCAAAGGCCAAAAAATCTCACCGACCGGGGACACGAAAGGTAAACCTCTCAGCGCAGCAGTCAGAAAGGAACTGGCGGGATCCCCGTGCTGGCGCCGGTGAGCATGCGTACTTGGACGCCTGCGCAAGCGCACTATCCCAGGAGTGTGAAGCACAGAGACCACGAAGAAGATGCTTAGGTTGTATCTGAAAACACTTTTGTGGGATCTCAACACAAGATGGTAAATAAAAAGATGGTAAATAGCAACTAAATACACATGGTTAACATATCAGGATATTAGATTTCCCACAAGGGGATTGTAAAATGAAAGCAAGAGGGGACTTGATAACACATGGATATAGATGTCAATGGTTTTTCTATACAGTTACTAAAAAGGTTTAAATCTAATAAAAGATTGTATAGCTTTGATCATTCTATGACTGTATTCGAAATAGAATTGTGTATGAATGATGAACATGTTATGGCAAAAATTTGCTGAAATTGGACATAGAAGAACAGGTGAAAGAATTTATAATAAAATGATCAAAATTTTGAACATAATATACAAATTGAACAATGGGAAAATCTGTGGTCAAAGGGTCTTAAATTTACATTAAGTTCTAATCTGAAAGAGAACTTGAATGAAATGATGTTATCAGTGTCAATACATTAGTCAAAATGTTTAAAAATGTTTTGAATAAATGCTGGAAATGTGAACACCATGAAGGGACATTTTATCATCTATGGTGGATATGTTACAAAGCTAAAAATATTGGATACAAATACCATTAATTTATCCAGAAGACTTTAAAAAGGAAAACTAGAGGCTTTTTTGCTGGGACTAATGGGAAAACAATTAGAAAACACTCAGGGACGAATGTACTGATGATTTTTAATGGTATATGGAATGTTGTTACTTATAACTATAATTTGTTTTAAATGATTAAATTTATACAAAACACTGAGAGAACTGTTTATATATACCTTTTCTAGTTTGGGAATTAAATAATAAACGTTTATACTGCCTTTAATATTTGTGAAAGCGCTTTATCTTTATTCTTTCTCCCCTTTTAGCTTAGAAACACTACACATAAAACTATCCATTAAGACAGTAGAATCAAAATGCAATACTGAATGGCAGTGTAAATTAGAACTTTACAATATGATGATGTCAGATTCTCTTTATACAGGGTATAAAACACCCTGTATACGTTTTTAAAAGAGAGACATATCCTCAAATACTGTAGTTATGTTCTATTTTTATCTATTTCTATCTACCTTTCTAGGTGAGAAATGTATTTTATGAATATAGTTGACTTCCTTTGCTGTATACAATTATTCATGATATCTGAAAACTTTTTCATAATTTTTCATGAATTCTCACCTTCCCTAATTCCTCTTTCCTTCTATATCCTAAGGGTTTTTTTTTAAAAAAAATAAAAAACTTTATACATGAGAAAACACGGAGGGAACTTTGTTTCTGTATATGACAACAGCAGCAAGACTGTTATATGCTCAAAAATGGAAAACTTCAACATTATCTATAATAGAGGAATGGTTGGTGGAGACGATGGAGCTTGCAGAGATTGCAAACTTACTTCTTTGATAAAGGAAAAAATTATGGCTATATGGAACCCCCTTATAGACTTCTTGTGCAAGACAAAAACAATAAACTGTTTATTTTGGTTTTGAAAATAATAAGCTTACAGGGAAATGAAATATACTTCTTTTAATATAATTCAGAGTAAGATTGTAACATGTAAATGTAAATACATATTTTTCTGTTACTGAGAAAATGGGAAATTATTTCTTCCTACCTTTTCCCACAGCTATTATAGCCTGATTTCTTTTCTTTTTCTCCTCCCCCACCGCTTTCCTTATCACAGCAGGCAGCGAAAGCAGGGGCCAAGAACCAATGCAAACTGGTTCAGTTTGCCAACCAATCTCCTGGCCCATACTGGTTTGTGGTTCAGGTAGAAACCAAACCGCAAAAATGCAGTGCGGTTCATGCCCATCCCTATTCCTATATCCATTAATAGATCTCCTCAGAAGTTGCTTCCATCAAGTAATGAATTCCAAATTGAATATAAGGGATGATGATGATGATGATGAAATCTGAAACTGCCATCTCTTACAAAAAGACAATACTTACATCCACTGAATGTTGTTTTTGGATTTTTTCTTAATGAGGTGGATACCCTCCAGAACATTGGTGATATCATAGATCCTCCTTTTCTGTACCTTGAGGACCTCTGCTGCTTTGTTCAGGTCTACAACACCATCTGCAGATTGGCTAAGTAGTTGAATAAACTTCTTTGTGAGAAGACCAAGGGAGGTATCATACCGTGTCTTTTCTGAAGGAGATTTTGGAGCTTGAAGGGAGAAAAGACCTGAATTAAAATCTGGATACAAGTCTGAATTTATATTAAAAATCGACAGAGTTGTTTTGTACATTGTACTGCAGATCACACAAGGCAGTACTCATCTAAACATCTACAAGCTACTGACCTATGAGAACTGTGGGAAAGGGGATTAATTTTGAATCCTACTTTACCTCAAAGTTTCCCCATTCAGTATTTTTTAATCTGCCAGAAACTTGAGCAGACCCATTTCTGATCTCCAATCACCTTTTCCTTTAACTGATACTGAGTTGCTCTCATTATTTCCTCACTTTTCCTCAAGCTTTTTTTTTTTTAATTGGGAGTTTCATCTTTTTCTTTTGGTTAATTAATAAAGCCATACCTTTCTGTATAGTTGGGTGTTCAACAAGCAGGCAGACATCCCCAGTTTGTCTGGATTTGCTGCTGTTACACTATATGTAGCACTGGACAAGATTATCTTGACAGGCAAAATGTGAGGGAAATGGTTGTTGTTTTCTTTTTTTTTAACAAGACTTCACTGTTCATTGGACAGGATTTTGGTCCTTTCTCTGTGCATCTCAGCTAACACTTCCCCTACACAATACCACTAAATCAAGTGAACTAAAAAAAGATGCACATGAAAAAACAAGATGCAAGGAACTAATTTCTTCTTAGCCAATTAAAGAAGAACAAGAGATGGGAAAAGCAGAGGATAAAAGGAAAGCCGACCCAAAGCTGGATGAATGATTGGGCCTATATGCTGAAGCAGTTCAAACTCCTACTACTTTAAATGACACAGTATTTGTAAGCAGAGTGTTACATTAATCTTGGTAGGCTCTAGTTAGGGTCCTGAGGATCTTGCTTTCCATTCACTGTAAATACGATTCTATGCATAAATGGGAGGTGTGGTTAGTATACATATGGAAGTTAACTGTAAAATGAGGCTGTCAGAAGATGTTTCAAATTGCTCACTGCCCAAGATCCAGTTTATAAATGCTAGAAGGTAAGAAAGCCTTACAAATTCTTGCTTTTGTACAAAATGGCAACTGCTTATTGGTGCTGCTTTCTCACTTTGTATAGGTCATTCAACATGACACCATCTTCACTGAAACCCTAGAAGGCATTGGTACCAAGATGCTAGAACTAAGACATTGGAATCACTTTGTGCAAGTGTGAAATGTGATATTTAGGGACAAATTTGATCTCCTTGGTATATCAGCTTTTTAAAAAATCTACACATTTCCAGCCCTTAATGCTGCAGAATTTGAAAACAAACTCAGAAAAAGGCTCTCAATATGTTGATGAGGTCCTTCTATCATAGATTCTAACTATTCATAAAGTCCTATCACCCTCAGCTGGCTAGTGCAATCCAGAAATTCCTTTCTAGCCCCTTTCCCGTCCCTATCTTTGCTGAACTTGTGTATGTTATTTGCCATCCTAGAGCTTGCAAGAAGAATTATACTAACAGTGAGATATGCCTGTGCAAACCTCTACAAGTTCAAAACAGAATTTCATTTTTCTTGGCACCAAATTTGGTTGTTTTGTTTTGCTACGGAATACACAAGACAGCAGCTGCAATATTTACCGTACAACAATATAGAGCTGAAACTTCTGAGCACAACCTAGCTTTTCCTTACTCACATGAAGAGCAGACCAAATCAGTTTGGCTATACTTAAGAAAGTGTACATTGAACATATTGCCTTAAGTATTGGCTGCTTTACGACAAGGAGATGAGATTGATCTTTGATTAATTTGAGATTAAAAATCTGCAAGAGGTTCAACAATTCTGAAGGTCTAAGAAGGTACACTTAGATATCGTTGAAAACGTTACTTACTTCTTGGACTGTCTGGGCTTCTAGTTGCAGCTCTCCCTTTCCCCTTTGGCGTTCTTAACCCTTCAGCTAGAAACTGCTGGCCACTTTCTCCTAGTTCCAGTCTTCGTTTCGCCTGAAAAAACAGGAGAGTGTTCCTATGAAGAGTAACACCAACACTGTAAGATTACACTGTTTTCCAGATACAGAATTTTTGATGGACCATAAGAAGGAGAAGATCATTCACAAACCTTCCCACCACTGTCGAACTTGTGTGCCCTTTACATCCCTTGTTTTCTTGCTCACTCCCTGGCATGGGACTTGCTGCTCAGGAAAGAAAAAGACGCACAAGGTTACTCTGCGTCATGCCAGGGAGAGAGCAAGAAGGCAGTAAAGACAGTAAACAATGCTCAGACTCCCCATGGGCAAAACCTACTCTGAGGTCGTCAACAGCATAGTGAAGCCTCTCTTTGCAAGAAGCCTGTGCATGCTTTGCATCCCTCTCAGCTTTCTTGCTTTTTACCAGCAAGAGGCACAGCAGCTCTAGCAGGAGAGCAAGACTGCAAAGGTGCCCAGAGGAGACCCCTCTGGCCATAGATAAAGGCATGTAAAACAACTGCTACCTCACTGAAGCCAGCTCACTCTTTTCCCTTGCTGGCTGCCTTGCAGTTGTTTTACTCTCTCTTTCTGTGGCCAGCTTGTTGTCCTACCGGTAGCTACTGGGGTGAGAGCACAGAAAAAGGGGGGGATGTTATTGGAGAGGACAGGCCCTTTACTTATATTCCCAGGATAAGGCATATACCTCAGGGAGGCTCATCGCTCACCCATTCTCCAGTGGTGGCTGCTTAAGCTGGGGAATTGTTTAAGCCGTGTGTCCACTTTCCCGAAATGTGGTGGGTGTGGTCAACTATGTTCTCAAGAGCCACAGGTGGCTTAGTGTATGGTACTGGTAGCATAAAGGCACAAACGAAGAGGGGAATTCAGTGAATATCTGTCGCCTGAGATGTGAGCCAAGTTTCTGCTATTATAGGTATTTAAGCCTGGGTATGGTCAAAGGGCTCAGCCTGCAGCTGGCAGCCTGCAACTGATCGAGGACAAGCCAAGGGTGGAAGCCGTATTATAATTTAGACAGACAAAAAAAATATATTTTTCTTTGTAAACTACATTCAGGCTTAGATGGAAAGA